>NC_089231.1:78783590-79396368 GCF_963924675.1 Phocoena phocoena
TGTGGCCAAGCTGGGACTAAAGCCAGAGTTGGCCTCACCTCTGAGCCTTTGCTTCCTGACATATTTGGGTTGGGCCTTCGGAGAAATGGGCCTGGGGAGCCCCTTCTCCCTCCAAGCACTGCCCTTAGCCTGAGGTGGGGTCAGTGAAGGGCATCTGTGTTGTCTTCCTCAAGGGTTCCCCAAAGCTGAGACTGTTCCCAAGAGACTGAGAGCTCAGTGGGTTCGCAGCATCTTCCTCTTAGGTTGAAGAGGGTGCTGGGGCAGCCTGCGTGGAGGCAGGGGGATGGCCGAGGTAGACTGTCTGAGTCCTGGATGACCAGGACCTGAGCTCAGAGGCCCTGGCCACAGACCTCTGACTCTGGGTCCCTGGAGGCCTCTGGTGGGGAGTGGCCCACACCTGTAAAATTGAAGGATCCCCACTGTCAGCCCCCTTCCTAGGGAATCTCATGTGAGCCAGAGGTTTATGGTTGCCGTGACCTCAACCCCCTGTGTCCGTCCCTGCTTCCCCATAAATGATGTTCACGTCCACATTAACTGATGCTGCAGAGGCCGTGAACTGGGCTAATTGTTTGCAAATAGTGGATTGCGAGGTTTCTTGGCCGATTACTGGGCATTAGAGTGGGAAGCAGCAAGGTTCTGCTGTAGGATAATTAGTGAAGGACCCGGGGGACACCATCTGCCCGGATGGGATTCAGAAGCCTCCGCATGGCGTGGTCACCCAGTGGCCTTGGACGTCCTCCAGCCCCAGACCGCAGGAAGGGCGCATCTCCTGGGCGGAGCTGGAGGAATTCTCCTCTGGGGTGATTTCTTCATCCCCCATTATCATGTGGGATGATGTGACAGAAAGAAAGAAGCCTAGTGATAAGGCTTCCAGGCTCCAGAGGAAGCAAATACTTGCTAGACAATAATAATAATAGTATTTACTATGTGCTAGGCACTGTGCCAGTACTTTCCTTAGGTCTTACCTAATTGACATGTCAACCTGGGGGAAGGGGCTCTCAGCACTCCCATTCTACAGATGAGAAAACTGAGACATGAGAGGTGATATCACACAATCAGTAGGAGGAAGAGCTGGGCTTTAACCCATGTGGTCTGGCTCAAACCACCACTCCCAACAGCCTCTCCAGGAAGCAGTGGGCCAGCCAGACAAGCTTGTACCTCTAGTGGAAGCTTTGGGGTTGGTTTTTTAAACTTCCCATTGCTCCTTAATTATTCCAATTTTAGTTCATTTCCAGGTTAGCCCCTCTGCACATTCCTTAGCCGGTTATGCCAGGAGGTCTTCTGCCTCCCCTTTCTGACTTCTCACCTCCCTGGTGTGGATGGCCACAGGAGGAGAAGATGGAAACAAGGCAAACAGGGGTTATTGAATCATATTGCATAGGTGATCCCATTTTACCTTTAAAAACTCCTATGTGATAGGAGTGATGTTATTGCTATAATAATGAGAAGAGGAAACTGAGTTCAGAGAGGTAGATAACTGGCCCGAGGTCACACAATATACAAGTGGTGGAACCAGGAGTGGTCTGACCTCAGACTCTGCTCTTTACTGTGACATGTGACCTTGGGACAATGCCTGTTATCACCCTGCATCTATTTCTAGTGGGATATTTTTCTCTAGGAAGCACAATGGTGTCCATTTGATCAGGTGTGGTAAATATCTGGCATGTGTGCACAACTCACTCTTCTTATATCCCTGGCAGACATTACTAGTGGATCATGGCACACTTTCCTGCTGAGCCTGTACCTGTGCTCAACATGGTGGTCCAGGCAGTCATTACCGACCCCTTTGAGATGGCATTTGAGATGAAAGCCAGGTGTTACCCCTGCCTGAGACAGTCATCTTGAGGACAAGGCAACATTTCTAATCCCTTGGACACTAATCTCAGGGCCTCAGATGACGTCCCAATAACACGGAGGCAACCTGAAAACCCTTCCAAGATTGTTGAAAACAAACCCGACCCGAAGCTTGGCCTCCTCCCCAGACACAAGTGTTTCTAGAAGTTACCCTTTCTGGAGAAAATATTACCCCAGCTCTCACTTTCTGAGACCCACAAAACAGATGAGACAGTGCACTCTCATGGGCATACCTGATCTTAAGGCCAGAGAAACGTTTTGCAGAGAAGGAAAGCAGTGCAATAGCCAATGACCACCAGGACCACCGACCCCCAACCAGTCAGGGGCTCGTGGTGTCAGGCATGGTGTGGCTCAAATGGGGTGGAGAATGGGGGCCGAGCCTCATGCATCTGTGGTGCCTCCAGATCTTTCTCTCCTGCTTGTGAAAGTTTCTCAGGGACCTCCTAGAGTCTGCTCTGATTGGAGTCAGACATTGACACGCTCAGGTGCTCCAGGGTCCTTTGCTTGATCCCGACACACCACTGTCCCACCCTGGAGGTGAGAAGCTACAAGGCCAGAAATGACCTCTCTTCACCAGTGCCTAGAGTGTTTTCCACAGTGCCTGGCACAGAGGGGTACATACCATGAGACTTGGTGTAGGGTCAGCAATCCTGGGTCCTGAGTCCCTGAGTCTATTCCCTCCATGGTCTGAGGAGGACACCTCCTGGGTTTGCCTGACTGTCTCCATCCCACCCTTTTCTGGAAATATCTCATTATTTTCCTTTGGGACAATTCTCCCCTTGCTCTCATTGCCATGAGATCGGTTGAGGAGCGGGCACCTGCAGCCGGGGCAGTCAGAGGTCCCACACATCAACTGAATTCTCACCTGTCTACCTCCTGCCCATTACTCTCCAACCCCCTCCCGGTTATCATTGGTTTAAGGGGCTCATCATCCTGACTTGTTTATTGTCTGTCTCCCCCACTAGAATGTAAACCCCAAGAGGACAAGGACTCCATTTGTTTACTGATGACGCTTTGATTTTTAGAATAGTGCCTGAAACATAGTTAAGTGCTCACTCAATAGAGAAAGATTTGTCCAATGAATAAATGGTAACTTAACTCTGGCTGAAACGATTTGAAAGGAGAGCCTCCTTTCCCACTGGAGTTGCTAAAGCCTGCCCCAAGGAGACCTCGCCTGAGAAAGAAGACAGCACAGAGGAGAGCAGATCTAGGTAAATAGAGAAAGATTCCTGATGACAATGATCACCTAGATCCAGCTGTGCCTGAAGCCAACTGGAATCATTGCATAAGATGGCTTTCTCATTTCTTTTACTACATGTAGTTCATTGTGTTCGATTCTGAGTTATACACTGGTAAATAAAACATCCACAGTCCCTGGCTTCATAGTCCAGAGGAGGAGCTAGACAACAGAAAAGCAAGCAAATAAAAGCTATCATTACAAGCCATGATAAGGGCTATGAAGAAATGCCATAGGGTGTAGTGAAAGAGAATGACTGGGGAGACTTCCTTCAGCTACGTATTCTGCAACATTTATTCTGACATGAAGTTAAACTTGGATGGGTCCCTCTGTGCCTCATGTGAAGGCGGGGTATTTCCAGTAAAGGAGAGAGTATGTGCAAAGGCCCTGAGGTTGGAACAAATGTGATATGTTTGAGGATGCCAGAATCCTGATGTGGACAGGGTGAGGGCCCACCTGGCTTGAGATGAGGCTGGACAGGTAGACATCAGCTCACCACTTAGATTAGAACTTGGAGATCAAGGCGAGACATTGAGATTTTCTCTGATAAGCACTGAGAAGCTACAGAAGGATCTGGAACAAGGGAATGGCGGTCACCTTGTCTCTAGACAGATTCCTCTTGTTCCTGAGATGAATGGATTGGAAGAGAGGCAGAGAGGGGAAGGAAGGGCACCAGCAAAGTGGTCATTTCTGGGCTCCAGGGAGAGAGGTCAGGGGCTTGGATCAGCGTGGAGGAGCTGGACATGGCAAGGAGTGGGCAGATTTGAGGCTGGTGGTCTGGCTGGACTTTCTGAGCCCCTCTCATCTGTACCAACTCCTTAGAATCACTCCGCTGGCTCCTCTACGGGACACCCACCCCCAGTCTGGCCCTGAGGCACACTTAGTCATTTCCAGGCATGGCCTTCAGGGATCCTTCCCTCACCTGCTTCTCTCTCTGTTTTTTAAGCTCTTCATTACTTCCTAATTGTTCTGGCTTCAGCTCTTTCTTGTTCTTGTCAAACACCAATTTAAAATGAGTCAGCGTTAACTTCACGCCACTCATTTATAATTAGGCCCATTTCCCCCCCTTCCTCTCTCTCTTTCTTTTTATCCACTTTGAAAAATTAGGGAGGAAAAAAGCTATCCATTTATGACACCTTTTTTGTATCTCTTTTGCTAGCACAAAGGCTATTGGCTGTTCAACTGTCTCGAGGTTGCCTTCTGCGGTTTAATAGAGCAGTCGTGCTTCTGGCTGGTATAAATGCCACACAAGGACCACAGCTGGGGACCCTGAAAGGTGCCAGGATGCTTCAAGAGAGGCAGTGCAGTCGACTCTGGCCTTTGATGGCTCCGGGGGGCATGTCTCACTGAGCCCAACCTCCAGGCCCCGGGGCTCAGCCTCCCAAACTGGCCAGCTCAGTTGTGAGTCAGGCTGAGGCTAGACCACTGGGAACGTGAATCCACTGTTCACCCCGTGAGCAAAGCTAGCCTGACTTTGAGCCCTGGGAAGTGATCCTAGGCTGCTTCTTAATGTAACAACTCCAAAGATCAGCAGAACAGCTGCTTTGGGGGTGGGAAGGTCACTTCATCACTTCATTCAGTCAATCAACAAACACTGACATGCATGTCTACTGGGTCATAAGGCTCCATTGGGAGGGAGGCAGGATGGTCTCATGGTTAAAGGCAGGCTCTGAATTCAAACTACCTGAGGCTGCTTCTTATAGGCTATGGGATTTGGGGCAAATGTCTTAACCTCTCTGAACCTCATAAAACGGCAGGAATATAAACACCTTCCTTACGGGGCTGTTTTGAGGACTGGAAAGAAGTAGGAGGATCTCAAGGAAAATGCGCCTTACACAGAGGAAGAGGCACAGGGAAGTGTTCATGGATGTAGTCACTTGCACTTTCTGGACTGAATGTTTGGAGTGAGTGAGGAATAAAAAATAAACCTGTCAACTATCGAGAAGGGGCCTCTGGCACAAAGAGAGCATACTGTGTGATTGCATCTCATGAAGTTCAAGAGGAAGGACCCCGTTCCTCCCTAGAATACCTCTAGGTGTGGGTTACTGATTATGGGGACACATGAGGAAGACTGCTAGGGGCACTGGAAATGTTCTGCATCTTGGTCCAGGTGTGGACACACAGGTGTACATCCATGTAAATATCCATCAAGTGTGTGCCTTTAAGATGCATGCACTTTACTGGGTGTACTTATACTTCCATTCAAAAAGAGAGCTGTAGATAAATAGAGGGTCGGGGGAGTTTGCAGAAAGGACTGAGCGAGGGGAGAAAAGAAGAAAAGCTCAGGGACCTGGCTGAGCACCTTGAACCCCATCCATGCTAATGTTCCCTCCTCTTACAAAAGCTGGCCCTCTGGAATGTGGGCGAGGTGAATGGACATCAAGTGGGAACATGTTAGAAATGCAAATTCTGCCCCCCTCTGCGCCCCTGTCCCCTGCCCCAGACCTGCTGACTTAGAGACTCAGGAGCGGGGGCCCAAGCATCTGAGTTTCATAAGCCCTGTGCGTAATTCTGACGCCCCCTCCATATGGGACCTCCATAGGGTCCCCTCCATATGGGATCAGCAACTCTATGTCGAGCCCCTGCCAGAGGAAATTTGGCCTTTGAGGACCCCCATCCTTTGGAAGAACCTCCTTCGGTTTTCACCCACTGCCCTGTCCCATCCCCTCTGTGGATGCTTCTTCTGGTGTCATCCTGCACATGTTTCTTTGCTCAGGGTTTTCCCTCAGTCCTTCTTTTCTCCATCCTGAGCTACCTCTTCTGCACTCCAGTAGCTTCAACCATCACCTACTGACTGTCACGTCCCCAAGCTCTCCCATCAGCTCGCACCTCCATCCTGGGCTCCCAGCAGGTCCTTAGACCCCTGCCTGGGCTGAGTCTTGGCTCCACTGTACCTGAGTGTGGTGGCAGGGAGCCTGCCTCTCAACTTTACTCTCTGGGGCCTCAGCTGTTTTACCTTCAAGTAGAAATACTGATGTCTACCTCATCAGTCTGCTCTGAGAATTAAAGGAGATAAGCATGGATTCAAATCCCAGCCCTGCCTCTCACTAGCTGTGTGGCCCTCCCTGGACCATTCTGAGCTTCAGTTTCCTCATCTGTAGGATGGGACATTCGATGCACGTACTCGATGGAGCTGTTGGGAACACTTATCAAAGCCTGGAAGGAGATCAATGTTGGCTGGTCTTGTAATCTACGCTTTTGCTAAAGCCTGGGCTGCTCACTTAGCTGGGGTGGACCAGCATTCACTTCGAGGTGCTCAAGGAAGAAGGGAACTATTTCTGAGGTAGAGGCCGGCCCCAGACCTCCCCTCCTTTATAAACAAAAGCCCTTCCAAGGCTTCAGGGTCTTTGTGTAACTCCTCTTCCCTTTTCTCAAAATCTGAAAGTACCTTGGTTTCAGCAGTAAAACAGGCCCTGGGCCACGACTACACCTCTACAGCACACTTAGCTATGTGTGCGACTTACATTTAATAAGAAGGTTCTCGGATTGTGTAATAAAATACAAGGAGTGTGTTAACAGGTGAGGTCTGACTGATCTCTATTTAATTAGATGCTGGCTTCATATGGCTTCAGGGAATGGTGAAAAGACTTCTGGGCAGAGGATGCCTTTGGCAGGCAAGTCTCTCTGTGTTTCTCTCTGGGATATCTGTTGAAATTACCAATGGCATAGAAAAACCAGGGAAAAGCCTTTATTGGATCTAGAAACTAGGGACGGTTGGCATCCACACTGCCCCAAACTTCAGATAATTATGCAAAATAGTGTGGAGATGGGATTAGATTGGAGGAATATCTGAACAGATTCATGGAAGGTCATGTGTGAAAGTCTGGGGAAAAGACCCCAGACCATACCTGTCAGGGGGTGAGGAGTAACAAGCAGTTCATTTATACCCAGCTGGTGCCTCTGGGAAGGGTGTAGTATGGGCTGCCATGCTGTGGGGAACCCCAAGGGGAAGCTAGTCATCTGAGAGCATTGCCGCGGCTGGCTGCCACTGAGCGAAGCCAGGCTTAGCAGAGAGTTAAGGGCATTGCCTTTGCTGTTCCCCTGATTCCACAATTATCAGAGACAAGACACTATTTGACCCAAAGCTGAGCTTCCTGATGAACTTGGCCATGGTGCAAATCTCCACTCTGCTCTCCTAGGTGCCTGGAATTCCAAACCAGAAATGCTGCTCTGTAACAACCTCTGTTTTCTCCTTCTCACTTCCACTGGGCCTGAAAATACCCTACATTGTACCAGCAGAAAGCTCCCTTAGGAAGAATAAGCAGAGGAACAATATTGAACATGAGATGCTGCATCCAAGAGCATGGGATGATGTGTCCTCATGGGAGGGAGGGATTAAAAGAAATCAGAAGAAACTTTGTCAGATTTCTAGTTCAGGTTCCTGATACAGTTCTAACGGATGCTACACCTAAGAAACGAGGGGAAGCTTTCACAGAAGAGGCATAGCTGAGATTAGGGAAGACCGTGAGGAGATGAAAACATAATTGCCGAATTAAAAACTGCAGTGCAACGGGCTTTCCTGGTGGCGCAGTGGTTGAGAGTCCACCTGCCGATGCAGGGGACACGGGTTCGTGCCCCCGTCCGGGAAGATCCCACATGCCACAGAACAACTAAACCCATGCCCCACAACTACTGAGCCTGCGATCTAGAGCCCACGAGCCACAACTACTGAGTCCATGTGCTGCAACTACTGAAGCCTGTGTGCCTAGAGCCCATGTTTCACAACAAGAGAAGCCACCGCAATGTGAAGCCCGCGCACCGCAACGAAGAGTAGCCCCCACTCTGTGCAACTAAAGAAAGCCAGCATGCAGCAACGAAGACCCAACACGGCCAAAAATAAATAAATAAAATAAATAAATTTATATAAAAAAGAAGGGGATCCCCCTGGGATCCTTTAAAAAAAAAATAATGGAAAACTGCCTTGAGCTTTCCGTGTATAATTGGCTGGACTGAGTTTCAGCTAAATCTAAATCTAGCAGATATCAATGTCAGGACATTTCAGAGATAAGAAAAAAAATCTACAAGTCTTTAAGAAAAAGTGAAGCAAAATGAACCAAAAATCTCTAAGCAACAAAAGCAACAACCCAGGTGATCTTTGTAAAGGAAAAAAAATCAGGTTGCCTCAGATTCCTCACAATCAAAACCAAAAGTCAAAGAAGTCAATGGACCACAGAGTTGAGCAGGCATTTCGCAAAAGAAGGCATCGAAACGAGCAATAAGCGCATGGAAAGGTGCTCACCACTAGTCATCAGACAAATGCAGGTTAAAACCACAAGATCTCTCTCCACACCCAGCATAGTGGTTAAAACAAAGTGAAACATCAACACAACAATTTTTTTTTTTTTTTTTGCAGTACGCGGGCCTCTCACTGCCGTGGCCTCTCCCGTTGCGGAGCACAGGCTCCGGACGCGCAGGCTCAGCAGCCGTGGCTCACGGGCGCAGCCGCTCCGCGGCATGTGGAATCTTCCCGGACCGGGGCACGAACCCGTGTCCCCTGCATCAGCAGGTGGACTCTCAACCACTGCGCCGCCAGGGAAGCCCAGCACAACAATTTGTTAAAACCGTGGCAATTTCAAGTGCTGTTCAGGATGTGGAACAAGTATAAAAATGGTCCAACCACATTGGAAAATTGTTTGATATGTTCTTACAAAGCTAAACACCATCTCCATGATCCAGCAATTCCCCTCCTACATACACACCCACGGGAAGTAACATGCAATGTTCACAAAGAGACCTGTGTGACAGTAATAGTCCCAACTGGAAACCACTCTGTATCTAGAGGAAAAGGGATAAACCAACTGTGGTATATTCATTCAATGTAATACCACTCAGATGAAAACAAACAAAAAGGAACTAATGATACACATGACAATATGGATAAATCGCAAAAACTTTATGTTGAGTGAACTAAGCCAGACATGAGTCCATACAGGATTCCATTTATACGAACTTCAAGAACAGACAAAACTAAGCTATGGCATTATCAGAACGTATCATCTGGTGGGTGGAAGAATGATGGAAAGGAGCCCAAGGGAGCACTCTGTGCTGATGGAAATATTTTATATCTTGATCTGGTTGAGGGCTGTTCGGGTGAATTACTTGTCAAAATTTTATTGAGCTACACACTAAAAATTTCTGCATGTTACTGTGTGTTTATGATAGCTCAATAAAATACTTCTGCACGCACCCACACACACACACGCACACACAAACACCCTATATACCCAATCCTGGCTAATGGATTGTGGCCCAAGAAGTCTACTCCCTTCAAATCTCCTTTCATGGGCTAAGATGCCAGAAATACGTTCCTAGACGTGCAAAGACTTAGAAAGTTTGCCACTTACATGTCCATAAAAAAAACCTACTCAAATATAAGCCCCAGTTGACCAAATGAGAAATCAAAATAAATAATCCCCAAATGGAGAGATCATGTTTTGGGGGTTTTTTTTTTTTAGAGATCATGTTTTTAAATCACTGACACTTAGTGACAAAACCAGGAAAACAAAAAGATAAAGCTTTTTAGAAAAGTTTATAGAAAAATAATTATCTAAAGCGAGACCTTTTCAATAAAACTATTTTATAATAATAATAATTTGACTCTAAGCCCCCAGAATATGGTAACAGAAACAGGGGAGAGAAGGGAAGAAATAAAGTCTTAAGGAAATAGATGTAGGAAAAAAGACGAATGTACAAGAAGGCATCAAGTTATTGATTAGAGAGAAGAAACAATAAAAATGTTTGACAACAGAAGACTGGATAACAGAAGGTTATGCGGTTCATAAAGCGATGTTCTCTTCCTCATCTGGAGTTGTCTACTTATGGGGTAGGAAACCTCAGGTGAGTCCCTTAAACTTTCTGAGCCTCAGATTCTTCATCTGCAGAATAAGGTCATTCATTCCAATCTAAAAGGGTCATTCATTCAGCCAACCAATGCTTTTTGAGCATCTACTAAGTACCAGGCGCTGTGCTAGGTCCCAGAGACACAGAATGAACACACCAGGTCCCTATACACATGGAGGTGACATTCTAGTGTGTCAGGGGGGTAACGATGCTTTGGAGAAAACCACAACAGGGAAGGGAGATGGAAAGGGACAGGGGATCCTAGGATAGTCAGTAAAGCCCTCTTTGATGAGGTATCACTTCATCAGGACCTGACGAAGATGAAGGAATGGGATGTGGGGATACCTGGGAAAGAGGCTTCCAGGCAGAGGGCGCAGCCAGTGCAAAGGCCCTGAGGCATAAGCATGCTTGATGTGCTGGAGAAATAGCGGCATGGCTGGGGTGGAGTCAGCGAGAGGGGAGGGCAATAGGAAAAGAGACCCCAGAGATAACAGGGTAGGGGAAAAGCCTTGTGGACCATGGTGAAGGATTTGGACCTTGTTCTAAGGGACGGCGGAGCCACCGAAAGGCTTTGAGGAGGGGAGTGATGTCATCTGACTCATACTTGAATAGAATCCCTCCATGTGGGAGAATAAACATAGGGTCACTTTAAGGATAGGATGGACTACTGGGGTCCAGGAGCACACACAGAGCTTGGCACACCAGCCACTCAGTAATGTTTTTAAAAGCCTGCTTCCCCTTGCACCCAGGAGAAAGCAGGGTTCTTTTTTGTGCGGATAGAGGAGGCACCTTAAATGTCCATTTGGTCCCTTGCTGTTCTAACTGTGCTCCTTCCAGAGGGCCCTGGCTGGGCAGTGACTGTTTGTAAGGCCCGATGGACAAGGCATGCCGTGCTCCTCTGGCTGTGGCTTCTGCCAAGCTCTGTGCAACTCGACCGGTAGAAGTGGAATCCTGCCCTCCGCAGGGACTGAGGGGTCACTGCCAAGTTCTCATTAACATAGCGTGTGGTGACCGTTCCACAGGCAGAGGATGACGGCCTTCCTCCAAAGTCCCCTTCTCTTCCCTGTCCAGCCAGGAGAGGTGTCAGCGCCCCAGGAACCCTGGCCAGCAGAGCCCCCTCCCCAGGGGCTTTGTGAGAAGATGACGCTTTTGCAGTGAACATCTCCCAGGGTTTCTCCAGCTGTCCTGCCCCATTCTCCACCTTTACAACCAGCTGCTCCAGAGCTAAGACTTAACGGAGACCCCCTTCCCTCCCGTCTCTGGTCACTGGGGGCGGGTGTGCCTGGAAGTGCTCCTTTTTATTCACGCACTCATTCTTTAATCTATTCCCTCAATGTTATGTAATGTGCATAGTCAACAGGTTCAATGCCCACAGCGGGAGTGATGAAGCCCAATGTGTAAGACCATGGCCTCCAGTCTTCGCCAGCTCTGGGTGAATCCCGGCTCTGCCATTTACTGTCGTGATCTGGGGGAAGTGACTTCACTTCTCTGTAACTCAGTTTCTTCTGCACACTGGAGATCGTAAGGAACCCTGCCTCAGAGAGTGGACGTGAGGATTTGTGCACATAAAACGCTTAGCCTGTGCTTGGCGTATGGTGAGAAGTCAAAATGGTAAATGCCATAATGATGATGATGAAATCTGCTTGGCTTTGAATCCCAGCGACACCACTCGCTTTTTGATCACTTTGGAGGGTTGCAGAATCTTCCTAGTGTTGAGGCTGGAATTAACTAAGGCAGGGGAAGTGCATGGAACAGTGCCTGGTACAAGGAAGGATGTAAAAAGTGTTAAATCAGTACAAAAAGGCCAAATCGGTCCTCTTGACGATGTGCCACGCTGGCACCAGGAGAGAAGGGCAGGGTGCTTTTGATTGGGGGAGGGTGGAGAGAACAGTGGCTCGGGCCCGGGCCCGGGCCGCTACAGGAAGAAACCTCGGGGTCATCTGTCTGCTTTGCATGTTTTTTTTGTACCCCTCCCGCATCCTGCCCACAGGTCTAGACTCTTTGGAGCCAGCAGAGTTGAAGGGGCCGCTGTGTAGCTGTGAGTGTATGCACTTCAGAGCCAGATAGGATCGGTCTGAGTCTTGACTCTGCCACCTCCTAGCTGTGTGACTTGGACAAATTCTTTCCATGCCCAGGGCCCCAGTCTTCTCATCTGCAAAATGGGGATGGTAGTAATGGTACCTGCTTGGTATTAAATGAGATCATGCCACAAACCCCTGCATCTCCTGGACTGGGCTCAATGCCAGGCATGGGGGTATAACAGTGAACGGGACAGGAATGGTCCCCAGTCTTCAGCAGGGGACACGTCACAAAGTCAGCATTCAATAACTGGGGTTAATCAGCTTTAATAACTATATGACATTCTCTCTTCTGCCCCAAACAACCAAAAGGCCCTTTACCCCAGCTGGGATAGTCACACTCTTCTTTTCATACCACTGGTCTCAGTTTCCCCAGGCTTGTGGGATGTTTGGTGGCTGATCCCTGGGGTCCCTTGCAGGAGGGTAACCATGTACTGAGTAGGCCTGATACTCTTCCACAGAGCTGGCCTCATCCAGGAGGCCACAGTTATTTTCTGCCATCTCAGAACCTGAGGTGTATGAGATGTCTCAGAGCACACAGGCTGTATTTCTTGAATAATAGAGAGCCTTTTCTGGTGAGAGGGGTTAACGGAGAGCACTTCAGGCCAAGGAATCTCCACGTTTGCTCTTAGACCAAACAACGCAATCATAAAAGGGGCTCTTGGTCAATGCTTAAGAGTTTAGCTTGAGTGAAAAAAATTCTGAGCGTTTCTGGAAAAACCACTTGGGTTTTCCTTGGAAAAAGAGACAAGAGGATTGATGGAGAATCCACCAGGAGCTTGTCAGCCTTTGGCTACTGATAAATTGTGGGAGACTTGGCTCAGGGAGGGGAGAGGCACGTGTCTGGTGTGAGCAGCCAGGCCTCCTTCTGTTTCAAGGACAGGTAATAGAATAATAGCCCTTCTTCCTCCACAATCTTATTTGAGCTTTATGACAACCTGTGAGGTAGGCAGGAAGAGTATACTTTGTCCTATAATATAAATGAAGAAACTGAGGCCCACAGAAGTTAAGTAACTGACCAAGGCCACATAGCTAAGTAATTTTATGGTTTCGTGGAGCCAGGTTAAGTGCTGGTACCACCAACCATAAAGACTACATGAATAGGTGACCTCAGCCTGGGAGGAAAATGCCGATGGAGGAAACTGCATGGTGATAATACTTTGGGTGGAATCTACTTCCCCACCCCTTGGGTCTGGGCTGGTCCTGTAACTTGCTTTGATCAACAGAATGCAGCAGAACTGACACTTCCCGGTTCCCAGAAAAGGCTCCGAGGGTTGTCATAGCTCCTGTCACTTAAAATCCTGCCACTGCCACGTATAAAAGCTCAGACTAGTCTGCTAGAGGTTGAGTGACCAGGTGTAACAGAGATGAGTCAGCCAGCTAATGGCCTTCTAGATCAGCCAGCCCCCAGCCAACCTGGCAGCTGACCACAGATCCGAACCGCTGACTTGCACCTTAAAATAACAGGTGTTTACTTTGGGGGTGGACTGTTACACAGCCAAAGCTGAGCGATCCAAGGAGAGACAGTTTCAAAGGGCCATCACTGGCCCGACATCTGTCAGGCTTAAGCACCCATGGAGATAGGACCTTACTCCCTCATGAGGCCAGGGCCTCCATCCATGCTGTCTCATGATCTGTCCTCTTGGGGACTTCCAACGATGGGAACACAGATGCCTCTTGCACAACGAACATGTGTAGCTGTGTCCCGTGGGAAGTAACCATTTTATGAGCCACCAGTTAGTCGACAGCATCTAGCATAGTGTTTAAGAGCAGGGGCTTTGGAGAAAATCCCAGGTTCAAAGGTGATTGATACTCGGCAGTTGCTCTCCCTCTCCAAGCCTCATTTTCTTCACCTGTAAAATGGGGAGTTTTAAAAACCTCATAGGATTGCTAATAACATAAACAGCTTGCTACAGACCTAGCACAGCGTACACATCAACATGTGTTAGTTATTATCACTTCTGGACCTTTCTCTGATTGCAGGCTCCAGGCAGCAGGCAACATAGCATCTTGGCTGCCTTGTATTTACAAGAGGAGGATGTGATATCCTGAGACTAACGAAAAGTTAAAAGCAGTAGAGAAACACAAAGCCCAGGGTTTCTCAACCATAGCGCTACTAACATTTGGGATCATTCTTTGCGGTGGCGGGCAGGGGGGCTACCCTGCATGTGGTAGGATGTTTAGCAGCATCCCTGGTCCCTACCCGCTAGATGCCAGTTGTGACAGCCCAAAATGTCTCCCGACACTGCCAAATGTCCCTCGGGGGACAAAATTGTCTCCAGCTGAAAACCACTGACATAGCCCCCCTCTGATGCCCAAGAAACAGGGCTGAACTTCCTCTATCCTGGAGGACAGCAGAAGGTGGAGGGAGACAGCTAAAAATAACAACTGCCCAATCAAGGATCATAAATCACTGTGAAGGGAGCTCTCTTGCCCAGATGATGCCATCTGCTTCCAAGGTGGTGGTGGAGGTGGCTGAGTGAGCCGTCCAGGAGCGGAAGGCAGATCAGGGAGGACCAATGGGGAGAGTGAGGAAGAAATGGAACCAGGATGGGAGGGAGGGGCACCTGGGAGGCTGAGATGAAAAGAGATCCCGTCTTTGGTTGGGTTCCCCAGAAGCAGACCCTGAGATGAGGATCTGGGTGGCAGTGATTTATGGGGAAATGTCTCCATGAAGAATGCTGGGGAGAGAGGGAAGGAGGACCAGGAAGGGAAGGTGATCAAGAGAGGATGTGCTATCAGTAAAGTCCCCAGAGGCCCCGTCCTGCAGACAGTGTAGATAATACCCCAGAGTTTGCCCCCGTTAGGACGTGAGGGCATCACACCCATCAATCACTGGGTAGGTTGTCACCCCCAGGAAGATGTCAATTCCTGGGCCCTCAGATTCTCTCCCAGGCAAAGCAGGTTCTTGGGCTGAGGGAGAGGGGCAGATGGAACTGGAAAGCCCATCACCCCATTTCCTGGAGCACCCATCACTGTCCTACAGATGCGGCTGACCGTTCCAGGTGGGATGTGGAAGCCCCAGCGTGGTCAGATTATCTGATCTTTCACAAGAAGCTGGAAATATGGAATCTTTTTTTTTTAATGTTAAATCTCCTAAATGTTACATCTGGCAACCAAGCTCCAACAGCAAACCCAATAAAATCTAACACTGCAGTGTAAACAGGATGTGTCCACCTGAGAGCTGTTCCTGGGTGACAACTGGCTTATAGGTTTGAGGACAGAAGGGCTGTGAAAATGGTGAGGCCATGATGGTATGCCCTACTTTATAGGATCCTAACTTAAAAAAAAAAAAAAATCTCTCTTTTCCGTGTCTATTCTCTCTTCTGTCTACTCCCTACTTCTTCTACTGCCTCTTTTCACCAAAACTGTACACATGATGAACTTTCCAGCTTGCCCCAAATGTGCCATTGCCATTTTGCACCCCTGTGCCTTTGCATATGCTGTTCCCCTGCCTGGAATGCCCTCCCTCACCCCTTCTCCTCTGGCTTATCTTCTACTCATTCGAAGAAAGGTAACTCGATTGTTAATTTCTCTAGACTTACACGAGGCAGAGTTGGGCCAGTCCCCATCACATTTAATACAGAATATAACTCCCATGCTTGTAATCTGCTCTTTACTTGATTTCTATCCCTTGGTTTTCCCCATACACAATGCCAGGAGGGTAGAAACACTGTATTTCTTGGGCAATATAGTGCCTGCCAGTATAGTAGGCGTGCACCCAAAGTGTGTGGAGTGAGTGAATGAATGAATGAGACTGTATTCCCCCTCAGGTATGGCTGGTTGGTCTAGTGGCTAATCACACATCAAGAAAGCCAAGGTAAGGGGTCATTTCTACGTGACACGGTCAGGGACCCACACTGGGGCAGCCAAAACCCCGGGCAAGCCCTGGGACTTGTGATGGAGGCTGGCACTCCAAATCCAGTCAGAATCCTTCCTTCAATAACTGAAGCCCCCAAACACTGAGAAACAGTCCAGAGTGAGAGATTTGGAGGAGATGGGACGAGGAGGCAGTAAGGGGTGATGGAGACGAAGACTTGCTGAGAAGATAGTGCTGGGCACTCTGCAAACATCAATTATTATTTTAATACTGGGTACATACCCCATGTCACCTCTGGTTGGGGTGATCTCTGTAGGACCCTGCCCTGTGCGACCCTCAAGTGTGCAAGCTCCATGCAGGTGGGGGATGTTCTCTGCTCAGTGCAACCCTCTGCACACAGTATGCACTCTCTATGTACTTCTTGCTCAGCAAGGCTGCTGCAGGGACTTGACAGCATATGACATCGAAGAGCACCTACCCAGGGCCTGGCACACAGCAGGTGCTCAATAAATGTACACTGCATGAATGAAGGAGGGAATCGATGAATGAAAGAAAGAATGTTGGTGCCTACCCAGGCAGAACAAACCATCTCATGCTTCTGAAGCCACAGCTTAATGTTACAAAATGGCTCAGAACTTCACTCAAGTGCCACCTCTTCCAGGAAGCCTTCCTTGATCTCCTCCCTGCCCCTCCTCCCTGCCCTCAATACAATGAATTATCCCCTTCTCTATAAGACCATCTGCTTGGGCATATTTCGACTAATCACCTACTAAGTTGAAGTGAAATTAATTTTTTTTATGTCCTTCTTTGCCCTCCAGTACACTGGAGGCTCCTTGAACACAGGCACCTTGATTTAATTATTCCTATATATCCTAGTGCCTAGTATTGTGCTTCGTGTATTGTAGACTCTGAACTGGTGGATGTTAAATAAATTTTCAGAGCTTATTGATAAGGAATAAGATGTGGATGTACATGGGAAGTCATCCTGGCAGCTTCCTCTCCTTCTTCTCTGTGTCTCAGTTTCCTCTTTTGCAAAGTGGGGGTATGGAGAGAGACCACTTGGAACCGTTATGGGAACTTGTGGTGGACAGACTCTAGGATGGCCTCCGATGGTTCCCATCACCTGGTGTCCACACCCTTGTGTAATCCATTCCCCTCAAGTGTGGGCAGGACCTGTGATGTGCTTTCAACTAATAGAATACAGCAAATGTGATGGGCCGCCAGTTCTGTGATTTGCTTACAAAAGAGTGTGACTTCCATCCTGCTAGCAGACTCTACTTCCTTCTCAGCATACACACTTTGATGAAGACAACAGCCAAGTTGGAGAATCCCACATGACAAGGGATTGAGGCACTCAGTCCGCCAACCCTCAAGGAACTCACTTCTGTCAACAAACACAGGAGCCTGGAAAATAGATCCTTCCGGAGTAGAGCCTTTAGATGAGACCCCAGACCCGGCCAACACCCTAATTGTAGTCTTGTGAGAGACCATGAAGCAGAGGACCCAGCTAAGCTATGCTGAGATTCCTGACCAACAGAAACAGAGATCATAGCTGTGTATTGTTTTAAGCCACTAAGTTTGTGGTGACTTATTTATAAAGCAGTAGACAACTGATATAACATATAACATATATATATACAGTCCTGATGCTCTCAATTAATGGCAGCCATGATTTTTAACATTATTATTTGGGGGCGGGGGGGGGAGGAAAAAGCCACAAGTTGCCCATCCCAACACCTGTGTACTTTCACACTCCTGATGACAAACCTTCCTGATCATTTTGCTTTTCTGTACTTACCGATTTGTCTACAAGGAACATAGATATATGCAAAATTTAAAAACCACACTGACAATATCTACAAGTAAAGAAAGTCTGGCTAAACTGACTGTAGGAATTAAAGTTCCAATTCCTGAATACACCTGAGAGGGCTTCCTTGTCTGCCCCTGCCTACTCACCTCTCCATCCTCAGTTCTCATACCAAGGGCTCCAGCTGCCTCTGGCTAGTTCCTGCTATTCTTTCCTCCTGGTAACCCACTTCTTGCCCTTCTTCAAGCTCATGCTTACTCATCCTTCAGGTCCCAGGTTAGAGCCACCTCCTCCAGGAAGTACCCCTGGCTTCCCCCAGTTGGTCGAGATGTTTCCTCCATCCTCCCATGGTGCCCTGCCTCATCCAACCACATCTCCCAGGTCTCCCCACCAGGATCCCATATGTCTCCCTAATGACCCACCCACAGCTTTTTTCCGTGGAGAGCAGGAGCCCCAAACTCAGTCACCTGACGTGGCCTCTGAATATGCTCGTTCATACAGTCACCAAGACTCAGCGACAGGATCTCAAGTAGATGACATTCAGAGAATAACTTTTAACTTCTCCCCCACCACTCCCCCCAGGCTGTGGGCTACTGTGAATTTATATTTAAAACCAATCCTGTCCTCTTCTTCTGACCAGTGTATCTGCATTGCCCTGTTGTGGGTGGGTATTAACTGTAGCTTCATAAATTCATTGCAAGCGTTAAAAATACAGCAGTGAGGTTTTGAATCTCGATTTGGAAATTTCCTCATTTTTCCAATACTGGGAGTCTCAGGAAATGAGGGTGGTCTGGATCCTTCTCAGACGCCCTGTTCCTGCCTCCCGCTGTAGCCACCACCAGGAACGCCTTTCTCATTCTTTTCTGCCCATTCAAACCTGCCCTGGCCCCTCCAGTGCGCACAATGGGCACTTCCTTCACCGAACCTGGACGCGACCCAGGACTGTAAGGGTGGCTGGTACCAGGGCGGGGCCTCACTGGGGGCGGAGCGGGGTCTTGGCAGAAGGGCTCCCCTACCAGGCAGACCAGCCAGGCTCCTCCCTGCCCGGGCTTTGTACCTGCTGAGGCCGCTGAGACCCTCCAAGTCTCCTTTCTACCTTGTCCTCTTCCTCCTTCTCCTCGCAGCCGGCGGGTCCTGAGGGCACCTCTGTCCTTGCTGTCCCAGACACCGGGCTTCCGCAGGCTCCTGGCAGCCTGGCGCTGACCAGCTCTGACCCCGGGCCTCAGGGAGCCCTCCCCCCAGAGCCCTGGGCTGTGAGAACCAGCCCAGGTGCGTCGCCGGGGCCCAGCTGTTCCCGTGAGGCTGGGGCTGCATAGGAGGCTGCGGGGCTGCAGCTGAGACACAGCTCACTCACCCGGGCAGCACCCACCGGCTCGTCTGCCATCAAAACAGGGTTCCAGGTCCCGCAAGGGTATCTCCAGAAGGGTTCTAGAAATCTCTATCTCTAACAGGTGCACCAGCGATTCTCATGATTGGGCAAGCTGAGGCAAGAGTCAAGGAAAGTTCTGGGAGGAAAGCTCTGGTGAAGCAGGACCCCAAGGGGCGGGCCCCAGGCTGTGTGCAGGACCGATGGAGAAGTGTAAGGCCGGGGGGGAGCCCTGGCATTCGGATAGCCAGCCACATGGACAGACAGGCAGCAGCCTCAAGACCCCCGGAGTCTTCGCCCAACTAGTGATTATATATTTGGCTGTTTGTTTCCTTGTTATTGCTGTGTCCCCCACTAGAATGTCAGCCCCGGGAGGGCAGGGACTGTGTCTGCCCCATTCATGGCGATGTCCCAGGCCTAGCATAGTACCGGGCACATAGTTGGTGCTCAGTAAATATTTGTGGAATAAATGAATGAATGAAATGTATGCTTGAGAGGAGGAACTGTCAGACAGGCAGATAGAAAGGCAGGTGGATGGATGGATGGATGAATGGATGGATGGATGGACAGAGGGACAGAGAGGAGGATGGATGGGCACCAGGGTCGGTGCTCCAGGCAGGCTCCTGCCCAGTCTCCATCCCTATCTCTCCATCTGGAGACCTTCCAAACCTTGAAGCTCCTCCCTATCCCTCTGCCAACCTGGCCTAAGACCCTCCTAAACTCCTAGCAGCTGGGCTTCTCCCTGTGTCCATCCCAAGACAAAGAAAATCTACTCAGAGAGAAAGACTGCCTCTTGGGTCACGCCACAGATTTTCATAGGCCAGGCCAGAGCTGTTCTGAGCAGACCTGGAAGCATCAGACCCAAAGGGGAAGGGTGTGCTGAGGGGCTGGACCCTGTTTCAGCCCCTGAGGCCTCAGAGAGACCCCCTCCGGGCCTTCCAGCCTGAATGTAGGGGGGGGTGTAATAATTTTTTTAAAATACAAAGAATAAAATAACTAGCCTGCATGGTACTCAGCATTAATCTTAGTTAACATTTCAGCATCGTGGCCTTTCTTCTAGACATGCGCTTTAAACTTTTATTTTAGGTTAACTTTGAATGGAAAGTACAGAGTTCCCATATGCCTCCTGCCACCCCCTGTTCCCCAGCACACACAGTCTCCCCCACCAGAGTGGGACATTCGTCAGATTGATGAACCTACACTGACATGTCATTATCACCGAGTCCACGGTTTACGTTAGGGTTCACTCTTGCTGTTGGACATGCTATGGGTTTGGACAAACGTATAATGGCATGTATCCACCAGGACAGTATCGTACCGAGCAGTTCCACTGCCCTCAAAACCCCCCGTGCCCCACCTATTCATCCCACCTCCTCCCTAATCTCTGGAAACCACTGATCTTTTTACTGTCTCTACATTCTTACCTTTTCCAGAATGTCATTCAATTGGAATCATACAGTACGCAGCCTTTTCAGACTGGCTTCTTTCACTTAGCAACATGCATTTCAGTTTCCTCCTTGTCTTTTCATGGCTTGATAGCTCACTGCTTCTTAGTGCTGAATAATATTCCATCGTCTGGATAGATCTCAGTTTATTTATCCACTCACCTACTGAAAGACGTTTTGGTTGCTTCCAAATTTTGGCAATTATGAATAAAGCTGCTATGAAATCTGTTTGCAGGTTTTTGTGTGGACCTAAGATTTCAACTCGTTTCAGTAGCTATCAAGGAGTGTGATCGCTGGATCCTATAGCAGGCGTATATTTAGGTACACACTTAAAAAATTACACGGTAATATACGAACACATTGTCCTCCAGAAACATGGTCAACATTTATTGAGCACGTACCATATGCCAGAGTTTTATACAAGTTATCTCGTAACGTCCTCACTGCCACTCTATGACATAGGCATTATTGCTCCCTATTTCCTCCAGATGAGGAAAACAAGACCAGAGAGATTAAGTAACTTGCCCAGGGTCACACAACCTTGGGGCCAACATTCGAACCCAGGCAGTCTGACTTCAGGGCTCATGTTCTTAGCCACTATGCTGGAAAAATTAGAATATTATAGGTAGAGCTAAAGTCCCCTTTGATAGCCCCATCCCTGACCCTGGTCCCTACCAGCCCTCCCTAGCAATGGGGAAACAAGGGTGGGGCTGAGGGGCTGGCCCAGCTTGAAAGCAGGCAGTAACGAGCTGAGCTGTCTGTAGGAAAGTTTACGATATAATAAAACTAAGTTGGTCTGCTTTTTATTATTACCATGCGCTGTGTCTTCTAACCAAAGTCGGTGACCAGATACCAACTTTGAGAAAGTGTTTCTAAGTTCTAAACCATTGCGGCATTACTGTTAAGTTTTAATAATAAGCTTCAGATTGGCCCATTTTTTATTACTTATTCCTTTAATAAGCATAGTATTTTATGGAAGCTAATTCAGAGAACCCCCAATTATACACTGGCCCCTGACACAGGCAGACTCAGCTACACAGGGCTGTTCTGAAAGTTCAAACGTTCACAACAGTTTGGAATTGTTCAAAGTCACTTTGGGCCCAATTTGTGTCTCCAGCCTCTGGGATAATATATATTCCTATGTTTAAACAGTAGATTCAGAATAAAGAGTGATTATAGACACTTCTGTCATTCTTTACTTCCATGTGGAGTAGTGTTTGAAATTAATTTGTGTTTAAAATGTAAAATAGTGAAAATGTAAAATAGTGAAATCTCTAGATGTAAAATTTTTGGTTTTTTGTTAAAGACAAATTTTTAGTTTATTCATGATTTATTTTACTGAATTTGAATATATCTTTTACGTTGAAATTTATTCTTTAAAAATGTTTGGTTTAAAAACTAAAGAACAAGGGCTTTCCTGCACCACCAGGGAATGCAGGGGACACAGGTTTGAGCCCTGGTCCGGGAAGATCCCACATGCCACGGAGCGACTAAGCCCGTGTGCCACAACTACTGAGCCCACGTGTCACAACTACTGAGCCCACGTGCCACAACTACTGAAACCCACGCGCCTAGAGCCTGTGCTCCGTAACAAGAGAAGCCACCGCAATGAGAAGCCCGCGCACTGCCACGAAGAGTAGCCCCCACTTGCCGCAACTAGAGAAAGCCTGCACACAGCAACGAAGACCCAATGCAGCCAAAAATAAAATAAAATAAAATAAATAAATGAATTGTATCATTAAACAAATAAATAAAGAAAGAACAAGCCTTGAAGATAATGCTTATTATTACAGAAAATCATTTTGCCCTGTAGAGGTGGGTAGTGTTAAAAAAATGACCCACTCTAGGTATCAAAATCCTCAACGTTCTTGTTCCTAGAGCAATTCTTTGCTGTGAGTTTCGCGTGTATTTTTCCAGACTTGCTTTATACTTATACATACATATACATGTCGATAATAACGTGATTTTGTATATGTACACACATTTAAATATATGGGAATATTATCACCTTTTGTACCTTGTTCTATAAATTTCTCTCACGCTGCAGGATGTGTCTGAGGTCTTGTCATGTGAATGCGTTTCTTTTCTAGACCAGTTCTTTTTTTTAAATCGCCATATCCATTAAAGAGAATGCGTTTTACTCATGCACGTTCCTTTTGACATTTCTTTAGTCTCTTTCCATTTTTTTACTGTTATAAACAATGTGCCCTGGGCTAGAGTTTCTCTAGATGTGAGAAGGTCAGAGGCAAGCGGAGCTCTCAGTTTAAAAGATCCCATCAGGTGCCCTCCTGAAGGCCATCCCAGCCTCTGCAACTTCTGATGGTCCAGGGCTATTTTCACTCTTGCCCTTTCCCCGACGGCCCAGGGCCAGGCGTGGCCCGGGATGCCTTTCTCATCTCAGGTGGCGCCTCCTGCGTGGATCCCGGTGACCCTGTGGTTGTCATAAACCTCGAGCCTTGTGATTTGGGCTATTTAAGTAACCTCACACTCCTTCCCTTGGTCTCTTCAAGCCAAGGAGAGATTTCCAGCCCCGATCATGTTACTCTGCTCTGTGTTCCCGTGCTGGCAGCTGGGACTGGGGATCCCGAGGGCTGTTCTCATTGCCTGTCTACACCCATAGCTTTTTCCTCTTCCCCCAAACATCCCCCTGGTGTCCCTTGCCCATGCCTGCAAGGGACACCAGGCACGGCTGCCTCTTCTCTTGCCTTTATGTAACTGTCTGCCTCCCCAGCTAGTTTGTGACACGAGGGTAGGGATAGCGTCTTCGTCGCTGGGTCCCCAGAACCTGGCACGAAGCAGGTGCTGGATCATTGGAGAATTAACAATTGATAAATGAAATAATTACAGCCAGTCTGTGTTAGGTCCTTACTCTGTTGGGCACCGTTCTTTATGTGTATTTTCTCATTTAATCCTCGCATGGCCATAGATTAGAAGCTGCTATTATTCCTGTGAGGTAGGCAATTACCCTTATTTTATGGCTGGGAAAACCAAGGCTCAGAGAGCTTAAGTGTGTTGCCCAAGGCCACACAGCAAGTTCCTCCATGGCCAGGACTTAAACTGGGGTGCTGACCTCTGCTGGTGTTACACTCCAGACCCTGCCATCAGACTAGGTCAAGTTCGGGAGTTCAGAGTGGAACAGGTGCCATGTTTGCCTTAGACCACAAGCATCTCTTGCCAGGATTACTGTGGACATCTCCAATCTGGCGTCTTGCCCACTCTTCATTCCCATCCAGCCAGCGTGATCTTCCTGAGGTACAAATCGGAATATATTTGCTTTCTTCCTCTTGTTCAGATTCTTTCCTTGCCTGTGCATTGGCCAAACTGTTGAAGACTCTGCTAGGCCCTCCTTGACCCAGACTTGCTTTTTGTCTCCAGCCTCCACGTCCCAGCCACACCCTGTTGCCTTCTGTTCTGTGGTTGGACCTCCCTCTTCCTCACCCCAGGGTCTTTGCACATGCCGCTCCCTCTGCCTGGAGCTCACTTCCTGCCGTCTCCCTCCCTCTGCTGACTCAACCTGCAAGATCCCAGCTTGGAGAACTCTTCCTCTAAGAAGCCCTTTCCTGGTCTCCCCTAGACTGACATCAGTGCCCCCCATGCCTCACATTAGACTGTAATATCCCGCTACAGTTAGGAGCTGTCTGAAAGCTGGGCTGAGATGGTCATCGTCGCGGGTCCTGGCACCTAGTACATATTCAATTAATGATCGGTAAATGAGAGTAAAACATGAAACTCCTGGGCCAGGTGGGTGGTGACTGGGTGAGTGAGTTTGGGTGGCTCAGTTCAGCCCCCTCCAACCGCCCAACTCCTAGAAATGCTACTCCAAGCCCTTACTCTCAGGGTCCCAGTGATGGCGGGGCAAAACCCTCTTCCCTCCTCCTTTTCCCAGTTCACAGACTCGACCATGTTATTGCCTCTCCCTGCCCCACAGATGCTGCTGTTTTTCTCATTGGAGGGAGGGTCTGGCCCTTATTATCAAGTTGTAGCCCTGACCTGGGGTTGGCATCACCAAAATCTCTACCCTGGGGACAGCTCTTGTGGACCCGTAGCAGAGGAGAAGGAGGAGAAAGAGGAAGAAAGCCATGATTGGCAGCCGAGGTGGCCCCTGCTGGGAGGCTGAACCCCATCCCATCTTCAGACAGTGATTTCTTCTGTGCCTCATTGGAAGGACCTTCCTCAGGAACTGCCCTGCAGTGGCCCTGGAATAGTAGAAAAAGCCAGTGTTCTATTTGCCAAATGCTGGGAGAAAAGAGCTTCTTGCCCACAGGAGGGACAGAGAGAGGGCCAGGCGGGAGAGAGCACGTCCAGTCCTGGACCTGTCTCGTTTGACCTTCAGAACATCCCTCCGGGATAAGCAGTCCTGGTCCCATGTTATAGATGAAGAATCAGAGGCTCAGGAAACAGCAAACAGCTTATTGTTAAAAGTCAGAAATCCCATTAAAAATTTTTTTCTTAAAAAGAGGAGTGGGGCAAAGATGCTCCAGATGGAGGCTTCTCAAAATCGCAGGTACCGCCAGGCGCCCTGGGGATCTTGCTAAAATGCAGGTGCCCATTCAGCAAGTCTGAGGAAGGGCCTGAAGGTTTGCATTTCTGTCTTATTTATTTATTTTTACGGAAAATTGATGTATAACATCATGCGAGTTTCCGGTGTATGTACTGATTTGATACATTTATATATCGCAATATGATTACCACCAGGTGCATTAGCCAATACCTTCACCACTTGACATAATTATCATTTCTTTTTTGTGGTAGAAACAATTAAGATCTAGCCTTTTAGCAGCTTTGAAGTTTATAACATGGTGTTGTTACTATACAGGTTCCAGACCTCCACGATAAAGTGAGTATTGAGATAAAGCGAGTCACACACATTTTTTTTGGTTTCCCAGCGCATATGAAGGTTACGTTTACACTATACGGTAGCCTATTAAGTAGGCAACAGCATTATGTATCAAAACAATGTACGTACCTTAATTAAAGAAATACCTTATGGCTAGGACAGTGCTAACCATCACCTGGGCCTTCAGTAAGTCATAGTAGTGACAGAAACCACTGATCACAGGTCACCATAACAAATAGAATAATAATGGAAAAGACTGAAACATTATGAGAATTACCAAAATGTGACACAGAGACACAAAAGCGAAAAATGTCGCCGGTAGACTTGCTCGACGCAGGGTTGCCACAACCCTTCAATTTGTAAAAAAAACACACTATCTGTGAAGCGCAGTAAAACGAGCTCTGTCTGTAACCATTAGATCCTACATTTCTCACACTCCCGCTGACCACAGTTTGGGAAGGAAAGTGCTCCAGAGTGCTTTTCAAATTTAGCAACGAAACTCCTCTTTTCAAAAGTGCTCTTACGTCCTAAATTTCCTAGGAATGCTGATTGTTCTGATCTTAAGAGCCCTTATAATCTTGTTTAAAAGTCAGTGTAACGAAAAGCAACTGCCTAAAATGAACACGTGTTTATTGAGAAGTTACTGTGTGCTGGGTCCAGCCAGGCGGGCCTGTGTCCATTACACCTGCACGAGTTTCTCGGGGCTGCCTAACAAATTGCCACAAACTTGGTGGTTTAGGGCAACAGCATTTATTCTCTCTGAAGCATTTATTCTCTCTAGAGTTTTGGAGGCCAGAAGTCCCGAAACCCTTGATCAGCCCGGCCCACATCCTATGAAGTTTCCAGAGGAGAATTAATTCCATGCCTCTCTCTTTTTGTCTTTTTAAAATGACCATATTTAATTAAATGTTTTTCTTTTAAAAACATTTTAATTTTGAAATATTCTAGATGCTTATGAAGTTGCAAATCAATTACATGAGGGGTCGTGGGCACCCTTCACCCTTTGGGTGGTTGCCGGCAATCTTCAGTGTTCCTTGGCTTATAAGTGCATCACTCTAAGCTCTGTCTTCGTTTTCACACCCTCTTCTTCTCTGTGTCTCAAATCTCTCCCTTCCCCTTTCTCTTATAAGGACACTAGTCAATGGATACCAGTCAGGGCCTACTCTAAATCCAGGATGCTTTCATCAAGAAATCCTTAACTTCATTGCACCTGCAAAGACTCTATTTCCAAATGAGATCACAGTCAGGGGTAATGGGGTTAGGGCTCAGACATATCTTTTTTGGGGGGACACTGTTCAACTCTCAGCAAGAGGCGAGGATAGGAAAGAGAATTTAAAGGATCCAACTCAATCCTGAATCCCGCTGATGTGGTTACTGTAGCGGGGTGCTGGGAGGTGCCCAAAAGACCAACCCCACCTTCTCCGGGATCCCTCATAATGGGTCCAGCTCGCACCAACCTTCCTTCCCCCCTCCTGCACCCTCAGTGCTTGATGGCACTGTCTCACTCTCTAGCCATTCCCTACAGAATCTAATAACACCAGCTGGACTACAGGCTCCCGGAGCACTGCGGCTGGGACCTTGGAATAATTTGGTTTCTCACCTAGAACTTCTCTTGGTCCAGAACCAGGTCAGGGAGAACTAGCTTGGCCCCCGTGGGTGCAGCCACGTGCTGAGAAGTTCCTGGGATCAGGTCTGGGGGCTCGGGGGGTGGAGTGTGGGTGCATGCCCTCCCACCTGGGGAGCACTCAGCGTGTGCACACTTCCAGGGTCAGCAGTCCGTATGGGAGGAGACCGGCCAGATGATGCACCACTGCCCAAAGCCTCCTCCAGATCTGAGCCAAATGCCTCTTCATTTTTATGGCACTGAGTCGGGGGGCTGCTGGTGACCTTTAGCAGGTAAAGACCCTAGGGAAGTGTCCCTTGTCTGTCTGTCTTTACATTTTCTTTATTCTTTCATGCCCCTGATGTTAAGTAATTAACCATCCCCCTCAGTGAGCCAGACACTGGGATAGATCTGACACCAACCACGGGCTCAGAGAGAGGACGGGCAATGCCAGACCCCACCTCAGGCACGTCCTCTCTTGAAGCCCCAGGGAGTTCTCTCCTCGGAGCTTTCTGGTCTGTTTCCTCTAAAAATGTGCTGGCGATGCCACGTGCCACCTGGGAACGCTGGCTGACCTGACTTCGGGGGGAATGCCAGCACTTGTCTTCTTTCACAGGAAAACTGCAAAGTCCAGCTCAAACTTCCTGATATCCTTTTGGGGTGAACCTCAGTCAAAGCCACCCACAAATTGTCATGAGAGGCTTAGAGACCAGGGCACAAACATTTGTCCTTTGGCCTCTGCAAAGTCCTCTCCAGAGGTGGGAGAGGCAGAGGGCCAAGCCAAGGAAGGGTTCCCCTTCCCCCAACTCCCTCTAGAGTGTTCCCCCAACTCACACTCAGAGGGGCCCTGAGCTGCTGCTGTCCTTGAATTTCTTATTAAATTTTTTCTTTCTTAGTTTGATTTATTTTCTTTTTATTGAAGTATAGTTGACTTACATATGTTAGTTTCTGGTGTACAGCAAGGTGATTCAATTACATATGTATATATTCTTTCTCCGTGATGGTTTATTACAGGATATTGAATACAGTTCCCTGTGCCGTACGGTAGGACCTTGTTTATCCATTCTCTATATAATAGTTTGCATTCTTATTAAATTTTGAACAAGGGGTCCCACCATTTCGTTTGGCATGGGGCCCTGCAAATCGTATAGTCTGTTCTGATCAGAATCCCTGGAAGTGGGACCCAGGAATCTCCCTTTTCTTTTTAACCAGGTCCCTGGGCGGGGTAGACCGACGCTGAAGTGTGAGAGCTGCAGCTCTAGGGAAGCTAAAGTGGGAGCAGGAAAAGCGGTCTCAATCCTCTCATTTAAAAAGGCAAAATACATCGAACGCCATTTCTTTTCCAAACTCCCAACAGCTTCCCCTTGCCCACCTGTCCCCCGGCACTCAAGTCCCTTGTCCCTGGTCTTCTTCCATAAAGAGGAATCATCCTCCAAATGCCGAAGTACCTCATGCTTCACTTATTTGAAGGAGGGGGAGGGGGAGGGGGAGGGGCAAGTGGAAGACCTGCAACCCAGTTCTGGCGTCAGGCCTGTGTCCTCCACCCTCAGGTCCTGTGCCTTCGATGATAACCACGACCTCTCCCCTCTCTCCTCTCGCCACCCTTCTTTCGCCTCATCTGTGCTTCTCTCTTGATCACTTGTCGAAGGGACAGCAGATTCCAAGCCGTTCTCACGCAGTCCTGAGTTGCTATGAAGCCCCCTCTTGTCATGACTGAATTATGCTCCCCAAACCCCACCACCTCCAATTCATAGATTGACGTCCTAACCCCCGGCACCCCAGAATGTGACTTTCTTTGGAAATAGGGTCGTCGCAGATGTAATTAGTTAAGATGAGGTCCTACACTGGAGTAGGCGCGGCGATTCAATATGACAGGTGTCCTTATAAGACTAACTCCACGTGAAGAGACAGACAGGCACAGAGGGAAGACGGTGTGAAGACCGGGCAATGCCACTTACCCATCGAGGAGCCCTGAGGCAGCCAGGGCTAAGAGAGGCATGCTACAGATACTCGTCCGCAGCCCTCAGAAGGAGTCCCCCCTGCAGACACCTTGGTCTTGGACCTGTAGCCTCCAGGACTGTGAGACGATACATTTCTATCGTCGAAGCCATCCAGCCTGTGGGCGTTTGTTACGGCGGCCTCGCAAACTAACACAGCTCTTACTCACGATGGTGAATACCCCACTGTCCGACTGCACAGTGGATTGCCATGCCCCCTCACATTTCAGAAGTGGGTGCCCAGAGATGTCAATAATACACCTGGTGTCCCCCAGCACTTCCGGGCCTGAGCAACGGTTGGACTCGGAACATTTCCAGGCTGCCTCTTCCCTCCTTTCTGCTTTGATGTGTCTCCCACATTCCGTGGGTGGAGACCGACAGAGGGAGATGACGGCTGGCAAGAGCTCTAACTGGCACGAGCTGGTCATTCAGGGGAACCCCTGTGGATGGCGGCCAAGCCCCTGGGAGGGGCCCGGGACTGAAGCCACCCACTTGAGTGGGTCTTGCGGCCCTCTGTGGGGGAGGACATCGCCATCAGGCTGCCAGCCTGGTGCTTCCCTGTTTATCAAAATCATGGGGGAGAAGAACCCGCTACCATATCCCTTCCAGGAGACAAAGCCGCTGGGCAACCAGTTTCCGATGACTCCATGGCCTACTGGTTGCTCCTCTTATTAGACAGTCTCAGAATTCTAGGAATGACACTGACCATCCGATGACAGGAAAGAACACCCATGTGCTGTCATGAATGGAGCTGCCCTGCTGCTCTGTGTCATTGTGAGAAGAGCAGCCCACATCCTGCCCTGGAAACTTCAGGGGGCTTCGGGAGGGATGGGCTCAGCAAGCAGCCCGCCCAGTGTGCCCCAAGGCTGGGAGCAGAGGGCACTGCAGTCAGGGTGACGGACATCTCCAAGGTCTTACTGGGGCGTCCCGCTGCATCCACTCTGCCGCTGATCTACCCCCACGAGCTCTGGTCCAAAGACCCCATCTTACTATATTTAAGGGCGTGTGTAATAAAATCCTCTCACGTTAGGAGCTCGACTGTTAGAATTAAATGGACCCACGTTCAAATCCTGGCTCTGCCACTTACTGAATGATCCTGGGCAACTTCTGTGCCTCAGCGCCTTCATCTGCAAAATGGGGCTTATTATATGTGGGATTGCTTTGTTTGGTCAAAAAAGCGCTAATGCACGTAAAAGGCTTCATGCCATGCTCAGAACGTGGGAAATGTTCAGACGATGGTGGTGGTGGTTGATTTTGTCAATTCACAGATGCTTTAGAGCATTTTCTTGTTTGTCCACAGAGAGGCTCTCAAACTGGATTATCTATGGTTCTTTGGGTTTCCAAAATCTGAGATCATCAAAATGCTAATGGGAGCAACGGCATGGCTTACCCCTTGGCCCTGAGACCAGGAGGCCTGACTCTGGGCCCACAGCCGTGTACAAGCCTCCTGAGATGGCACACGCAGTGCAGGGTGTATGTGTATTTTTCTTCAGAGGTGCCAGCTGTTATCAGATTTGCTAAGGGGTATCCTGTCCACAAAGGGGTCATCTCTGAGAATGGTCTGAGCAGGTTGTCTGTGCCCAAGGGCCGGCAAAAGTGACCCACCATTTACTGAGCCCTACTGTGTGCCAGGCTGACATACGTTATCCCAATACCAACAACTGGGCAAAGTAGGCACCATCACTCCCATTTTTCAGATGAGGAAACAGAGGCTCAGGGAGCTCAATCTGGGAGCCAGGCACTGGGCTCGGCCGCTCGCCTGTCCCACGGCTGGCACCGGCCTGGGATTCCAGCGCAGGACTCTCTGATCCTAAGCTGTGTCCTGCTCTTGGCACTGTGCTGCTTTGGGGAAACCCAGCAAGGTACCCCAGCCAGGAAGTGCCCTTGGCCAGAGCCTCAGCTCAAGCTCCACCCCACGGATCTCACCAGGCATGGAGGCAGCAGAGACCACAGGACAATGGCCCTCAAGTCCACGGAGGCTCCACGTACCCTCCAGGAAGAAAGAGTTCACTTCCCTCTCCGCCTTGGCCCCTGGCCCCTGGCTTACCCACTCTTGGTCCTTCTCTGGCGCTCCGCTGTGTGCTACAGAACCCGGCCAAGCAGTTGTTAAAAGCCTGGGACCTGGGGGCAGGGAGAACTCTGGCTCCGCCCCTTATCAGCTGTGTGACCTGGAGTGACTCAGCCAATCCCCCCGAGCCTCACTTTCTACATTCACACAATGAAGCTAATAGTCCCTGCTTCACGGGACAGGCTATTCTATTTTTCTTGTACTTTCTCCTACCAGGGCCACCCTCTTTCCTTTCTCCATCTCCATCTATTCTCCTATGAACCTGAACTCAATAAATGGTAGCAACATTGACTGCTGGTGTTATTGTGTTCTTATCAGCTGAGTACATGTTTACATCCACTGCTTTCCCCACGTTTTAAGCTCCAGGGGGGCAATGATTGTTTATCTCCGCATCCCTAGCACCTACCATAGTTGCTGGGGCATAATATACCATCAGGAAATGTTTGTGCTGAACGATAAACTCAAAGAAAGTTCTGCTTCCACCGTTGCTAGCTAATATCGAAAATTCAGAGCCCCAAAAGCACTTCATAAAAGTACAGTTTCCAGGAAGGTTCACAGACAGTTTTGGGTGAAATATCCACCCTGGGTTACTGGGGAGAGCTGGGGAAAGTAGGGACATGAACTTAACCTCAAGCCTACGCACAATAGGACCAATCAAGTCATCTCATGACACATGTTTTGATGTCTCCATCAATGATGGAGTTTTAGGATGAAAGACATATGAAGATTGTTCCCCGTGATAGTTCTTATCATGCACACCTTTATCAGGGATTTAACAGTCATCTACCCTCCATCCTGCCAAGCGTGAACCTTTTTACCTATTTATGTATCCATCCCATCCTTCCAGTTATCCATCCAGCCAGCCATCCAAGCATTCATCTGTCCATCTATTCATCCATTCATCCATCTATCCATCCATCCATTTGTACATCTATTAGTACATCTATCAACCCATGCACCCATCATAAATGTATTTATCGAACACTTTCTGGCTTCCAGGCACTGGGTTAAACATTGTTGTGACCTAACACTGAATAACCTATGGATTCTACCTTCAAGGAATTTACATTCTAGAGAGAGAGACGAACAAGTAAATAGGTGGTCTCAGTTCAGCATGATATGGGATATGGTGGGGTGTGTATAGTAAGAGTCTGTGGGAGGACACAAGACCTAGGAGGGTCCAGCAAGACTTCCTGGCAGAGGTGATGTCTAAGTTGAGGCAGGAAGGATGGATAGGGTATGCTTTGTGGGGCTTTTGTGGGGAGATGGGCCTTCCATTCAGAATGAACAGCAGGTGAAAAGGCAAGGGCAGGAGGAAGTGTGCTAACCTGGGGGAACAGTAAGTGGTTCTGTCTGGATGGACTATGGGATGTGAAGCTGAGAGGAATGAGAGAGTTAGCGAGAGTCCAGGGCCTTGGGTTGAGTTTGGACTTTGTCCCAAGAAACTGGGAAGCCTTGGATGGATGTAAAGAGGCTTGAGTGAAGGGAGAGGCTTTATAAAGTTCTCTCTCACAGGAAATGGATTCCCTTTTTGAATAGGAATGGCACATGGGAAGCAAGTCACCAAACTTGGGAATGATACGAAAAAGACTTCTTCCTTCTGAAATTTGCCATCTCCTTTCTTTCCCAGAGCACAGGACACAGACTTACTGACACCTACTATGTGCCAAGCACTGTGCTGGCATACACGAGAAACCAAGCCAGGTCCCTGCTTTCCAGAAGCTTATCACTATATTGGTAGATAGGACTTGTACATAGAAAGAATCAGTGATAGGCATCGATCAGGCAAGAAAAGGGGGAGAAGAAAGGAAGGTTGAACATCAACACCTCATCTGAAATAGTTGTGGAGTCAAGATACCCCACCTGTGGTTGATGGAATAAGAAATGAAAGTGGAAGGAATTTCTTAAAGTTGCCAAGGTAACCAATGTGGAACTAAAAATAGTGATAGACATATTGGGAGGACAGGGAAGGAAATGTCAATAGATAAGGTCTAAGGTCCGGAAATCAATAAATATCAAGTGTACGTATGGTATTTAGAGATTTGGAGATAACCACAGAGGAAACCGCTAGAAAATGTAAGAGCAGGAGTCCTTGGGAAGCAGGCTAAGAGTAGGAAGGGGCGGGATGGGGAACTGCTTCCCACTGTAAGGCTTTCTCTCTTATGTGATTATTTTTTAACTAGGTGTATGTTCTTAGATAAGAGATTCTGAACATTCAAATAGAGAGAAATCTTAGCTTACTAGAGTTAGTGGCAAAAGCTACATGCACGGCACAGGCAGTTAACACCATTGGCTTTGGAGCAAGGGGTCTCTGGATACAATTCAGAGGGGCCGTGAACTTGGATGGGAAAAATAATTACATCTCTATTAACCTCTAGCTGAAATTTAGCATTTGCTTTCCTTACGAATACAGAGAAGGCCACACTGGTATTATCAGACCTGTGACTTTATCACGGATAGAAATCGCAAGTATTTTCATATCACCTTACAGCTGTTGCAAATATCTCGAACTATGTATGCTCCTCACTCCTTCAAAATCACAGCGTGTTAGGCTCACAGCTACTCTTTTAGTTAATGCATAAATAAAGAAACACACATATTCCCATATCATATTTGTTTTTTGAAATACATTTTTGGTAACTATGTCTCGATATAATTGGTTCCTTTGCAAACTTGGGTTTTTTGTTTTTTTTTTAAAAGAAGATGTTGCGGGTAGGAGTTTATTAATTTATTTTTGCTGTGTTGGGTCTTCGTTTCTGTGCGTGGGCTTTCTCTAGTTGCGGCGAGCGGGGGCCACTCTTCATCGCGGTGCGCGGGCCTCTCACTATCGCGGCCTCTCTTGTTGCGGAGCACAGGCTCCAGACGCGCAGGCTCAGTAGCTGTGGCTCACGGGCCTAGTTGCTCTGCGGCATGTGGGATCCTCCCAGACCAGGGCTCGAACCTGTGTCCCCTGCATTGGCAGGCAGATTCTCAATCACTGTGCCACCAGGGAAGCCCTTGGGTGTTATTTTTTACGCATTGAAAAACATTCTTCTGCAAAGGGGTCTGTGGGCTTCACCAGATGGCCAAGGGATGTGTGGCATGAGACAAGTTGAAAACCTTCTTTAGAGGAAGGAGGAGAGCAGCTGGGTGTGAAGGCTTTTGATAAAGTCTTCACAGGTGGGGAGCAGGATATATCAGTACATGTTGAGGGGAGCTGGGGCCCGGGTTGATGGAGAGGCAGATGAGGGCGCTGATGAAGGGATGCCGCTCATCACACAGTAGCACAATCACAGTGACAGCAGTGGCAGAAGCTGTAAACTACTGAGCATACAAGCTTCCAGTCCTTGCGTCCGACCTTGACAACAAACGTAGGAAGGTACTAATGCAATTTCCCTTTTATAGCAAGGAAACCCAGTTGCAGACGTGCTCAGGGGCTAGTCTGAGGTTCCACAGCTGGTAAATCATAGAGCTAGAATTCAGACTACAATCAGCTTGTCCCCTGACTCGCTTGTCTATACTGCCAAGTATGGTGGAAGGTCTTGTTTAACCGACCAAGAAGCCGAGGATGGGACAACAAGTGAAGCCAAGCCCAGGATCCCAGTGTGCTTGGGAAAAACCAGCTGAGGCTTTTTCCTTGCCCAGCTTACTGCTAATTCCTTCCTCCTGGCACCCCACAGATCTGGGAGGCTCCAGGAACCCTGTGCCAGTTCTCTGGGCATCACCATCAAAACGCAAATCCTACCTAACCTTCCTTTAGCCCATCACTCAGACCTTCCTTCCCATTTTGGCCTTTGGAGCCCTCCCGGCATTAAATCTTAATGCCCCCATAACCTCCTAGTTGGACCCCCTAACTTGAATGTACATTCCCCGCCACCGCTAGATGCCTCTGAACTTGAGTTCCTGAACTTGAGGTCTCCTTGGGGGTTCATAAGACACTCTGATCGCGTTAGAAGTGTTATCGTTGTGTTTTTATTTGGAGGACATTACCATCAGCCTTTCCTGGATTTGCTGATAACTGTCTTATCACTAAGAATTGCCACGTGGTCCAGGGACTGTTCTGTGAGGACGGAAATGGGCTGAGCTGTCCTGCTTTAATTACTGCATAATAGCAAGAAAAAGCCATGGGTGTGACACAGAAATGATCCTTTCCGTGTCTGGTGAAGGCCAAAGGCTGGAACGCCACGCTATACAGAGGATTCGAAGCAGTCTGAGGAGAGAGTGAGGGAAAACCAAGTCCTCACGGGGCCCGTTGGGGCAGAGGCTGGGGGATCCCAGGGGACCCTCTGGGCCGTGCGTCATCTACTCGCATCACGAATAGAACTTCACTCCAGCCATCACGTACATGTTTGAATTTGAATTTGATTTGCTTTGAAAATCGGACGGTGTTCAACGTGTGGGTTTGTTTGGGTTTCACAGGGATATAAGCGTGAAGAAGTCATGTCTGCTTCATAATGGAAGTACTTTATGACAACACCGAGAGGGCGCATGTGTGAGAGCGCGTGCCCTTTAAGAGTGCTCCGTGTTTGTGAGACACTGATCTGTATGCCACCTTTTATTTTCAGTTTTCCCTTTCCATTTATTATTTTTAAATTTAAATTTTATTTATTTTTTTATACAGCAGGTTCTTATTAGTCATCCCTTTTATACACATCAGTGTATACATGTCCATCCCAACCTCCCAGTTCATTCCACCACCGCCGCCGCCCCCTGCTGCTTTCCCCCCTTGGTGTCCATACGTTGGTTCTCTACTTCTGTGTATTTATTTATTTTTACTGGAGTATAGTTGACTTACAATGATGTGCTGGTTTCAGGTGTGCAGCCATATATATATATATATATGAGACAGGCTGGGACCTGGGCCCCTCTGCTGCAGTGCTTGCACCTGGACACATCTCTCCTCCAGCAACAAACAGACAAGGAAACTATATGGGACTAAAAATAACTGCGTGTATGCGCAGTTGGGACAAATTCTGGACAAAAGATGCACAGGGACCAAAAAACCCAACTGCCACTTTTGAAGAGCCTGGAGCAAAAGCAGGGCGCTGAGCATGCCCCCTGCACACAGCACCGCCTAAGGGGTGGGCAGAACACCTACGCCAGCCCTCCGTCCCGACCCCCGGACACACCTCTGCCCTCACCCCATATAGGGAACAAGCTTGCCCCACCTCAGGGAGCTGACCAGGCAAGGGAATCTGTCGTTTGTTCTCACTCCCCCGCTGCTATAGCAGGGGCCCCCATAAAGCCTTGCCTGAATTTCTTGTCTGGCCTCTGATCAATTTCTACTGACTAAGGAGGCCAAGAACCCTGGTTGGTTATATTTATACACACACACATATTCTTTTTCAGATTCTTTTCCATTGTAAGTTATTATGAGATACTGAACATAGTTCCCTATACTATACAGCAGGTCCTTGTTGTTTATCTCTTCTATATATAGTAATGTGTATCTGTTAATTCCAAGCTCCTGATTTATTCCTCCCCCTCACTTTCTACTTTGAGAACCATAAGCTTGTTTTCTATGTCTGTGAGTCTGTTTCTCTTTAGTTAATAAGTTCATTTGTGTCAATTTTTTAGATTCCACATATAAGTGAAATCATAGGAAATTTGTCTTTCTCTGTGTGACTTAACTTCACTTAGTATAATAATCTCTAGGTCCATCCATGTTGCTGTAAATGACATTATTTCATTCTTTTTTATTATATGCCATCATTTCACAGGCTACACCCACTGCTCAAAAATTGTTGGCTCACTTGGAATTAATATCCCAAGTGCCTAGCGTGGCCCTGTACTGTGCCGGTCCTCATGGACAGGCCCTTCACTCCAGCCAAATAGGTCGATTTAATATTGTTCCACTAGTCTGCGCCAGTTTCCAGCCATGGCAGGTAAGGGTGGGGTGTGCCAATGGCTGAAACCAGCATCTAAAACACTGATCAGGACCTGATAAATGGTAACCGCTACTAATACCAGCATCATTGCTACCTCATGGGGCTGATGGAAGAGACATCCAGTGGTATAAAAACATCCTCTCCTGACATTCCTGTCTGTATCTTACAACCTGGTCAAGAGAATACAAGGGAAATCGAGGTAAAGATGTCAACCGGAGTGGAGAAACACCTGGGAAGGAGACATGGGAGCCTCCATGATGCTGTGGGAAAGAATATTCTGGACGGGAGGACACACAGTCTTGGGAGGAAGGTCCAGCTCTGCATGAGCTTGGACAAGCTACCTAGCCTCTCTGAGCGTCTGGCTCTCAACATACAAACAAGGACAAAGGATCATTCCAGGCTTGCTCACCGCACAGAACAGGTGGGAGGCTGGCGAGGGCAGGGATGTGGAAGATGGCAGTGACAGTGAAAGGCTACCGTTATGATCGCTAGGGTGGCGGTGACATGGCAGAGCCAGAGAGATGCTCAGAAAGCCGGTGAGGGAGGGAGAGACAGAGAGGGACAGAGAAGGAGAGTACCTTCACTGCCTTGACCATCTGTCCCCTCCCCAAGGCTAACGCAGGCACCGTCCGGAGGGATTTCACTCCCAGCTCCCGCCCTCAGCTGGGTTCAGCTCACACAGGCTCCCTGGGGCTGCCTTGCTGGCCGCTGAGGTGCCAGTCAGGAGGCTGGAGGGTCAGGTCACAGGCCCCTTGGAAGAGGAACCTGGTGGGGACAGAGCGTTGGCTGCCCGGAGCGGGGACGCCCAAGGCTGGGCTGCGCTAAGCTCCGACCACACTGCGGTGTGGGGGTCTGGAGCTTCGCACTGACCCTCAGTTCCTCAGAATATAATAGCGTCACCTCTTCTTCTATCTTCCTGTGGGCATCTGGAGGGCCCCGAGTCCCCGATGCTGAGTAGGAAGGTCCTTTGGTGTCATTAGCTAATATGCAGGATCCAGTGGGCAGAAGAATGCATTTTGTTTCCTGAATCTGTGGGAATTGCTGGCCAATTGCATGATCAGCTTCCTAAAGACTGAATTTGTTTTCTCTGCTTTGGGGTTTGAGTCTTTCAAAATATTTGGTCTTTATTTGAGATAGTTTGTTTTTCTTTCCAAGCAGCAAATGTCTCTATATAAGGCATTGTTCCGGGGGATCCTGGTGAGCGTTTGCAAACCCATCTTTTTCCCTCGGGAATTTTCTTGAATAATGAGCTCCACTGTGATTTAAACATTTTTTTAAACAAGAAGTTTCCTCTTAATTGCAGAGTGATTTTGTAAAAGGTATTTGGCAGAGGAGGGTGAGGGATGTGTTAAAGTTACAGGCTCATTCATTGCTAATGAAGTGGAAGGGAAGTGGAACCAGGGGAGAAATAGGATAAAAAAAGAAAGTAATAGAATCAAAGGAGAAAAGAAATAGTATAATGGATGTGTGTGGGCTTTGAATAGGCATCTTGTTACGTGGGTAAGCGCTTGAGCTGGAAGAGACACAGGGCGGAGGAGTCCGAGCCGGGATCTGGCCAGACACCAAGTCCTAGGACTTAAAGGCACTGCCCCCATCTCCCTCCGGGCCCAGGGCCTCAGTTGCCACATCTGTCAAATGGGATGGAGCCATCTTCCCAGGGCTGCTGCTGGAGAGGGGCATCCCAGGGAACAATAGATGAATGGGAAAGTGTGAGCTCTAGAGTACTATGCACATGTAAGGTGGGCTTGTTGTTGGGGTCGGGGGTGGCTGTGGACTGAAGGGGCTTCCAGACTCTCTCTAGCTCTCCGAATCCAGAATTTGATGAAAATACACAGATACACACACTCGTAGGTACAGACCCAGACACACCTGTACACAGGGACAGATGCACACATACTCACAGATACACACGCACACCTCCACACCCCTGTACCCTCTCACACATTGGTTCTCACACGGCCACATATACTTCATGACACACCCTCACACGCCCATATACATGCCATTCAGTACATACACCCTCACACGTGTATCTCCCCTCAACTCCTCACACGCACACCCTCACACACACACGTGCTCATGCACCCGCCTTCATATACACACACTTCCAAAACACATCCTCTCACATACTCACAAACCCTCATACACACCCTCACACACACGCCCTCACAGTCATGCCCCCCATTCTTGCACGTAGCTTCTCACAACCCCTCACACACACACACAGACCCACACAACCCTCTAATGTATATACACCCCACACCCTCACAAATGCCCCCCCGACACCCCGATACACACCCTAACATCCACGTGTCCACCCACCGCTTCCCGCGATCCTCCATACACAGTCACGCACGCACGTCCGCACGCACGCAGGTCCGCACGCACGCAGGTTCGCACGGACGCACGTGCTCTTCAGACAGTCATTCCTGGCCTCCACGCCACCGCCCCTTCCCTGCCGAGGTCTGGTTGAAAGTGAGGCAGGAGCTCGATGGGCCGCAGGCTGCACAGCTGGAGCTAGTCCCCTGCGGACAGATACTCCCCCGGATGAACGGGGGGAGGAGCTGAGACCCGCCCAGATAAGAGAACACATGTTTCTCCTGGAGGCCAAGGCGACCTTCCCCACTACACGTGAGCAGAAAGGCTCCTCAGAGGTCAAAAGGGAGGGGCCGTCACCTCATAGTAAGTCATGTCAACCTACCCACAGGCCTCTTCGCCAGAATCCATCTTGGCTAAGAGATGTGCACGCATACAGATATACCAAATACGGACTCAGAACGAGGCAAAGCAAGATGATTGGCCAAAGGAAACCCGGAAGAAATGCCCCATAAAAGTGATTCAAACTACCATGAGGGTGCGACTCTCTCTGAGTCTGCCTGTGTGTCTATCCCCACATATTCTTTTTCCTCCTAATAAACACTTTGTTTCACTACTTTCTGTCTCTGTGGGAACTCTTTTCTGCAAAGCCAAAGGGCCAGGGCCTTGTCACTGGCCACTGGTCCAGTGGCTAGGAATCAGTGCTCTCACTGCCACTGCCCGACCTCAGTCTCTGGCCGGGAACCGACACCCCGCTTCAAGCCCTGCAGGCCGAGCCCACCCGAGATCAAAAGTAGAGCAGATCCTCCATCCTCTCCCCTGCTGAGCTCACGCCTCACAGCCCCGCCACCAGGCCTCTGGCCCACGACACTCAGAAACTGCTCAAAACTTTCATCTTCTCAACTCCTCGGCCACGTCTCTGTCCTTGGCATTTGATGACCCCCGACCATGAACTGAGCTCCATGAGACCAGGGATCCTTTCTGTCTTACTCACAAACGCATCTTCAGACGCTGGCATGTAGTTGGAGTTCAAGAAATATTTGTTAACTATATGGATGGATGGATGGATGGGTGGACGGATGGATGAAGGTATGGTACTTAGGGAAAGAGAGGGTCTGCTCAGACCCGGGCTTTGGGAGTGAGGCGTGGGGAGAGTATGGGGGGCCTGGGCCCTCTCGGTCCATTCCAGGGCCCTGCTCCCTCCTGAGCTGACTCTGCTTTGCCCAGTCCACACACACCCCATCTTTGCCTCCGCCTGACGGACCCAAAGTACTGATGACACCCAGGACCTGCCACTGGCAGCCATTTCGGGCTCACCCCCCGGGGCTCCCTGGTCCCTCTGGAGTTTGCAGGAAAGGCCCCAGATTCTGCAGGCACACAGCGCTCTATAAGCCGACCCTGCTTCCATCTACCAACTCTGCCATGTGCAGTTCCCAGCACTTGCCATGTGCCAGGGACGGGGCTACTTGAATCACGTAGAAATCCTACCAACCATTTCAGAAGGGGGCCCCAAGGAGCATCTACAGCCTAGAGCTGACCAAGCAGAGGCTCTAGGAGGGAAGGAACTGGCCCAAGGTCAACACCTGGCAAGTGGCAGGGCTAGGATTTGAACCCAGGCCTCAAGATCCATGGCACCTTCCCCTGACTTCCCGCACTGGGTCTGGCGCCCCCTCCTGGGCTCCCCAACCCCTCTGCGCTTCTCCACTGGGGCAAGGCACCTTCCCGACTGCCCTCGTCTGTCCACTGCCTGCCTCGCCCCCCGGACCAGGAGCTACTCGGGGGCAGCGTCGGGGGCAATTCTGGGGCCTTGTCCAGCATCGCACGCACTCCCCAGCTGCTGACCTTTATTCCCCGAGAACTGCCTTCCGTAGGGAAGCTGGCTTGTTGGGGAAATGATGACACCCCTCGCCCCAGCTGGGGACCAGTGACTGGCTGACACGGGGATCCCAAAGGCTTGCCCCCTTACCTCAAGGTGGGATCCACTTTGCGGTGCAACTCATGATAAAGAGCCTCCCACGGGATCAGCGGAGCCCCCAGGCTCGTTAAGCCCCTTCCGCTGCCCTCTCCTGTGTCCCTCCCTCTCCCTTTCTAGAAAGCGCTCCCTCCACCTGTTAATCGTTGTAACCCCAGTGCCAAGACCAAGGCCAGGTGGACAGTGGGAGATTCCCGTGCTACTGAAGGAACGAGCCATTTCTCCTGCCCTCCATGCCAAGGCTCTGTGCTGATCCCGTGGGCCTCCTCGGTCAGGCCGTGCAGAGAATCAGCTCTCGGACAAGGGAAGCAGCGTGATTTATCATCATCCCCACTCGAACCCTTGTGCCTTGACCAGTGCCTGGCCCAGAGTAGGAGCTTAGTATTTGCTGAGTGAGTGAATCAATGAATGAATCAATGAATGACTGCCTCATCTTCTCTCTGCCCAGACGTCTGGTTTCGCCACCTTCAAGGCCACCTCGGCCCTCACCTGCCAGGTATCCTCACGGGCCATGGTCGCCCTGGCTGGCTTTTACCTCATACCAAAGTGCTTTGCCAGCTACCCGCACACCTCAGGGTTTCACTGAGGGACCACGGGCCCCCCCTCAAGGGCAGGGGAGCAGAGCGGAGCCTGCGCTGTGCTGGGTCAGACCCATACCCTTGATTCACCCAGGACAGCTCTGCTCTGCGCTACTTCCATGAGGTTTTGTTTGGACAAAAGTGCTCTGTGGTTACAAAGACGAGGAAGCCCTTTGCTGTCTGGCATTTTCTAACTGCCCCGCCCCCTTGAGTGGGGCACATCCTCTCTCACGCTGACCCACTCAAGTTTTGTTTGTAGACGTTCTGCTCACGTCCCCATCTAGACGGGAACTCCTTAAGGGCTCTAGCCGAGAGGTTGAAAGCTCAGGCTTTGGTGTGGGAAAGGCCTTGTGCAGGGAATTCCCTGGCGGTCCAGGGGTTAGGACCCGGCGCTTTCACTGGTGGGCCTGGGTTCAATCCCCGGTCGGGGAGCTAAGATCCTGGAAGCTGCATGGCGCAGCCAAAGAAAAAGAAAAGAAAAGAAAAGAAAAGAAAAAGGCCTTGGGCAGGTTATGAAGCCCCTCGTACCCTCAGTTTCTGTGGCTGTAAAATGGGGAAGTGACAGGGCTACCATCAGACTGGGGCAAGAATTCCAAAAGATGAATCATGTCTATGCTAAGCCCTGTGCCTGGCTCACGGCAAATAAGTGGTACCTTCTAGTATTTATTAATGACCTGAGCAAGTGCTTTAGGCACACTGGTAATTAATCGTCAAAATTATCACAATTTCCTCTGGAAAAGGAAGCTAAACCATGGATGTGTGTAAAGCGCATCCTGTCTGGTGTGGATATTTCCCAGAGACCTAAGAGGGTACGTCATTGTCATGATCACTGGGCTCTGGTGAAAGTCACTAATTCCAGGTAGACACTGGGGACGTTCCAAGCGGCAGCTGCGTGGCTAAATGGGGCCCTTACGCCCTGCTGCAAAGGGACCAGAGGAGGACCCCAGTGTTCTTCTGCTTCCTAGGCATCTGGCTTTCTGCCACACCCAGGCTCACTGTGTACAGACAGCAAGGAAAGTTGGAAGAGACGATGATTTCTCATTTCCCAGATTTGCCGCTGTAACTGCCGCCGCTAACAGTGCTGGGTACATAGCGGATGCTCCATAAATATTGCGGGATGCATGAAGGAATAAAGGAAGGAATGGATTGGAAACCTACCAGGAAATTTCAGCACCTACTATAGTGTCTATCAATCAATATATCTGAGTGAATGAATGAATGCTAGGGTCACTCTCACAGTCCCGGTGCAGAGCTCAGGTTCTAGCCTGGGGGAGGCCCGTGATAAATATTTATGGAGGAAATGAACTAGATCCAGTATTTCCCAGAAAGCAACTGAGCTTCAGCTGTGGTTGCCCCACCCCCTTCCCCACTCACCCCAGACCCACAGACAATGTTCCAGCCTGGCTTGGCCTCAGCTCGGTGGGAATGGGGTCTGAGAGGCAGCAAGTTCAGCTCCCCGGGGTGCATAATAGGGGAGACCATCTAGCTGGCTCGTCAGGGAGCTCGTGGGTGCTGCTCTCAGGAAGCATCCCCTACCTCCCCCAGGACGGACTGAGCTGGCAAAACAGACTGCAACCACCCAGGGACACTGCCAAGGAGCCCCCGTCTACACAGCCGTGACATCAATACAACCACACACGCAGACACAGATGGGGACATGTGACTGTGCCCCGCTGACCACAGGGCTCTCTGCCCACAACTCATCCTTCCTCCCAAGCCTACGTGCTGGAGCCCGTGTCCAGAACGGGCTCCAGTGGTTCACACAGGTGATCCTGCCCACCTCCTAAATGCACCCCACGTGGCACAAGCACGTGGACAGGCACACAGCATGGCTCTATCCCCCCAGGGCCCGCCATCCTGTCTCAAACACACGTTGCCTCCGCCCCAAGCCGCGGTTGCCACAGACCACTCAGTGGTCCCACCCAGAGATAATGCCAGCTGTCACAAGGGACCCCTTTCATGGATAACAGAACACCTCTTAGCCAGGAACTGGGGCCCACAGTTCATAGCGTGGGCTCAGAGACAAGTCACACGTCACCACATTGCTTGCAGGTACGAGAGCTGTGCCTCTCTCTGACCCCCAGTCTGTGCCATGGGTAGGCAGCTGCCCCCTCCTTTGCCGCTACTGGGACTGACTCCCCACTGGGAACCAGGGGGTGGCTCAGACCCTGCAGAGCAGCGCGGCCTGCACGCTGGACGGGCATCCACGGGTCCTAGACCAGGGCCCTGCTTGCCGTCAGCCGTGCTCCAGGCCATGTGGCACTCCGAAGCCAGAGGCCTCCCCCTGAGCTCCGGCACTGGCTGCAGCAGGCTCCCCATGCTGGCTTCCTGCAGGGGTCTCATGCCCGCCGACCAAACGGGGCCTCCCGGGATCACAAGCAGGCAGTCTGGAGGAAGGCGGCCTTAGGTGCCTAGACGGGCCGGCACAGACAGCCAGTTTTTCCAGGGTGACGAGCAGAGCGCTGGGACCCTAAAGTCTCCGTCTGGGCCACCTGGCCCTTCGTTCACCTGTCAGGTCCCCTTCAGCCATAGCCCGGGGGTGGCCCCTGCAGCTGCACGACCCGGGGGGAAGGACACCAGGCCGGCATTTGGTCCCCTGGGCTACCCGGCAGGTCAGACCGAGGCAAGAGAGCAAAGCCCGCGGCGAGCCCCCTCCCCACCACGGCCACGCCGGGCTCCCCAGGCCCGCCTTCCCCGGGGAGCAGAGCCCCCGCCCGGGTACTCACCAGCTCTGGCGAGGCCTCCCCCTGGCGTGGTGGCAGGCGCCCCTCTCAGGCCGGGCTCCCCATCTGGAGAGGCCAGCGGCACTAATCAGCCGCCTGGCGTGGCGCGAGCCGCGTGGCTGGGCCTTAATTGACACCAGGTGGCCCCTCCCCAGGGGCAGGCTGGGAGGCTGAAGCCAGGGCAGGGGGGCTGCACCCAGGCCCGGCCGGTTCAGGCCTCCCCTGGAGAGACCGGGGCGGTCAGGCAGCCGCCGGCCACCCCTCCCCTCCTCTCGGGCCGGCCGCCTCCACTGTACACCCAGCCCCGCTCCCCTAGGCTCTGACCTCTCTTTCATTTCAGAGGTGGCAGCAGCAGTGACAGCGTCTGTCCAGGAGGAGGGTGGCTCAGGTTTCCCCCCAGCTGTCCGGGGGCAGCCGGGAGTGTGTGTGCTGGGTCTGCAGTGGCCAGGCTGGGTCCGCAGGATCCTGAGGAGGGCCACCCACTGTGCTCCCAAAGGACCCCCACCCCCCGAAACATTTTTATTGAACACTTAGTACATGCCAGGCCCTGCACAGTGCCCTCGTGGTACCCTGTGAACTCTCTCGGGCCCTGAGAGATGGATATTTATTAACTCCACCTAGTAGGTGAAAAAACCGAGGCTCAGAGAAGCTAAGTTTCTTTCCTAAGATCACACAGCAGGAGAGACACCACGTCAGGGATTTTAACCACTCCCTGCAAAGTAAGGCATCATTTCTTAGACAGGGAAATTGAGGCTCAGAGACAGGCAGCCAGATCTCAAGGTCATACAGCAAAGTGTGCAATTTGGATTTGCCACCAGTCGTATTGGGCCAGGCTGCCTGGAAAAACAAAGTCTGTGTTTATGCTGAAACATAAGCTTTCTCTCCTATACCGCATGCGTCCCTGCTTATATTAGGGCTCCGAGTTTGAGCCGTAACTGGGGTTTAGGGGAAGGAACATTGGACATAGACTCAGAAGACCTGTGCTGAACTTGCTGTGTGACCTTGAGCAAGTTACTCTTCCTCTCTGGGCTTTGCTGAAGCTGCAGTGAACACCGAATGAGACGCCATGTTGAAAGGGCTTTGTGACTGGGACACACAAGGCAGGATTGGGGAGTGCTGAAGTGGTCCTTATTCTGCCTCAGTACCCCTTCTCAGAGGCCCCCACCCCTGCCCTCTCCCCTCACTGCCAGGGGCAGCAGGACCCAGCAGTAAAGAGCACACTCAGTCTCTGCCAACTCACAGATGTGGGTTCAAACCCTGGCTCTTCCTCACCAACTGGGTGACCTTCAGAGGTCACGTCCCTGCTCCAGGGCTCAATTTCTCATCTCGAAGATGTGCTAAAGAGCACCGCCTCCCTGCCTGGGCTGAGTGACATTAAATGAGAAAACGCCCAGCACCAGCCTCTTTACTCAATAACATTTATTGAGCACCTACTATGTGTGTGTCATCGTGCTGGGCACATAATGGTGGACAAAATAGAGTCAGTCTGTGTCCTGGTGATGGACACAGACAGTAAATTAAAAAACAAAGATATATGTAATTCCTTGTAGAACGTCCTCCAAAAACAGAAGTAGCTATTATTGTCCACGCACTTATTTAACAAAAGAAATTGAGCACCTACTATGTGCCACGTACTGTTACAGGCACTGAGCATATAGCAGTGAACAGTGCATACGGGTCCCTGTCCACATGGACCTGACAATTTCTTATAATTAGCCATGACAATCCACAGCAATAATAATTATTATAATACCATTCTCAGGCAGGACAGGTTCACCGCCCCCAACCACTGTGTGCCTCGGTTTCTTCACTGGTAGAATAACATGCCTGTCTGCTGGGTCTGCCCCTCAGGGAGCTCCAAGGTGGAGCATGCCATTCCAGAATGTTCTTAGGTCGAATCCTCAGTGAGGCTCATGGGCTCATTTTGGTCTGACTTACGGGCACTCTGGCAGGGAGCTGATCCCCCTGGCCCAGGCCCAGATCCCACATGGGTTGGGAGAAGCTGAGCCCGTGATTCAGCCGGCCTGGCTTGTCAGGCTGGGAAGGAAGCAGGCAGCTGGCTGGGTTGTCAGCCATGGGGCCCTCCTGAGCCAGACATGGGACAGGTGTCTGGGGTACAGACTGGGGCCTCAAGATGACAAAGGAAGGGCTCTGAGGTCAGGTGACTGCACCCTAGCCCCTGGTGGTGAGAATATTCTAGTAAGAAGCAGTGAGAAATCACAGAGTGGGCTGCCTTGTGAGGGAATGAGCTCCTCGTCAGTCAAAGGATTCCAGCAGGATGCTGTAAAGGGGACTCCAGAAATGGGGAGATGTTCTAAAAAAGCTAGTTGATTTTTCCTCCTCCTCCAGGCCTAATGTTGGACATCACCTTCTCTTGGAAGCTTTTTCTGAGTCCCTCTTCCACCCTAGGCAGGTGCTTCCCCTGAGCTCCCCAGCCCTGGGGCTCACCCCTGCCCCAGCACTTACCACTTGGTGCCAGAATGACCTGTTCATTTGTCCAACATGCCCATAAGACTGAGCTCCACCTCCTCTGTTCCATCCATACCATTAAACCCCCAGTACCCAAGCACAGAGCATGGCACACAGTAGGTGCTCAGCAAACGTTTCTTATATTAATGAAAGTACAGATCGCAACGATCATCTACAATGCCCTTTCTTACTTTGAGCATTTGAGCCTTTGACGATGAGGAGCCCTGCCATTTCATTCATTCTTCATTCGACAAATATTTCCTGAGCACCTACTATGTGCCAGGCACTGCTCTAGGTACTGGAGATACAACGATGACCAAAATATCCCTGCCTTCATGGAGTCTACCATCTCGTGACTGTACCTTTAATTCGGTAATTTTCACAGGTGTTTCTATTACTAGCAACGACAGCCATTGCCGTATACCAGGGTTTCTCAACCTCACCGCTATTGGGTAATTGTTTGGGGTGGGGGTGACGGCTCTCCTGTGCACGGTTGGAGGTTTAGCAACATGTCTGGGCTCCGCCCATTAAACACCAATAGCAACCTCCCCCGTCTAGATGTGATACCCCAAATGTTTCCAGACATCGCCAAATGCCCTGGGGAAGCAACAGCACCCCTCGTTGCTAACCGCAGTCATATATTAAGCACCTGCTATGGGACATGCACTTGGCATTCATTAATTTACTTCATCTCTAAGATAACTCCAGGAGGCAGGGGTAATTATTTTCATTTTACAGATGAGGAAACAGAAAATGTTAGTTGCTTGCTTACGGCCCCAGGTCTGCGCACGCAGCCCTGGGTATGCAGCTTTCAGCCGTCCCCATGCAGAAGGCAGGGCCGGCGAACACTCAGAGCTTGGGTACCGGCTGCGGAGACCAGTCTCAGAGCAGCATGTTCCTCGTCTGGGCTCCCACAGGCATCTGCTGTCAGCCTGGAGCTGAATTCTCTTCTGGTTCCACCCTGCGGCCGTTTGCAGAGCGCAGGGACTGACACCCAGTAGGCCTTCGAGAGCAGCAACAGCTGGGAGAAATACGCTGAGAGCCACAGAGCTAATTATAAGTTTTCTAATAGCCACGTTAAAAAGGTGAAAAGAAACAGGAGAAATTAATTATAGTAATTATTTTGTTTAACTCAGTCTAGTCGAAAAGGATCATGTCAAGATGTAACCATTATACAAAATTATTAAGCAGATAGTTTACACTCTTTCTGGGTGTTTTTTTTGGGAACATCTTAGAAATCCAGTGTGTATTTTACACATACATCTCCATTTAGACTCATCACATTTCAAGGGCTCAAATAACTAAACGTAGCCTGTGGCTTCTGTATTGGGCAACGCCATTCTGGGAAGTTTTGTTGGTGGAGGGAATGAAGACAGGAGATGGATATTCTCAGCTCAGTGGGTAAGGCATCCCTGGGCCCACAGATCCTGTGGGCTGCCACATGGTACTGTTTTTCATTACTCATCTCTCTGTCCTCCAAGTTCATCCGTCTTTTGTCCTTGGAGCCCAGCCCCAGTGCCAGGCACTGGTAGGAGAAGTGGTGCGGTCTGGTGGCTTGGGATCAGAGGCCTGGCGTAAATCCTGGCTTAACTACACAGCTGCATGACTCTGAGCCTCAGTTTCGTCATCTGTCTGGAAAGTGGGGGTGATGACAGTTTCACCTGGTGCAGCACCGCTCAGTGGAACTTTCTGCCATGATGGCCATGTGGGCACTAAGTTGGTAACCTCTACCCACACGTGGCTATCAAGCACGTGAAATGTGGCAGGTCCGATGTCGGAATTGATTTTCAAATTTTAATTTTAACTCAATTTAAATTTAAATAACCACACGTGGCTAGCGGCTACGGTATCAGATAGCACAGCTTCCCAGCGTTATTGCGGGCATGAAGTCTAAGCTCCTGGCCGGGGGCAAGTCCTATACCGCCTGGTGCCTAGTTTACCAGGCTGGAGGGGCTGTAAAGATAGTGTGTGGAGGTCCCTCTAGAGTATTCAGGGTACTGATGTGGGTGTGAGGAAACTGCCCCAACGCCCAGGAGAGAAGCCTCTGAGGGGACTAGGGTGGGGCCATTTGAAGTGCAAATATCTTGATACAATTTACTGGGATGAGGAGGGCCCTGAAAGCCTCAACCCTCAGAAGGAGCCTGCTCTTTCAGAGGTGCTGGAAGGCTGCAAACTCATTCCAGCAAAAGCCTTTCATCTTGAAAGTCAACCTTTGATGGGAAGATGAAAAGGGAAGTGAAGGGTAGATAGAACCAGGCAGACCACAGACTTGAGTTGGGGGCAGGGGGAGGTGGAGCCCACAGGATTGTCTAAGCTGTGAGAAATGGGGATGAAGGGTGCCTGCTACCTTGAAATAGCATTGACCTTTCTCTGGGTCATCTATCATAAAACTGGTAACAGTAGCTATCAGTTATTGAGGGCTAACTATGTGCCTGGCCCAGTGTTAAATGGCTTAACCTGTATTATATCATTTAATCCTCACAATAACTCTGTGGCACAGAGACTAGTATTGTCTCCATTATATGAATGGTGAAACTGAGGCTCAGAGAGGTTGAGCAACCTGCCCAAGGTCACACAGCAACAGAGCTAGGATTCCAACGCAAGTCTGGCTGACTGTGAAGCCCTTGCTCTTTTCTCCACTGTTGCCTCGATACTGTTCCCTTGTGCAACTCCCTTTATGTTTCCATAGCTTCTCAGCAATCTTACAGCAATCTTGACATTAGTTTTATAAGGTCATGTCATACTGCCATTTGGTGATGATGAAAAAACTTGGCCACCAACAGGTTCAACAACTTATCTAATAAAATTTTAGTGTTAAGGACATCGTTAATGAAATTGATCCTGAAATTGGTTTATACAATGTTTTTACATTAAAAATAAAGCCTATCATCTTTTCTCACTCAGATCTTTCTCATTTACTTAGAGGGTCACTGTCTTCATCCTCATGTCTCTGGACGTTTTGTAATGCCCCCCTGCAAGAAGAAATAACATTAAGACCTGACATCGTATCACGTAAGTGATGAGCAGAGATCTGGGCTAGAGACCAGATCTTCAGGTTTGTTTGGTTTGCAAGTAACAACAACAACAAAAAATTCTAACTGAGCTTTGGGGAGAAGAGGAGGAAGGGGGAAGAAGTGATTAGAATACAGAGCACCTGGAGAATCCAAGGAGTCTGAGAAAATGCAAAAACCAAGTCTGCTCTGGGGATGTCAGCAGTAGAAATTCTTGAACCTTCTTTGAGCCACATAAGGAGTAGTATTAGCTCCTAATACTATTCAATTCCTCCCTGCAAGCCCCAGTTCAGAATTTTAAATTCCCAGGGAAGGACATCTGATTGGCCAAGTCTAGCTCAGGTGTCTATCCCTAAACCAATCAGCTATGGGTGGGCAGGGCCAAATCATACAGTCATGGAGCAGAAAGGACTGCTGGGATATATACATCCACATGGAGAAGAGAGTGTGGGCAGCCAGAAAAGAGAGGGACCCTTACCTTTGGCAAAGAACCTTCTTCCCAAACCCAATCCAATGTGGCTGGATGTCCTCTCACTGTCCCACTCCAAACAGACCTGTCTCCTCCTTCCCTAGAGAGTGCTGACAATTCTGTAATGCAGAAGTCAGCAAACAATTTCTGTAAAGGACCAGATAGTAAATATTTTTAGCCTCACAGACCATACAGTGTGTGTGGCTGTGTTCCAATAAAACATTATTTATGGACACTGAAATTTGAATTCCATATAATTTTCATGCCACAGAATCTTCTGATTTTTTCAGCCATTAAAAAATATAAGAATAAAAAATATATATAAGAATCATTCTTATCTTGTGGGTTGTGCAAAACTAGTTGGCTGGTCAGATGGGGTTTGGGGGCTGGAGGTTGCAGATCTCCGGCTGTAATGAAAGTAACATTAAGTCCTTTGATCTGAGTTTTTACTTCAAGATAGAGAAAGCAGCAATGGAACCAAACATCACTTCAAATATGTTGCAAGTGAAAACTAAATCAGCCTTAAGAGGACTGAATTTAATATGTAATAAAACAACTGCAAATCTGGCCTCAGTGAGTGATGCTGGCCAATTCACCCCTTCCCCCAGTTCAATGTCTAGGGGACATCACTTAGCTATGTTTCACATCTGCCTCCTTGTCAAGGTGGTATTAGCAATTTCTTGTTTCTTGAAGAACTTCTAGCCATTATTCTTTAAGTGGGATCTGATTTTCCTTTAAAAAAAAAAACCTCATTGAGATTGGAAAATGTCACATAGAACACAGAATCCGGACAGCGCTGAACAAGAAAATCACAGACCAGCTCCCTACCCTCTCCCCCGAAGCCTTGCCCCATAGTCATGACGGCTGCTGGTATGGAGTCGGATATAAAAAAAAAAAAAGAGGAAGCAATAAAAAAATTGAAATCCTCAGAGGTCTGGTTAGAGGCATGGAAGCTTCATTCTTTCTGGATGAAAAGTCTGAGGGGAAGGAGCCCAGTGCTAGAGGGGACCTCATGCCAGAGCTTCACGCTCCAGTCCGTGTTCTGGGAGTACCTCCTGACAGGGAGTGGGGTCGGGGGAGGTGCTGGGTCTGCAGCTTCCAGGTGAGGACATCACAGGTGTGCCATTGCTCAATAGCCAGTCTTTCTTGTAGAGAAAGATCTCTTGGGTTCGTGGGCTAGAGAGAGCTGCTGCAAACCCCGAAGACACATAGGTTCCAATAATAACCTAACAACAATGGCAAGTATCAGCCTTTCTTGAATTATGAGCTAGCCTCCATGCTAAGTGGTTCCACATATCATCTCCCTGGATGCGATTATCATCCTTATATGATGCCTGAGGAAACTGAGGCTCAGACAATGGCACAGGTGACTGTCTTAGTTTGGGTTCTCCCAGAAGCAGACCCTAAGGAGTCACATGCAACTCACTTATTAAAGATGTGATGGGTAAGGGGGTGGGTTGGGGAAAAGGCAGGCAAGGAGCCATTTCAGGCTAGGTTCCAGCCTCAGCCTGATCCTGCGGGGGACTCTGGAGTGTAAGGTACGCCTTGGAGGTCATCTTCCTTCAAGGCAAGGGCTGTTTGGTTTGGTACTTCTGCACCAGTCAGTCAAGGCTAACAGCTGAAGTTGGAGAGCTCTTATTTGGATTTTGCTTTGTTTTTTCACAAAACAAAATAAAAAGCCAAGACAATATATCAGTTTCCCTAATTTTTTTTTTTCCTTTTCATCTGATGGTCTGGGAAACATGGACTCTGAAACTACATGGTCTGTAAGGGGTCCAAGAATATATTTCAAATTTTTCCCATGGCTGAGAGCAATGTTTCTCAAAGCATCCCATGGAATATGAATCCTCTAAGCAGCAGTGAACAAAGGGTTCTGGGGCCAAATAAGTTGGGAAACCTACACACTCTAGCCCACTCTGGGAGAGTTTATAAGGTACATGAGCATATTAAAGGCTATGACAAGTCCTGCAGCAAAGAAACAACACCTAACTTAGTTTCATGCAGTGCTCCTTTGCTTTTTGACCACACTCAATAGCCTGCCATGAGCACATTTCAGGAAAACTCTGGGCACTGGCTGAAGCCACTGTTAAGTGTCTAAGAACGCATTTACCCTTGTTTAGCTTGTTAGAGGCACTGTGCCTGGGAACAGGCTGATGGGAGATAGGAGATAAGGGTCTCAGTTTGGGCAAAGGTGAGGAGGACCCCAGGGGTCAGAAGGGTTTGAGAGGCCTTGTCCCTGCCACTGGGGCAGCCGGGTGACCTCCTCTGTGGTTGTTTCTCACTCCCAGGCACTTTCCCTGCAGCCTGTGCACAGAGGTTAATGAGCTGTTCAGTTCCGTTGACTTGCAAGGCCTCCCTTACTCAGCTCAACGCCTGCTATGCCTGACTGATGGTGGCCCTGCGGCCACAGAGTACCACAAGCCAGAACCGGGACAGTCAGTTAGTTCCAGGCCCCAGGGAAAACTCTGTCCCCTTCTCTTCTGCTTGAAATAGAAGAGGTGCGGATGCAAGTTTCTGGTCTGTCTCACACTTTCCTCCCACGTCAACACTATCCCAGGGCTAAATGGCAGATCTGGGCTTGAAATATCTAACGTTTATTGGTTGTTTATGTCAGGAAATGTGTTAAGTATTTTACCTGCTTTTAATCCTGATCACAGCTCTCGGAAGTGAGAGCAATTATTATCCCAGTTTTACAGTTAAAGAATTTGAGGCTCTGACAGTTGACATCACTGTCTAGCCAGGTCACATAGCTGGTCTAAGTAACACAGCCCAGGACTGAAATTCAGACGCTATGGGAGACTTTCGCTTCTCAGAACCTCAGTTTCCCCCTCTGTAAAATGGGGCAACTTGTACCACCCACCACATTTGATCGTGATGAGAGGGAAGAAATCGTGCTCGTGAGGGTAGGTCAGCAAATTTAGAGCATTACATACCAGGTGATATTCTCTGAGACAGACGATGGCGGTGGGCTGGGGCCTGAGTCACCTCCCAGCAGAGATGGGGCACTCTGGGGTGCAGAAACTCAGAGTGGAGCTTGCTTTTTACTCACTAAGGCTGGCCCCACACCGCCGCTGTACTAGTAACAAATACTAACACTAGCAACTAACATCCATAGAGCGTTTACTAGAGGCTGGCACTGCTCCAGGTTAATCCATGTAAGCCTCATGACACTGGGAGCTCGGTGCTAGAGGTACAATAATTATTCCTATTTTACAGACATGGAAATGAAGGCTCAGGGAAGCTAGGCGACTTGCCCAAGGCCACACAGCTTGCATGTGGTAGAGCTAGAATTTGACTCCAGGTCCATCAACGTGCCCTTGCTCCTGGAGCGTGTGCTAGGAAGGACTTACTGGGACAGAGGAGGCCAGCTCTTCTATCTTTCTGCAGCACGGTCTCCAGGGAGGGAGCTGGGAATCTGAGTCAGAGTTACTCTGTAGTTTGTTTCCCCAGCTCTCAGTCCCTCCTGCTTTGAATGAGTTGAAGCGTCCCTGCCTCATTGGCTGGTTTTCCTGACGAGACGTGATCTTATTTCATAAAAGCATTTTGTAAAGTGGGCATTGGTAATCCACGTGACTGAGGAGCCCATCACGCTGTGTACGCGCCCAAGAGAGTGTGGGCTTTGGCTTTTCACCTTGGGTTGGGCCGGTTACTTCATCCCTCTGCAGCAGCTTCATCTGTCAAATGGAATTGGGTGGTTGTGGGGATTAATGACAATGCTTAATACTTTCTGGGCCAGACACAGAGCAGGTGCTCAACGTGTAGAGTCATATTTGTGTGTGTGTACAGTGTGTGTGTGTGTACACAGTGTGTGCATACCTGTGTGTGCACTTGTGCATTCCCACCATCTTCATCCCTAGGGAGAAAACATCGATGTCTGGCAAGATGGAAGAATACTCGACCAGGTTATGATCGTTTGCACTCCTGTTCAGCAAACATTCACTTTCCTCCCCCCTCCCACTCTGGGTGGAGTTTACAGCCTCTTCCTACTGAAAGGCTGGGTCACGTGACTTGCTTTGGCCACTGGAATGTTAGCGGATGTGGTTTGAGACGATGCCTTGAAAGTGTTCAAGCAGCTTGTCTTAGCTCTTCTGTTCTGGTGACCTGCCATAGGAAGAGCATGCCCCAGGGAGCTTCTTCTTCAGCCTGTGCCCTGAAACAGGGAGACGGGTGGAGCAGACTTGATCTTGACCTGAAGCCTAAAAAGGACCCTTATTTAAGCCAGCGTAGGCCTGCAGACCCAGGAGCGTGAGGAAAAATGCTAGTTGTCGTCAGCCACGGAGTTTGGGGGAAAATTTGTTATGCAGCATTACTGTGTCAATAGCTGACTGAGACACTGGCTGATGTCACATCTCAAGATTCCTTCTATACAACAGACAACAACAGAATTCAGACCCGTTTTGGCAGCAGTGTGATGCAGTGATTCTCAAATTCTTTATTGGCATAAATAATTCAGACATTGGATTCTCACTAAACATTGCACTAAACACAGGAAACAATAGGCTTGCCGGCTCAGAGGCTCACAACCTGTCCAAAAGCCCAAGTTAGAAATACCTTTTTGAGAAGTGTAGAAAACTTTATAAATGATTCTGTACAAATATACACAGTGGACCCGCCATCCAGCTGGCCTTCCTTTCTTGGATGGCATCTGAATCGACTGTTCTTTCCCAGCAATGAGACATTGGCAATGAGAGACAGACAGACAGAGATAAGATAGACGAAGACAGAGAGATCAAGGAACGGAAAGAAGCGGCCCCAAAAGGAAAACGTGAAGCCAACTTCGTACATGAACTCATTCTGCGACAGTCAGAACAAACATGAAGAAATATGGGCCATCGGTCCATGTCGGTCTGTACAAGAGTTAGACTTTATATATATATATAATATATATATATGTATAATATTTATAGGTATATATACTTTGGGTATAGAAAAAGTAACAGCATAATTTACATAGAGAAAGCTTTTTTTACAATTGAGAATTTTCCTAAGGTCAGTAACTTTGAGAGTAATCAACCAGATGAGTCATGCGGTAAGTGCGTGGAGTGGACCCCAGTGCGAGATCAAAGCCCAGGGAGATGGAAATGAAAGGCTGAGGGTGGGACTTGACCGCCCAAGTGGGATGTTCTCACCCTGGCCCAGCCATGGGCAAGGGCACTCACCTGGTGTGACCAGACTCATCTGGCCCCAGTGCACACCCTTGGCTTCTGTCTTGGGGCCTTGGAGGGTGCTGGTATTGCCGGAGGCTCTCCAGCTCCCTAAGGTTGAGCCTCTGCCCTATGAATGCTGACCCCCACAGCAGCGGTGGGGGGGTGTGCCCTTATGAGATGTGGGCATCCCTCCCCATGTCCACCAGGGCACCAACATCTAAGAAAATGGGTAACACCTACCATCTCTCTATTCCAGTCCTTCATCTTTTCAGGAACAACCCCCTGGAGGTGGAATTCCCGGAAAAGCTACAGTTGGGTCATGGAGAAGAGAAACCACATTTACTGAGCACCTACAGTGTGCCAGGTATTGTGTGATGCTACTGACATTCCTTACTTCATGTACTCTCTCCAATACCCTTGAAGGTTAGGGATATACTAAGCGCTCGTTTCTGCACGAAGCTAAGAAAATCCAAGGGATGCTTGGGGGAACCGCTGGCACTGAGAAATTGATGGTGAGGTCATTATTCACGATCGAGTGTGGCTTATGAAATACATGTTGAGTCACAATGAAGCAGGTGAACAGCCCTGCTAATTTACAGCAACACACACACACACACACACCTGGGAGTCCTATGGTCGGCAAAGATACTAAGTTGCCCATCCTTCAAGCCCTGACACATATTTATAGCGACAATGGCACACACCATCCCACCAAGAGGGTTGATACATTTTCTCCACACTTTAGGCTGCATTGCAGACTTGGCCCATGGCCCACTATGACCGCTACATCTTCTTAAGCCACTTGGTAACAAACCAGTATTTTGCCCATCACACCTGTCATGTTTAGTTGGAGACCCTTAGAGTAGGGTCTTTCCATCAATAAATTTCCATGTTCATGCATGTCCTTGACCTCAACAGTCCAGTGGCCTATGAACAGGGGGACATAAACTCTCCAGAAAAGAGGCCATGGTGAGGGAGGTTTTCTGGTGTGGCAAGACAGACATGTGGGCCTCAGAGAGCAGAGACACAGGTCGCAAGAGGAGGTAGAGGGAGAGTGAAGCAGAAGCAAAGACAGGGAGGAAAATGCCTTAAAGAGAAGGGCTGATGGCCAATCCATCTATAGAAGTGATATCCATGAGTCCTACCCAATGCAAGGGCACTAAGAAACAGAGACATTGTGTGGAGGCAGGCAGCAATAGAGCCTGAGAGAGAGAGAGAGAGATGCAGAGAGAGTCCGAGGCAGCCTAAGTACTGGCCTGATCCAGCAAGCACAAACCCACCTGAGACATCTTCTTTCCCAGGACAAGGCCAATAAGCTGGACCAGGCATGATGTTGGGGGAGAAGTCAAGGTCTCCACATCTGAGCCAGGGCACCTTCTGTTTGGGGGTGGAATTTCCCAGGGTCTCGCCTCAGGGTTGGGGGAAATCAAGGGAGGGCAGAGCTAGTGCCTAGGGGCAGGCTTTCAATATATCATCACCTTGCCTCTGAGCCTGCACATGGGCTATTCCTTCCACTTTGCACACTGTTCCCTGCCACTCACTCCCATTTGACTCAAATCTCAAGACAAGGTTCTGGAGTCCCCTCCTCTGAGAAACTTCTCCTGAGGGCACTTGTTGGGGATGGGTGATCCTCTGGGGCTTCAGGACACCTGTCAGAACTTCTCTATCTCATCCACTGGACTCAGGCCCCCTGAAGGTAGGGGGCATTTTTCTTCCTCATTTTTTCCCAGAAGCACAGGAAGAACTGACTAAATATTTATTGGATGAGTATATGAGCTGAAGTCTTGGGGAATGAAGGGATACATGTTGTCTGAGCTCTGCTGGGGGTGTAGCAGGTGTGGTTGGGGACATGAGCTTTTTTTTTTTTTTAATAGATCTTTATTGGAGTGTAATTGCTTCACAACGCTGTGTTAGTTTCTGTTGCAACACAAAGCGAATCAGCCATAGGCATACACACGTCCCCATATCCCCTCCCTCTTGAGCCTCCCTCCCACCCTCCCTACCCCACCCCTCTAGGCGGACACAAAGCACCGAGCTCGAATGGATAAAGAAGATGTGGCACATATATACAATGGAATATTACTCAGCCATAAAAAGAAACGAAATTGAGCTATTTGTAATGAGGTGGAGAGACCTAGAGTCTGTCATACAGAGTGAAGTAAGTCAGAAAGAGAAAGACAAATACCGTATGCTAACACATATATATGGAATTTAAGAAAAAAAATGTCATGAAGAACCTAGGGGTAAGACAGGAATAAAGACACAGACCTACTAGAGAATGGACTTGAGGACACGGGAAGGGGGAAGGGTGAGCTTTGACAAAGCGCGAGAGAGGCATGGACATATATACACTACCAAACGTAAGGTAGATAGCTAGTGGGAAGCAGCCGCATCGCACAGGGAGATCAGCTTGGTGCTTTGTGACCACCTAGGGGGTGGGATAGGGAGGGTGGGAGGGAGACGCAAGAGGGAAGAGATACGGGGATATATGTATATGTATAACTGACTCACTTTGTTATAAAGCAGAAACTAACACACCATTGTAAAGCAATTATACCCCAATAAAGATGTTAAAAAAAAACAACAAAAAACAAAGCACGGAGCTCATCTCCCTGTGCTCTGTGGCTGCTTCCCACCAGCTGTTTTACATTCTGTAGTGTATGTATGTCGATGCTGCCCTCACTTGCCTCAGCTTCCCCCTCCCCACTCACTCGTGTCCTCAAGTCCATTCTCTACGGCTACCTCTTTATTCCTGTCCTGCTCCTAGGTTCATTAGAACTTTTTTTTTTTTTTAGATTCCATATATATGCGTTAGCATACGGTATTTGTTTCTCTCTTTCTGACTTCCTTCACTCTGTATGACAGACTCTAGGGGAGACTTTCTTCGACTACTTCAGCTGCCCAGTGGGAGGCATTTTAGATCCACCAAAGGGCCACAAGGTAGGAGCTACAGCGGTTCTAGGGGACCGTGATGTGGAAGCGATGCCCATGGGATATGGGAGCCCACGGGGATTTGGGGAGCTCATGGTGGGATAAAGGCCACCAACTGGACGACAGCTAGGGAAGGGGAGTCAGAGAAGCTTGGGTGAGCACAGAAGGTTGGGTGACATCCAACCTCTGTGCTCCGAGGCCTGGCGCTTTATATTCTGGACAGCAAGGCCAGGGTGTGTGCATGGAGGAAGGGAAACAACAATCTACGGCATTCCCTGGGGTAGGGGGGCACCAGGGCCTCGGTGGAGGAAAGTCTGACGAGAAAGAGTAGGGAGGAACCGAGAAGAGCGTTCAGGCATCTCACAGTTGTGCTCAGGCCTGGCCAAGGGCTCCCACGCTAGCCACGGCCCCTCCCTTAATGGCCCAGCTGGGCCAGCACCCAGCTGGCTGCTGGGATTTGCAGGGGCGCTGAGGCGGCACTCTGTGGCAGGTGGGCGGGGGTGGGAGGTCCTTGGTGTGGCAGGACAAGTACATTAGGGCAGCCTGATGTCTACACAGCAGGCACGTGAACTGACACGAGTTTATATGCACCCATTTTATCAGTAGTCGTAGCAGCAACACAGATAGAAAATAAACAGAGAAAATGGCTACAATCCTGGAGGACCAATGCATTGCATTCATTGTCCGGGACGCACTTAAGCTGCCACTGCCCCAACCCGGGCAGGGCTCGGGGTGGGGGGAGAGGTTGGCCCACCAGGGAACGGCACCCCAGTCGACTCAGCATCCTTCTTGGAAGGTGCTGGACTGAGTGTCCCCAATTCCCAAAACAACTTTCCCAGCCCCAGTCCTTTGCGATGCCGGACTTCCTCATTCCCCCCGTCCTGGGACTGCCGGAACCCCCAGGATCTGATTGTAGGGGTGAAGCAGCGGGACCTACAGAGCTCGTCCACACCCACTGCCTGCCTCCATCCCCAAATCAGCCACGCGGGATGGGACTGAACAGCCACCTCTCGTCCACACCGTCCGTTTTATTGCTTCATCCCCACAAGAGGTAGCTCTCATAACTCTCTTCTCCACACTTAACTAGGGATTGGAAGGAGGGTGGAGAGGGCCCCCGGATATCTGGAGACTCTCCTTCCTGGGGAAGACAGAGGGGACTTCCCTGAGTAGCCCCTGAGAGCAGCTCTGGGGTTGCCTGATGCAAATGGTAAGATTTCTGTTCAATAAGAGGCTTTACTTCAGTAAGAGGATGGATCGGGTGACCGCAGAAGGAATGGGGGAGGATGTGGCAGAGAGAGCCAGGCACCGGGTGGGTGACCTGTGGCTCACTTCCTAGCCCATGAGCTGGGATTGTAGACCTTGCCTTGTCCATGTAGATGGTGCCAGGCAAGTCAACTTCCTCCTCGCCTAGGCAGCCTTCCAACCATTGAAGATGCTAAATATTGCTTTAAAACCCACTTCCGTGCCACAGTTACTGAAGGAGGCCCCACCTTGAGTTTTCCTGTTTACCTCTGTCTGATTTCCTTTTTTCTTTCATGAAAGGTTGCAGACGGCAGGAGGCTGGATGTGGGTCCTAGTGATGTGGCTGGTGACAGCGTACTCAAGACCTCATGCCTTGGCTCAAACGAGCGAGAATCAGATGGTGACACTGTACCCCTTAAAAGCTCCCAGTGCTTTCCCGCTGCCCTTAGGAGACCTTTGAGATGCTCCTATTACCCGGCCCCAAGCCCAGTTCATCCACTGTCCACCCTGTCCATCCCCTCCGGCCTCCTGCCATGCCTCAGCCTAGAATGGTGTTTTCAAGTGGGGGGGGGGGGCGGAGGGTGATTCTACCCGCCAGGGGACATTTGCAATGTCCGAGACATCTTTGGTTGTCACAACTCAGGGGTGGCAGGAAAGGGGGGTGCTACCAGCATCTAGTGGATGGAGGCCAGGGATGCTGCTCAACATGCAACAGGGCACCGGATGCCCTGCCCACAACACAAATGATCTGGTCCCAAATATCAACAGTGCTGAGGCTGGGAGATCCTGACCTAGAACTGTCATCTCTTCCTCCTTCTCGTACTTTAGATCTCATCTGAAATCTCACCTCCTAGGAAAGACATTTGCCAACTGCTCCCTCCACAGTGGTCTCCCCTCCCTACATCTCATGTTACTGGTCCCCCATTCGGGGGCTATGTGAGTGGTAATTTATAGATTGTTGTTGGCCAGATTCTTGTCTATCTCCTCCACTGGGCTCTAAGCTTCAGAACAGGGAGACTTTGTTTCCCTCATCACTGAATGCCCAGGGTCTACAAATGTAGTAGATGCTCAATAAATAACCCACCGAATACATGGCGGATGAAGAAATAACCCCACAGAATTCTAAACTGACCCAGCCGTCGGCATCTGTCAAAAGCTCATCTCCCACCTTGACCAGCCCATTGCTCACCACTTCAGAACAGGCTTCTCTGCCTCCTCCTGTCTGCCTGTGTTTTTTTTCCCTGCTATCCTGGCACCAGTCTTTCCAAAATTCTCACTCTAAGTGCTGGAGGTCAGGGTAATTTTAAACTAGAAGAACTAGCCAAGCTGGTCTTTTTTTCTTAAGTGGTGGAAAAGAAAAACTAAGATTTGTTTTTAATCATTAGACTTTCAAATCTAAGAAGGCAGGATGCAAATAGCATGTTGGCATAAACAATGGCTGCCCAGTCAGTGGAGGGAGGGAGCCGTTCTTCTGAGCTAATTTAAGCTAAATACATGGTGGTTATTTTTCATCGCTACTATTGTGTAACTTTCTCCTCTGTTCACGGTCCAGGGGAGATGTTATCTGGTAGGAGTCGGTGGTGGTGGAAGATAAAGGGAGGAAGGAAAGGAAGAGGTAGCAGATGGAAAGTACTCTCAGCCACCAAGCTGGTTATTAAAAGCCTTTCAAGAGCTCAGGAGTAGAGCTGGTGGTCCACTAGGGCCCCAGGGAATTTTATCTGGGTGAAAACTCGATTTTGAGCCTTCCACACAGGGAAGAAACCAAAAAACAACTGGAGTCAGGTTTCCTTCCCGCCCCTCTATAGGCAACATCCTGTATCTTCAGAGATGTCCAGAGTGAACCACAGAAACTTTTACAAACTGCCTCAAGTGAAGAAACATCCCTCCCACTCACGTACACACTGTATTTCCTTAAGGTCCCCGGGCCTTCCAGCCCCTGGTACGAGGCTGGGGGTGGCAGTCAGGCCTTGAGGGGAAGCTGTTCCCTGGAAGATAAATGATTTCTCTCCAAGCAAACACATTACCACACAGGATCATACGCAAGGTGTTACAGACAGAATCTTTCTTTCGGTATTTTCCAAGTTGCCTGACTGATAATAAAGCTCTGCGGGGCCCTTCGACACCATCTACCAGTTACAGACAAGACGTCAAATGATTAGGCTTCTGGAAGTTTCTGAGGCCTTAGTTCTAAATCTACCTCTGCCTCTAAGAAGGGACCTAGCTTGGAAGAGTTTACCTTCTTTTCTCTGGGCCTGAGTTTTCTCCTGTGAAAGGAGAGGCATGAGATCAGGCTGGCTACTCGCATCCACGTGAAGTGGCAAGGCATGCTGTGATTGATTAGCAATGTCTGCCAAGAGTACAGGAGGGGCAGTGGTAGCAGAAATGTCACATATTTGTACTCCTTGGACTAGGTCATCCTTCTAGATCTTCTAAATATAGATCATTCTAGATCTTCACTGCAGTGACCTGGCTGAAGATAAAAATTCAGGTCAAGACCTAGCTGGCCCCTATGAGGGTATGATGTCCTCTGTTAGTCTCTGAACCATGGTATGTTGGGGAAGTCACCGACACACAGCACATTTGACCCCTCCATTGGAAGACACGATCAGCCGGAATTTTCCTTTGTGGTGTCCTTGTGCATGGAACCACACTGTCCTCTTGCACAGAACGGGGTCTTCCTTCAGCAGGCCTGGGTAGGGAATGTGAGGTGGCAGGGGCAAGGTTCAAGTTGTCTGGGGCTCAGGAGCAGCCACATCTCTCTGCCTAATGCATGTTGTTCAGCTTCTAGGTTCATTGCTCACAGTGCCAGCCTCCAGGGGAGGTGGGGCTGGACGGGGTCCATCTACCTGTCCTGGCTCCTAGCAGGTGGTGGGTAAATGCTGCGGGTCAGCTGTTCTCTTCTGTGGGCTGGCACCTGCTCTCAGAATACCGTGTAAGATGTTGAGTTGAATTCACAGAGGTTCATCTTGTTGGGGATTCAGAAACCAGCCTGGGGAAGCTTAGGGAGAGCAGCCTGCTGGTGGCCTTTTACAGGTTTAACTACATGGTAGTGTCTTAAAAGCTCTGGTAAGCCCTGCAATCAAGAATTAAGTCCAACCTTGTTCTGCCTAAGCATTTCCGATGCTTATTTGTCCCAGGACCCTTCCAATAATGCAACGTCCATCTAGTCTGCTATGGAATTAAAGGTCTATGCAACACAACTGGTAAACTGTGTTGATCGGGGGCCAACCTGGATCAGGCAAGCTCCAGGCAAAGCCCATTTCCTCCAATTTGGCCCTCAATAGAGGGACAGCAGCCATCTCACCCCATGACGGGAAATCCTTCATATTCTGGGTGTTAGGAAAAGGGGCAGTAGGATCCCAGCGGTCAGTGTGACCGCTGAGAGGGAGGACGACCCACTGGTGAGCCTCCTGGGACAGAGGCCCACAGTTAAATGTTAAGTATAGGAGAGGGAGAGGGCTCAGCTGACGGTACAGGCTGCTCGGTGCAGGGGTGCTGGAGGAACCCAGGAGTGGCTTTACCAACCCAGATGCCCATTTCCTGGAAACGGGCAGCTCCTGGCAGCCTGTCAGTCTGGGACTGTAAGTGGGAGCTTCCGTGCAAACTCCCACGAGGGTCCCCACCCTCCCCTGCATCTTCCCTCTCTCCTGGTTATGAGCTACAGATAACAGCACAGGTGTGGACTGTAACATCCCGATGGGCAGCTGGGCATATACCACTCAAGATGGAGGTGGGTTCCTGGGAACGAACAAGCCCAAAGAATCACATTTAAAATGTTGGCTCTACCACTTCACAGGCTGGTTTACGTCTCCTTCCCACAGTTTCTTCGCCTGTGAAATGCGGATAATGGTACCTACTTCCCAGGACCGTCCAGTCATGGGGATTCAGTTGGCCTGGCACATAGTAAGTGCTCATTGAAGAGTGGCTGTTAGAGATGAATCATTACTCCGCCTCCCAGGCCCTAGGTACCCTGGGACACCTGTCCCAATGGGCCTCTTTATGAGTCACGACCGTTGAATCTGGCAAATTCATTTGGAGTGACATGGGAGCCACAACACAGGACCCAGTTGTGGGAATCCCATTACTGCCCAGCCCTGCCAGTGGAGCCCCCTGGCTGCAGGGAAGGATGTCTGACCCCCGTGCCAGGGCCTCGCTCTGACCCAGCAACCCTCCACCCCGGCATTCTGCAAACATTTATTGAGTAGCTACTGCGTGCCAGGCGCTACGCTCGGTGCTGGCGCGTAGGTAAACCGAGGAAGTCGGGGAGACTGAAGGTCTCCCACCAACCTTCTGCCCCAGCTGGTTAACAGGATGGGCGTGGACAGTATGTTCTTGAGAGGGTAGTCAGTGACAGGAGAGAAATGAGGCGGCCAAGGCATGCCCTCGGAGAGTCAGGAAGAACCTTCCAGACACGGGGTTCCCACATTCCCGGGTCCAGGCTGACATATGCTGCATTTCATCCCTCTCCGAGGTCAGGACTATTACCTTACGGGCGAGGCCTGGGCTGGGGGGCGTAAAGTGGGGCTGGGGGCCAGGGAGAGCATCCCCCTGAGCCTGCTCAAAACCTTCATCACTTCACAGGTAAAGCCAAAAGAGGACACAGCAAAAGCGCGACTCACCGAGGTCTCTTCCTTTGCCGCTGAGTGAGAATAGAAATAAAAGCAAGCATCGTGTCACCAGCCCTTTCAGGCTGGGCTGAAGTACATTCATTCATTCATTCAATGGACCGCCCACCCTCATCCATGGAGGTGAAATCTGGGACTACTGGACCCCAGGGACGGAGGCGTGGGTCAGGGTGCATGTTTGACAAGAGCGGCAGCAGTGGGCTGACCCTCAGAGCCCAGGGGTCTGGGGAATCTATCTCCCAGGGGATCTACCACGGAGGAACCAAGGTGACCAGCCAAGGCACAAGAGAAAGCTCCTTAGAGGATGTCAAGGGTTGAACTGAGCTCCCCGCTCCCACTAAAACAAAGACACATTCAAATCCTAACCCAGAGTACCTCAGAATGCAACCTTATCTGGAAATAGGGTCACTACAGATGCACTGGTTAAGATAAAGTTGAACTTGAGTAGGATGGGCCCCTAATCCAATATGACTCGGTGTCCTAATGAGAAGATGGCCGTGAGAAGACAGACACACAGAAGGAGAAGGCTGTGTGACGACAGAGGCAGAGATTGGAGAGATGCGTCCGCAAGCCAAGGAATGCCTGAGATTGCCAGAAAACTGCCAGAAGTAAAGCAGCGGGTGGCCAGGAAGGACTCCCTTACGGGTGCCAGGGGGAACTTGGTCCTGCCAACACCCTGATTCTAGACTTCTAGGCTTCAGAAGCGTGAGAGCGTCCATTCCTGTTGCTTGTGGTACTTTGCTACAGCAGCCCTAGCCGACTAGTGCAGAGGGGGAGGGGGGCTTGAGTGCATGGGTGGCATATCTGAAGCCAGACCAGCCCTCAGGGGATTGCTGGGTCAAAAGAAGGCGGACAAGGGATGACGACAGGGAGGGCAAGTTTAGGGACTCAAGGCTGAGAACTAGCCAGCCAGGGATGGGAGTTTTGCCTCAAAAGCCCCTAAAATCAGTCTCTGAAATCCCAAGGGTCCTTGTTATGGACTGAATTGTGCACCTCCCCAGACCCCCGCCATTCATATGCTGAAGCCCTAACCTCCAGTGTGGCTGTCTTTGGAGATGGGCCCTTAAAGAGGTAATTAAGGTCAAATTAGGTCATAAGGGCTGGACTGTAATTCGATATCACTGGTGTCCTTGTAAGAGACACACCGGGCATGTGTGCATCCAGAGGAAAGGCCACGTGAAGACACAGTGAGAGGCTGACTGTCTGCAAGCCAAGGAGAGAGGCCTCAGAAGAAACCAACCCTGACACCTTGATCTTGGACTCCCAGTCTCTAGAACTGGGAGTCAATTCATTTCTGTTGTTGAAGCCCCCCTGCGCCCCCCGACCCGCCGCCCTGAGACTGTGATGTTTCCTTACGGCAGCCTGAGCAGATTAGACTCTTTCAACCTCTGAGGCCCGAATTCCCTCCAGGTCCTGCACACCAAGGGGTCTCAAGGTCGGCTCACGCCTCTCCCAGGACGGGGAGCTTTCTACCTTCCAAGGCAAGCCGTTAGAAAGTTCTTCCCCTGCTGGAACTCGTTCTTGGCCCCTGTAACTCCCTCCCCCTGGGTTCCAGTTCCTCCTCTGGGAACCATGTGCAAACTGGTTTCTTCTTCCTTCTGACAGTCGCCTAGATCAGAGGTCGGCAAAAGTCTTCGGTAGAGGGCAAGACTGTAAATATTCTCAGCTTGAAGGGCCACCCTGTCTGGGTTACAAGCAGCCAACTCTGTCGCAGCACAAAGGAAACCAAGGCCCGTATGTAAATGAGTGGGTGTGGCCGTGAACCAACATTTGTTTATTGACATTGATATTTGAATTTCGTAGAGTTTTCACGTATCATGAGATCTTCTGTTTTTTTCCCCAATTAAACACTGTAAAAACCACTTGGTGGGCTGGATGTAGCCCACGGGGCATAACATGCCAACCCTAAGTCGAGATTTTTAAACATAGTGATTGGGCCTCAGTGTGTATCACTTGCTTCCTGTTCCTTAGACGATCAGTCACAGGCGAGGACAAGAACTGTGGGCGGTGACGAGTGGGACGGGATGTGTGCACATGGGTTGGAAGGTGGAAAGGCCGCAGACCAGGGTTTCCCAGATACAGGAGTCTAGTCTCCAGAGATCAATCCAGGGCTTCTAATGATGCAGAATCCAAGGTAGAAATAAAGGAGGACTCCATGGCAAGACAAGATTTTTCATTTTGACCAGCAAAGGGAAAACGATGCTGAAACAATTAAGTGGAGACTTCGATTTCCAGGTCACTCTGGGGATGGTGACGTGTGGAGATGTCCCCACATAAGGTCCCCCTGCAAGGGGACTCCTCATTTTATGAAAGACCTGTGACCAGGAAGAGCTGGTGGGAATTCAGTGTGCAAATCCACATGCCTTTGAAAGAAGGCAAGGTCAAGGCTCCCTAGTGAATCTCTACCCTGTGGACTGGTCCACCTGGGAAGCCTGTGTACCTAAGGGTTTGCTGAAAGCAGGGCGGAGACAGAGGCGACTCGCTGCTGGGCGCCGGGCACCTGCACACAATCTGTGCTGTGGATTCTACAGAATGAGCCAATGGTGGGCTGGCAACTATGGTGTAAATATACACACCACCTTTTTTTTCCCCTTGCAAAAGATGAATGAACATGGCCTCCTCCCAGTGCTTCAGTGAATAAGGACTGAGGTCAGCAGGGAAAGTGGTGGTTTGGTTCCTTCTGGATCAAAATGTCTGCAAATAAAAGCTGGCTTCTAAACAATCCAGGGTGGTGCAACTGGAGGGCGCTGGCTTCTAAACAATTCAGGGTGGTGCAGCTGGAGGGCGGTGAGGGGGTGGGCTGGACTGGCTGCAGCGGAGACTGAGGAAGGAGGGAACAAAGTAAAGACCTGCGAAAAGAGGGAGGCGGCAAGGCGAGAGCAGGTGACGTGGGACCCTGTTCTGCAGGCAGAGAAACTCCAAAGGCGCAGGGGAAGCTGGGGTTTCTCCCTGGGTCCCTCAGGCTCCGCCCCTAACCTCAAGCTGGTGCTTGTGAACAAATGGAAAAATCAACCTGTGGAGATGCTGCCGGGCCCTGCCAAAGGCTCTGGGTGGCCCTGTTAGTTGATTCTGGAAACGACGGAGGCAAGAGGGAGTGGGCTGCAGCTTCCGGGAGCTGACCTTGTCTGCTCATCCCCTTGCTTATTTCCGCCCCCCGCCCCACCCCGCACACACAGAGGTCCATAATAAAGACTGGGGTCCACGGACCCAAGAAGTCTGATTGGGCTAAAGAGATGTGAGACCCTCAGGAGGCCCCGGCTCAGGCCTGGGGCGGGTTCGCTGGGTGACCTGCCTTAACAGCGTGGCGGCCGCTGACAAGAGCTGCCCGCAGGGACAGCAAAGCAGCTGGGGCTTGTGCAAACACGTGTCAACGCCTCCAGACACGCAAATGACGGGCTGAGGGCCACAATGACAGGTGCCCCAGAAGAGGAATGTTTAGGAATGGCCCACATGGGGGCCTGGAGACTCTGGTCCCAGGCAGGTGGGAGCATTGGGAAAGTAACCAGGAAGGCCTTCTGGGGTTTCCCTCAGCCAGGGTCTCCGGAAGCATGACCGGTCTCATCATTTTTCCCAGTTTGGAAGCAGGCTTGGCCCCCAAGAGCGTGAACCAAAGTGGGGAAGATCCCTATATCTCTGGTTGGACGTTGAGTCTGAGCCCAGGTGGGTTTTTGAAGTCGGAGGTCCCTTCTCTTTGAGGGAGACATCTAGATAAGGTGGCGACCAGAAGCAAGGCTGGGCAGTGCCCAAGAAGTACGGCGGGACTGTGGGCAGAGCCTGGGCCTCCTGCCTAATGCCCAGCTGTCCTGCTACCAGATGTCCTGCTGGGGGGCAGATTTCCCTCAGATGCCTGGTCAGGTGAATGGGGTCCAGGGTTTGGGGAACGTAAGACATTCCCTTGTCAGGTAAGGAACGTAAGACGGAGGCTCTCCCTGTCATTCTGCACCTGACTTGCTCCCAGCGACCTCCGCGCTGAACACTGGACCCTGGTGTGGTTACAGCAAGAGCAGCTGGGCCAGGTGGGGCGTGAAGGTGAGGGATGGAAGGCAGGGGCGCTGAGCGTGCAGAGGCGTCGAACGGGGAGCCTCTCTGCGGTTCGGCACCAGCTGGAGATGAAAATGCAGAACCCCGACAAAGAGCTGCCCTCCTCGCCTCCCCAGTTGGACTTTTTAAGGGTGAAGCAGCAGGACTGCAGGAGGGGTCATTTGCAAACAAGACGCCGTGCACACGCCCTGTAACCCAACACACACACCGAACCCAACGACCCATCTCCATCATGGTGGTGGATAAACTTAGCTGGTGTAAGTGCCAGGGCAGAGGGAGGGAAAAAGAATGTCCTAGAACTTCCCCCTCCCAGAACCCCAGTTCCCAAGGCTCAGACTTCAGGGGGCCGTCATGGATGAAGGTGAGCTGGAAGGAGCCCCCTGAAGTCATCTTGGCCAGGGAGCCACTGTGCTTTCCAAATGGAAGTGGGGGGCAGCGAGGAAGAAAGGGGACGAGGCTGTCACAGAACGGAGAGGGCAGCGGAAACGGGGAAGCGTAGCCCAGAGAGACCCAGAACGCAGAAGACATGCACTTCGGAGCGATACGCAGAGGTGCCCAAACCTTGACAGGCTTGGGGTGGGGGGGCCTCCGAGAACAGATGTTTGCACAGGAACAGCTGAGCTTCCCGCCCAGATCTCCGCCCCGTAGCCTCCACTAAGCGCGCGCTCAGCTCTGCATCCCCGTCCCGTCTTTCCAGAGAGCGCAGCTGGAACCTACCACGCAGACACCGAAACAGCTGATGGGCGCTCAGCCTCGGACCTGGGGCAGCCTGACTCCCGTCATCAAGGGCAATTGAGAGCGGACGGTGTCACGCACGTAGACACACACGCACACACAGACCGGTCCTGTGAGCCTGCCCGCGTGGGACCCCTGCCCTAGCCTCCACGGCCCAGGGGCTCCACATCCAGCCCAAAGTTCTCTTGTCTACACCGTCCCCTGGGCCTCACTGATCAACTCTGCATCTCCCTGGCTGGTCCCATGAAGTCCTGGCTCGGGGTCCCCACCCCTGCCCGAGCGAAGGCGTGGGTCTGGGGTGCAGGGAAGCTGCCGGGCTCAGTCGTGCAGCGCTCCCAGGCCGGCCGGGGTCGGTACCCTCTGATGGTGAGCCTCTGGCCTCCTGAGCTGGCAGAGGGCAGAGCAGGGGAGGAGAGGTGGCTTGGGAGCTGAGGCAGCTGAGCGCTGTCCCTTTGTCCAGTGGTCACAGCCTGGAGCACGGAGAGAAGGGAGAGAGTGGCAAGAGGTCACATGGGTACGACAACGCCATCTTTTGTGAATTAGCGCCCTCTCGGAGGTCAGGTGGTCTGAGATGAGCTGTTCCCACCCTCCACAAGAAAAGGCGGAGGTCCTACTATGCGCTGGGCTCTGTGCCAAGCAACTCACATACCTGATCTCGTTTAAACCTGAGGATAGCCTGCAAGAAAGGCACATTACACCGCTTTTACAGATGAGGCTCAGAGAGGTTAGGTGTTTTGTCCAAGGGTGCACAGCCAGGAAGCAGCAGGCTCTTCTCACTGGAGCATGTAGCTTCTGGACTAGGATGGTCACCCAGCTGTGAGCTGGGTTGAGGCCACGTGGAACCGGAACACCAGCCCATGTGCCATGTGGAGTTGCTGAGAATGCTCAGTAAGGGATGGAGATAAAGGAAGCGGAGGTGAGAAAAGACCCACACCATAGACTCCAGCTGTGGGTGGAGGCTTTGCTGACTACCGTTGAGCCAGGATCTGGGCTGTCAGGGGCAGAATTTATGCCCACTCTCCCAGGATGGTTCTAGAAAGACAGGCAGTCTTTGCCTAGAAGGCAGCAGAATGGAGGGGTCAAGATCATGGATTTAGGGTCCAGACCCATCTGGGTTCCAATATTTGCTCTGCTCCTTACTAGCTGTGTGACCTGTGAGTAGGCACTTAACCTCTCCGTGCCTCCTCTGGGGGTACCAGACTACCTCTTAGGGAGGCCCTGGGGATTCAGTGACACGGTGCTTGACACGGCACCTATCACACACGTGTTTAATAAGTGGTACCCAGATGATGGAGGTCGTGCTGGTGGTCGTGGTGATGAAAAAAACCGGAAGCGGGGACTCGAACAGACACTTATACACCAATGTTCACAGCAACACTATTCACAATAGCCAAAAGGTGCAAACAAACCAAGCCTCCGTCAACAGATGAATGAACAAACAAAACGTGGTATAGACTTACAACGGAATATCACTCAGCCGTAAAAAGGAATGATGGTCTAACGATATATGCTACACTGTGGATGAAACTTGAAAACATGCTGAGTAAAAGAAGCCAAACACAAAAGGATAAATATTGTATGCGGCCACTTACATGGAGCATGTGGAACAGGTAAATTCATACAGACAGAACGTAGATGAACGATTAGGGGTTAGGGAGAGGAGGGATTAACCATTATTTCCTTTCTCCTGTGTCTCTGAAATTTAGTGTAGATTTTCTACTCAAAGCACATCTCAATCTAGACTCACCCCCTTCAAGTGTTCAATAGCCCCATGTGGTATGTGGCTGTTTTGGGACAACACAGGCCCAAAGGGTGGTCCATGGACCAGCAGTGTCCGCATCACCCTGGAAATGCAAGATCTTGGGCCCCACCCCAGACATACAGAATGAGAACCCGCATTTTAACAAAGTCCCTAGGTGATATGAATGCATATTCAATTTTGAGATGCACCGCTCTGGAAGGAAGGCTTGCCTCAGCCTTGCCTCCAGCTCACCACGTGTTAAGCCACACTGGCATTCTAGAAATGCCAGGTCCTCTGATGGAGCCATGGAGGGGCAGACCCAAGATCCCAGAGGCGAGTTTCGAGTTAGCGGCTCTCCTCCTGGGAGCGTGCCAGCTGCAGCTGAGGCCTCTTGGTTGGTCCCCTGTGCAGATTACAAAGCCCTAGGCAGGACCCAGATCCTGGGCCTACCGTAGCCAAGCCCTCCCTCCCCCAGTCCACCGCCAACCCAGGCGGTCTCTGAAAGGACCACAGCAGCAGAGTGACCGTCTCAAAGCCGTTGAGTGTGAGTGAGGAGTCTAGAGGGGCTGATGTTGTGGGGAGAGCAAACTCTAGACTGGGGAGTTGGGACCTGACCTGTGTCCCCAGCTTTGTCACCAACACCCCATGCAGATGTGGGTGAGTTGCTGAATGTCTCTGGGCCACGGTTTCTCCGTGTGTAAAAGAAGGAGGCTGGATAAATCTGGAACGGCCAGGAAAGGCATCCACGCACTGATCCTAAATAACTGCTGATGAGTACCGCTGAGTGATGGCAGATGCGCTGTGATAGATTAGTCATGTCTGCCGTGGGTACAGGAATAGGACACAGACACCTTGCCCGTCTATCGTCTGTGAAATAAGTACACCCCAGGACTTTTCTACTTTGATGAACGGCTGACATGTAGGGCTTGGTGGGTTCAGGGTACCACCTCACCGTGTGATGCTCAGACTTACTGGGGCATCAACCTTCATCAGGAGGAAACAGGCAATGAGGCAGCCATGGTAACCACGGGGATCCAGACCCTGTACGGCAGCCTCTAGGACCCAAATCGCAGAGGAGATTCCCCTGAACAGAAACACGGTGGGGAAGGGTGGTACGCTGGGGAGGGAGGTGGGTACGCGGAAAGGAGACGGTTGGCAGAGGAGCTGGGGAGGGGAGCAAAAAGGTGACAAAGGCCAGAGGACAGGGCAGTGGGGAGAGATGCTAAGGGGGAACACTTACTCTGCAGACTTCCAGAAATGTCCAGGGTGAGACAGGCGACGGTTCCGCTTTGGCAGCTTCTCCAGCATGTCCATAAGCTTGGTGAAGGTAGGTCTCTCTTCTTGTTCAAAGGCCCAGCAGAAGAGAAGAATGTCCTAAAAGAAACCAAGATGGTGATTTAACGTAACTAGTAACTTCTTGATTACTCCTTGACATCTCCTTGGATTTGTCTGTTTGTCTACCCATTTGTTCCACTGCCAGATTCCTCCATCATCCATCCATCCATCCACCCACCCACCCATGTATCCACCCACCCATCCATCTATCCACCCACCCATGTATCCACCCACCCATCCATCTATCTGTTCATCTCAGTTCATGTATTTATCCTTCATCTATCATCCAGCCATGCATCACTCATCCATTGCAACATCCATCCTTTTACTCATCCACTTTCTGAGCCTATACAGCAAACTAGGTAAATCCTATTATAGAAGGTCTGGGATACATTGAAATCAATAATGCTCCCCAAGGAGTTTCTTGGCATTTTTCTCAAAAAGGAGGGAGAAAAGGGAATCCTGAAGCTTCTATCCACATCCTAATATTATAAGCGCCCTTAAAGTCACAGACAGGAAAATTACTCTTAGTAATTGCCTCACTTGAGAAAAGAAATCTAGAGACAGGTAATCCTTAAAAACATACCGGATAATTATGCCTTCCCTGCCACATCTATCTTCTGATCAAAACAGGATTCTTCCTGATGTGTTTTACAGGATGATTACTAATTTACACTCAGGCTTCTCTGTTTCCACATGTCTTGTTCTGAGTTGGATAATGCCTTAAAAATTTTATGTAGATCCAAATAAAATTAGAATCATTGATACCAGTGATATCTTTTTTTTTTTTTTTTTTTTTCCAGTACGCGGGCCTCTCCCGTTGCGGAGCACAGGCTCCGGACGCGCAGACTCAGCGGCCATGGCTCACGGGCCCAGCCGCTCGGCGGCATGTGGGATCCTCCCGGACCGGGGCACAAACCTGTGTCCCTTACATCGGCAGGCGGACTCTCAACCACTGCGCCACCAGGGAAGCCCCTACCAGTGATATCTTAATGTATGTCTTTAAAAAATAACAGAAAAAGAGGGATTCACTGGTTCTACTAGGCTCAGCAATCCCTTGCTAGGAAAAACCTGGCCAAGTGTTACTGTGCCCTGATAGTAGGAACCGGAATCGCAGGCACAGCTCAAAAGTTTTGCCTTCTAAGCTCCAAATGATCACCTGACGAGTCTGTGCGCAGGCTTTTTTGTCACCCTCCAGGAAAGCGTTTGCAACCTTGTTAACATGCAGGAAAAAGAAGGCCCAGAATTGTGTCTGCTTCTCCCCTCATCCCCCAGACCTGGCACTATCCCGGGACTTACCGAGATTTCTTTTCCCATGCCAATCTGGCTGAGGTTGGGTTTCATGCCTGTGCCCATTTGCCAGATTATTGCCTCTGCTGGTTGGGTCTTGAAAGGCCACTCTCTGGCATGGAGTTCATACCAGATTGTCCTGTTGGCAGACATTGTTACAGGGTGTGATACGTCCCTTGCAACTCTGTGTCCCCTTACCAACACGCGCCCACCCAGTCAGCCTGCTGGCTAACCACTCTGGCCCCCTAGTTTCTGCCTCACAGGGCTGGTGTTCTGCTACCTAAGATGTACATAAAGCTTTGTCAATGTCTTAGAAGTCATGCTTATCCCAGGATATCTTCTCTGGTGCCTGAATTAAAATGAATCAAAAGCTAGAACCTGAACAGTCTAATATAATACAGCTAGGATCTCTGACCCCATGCCTGTAATTTTAGGAAACTACTGTAAGGGGAATATAAGGGATACAGACAAAAACTCAATGACAAGAATCTTCTGTACACCATTATATAGAACACTGAAAAAAGTAGCAATAACACAATTGTTCAATAACAAGAATTGATACTTCCTAACACCATACACACACAAAAAACTCAAAATGGATTAAAGACCTAAATGTAAGGCCAGACACTATAAAACTCTTAGAGGAAAACACAGGCAGAACACTCTATGACATAAATCACAGCAAGATCCTTTTTGACCCACCTGCTAGAGAAATGGAAATAAAAACAAAAATTAACAAATGGGACCTAATGAAACTTAAAAGCTTTTGCACAACAAAGGAAACCATAAACAAGACAAAAAGGCCACCCTCAGAATGGGAGAAAATATTTGCAAATGAAGCAACTGACAAAGGATTAATCTCCAAAATTTACAAGCAGCTCATGCAGCTCAATATCAAAAAAACAAACAACCCAATCCTAAAATGGGCAGAAGACCTAAATAGACATTTCTCCAAAGAAGATACACAGATTGCCAACAAACACATGAAAGAATGCTCAACATCATTAATCATTAGAGAAATGCAAATCAAAACCACAGTGAGGTATCACCTCACACTAGTCAGAATGGCCATCATCAAAAAATCTAGAAACAATAAATGCTGGAGAGGGTGTGGAGAAAAGGGAATCCTCCTGTACTGTTGGTGGGAATGTGAATTGATACAGCCACTATGGAGAACAGTATGGAGATTCCTTAAAAAACTAAAAATAGAACTACCATGTGACCCATCAATCCCACTAGTGGGCATATACCCTGAGAAAACCATAATTCAAAAAGAGTCATGTACCACAACGTTCACTGCAGCACTATTTACAATAGCCAGGACATGGACGCAACCTAAGTGTCCATCGACAGATGAATGGATAAAGAAGATGTGGCACATATATACAATGGAATATTACTCAGCCATAAAAAGAAACGAAATTGAGCTATTTGTAATGAGGTGGATAGACCTGAAGTCTGTCATACAGAGTGAAGTAAGTCAGAAAGAGAAAGACAAATACCATATGCTAACACATATATATGGAATCTAGAAAAATTGTACTGATGAACCTAGTGGAGGGCAGGAATAAAGACGCTGATGTAGAGAACGGACTTGAGGTCATGGGGGGGAGGGGGAGGCTGGAACGCAGTGAGAGAGCAGCATTGACATATACACACTACCAAATGTAAAATAGCAATGGGAAGCAGCCGCATGGCACAGGGAGATCAGCTCAGTGCTTTGTGACGACCTAGGGGGGTGGGATAGGGAGGGTGGGAGGAAGGCTCAAGCGGGAGGGGATATGGGGATATATGTACACATATAGCTGATTCATTTTGTTGTACGGCAGAAACTAACGTCACATTGTAAAGCAATTATACTCCAATAAAGATTAAAAAAATAACAAGAATTGGTTACATGTATTATGGTAAATCCATAAACTAAGATATTTATTATTATTATAACATTTCAAAGAAATTTTGCTGACATAAAAATGCTCAAAATATAATTTTAAGTGAAAAAAACAGGACACAAAACTGTATATAAGGTATGTTATGCTTTTTAAATACCACTATATATGTATGGACAAGAGAATAAGAGCAACACAGCAAAATGTTAACAAGGGCTCCCTCTCAGTGATAGAAAGGACAGAATTTTTTTTCTATTATATTTGTGTTTTCTAAGAAGGAAACTTCCTTTGAAATAGTGGAAAGAAAAAAAAAAAACAATCTGAGGGTCAGACTGCCTTGGGTTCAAGTCCTGATTCTATTCTATGCTAGTAACATGTCACTGGGTAGGTTGCTTCCCTTCTGAATCCAGGTTTCCCTACTTGCCAAATGAGAATGATGATAAAACTGCAGTGGAAGAATGTTTATCTGGGAGGCTGAATGCCAGAACAACTCGATGCTGGAATTATTCTAGAGAGATCGACTATGTTATCGTCTGTTTCATAAATCACGACGTCGTAATGATGGAAGAAACGACTGCCTGCTGCAGTGAGCGGCACGTGGGGACGGATGGGGAGATGGGCTGGGCAGTGCCTAAGTGATGCTGGGAGGTGTGGGCAGCACTGAGGCCCATGGTGCATGTGTCGGGGTGTTCAGAGGATGCTGGGGTGTCACTGAGCTGTACGGTGGGGATAGGTCTCAACTCACTGAGAAGATTCCCCAACTCAGGGACTAACTGAAACCATCCTAGGAAATGATCTTTCTTCTAACCTAAGATAATTTATGTAAATTTGCTTTAAAGAACACGAAGCACTCAGTTACCCTTTTTACTGATAGAGGACTGTATCAAACCAGCTATTTCTAGGGTTCTGCCTCTCAGCATCTTCTCATCCCTCTGGGGCGAGGAGGGGTGGTGATGCTCAGGTGTTGGGATGTTGAGTTAGGTGGTCAGGAAGTTCTCAAGTTACGTGCTGGATGATTCTAGTTCTTTTCATCATAAACAATAACACTTATTGAGTTTTCACTCTGTGCTAGACACTAATCTTAGCCTTTTGTATTTACTATGATTATGGGGGAGGTGTATTAGCATGCCTTTTATTCTGATGTTCTGCTATCTGGGGCCTTGCTGACCCTGGCGGGACTGCCCCTCCCAGGGCTAGCCAATTCCTAGAGATAGTAAAGGACTGACCTGTAAGTGTGCTTTTCATATGCAAACTAAACAATCCAAAGTCCTCCACCATCCCTCCATCTCCTCTATCAGGCTCAGGGCCAATATTCACCTTCCCTACTCAGGACAGCCCCCATACCCCAGAGCCCACTGCAATTAGTTAAACTAGCCAATGCTAAGCCTGCTTACCCTGCCTCGCCGCTTCCTTCCCGAGAAAACCACAATAACGGCTCTTGCCCACATTTTCTTCCTGCTCCCTCTGCCTCCTGACTGACCCTGGTGTTTCCCCGTGTGGCCCTGCGTGGTATGATGTGCCCTCTCCTTCTGGGGACTGTGAATAACAAACTATCCAGTGGTAGTTGTTTCCTGATCTATTGGCCTCATCAAACCCGAATAATAATAAAACCCACATTTTAAACAAGAAGTGCTATTATCAGCTCCATTTTACAGCTGGGGAAACTGAGGCTCACAAAGGTTACATACCTTACGCAGGGTCACACAGCAAAATAAGAGGTATAGCCAGAGTTGAAGCCATCTGACTACAGAATTACACCACTGGCCATTATGCTATACTGAGAAACCTACACTCCATCCCATTTGAGGGTCCTTTGTAATTGGGGCAGTGAACTATTTGGGAGGGCAACCCTCTAGTTGATGGTTGGGGCCTAGTGAAGGAGGCACACACAGAGTGTAGGGGGGAAGGGAGCCTATCAGGAGCTTGGCCTTGTGCTGTGTGCCTTACAGGTGTTTTCTCATTCAATCCTTAGAACGTCTCAATGGGCTTCATTATCTTTGATTTATGGCTGAGGGAAGTAGGGCTTTGAGTGGTGAAATGACTCTCAAGCCTGGAGGCTCTGTGGTTTAAAGCTCCAACCCTGGGGTCAGGATGTCCCAAGTTTGACTCCCAGCTTCGCTGCTAATTACCATAAGGCAAGTCACTAAGCCACTCAGAACCTCAGTTTCCTCATCTGTCAATTGGGAACAATGGTACCTGCTTCAAAGTGTGCTTCTGAAGATGCCACGAGACAGCACCCATCACAAACTTAACACGGTGCTCAGTACACTTTTAAAGCCCATTTTTTTCGAAGTCATGCCCCAGCACGATGTTCCCAAGCAACAAGATGCACCTGATTGGCAGGAGACCGGGAGCACCAGGCCCCTCGGAATTCAGCAGTGTCGGGAATAAAAGCCTCATTAAAACTTCCTTTCAAACCTAACTTTCAAGAGAAACTCACTTGAAGGGGAAAAAAATTGCTAAAGATGAAAACTGCAGTGGAAAACCAATTACTTACTTTGGTACATTTTGTTAATTACATTCTTTTTTCTTTTGCTAAATTGATAGTAAAATATACCAACTTAATTATTGCAATTTGGTTTCAGATAACAATATCTAACTAAAGATTTGGGCATAAACTAAGCAGGGCAAGTGACAGCCTCTTAAGGGGCCCAAGTGACAGATGGCGAGAATACTGATGTGCCAGCAAACACTGCCCCCACCCCGATTTCCAGAGAGCACGCAGCAGGGGCGCTTTTCCGGGGAAGATATTCTCTGTAACATCTCTTGGTGGCGCTAAATCTAACTGCACACATCTGCAAGCCTCCAACTTTCCCGAACAGCTTTCCCAGCTTATCTCTGCCAGTCCATGTAACCGCCCCCACGGTCGAGGTAAGGTGAGGATTAGCATGGCCCCACCTGAGGGACAGGCGCACGGAAGCCTTCCTGCTGTACCTTCTCAGAGTGTCTGGATCTGCATCTCAGGGCTGTGCCCTGGACCCTCTCTCCCTCCTCTGTACTTTCAAAGACACCTCATCCCCTCCCACGGCTGCAGTTACTCTCTTTGCCGCCAAGTCCTGAACTCTTCTTTCCCAAACTTAAGATGTGTAGATTCAGCCGCCTTCTGGTTGCTTCCCTCGACTGTCTCCAAGGTAGCTCAAACTGTGTCCAAATCTGCTCTCTCTGCCTTCCTGGCATGGCCCAACCCTGCCCCACCTCCAGGGTGTCTACTTTGGTGAATGACACTACTCTCTGCTAAGTTGCTTCAGGCAGATATCTGGCATCACCCACATTTAAACTAACAATCAAGCCCTATCACTTCCACCCCCAAAATGCTGCTTCTTATGTCCAATCCCAGCTTTCACACCCACTGGCACTGATTCAGCAGAGAATCTCAGCATCTCCCCCCTGCGTTGGTCAACTGGCCCCAATCTTGCCCTTCTCCTTTCCGTTTTCAACACAGTGGTGATTGTTCTAAAGCTCAGAGTGTGATTATGTGCTCAATACACTTTTAAAAGTCACTGTCCTGCTCAATAACCATCAGTGGCTCCCTACTGCCCTGAAGGTGAAAACTCCTTAACTCAGCCTCTAGGTCCCTGCAGAATGCCTTCTTTCCTCTCTAGTCCCTCATCTCACCACCCCAGGCTCATTTTTTCCTGATTCTCCATCCACCAGCTTCGTCTTCTTCCCTCCACTCCTGCTCCCCACGTATTCCTCCACTGTGGGCAATTTGTTCTTTTTCACCCTTGTTGCTTTTCATGTGCTCCTTCTATCTGGAACGCTTCACCTTACCCTCACCTGGACTACTTACACTCAATCTTTAACACAGGCTCAGGAGTCACCTCCTCCAGGAAGCTCTCTCTGATCTCCCAGGTTGGATTTAGTTCCTCCTTTCTTCCCACAGTCCTGTGTTTATCCCCAGCATAGCACTTATCACAGAATTTTGTAAAAAAAACTGTTTCCTTGTCTGTCTTCCACCAGACAAGAGAGAATAGGGACCTATGGTGGTTTTAAAATGTCCACAAATTGTTTGATACTCCTTCCTGTAAAAAGTAGAGCTTAATTCCCCTCCCCGTGACTTGCTGACTTGCTTCTAACAAACAATACGGTAGAAGTGACGATGTACAATTTCTGCGACTAGGTCATAAAGGGAATGCAGCTTCTTGCCGCCGTGTTGTGAGGTCACTCAAGCAGCCTTTGGAAAGGTCTGTGTGGTGAGGAACTGAGGCCTCCTGCCAACAGCCATGTGAGCAGGCCACCTTGGAAATGGATCCTCAGCCTGTCAAACCTTCAGATGAGACCTCAGCCCTGGCCAACGTCTTGACTGCAGCCTAATGCAAGATCCTGAGCCAGTTCAGAACCACGCCCAAATTCCTGGCCACAGAAACTTGAGATAATAAAGGTCGTTTTAAGCCACTAAGTTTTTGACAATTTGTTAAGAACAGGCACCCAGTAAATAGCTATTGCACGAATGAATGAATGAATCAGGTAACTTGCCATGGTCACACAACCAGTTAGAAACCAGGCATGAAGGTTTGCTAGGGTCTCTCTACTACAGCCCACTCAGATCCCCCCTAACTCACCCAGGAATCCAGCCACCTTTTCCTCCGCAGACAGATGCCCTGTCCCTTCCAGAAGCACTAAGGGAATGTTTTGGGAAGTGTCCCTCTGCCCAGGCTGGGGCTCTCAAAAGCCAGGGTGGGCCACCTACCCAAGCGCAAAGACGTCCGAGTGTTTGGAGAAGGGGAGCTTGTCTTCCTCTGTGTCGGGAGACAGCTGACGGATGATCTCCGGGGCCAAGTGGCACAGCCAGCCGCTCTGGATACGCAGCTTGTCATCACGCCTGGAGAAGCAAAGCACAGAGTGAGCCCCGTTTCACAGCCCAGGGAGGACCAGTCCTCCATCACGGACCCCAAGTCCCTGGACCATCTCTGCCGGCTTTCTTGTGTTCCTCCCCCATCCCTAGCCCCCCATCAAGCACTGCCTGACCTTGTACTTGAGGCCAAGACTCAGTGGGAGGTGCAGGAAAGGCTGATCTGGAGAGAGACACCCAACACCCAAACAGTCATCGTGTCCCTTCGCCTCTGAGGCGCCCCCTTCTCCATCTTCATTTAACAAATACAGCCGATTCTTGTTATTCGTGGCGCTTATGTTCTATAAAGTCTCAGCAAACACTGAATTAGTGAAAACTGAGTTTTTGCTCCTGGAGGAAATGTATATATACACACGCATGCACACATCTCAAAAAGATTATAATCTTAAATCCTAAAAACAATTCATCCTAGTCTATTTTATTTCACACAAAAGAAAATGAGGCTCAGAAGTATTACGTGATTTGCCCTGAGGCTGCCCCACTACCAGGGGGCAGAATTGCAAAACCCGTCCAACTGGCCGCAGAGCTGGAGCTTCTTGCCCTGCACTGCACCATCCCACCTCCATCCTCTGGTCATCGCTGACGAGCTGAAACAAAACTGCACAGTTTCCTCTCCTTGGACCTCAGCTGGGAACATGTGCATCAGTTGACTCAAGTTTTTCACCACCCTGTACATGTCCGCGAATGACTGTGAACGTGCCGTGAGTATTGATTTGGGGGTTACAAATAAATTTTAGCGAGTGGGTGAATTTGCAGATATGGAATCCGCGAATAATGAGGACCGACTGTATTTATGAGCACCCACTCTGCCTAGGCTCTGTTCTCTGCACTGGGACCACAGCAGTGAACAAGATTGACAAAGTCCCTGCCCTCCCGGAGCTTGTACTTTGGTAGGGGAAAGTGATGACAAATGAATTATCTAAATAGGAAAGATTAAAATAGGAGAATGTGTCAAAGATAAGAGGGAGCTTACTTTAGGTAAAATGTGAGCTAAGATTTTCATGACATAAAGGATCCAGCCACGCGAACAAGGAGAAGCGCATTCCAGGCAGGAGATCATGACATAAAGGATCCAGCCACGCGAACAAGGAGAAGAGTATGCCAGGCAGGAGAGAAGTTAGGACAAAGGCCCAAGGCAGGCCCTCTTTGGGGCGTTCTAGAAACCCCAAGAACAGCAGTGTAGTGGGGACATATCATGCTACCCCACTGGCATGACCAGGCCCTGTGGGGTGGGGTGGGGTGGAACGCTGCTGCCCAAAGGGCAAACGTCCCTGTTCCCATCTCATCCAACAGCCCCTTCCGCCTCCTCCTGACTCATGGGGCAGTGGAGGTTTGGAATTGTAGGGCTGGGCCAGGAAGGAGGGTGCTGGCCACTCGCTAACCGTCATCCTGGGGCGGACGTGAGCACATGCCTAGAGGGGGCTGGAAGCCAGGCCTGGCACAGACACCCTGGGGTGTCCTGTTCCCACGGTGATGGACCCATCGGTGACCAACCCGAATCATCTTCATTATGGTTATTATTATGATTAATAGCAGCCTGTGGGCAACTGGCATGATACCACTGGCATCTCAAATGACACCTTTTCTGGACGATGGTAGAACAGCTGTAGGCAAGGCAATGCCGGGGACGGGCTCAGGGGAAGCTCTGGCATCTGTATGGATGTTCAGGGCGTGCTCACTTTACTGCTACCCCCACCCCTGCCCCAGGCTCGGCTGATCTCCCCTTTCTGGGCACCCAGCACTGTCAATGCCCCAAGGTCTAACTGAGGGAAGGGTAGGAAGGCAAGTAACTCCTGCTGAGTACCTCCTGTATGTCAGGCTGTCCACCCAACTTAATTCTTATGTGCCCACAATCAGGTGGATATCAGCCCTGTTCTACGGGTCAGGAAATAGCCTCAAAAAGCTTAAGTGACCCTCCCAAAGCCATGGAGGTAACAAGGGAAAGAACTAACATCCATTTGATTGCAAGTCTTTAAAACTCCAGCGACTAAACTCCTAACCACAATTCTACACGAATTCTATAGCACACCGTTTGGGAGCAAAGTTCTGAACTAAGCCCTATTTTCCCTCCAACAGGGAAAAAAGCACAGGAAGCCACCAATGGCTACTCCTGCGTAGCCAGACACTGTGGATCTCTGGTTGGGAGAGATTGCTGAGGGCTCCCTGGCCTCTTGCAACACCAACTGGGTTTGCGTTGACAGCCAGGCTGGGGCACGGTGGGGGCGGGGGCGGTGTGCTGTCTGGGCGACAAGGCCAGAAGCCACCTTGCCCTTGACTTGCACTCCCTTCCTGGTTGACACTGGGCCTTCATGAATGAGCTGAAGATCGTTCCTTTTCCCTTTGCTTTCTCGTCTCCCTGTGGCTTCAGAAAACCATGAATCTAAAGGGAAAAAATCAGGGACTCCCCTGGTGGCGCAGTGGTTAAGAATCCGCCTGCCAATGCAGGGGACACGGGTTCGCGCCCTGGTCTGGGAAGATCCCACATGCCGCGGAGCAGCTAAGCCCATGAGCCACAACTACTGAGCCCACATGCCACAACTACTGAGCCCGCGAGCCACAACTACTGAGCCCGCGTGCCACAACTACTGAAGCCCACACTCCTAGAGCCCGTGCTCCACAACAAGAGAAGCCACCGCAATGAGAAGCCTGCGCACCGCAACAGAGTAGACCCCGCTCGCCACAACTAGAGAAAGCCTACGTGCAGCAACGAAGACCCAACGCAGCCAAAAATAAATAAATTTTAATAAATAAATAAAGGGAAAAGATCAGAGGCCCTCTGGTTTTTGGGGGAGAAGCCACTGACAAGGAGAAATCGTGTGGACCTGCCACCAGGAGGGAGGAATCTGATTTTTTTTTTCTTAAGAGCCTTGAGCTAGGTTAAAGACAACGCCTGCTAACCCTCTTGTCTTGACACAAATACCTGGGCTCATAGTGATGTCACCAACTGCTTCCTCTGCCCTTGGCCTGGGGCAATGGAAACAGGGAGGGAGCGATTCCCCAACCAGTAAATTGGAGCCTAAGTGGGTTCTTGGCTTCTTGGGTTCTGACTTGATGACTCTCTCCATCTATCCACTGATCCATTTGTTAACTTCCTGTCTACTTACTTTCTTATCTTAGGGACTAGATGTAGTTTTGGAGATGAATCTCTTTGGGTGGAGTAAAATCTAAAAAAAAACCCCTTAAGCTTCTGTTTGTTACTGCAACACACAGGAACAGCTAGATCGGGCTCCACCACATTTCAGAGGGTCTGACTGAGATTCAAGGTATTACAGAGCATGAACAAAATTCACTTTGTTGGGGGGCTCCTGGGTGTACCTCAAAGGGATCAGGGATTCTCCAAAGCAGCTGAAATGGAAGTACAATGACAGAAACCAGGGCTTGGCGGGTGCTGCCTTTCTGGAGAGGCATATACCATTGTTGAAAGAGGCATGATTAGAGAGAACATGCTGGGTTTAAAGTGTGTGTGTGTGTGTGTGTGTCGCACACACTCCAAATTAAAAGTCACGAAGGGCAGACCTTCTGAATTACGGGTTGTTTACTTGGGTTCAGGCTGCTTTTCACATGGTCAACTCAAGGTAGCTTGCTCTAGGGTGAGTGGTGGCTGAGAGTTTATTACTTAACAATAGTTAATGACCCTCCTGGGTGATACTGAGGAGGGGTATGCAAATTAATACTAATTACAACAACTCCACAGAAGCTACTGGCTTGGCCAGAAAGTTCGTTCGGGTTTGCCCATCAGATGGTACAGAGCAACCCGAACGAACTTTTTGGCCAACCCAGTATTCTTCGTCGCGCTCGATGTGCTCCAGGCAGTGTGCTGGATGCTTGCTGTGTGTTGTCCTATTCTACCCTCATAACGACCCTCTGAGGCAGGAAGCATCATACCCACCACTTTTCTTGCAGGAAAGTGAAGGCACAGTTCATAAGTGGCAGAGTCAAGTTGGGCCCCGGGTGGGTCTGACTTTAAATCCCTTGCTCTTAACTACACTCCTGCTGTACTAGAACAACAGGGTTCATAAGAAAACTTTGAGCAAGGGTGCTTGGGGGAGCCCAGCTTCCATGTGCGTGCTTGGAGTAAGGGGAGTGTCTTCCAGTGAAACTCAAGGGCAAGGGCGTTGCAGGATTGAAGGATGCTTTGTGCCCATTCAAAGGCGCCATTTCCAAGGGACTCAGAGTGTGACCTGGGCATCCGCACTGCGTCACGGGCTCAGTAGCCTAGCCGCGCAGCTAAGCGACCTCAGGTCCAGCATCGCGTCTAGGTCACTGAAGCCATCTGGGCGACTTCTCATCCCCTGACCGTCATCTGTCAAGAGCCCCTCTGGGCCCTTCTACCACCTCTCACCTGCCAGCCTGCAGCACCCCAGAAATGCTGAAGAGCCCGAAGTCTGTGATCACCACTTTGCCGTTGTCGTAGAAGACGTTCTTGGACTTGAGGTCCTTGTGCAGGATTCCCTTGGCGTGGAGGTAGCCCATGCCCTGCAAGAAACAAGGATACAGGGAGCTGCCAGAGGACACCCATGCGCTCACTGCCAGCCTGGCTCGGGTTCACGATTCACACGCCCTGCCTTTCCACTGAAACCACACTGAACAGCTGCAGATCTGGGACCCAAATGCCAAGGTTTGCAGGTGGGGTGGAGAAGGCATGGCGAGTGGGAACAGGCAGGGTCCCCAAGATAGAAATCTGCCACCACCCTCAGATCATAGCAAAACCATCTCCATCTAAGCTCTTCTGCTTCCTGAAGAAGAAACGAAGGAAGGTCTCCCCAGAGGGAGAGGGGCGGGGACAAACCTGAAAAGAGGCCCCCAGAGTAAGGAATCCCATCGGCCATCTTCTCCACTTCCATTCTGCAAAATAACTCATCTGCAGGAGACTTGTTCCTTAGATCTACTTAACCCACACAACTGCAGAATCTCACTGTGCGCCTCAAGAGACATATCACAAGGCGATAATCAAGACCATGGAGAAGGGTCTATGGGAGGTCAAGCTTAAGGGTGAAGTGTCTAGATTTCTCTTTTTGCCTTAATGAGCAGTCACATCTTTATTTCTTTTTGCAGCTCAGTCCTGACACTTCCAATGGGAAATAAAAACCTGAAGACGATGGACTAATGAGGCACCCACCAGAAAACCAGAAAACACAGGATGTTCCTGTTTGTTTTAATCCCAAACACCACCAAACAATTTGATGCTTCCCCAGCAGCTGTGGAGAGAGATGGCTTACATTCATGGGAATTCAAGGCTTCAAGGGGTAAGGGAGCTTATCAATGAGAAGAGTCCCTCCCCCCGCCCTGGGTCTCTGCACACACCCAATTATCATGATGATGGGGCACCAGATGGAAGCCAGACATTAGCAGACCATCCCTCATGCTTGTATCTGGCCTGGTATTGTGAAGGTCAAGTTTAATCTCTTTTAAGCCCAGACTGTTGATCTGAAGCCAGACCATGAGTCTCAGGAGGGGTCTTTCTGAGGTTCAGGGAGGAGGCCCCAGACCCTACGGTACCTTCACAATTTCTTGGGCAATCTGCCTCGTTTTGTTGACATCCAAGACGATCTTGGCATCCCTGACCACAGAATAGAGTGTCCGGCCCTTACAGAGGCTGGAAAGCAGAAGGACACAATTAATTGTTGGCAGTTGTTGCGATAAGGGCCACACACAACGGTTATTAAAAGTGACACATAGAGGGAATTCCCTAGCGGTCCAGTGGTTAGGACTCGGTGCTTTCACTGCCGGGACCCGCGTTCGATCCCTGGTTGGGGGAAAAAGATCCCTCAAGCCACGCGGCACACACACACACAAGTGACACATAGAGAGTGGGGGTGTGTGGACATGCCACTATTATGCCTGTGAGATACTAAGCCACCACAGCCTTGCACTGGACCTCAGTTCTGGTTCTGGGATTCGGGTCTGGGAGCAATTCCTCTGGGGTTCTTCAGCATCTTTATCAGCTACCCCCAGCATCCAAGGACACGTGCAGAGTCTAGCCTAGCCCAGAAGCAGGTTTTGCCACGTACCGTCTACCACAGGCTCTCACAGGTAAAAATCTGCTTGTAAACTGATAACTTCTGGGGTCCTCAGACAGCACTCAGACGGCACTCTGCCGGCCCCTCGGCCCAGCCTTTAGACAGGGGTGTGTAAACACCAGTAACTCTCCCCCAAAGCAGATGCCTGTCTGGATAGAGGGTTTTCAAACTATTTTCAGCCTCACTGAGCTCATTTCGAGGACCAGTGGTTCAAGATGAATGACAAGATGAAAAAGGACATTATACAGTGACAGTGACACTTCATTTAATTGCCAGTGTGTTTACCCATCCTTCTACTCTGCAATGAGCCTGAATCCTGGCACACACAGACCAGGAACTCGATAAACAGTCCGCAAATGAATGAGTGAATGAATCAACGAGTGAATGAATGAGTTCTAGATTCACCATAGCATTCCCCAGCCCCTAGCATCACATCTGGTTCATCACATCCAATATTGGCTGAAAGAAGAAGGAATGACATTAGGAAAGTTCATTTTCCATCTATGTCTAAATGATGGCATGAATTTTTCTTTTAATCTGTGACTTGATTGCTAAAATATTCTTGGCTTTGTATTCATTCGTTTAGTAGTTACCGAGCTCTGCTGTGGGCTTGAATTAGCTGAAATTGTGTGGTTCTAGCCAGAACTCAGGTATCAGAGGGATCTGTTTGAATCCCAGATCTGCTCTTTACTTACCATGTGTCGTTGTGTCTCTGGATGGGTTACTTAACCTCTCTGGGCCTCAGATTCCTCATCTATCAAAGGGGACTAATGATACCCACCCACAGAGTTAGTATGAGGACTGAATGAGAGAAGGAGCAGGTGGGGAGTGGAGCACACTGGTTAGAACAGGTGCCCAGAGTCAGACTGTCTTAGAACCGTGGTTTGTCAGTCAGTGGCTGTGTGACCCTGGGCAGGAGAGCTAACCTCTCTGAGCCTCAGTTTCATTATCTGTAAAACGAGGCCGACAGTTTTTGCTTTACAAGGTTTCTTAGGAGAATCACACGGAATCAGGTGTGTCAAGGTGTAGGCAACTCTCCGTGCCCAACACAGTAAGTATTCGTGAAACTCTGGCTATTGTGAGAGGTGGTGAACGATCGATGCAATGGTGAACATACACATACTTGTGTGCAAGCTATTAATTAATTACGTACTTATACACACATCACATCCTTCTGTCCGTCTATTACCTATCCACGTATCCACTTACCCACCATGCTACCTATAATCATCCATGATCTTCAACTGAGATTCGTTTCTTCACCTGCTTGAGGTGAGATTCCCAGGGTAGCTGACTCACAGGGAGTCTGATTCGCCCGCCTGTCCAGGGTTGCCCAGTAAGTCGGCGAGGGGCAGCCATGGTGACTCAGGGCTGTCCCCGCCTTGTTGTCTCAGGCACTGGGTTTGCTACTGCTGGAGGTGAGGTGGAGGGGGGCAGTGGGTTGCACAGCCAATTAGACCACAGTGACATTTAAGTACTAGGGATGGCGGGGACGGTGGGTGGATTCCCTCCCCTGGAGACTCTGTTCTTGAACAGCCACCTACACTCATGACAGGCCAGAGCCCAGAAGAAATATGTCCCCACTGCAGATGGCCAATCGCAACAGGCTCCAAGCCTCCCAGACGCTCAGTGTAACTGCATAGAAATTGCAGCCTCCAAATGTCCATCCCTGTCTCCTTTCCCCTGCTCACATCCTCCTTTCCAGCTGCAGCTGCTAAAGTCTTTGCTTCTCTCACTACCTTATGGCATCTGGAGCCCTTGCACACGCACACACACATACACACACGCGCACGCACACTGGCTGGTAAGATATCAACTGGTACGACCACAGCTTGGCACTTTTACTTAAGTGAAATATACAAATAAGCCACAACCAGCAATTCATCTCCTAAGTATGTATCCAGAAGGCATGCACACTCATGTTCACCTATAGACATGTACCAGAATGTACTAGAATATTCTAGAATGTTAATAGCAACCCATTCATAATAGCCCCAAACTGGAACCTACCCAAATGTTCACAGACAGAAAAATGGATAAATTATGATATATCCGTCTAACAAAATATATTCACGGACTGGACTGTTAGTAAGCAAATTACTGCTAACCGCAAAAGACGTGAAGTTCTAACATTGAGCAAAAGAAGCCACACGGGGCCTCTGTTCACAGACAAAACTGCTCCATGTGTTAGAGGTCAGCACAGCAGTGACCCTGGTGGGTGGGGAGGATGGAGACGGGGTGGGGGAGCTGGGGGCAGGTGATGCTCTGCGTTTTGATTTGGGCGTTGGTTATGTGGATGTGCATTTAGTGGGAATTAATCAGGCTGTGCTCTTAGGATCTGAACACTTTGGCAGGTACGTTATCCTTCCAAGAACAATTTACTTAAAAAAAAAATCAGCGAGGAAAGGACGAACAATTAATCCAACAGCGTTAAGCTTTAAAATCTAAGCCAATATTGACACCCCAGGTAACTATTTCTAAACGCTTCACACAGCCCCGAGGGGCAGCATCTACAGGGGAATGAGGGGCTCCAGGCCTGGCTGTGCCTGCTCAGGTGTTTATCGGAGGCTGAGTTGAAGGTGAGGGCTGAGCTCTAAGCAGGAGCAGGCATTAGGCAGGTGTCCAGGGTGCCCAAGGCTCCAATTGTCCGGGCAAGTCAGTCCAACTATCCATGGCAACTGCTCCGAGCTTGGGATTTCTGTGGCTAACGCCAGTGCCCTCAAAGCTGCTTGTGCCTGGGTGGTGGGGAAGGGAAGCGAGGAGAGGATGAAGGTTTACTGAGCACATGTGGGACCTTTCTCACATCCAGGCATCCTTCCCAGCATCCCTGCAGGGTCCACGTTATCACCCACCTCTTACAGGTGAGAATGTGGAGACCCAGAGGGGTGGAGGGCCTGCTCACGGGCACACGGTCATGGTGCCAGCCTGTTCCTGATCTCTCATCTCATCCATGGTGCGGGTACCCTGTTATTGGACATGATTTGGGGGCCATGAAAGAGACACACAGCCGAGGGAGCCCAAATCCCAACTCTACCATTTACTGCTTGTCGGGTGACCTCGGGAAGTGACTTCAACCTCAGCTTCCTCATCTGTAAAATGGGGACAACAGAAACAATACCAGCTAACGTGGACTGAGCCCTTTCTATGTGCCTGACACCAGCCTAAGCACAAGAGCCCCAGGAGGTGGGTGCTCTCGAGGTATTTCATTGATTCCAACGTGCATTTCCTCACATTGTAACTAACATCTCTGAAATCAGAATGTGTTTTGCATTCATTGACAGGTCACAGTTTCACGGGCACTGCCCTTCTCTCTTCGTAGTACATAAAAGAAACGGCGCATATTCTAATGGACGGCATCTTTGATTTAATCAAGTTCGGGATCAGCCCCATTCCTACAGATGAGGGAACTGAGGCTCAGAGAGGTTAAGTAGAGCTGATGTGAACCCAGGCAGGCTGGCTCCAGAGTTCATGCTCTTAACCCCCATCTTTTGTTTCTTAACAACTTTCTCAGACTCCAGCACATCACAGGCCCCCAGTGAATGGTAGCTACAGCATCACTACTAACATCACCTATGGCAACGAAGATTAATGAGGTCCGCAGGCCTCAGTAGCAGAGTCAGTCTGGACATCAAGAGAAGGTGTTTCAGTGGTTTAAGGATACATTTAGTACCTCTCTAGCTTCTGGGGCAGTAGGCCCAAGCACTAGTGTACACACAGTATCTCCCTCTGCAACAAAGATCATGTTTTTCCAAGAGGAGCAAAACTGGGGATTTTCCACCTTATCTGCAGGTCAACATCTCTTCCGACCGTGGCCCCAGGCACCTCAAATAATGCTGTTTTTGACCCCGTATCTCAGATGACACAGTAAACCTATGGCCCAGATGGCAAGGCAAATGAAAGACGTTTGATGTAAACCAGCCTAAAAGAGGCTTGTCAGAAACAATGAGATGAAACCATCTAGAGGTTTCTCTCCAGGGGCCTCTGTCCAAACTGGCTCTTTCTCCCAAAACAGCGGCTGGGAAAGAAACCTGGATGCCGTGGCAGCCGCTTCCTTTCTCTCCCGCAAACTCCTCGGCATCAAGGCCGGGGACCCAGGCCAGCGTGAATGGAATGGGAGCTGGGGGCCACCCCCTCTGAAGACCGACAGACCGGCTCTCAGCCCAGCTCTGCCCCCTGAGAGCCCACACGGCCCTGGGGACTAACTGTGCCTCCTCTGTGTCCATATCTGTAACTGTGGGTGTGGTCAACTCCATAACGGTCCCCCAAAGGTATCCACACCCCAATCCACAGAAACAGTAAACATTTACATGGCAAAAGGGACTCTGCAGCTGTGATTAAATTAAGGTTCTAGAGGTGGGGAGATTACCCTGGATGATCAGGGTGGGCCCAACATGGCATCACAAGGAGCCTTATAAAAGGGAGGCGAGAGTCACAGGAAGGTGGCAAGTGAATCGAGAGGCAGAAGAGAGGCAGAGGGAGATCTGAGTACGGAAGAGGCAGCTGAGGGATGTTATGTGAGAAAGAACCACCCGGTCTTTGCTGGCTGTGCAGACAGAGGAAGGGGCTGTGGGCCAAGGAAGGCAGGCAACCTGTGGAAGCTGGAAGAGGCAAGGGGCGGATTCTCCCCTAGAGCCCCAAGAATGGAAGACAGCTCTTCGAGGCCTTGAGTTTAACCCTGTGAGACCCATTTTGGACTTCGGACCTCCAGAGCTGAAAGATAGATTTTTGTTGTTCCAAGCCACTGAGTTTGTGGTAATCTGTTACTGCAGCAGTCAGGAACTAGAGTGGGGCAATAAGTACTGTCGCAGAGTGGGGCATGAGGGTGAAATGGGGTCACAGAAGCACAGTGCTCGGCCCAGCACCTGGCCAGAACATGTGCCCCTTGAACATGGATCAGATCGTGGTTACTAATATTCTAATATTATTATTTCTAGTAATATTCTAATACTATTTCTAATAATAATGTTCTCCTGCCTGGATGACCACACTGCCCCTCATGGCTGCTCCGGCTTCCCCAATCTATTCTCCAGCCAGCACTCGAGCGGTGGCTTCAAAACGCAAAGCTGACCAGGTCACTCCCCAGTGCCCTCCGGATAGAGGCCCAACTCCTCCAGCGCCCAAAGGCCCTGCACAGTCTGGGCCCTGCAGACAGCTCCACCCCTTCACTCACAGAGCTCTAGCCACACCAGCCTACCTCAGGGCCTTTGCTCGGGTCGTCTCCTCAGCCAGCAACGCTCTCCCCATCTGTCCTCAAAAGCCTCCCCAGCTAGGTCCCTATTCCCGTCAGACCCCGTGGCACTGCGCACTCCATCCTTGCAGCCCTTGTCATGGCTGTCATTGTACACGTGTCAGCTGGAGTCTTTGATTAGAGGCTGTCTCTCCCTCCAGACGGTACACACCACGAAGGCAGGGCCTAACCTATCTGGTTGCTGCTGTACTCCTAACACACAAAAGCTTCTGAAGGAACGAATGGATGCAATGCTACAGCTGCTTCCCATGGCCAGGCCTCCTCTTCCAGGATTCCAGGGAGCGACAGTCCCATCAGAGCATCACGTATCACATCCAACCAAAGAAAACCAATTTCTTAGGGGCCTGTGTTTTCACCACTCTTGGCTTATTTGCTCGTGTGCTTTTTGGGGAGTTCTAAGGGTAACAATTGGCCTATTTGAGAAGGATGGGGTGTTGGGCTTTCGGGCAGGCTTGGTCTTACATTTCAACGTCCCTAGACAGGGCATGTAGGGTCTCCTCTGCCACACCTGGTCTACTTCCTGCATTGACACCATCTGCCTGGACCTCCTAGGTATTTAAACACTGGAGCAATGGTTGACAAACTTGAGTGGGCATCAGAATCCCCTGGAAGGGCTTGTTAAAACAAAGATGGCTGTTCCCACCCCAGGAGATTCCGATTCTGGGAGTCTGGGGTGAGCCCCGAGAAAGTGCTTTTCTAGTAAGTTCCCAGGCAATGCTGATGTGGGTAGTCTGGGGACCCCACTTGGAGAACTGCCGTTCAAGCCAATCTTATTTTACTGAGACCCAGAGATCATGAAGTTCACAATCACTGTCCCTTTAGTGAGTGCCATGCAGGCCTGGTGGTGTTCTAGGTGTAGGAGATACAGAATGCAAGACAGGCCCATCTTCACGTGGGGCTGATCGGCCAGAGGAGAAGTCAGGTGATAAGCAAGCAGGTAAGCAAATCGACGAGATGTTCAGAGAGGCACAAGTGCTATGAAGAGAATAAACAGATTTATCGAACAAAGTGTGGTGGGGCTGGGGGCCTCTTCAGTTAGGAGGCTCGGGGAAAGTTGCTCCAGAGAGGTAGCCATGCTGCGAGAAAAGGAAGAAGGAAGCCAGCTGTGTGAAAATCTGGGGGAAAAGCGTTCCAGGCTAAGGGATCAGCCAGTGCAAAGGCCCTGGGGCAGAACCAATGCAGCATGCTTGATTGCACAGCCAAAGCCATATGGCTGAGCTCTAGAGAGCATCTCCCAGTGGCTGCCCTCCCCAAGTGTTGATCCGCCGAATCAAAGAAGCAGGTGGGTGGAAACAGTCTCGGCTCTGCCTGATTTTAGGTCCCAAGGCAGCTGATTTCAAAGTCAGCTGTTATTTTAAAAATACTCGGTTCTGTCAGAAGGGATTTACAACCCCTTGGAGGCTTCTCCTCCTCACTCACTTCTCAGCATCCCCAACCCCACAAAACTCGAAACCCACTTAATTGCCTTCCACTCTTTGCCCCTCCCTGGAGCAAATAAATCACATGCCAAGTGACAAGTTGCTGCTCCATCCAATTCCAGACGCAGGCAATCTCTAACTTCCGCTCCATCCAATTCCAGACACAGGCAATCTCTAACTTCCAAGCCCTTTGTGAATCTAACACCGAGGATATGAAACCTTGGGACTCTGGGACTTTATAATAAAAAAAAAAAAAGCCAGGTTAGCTTCCTATAAAAATGGGAACTGCCAGAAAGCAAGTGAGAAATGCCAGCTGTTTGCCACCTGCTTAACCTGCCGTACGTCCAGGAAATGAAGAGTTATAGCGTTCCATCAAATAAGGCGTTGGCCAGGGAAGGCTCGTGTCCCAGCCAGACGAGAAAGGTGGCCCTCCAGGTATCAGAATATGCAAAGCAGGAGCAAGCAGCACTTGACAGAAGGGCTTTAGTTTTTTTTTGTTTTTTGCTTTTTCCAAATGCATCCCTGCAACGCTTGGAGAAACGGGAGGGAAAAGGAAGCTTACAGTCTCGATCTCACTGGATTCTTCTGATTTTGCTAAATCCAGAGAGGCCAAGCGTTGAGTGCTCTGGGACCTTCAAGGACTGAGATGGGGGTTCTGCCCATTTTAGGGGGTACCCCTGGCCCTGACTGGGACATTCTGCCCTCCCTGGTCTGTGCTTTATAAGAGAAGGAGCGTTTCAAGGGCACAGGCAGCCCGCCAGGGAGGTGTGGGCCTCCAGCTCACTGCAAGAACTGGCTGCTTCCTCTGCCTCTCATCATGCTCTGTGGTCCAGCCACCATCCAAGACCCGGTCTTCTTGACCTTGTCCAGAGGCATTCCAAGACATGCTCCTCCCAAACTCTACAGCATCTCTTCTCAGCATCTCCTAAGGGTCAGACTGTGCGTCTCACTCAGAATCCCTCACACTGCAACCATTCCAAAACTACCTTAAGAGTTTTGCCAGATCCGCCAACTCATTATTTACCACTTGCTAATAGTTTTCTTTAGATGCACTGCCTCTGAAAAATAAGTGTATTTTAGAAAGAAACTTTTATTGTTACCTTCTATCATTACCAGAAGGAAAGCCAGAATTTCTAGCCCCATATAAACGTTAAAACACATACAACGAAAACAAACCCACTAAAAAACTATATTAAATCCTTGCTTGGCATCATGGTCTGACAAACGGTCAGAGCTTAAGGCCTCCTCTTTTTGTTTAAAAAAAAAAAAAAAAAGTTTAGCAAGTAAGGGTTAGGAAGGTGTTAAATACTAGCACTGAATGAAGAGTCTCTCATCTCACCAGAAGGATGGAGAGAGAATTGAAGAGGAAAATCATGCCCCCCACTATGTGATTAGATGTTATTTGGGGCCAGTGGTACCTGTCCCACCTTCTGGGAAATCCAGACTCATTAGTCTCCAGGCCTGCAAACCCTCCCCTCCTGCCAATTATGTATTAACAGGGACTATAGGCCAGATATGTGCAGGGACAAGACAAAAGGGCCATTTCCTTGGCAATGGAGCTGACATTCTTGTGGGGGAGACAGACTGTAAGCAAACAGAATTAACTGCAGTTTATAATGAGGGCCATGGAGAAATGCACACGGGATCAGGCACACAGTGAAAGGATGGAGATGGGTCCTCCGTGAACAGGTAGTCAGGGTTGGCATCTCAGGAGGGGACAGCAGGGACTCCCTTCCCAACACATCCTGTTGTTTCAGGGCAAAGACTCTGGACTGATTTCTGGCAACATCTAACCAAATGCCCCTTATCTAATCTCTCCAAGAAGGGCAGGCATCGTCTTAAGATGATACCCATCTCCCAGAGGCCTCCCAGGGGACCAAGACAGAGCCAAAAGGTTCCCAGGCATCGAATAACTCATCATCACATTGAATAAGTGGGTCTGGTTATTCCCATTGTACAGATGAGGAAACCAAGGCAATGAGTCAGCCTGGACAGGAGCATACACTTCAGAATCAGAATCACCGGAGCTAAAATGCTGTCCCTTCCTGGCTGTGTGGTCTTGGGCAAGTTACCTGAAATCTTTGGAACTCATAGTTCCAAACTCATAGCTTTGTGAACTGTGAGGTGGGGTGATTCGGGCAAAGGGGTTGTTTGTACGTGTGAGTATGTGTGTGATCTCTACGTGCAGGTTTCCTACCTGCTACTTAGCACTGCCTGGAGTTGATGGCGCTCTCGCCACAAGGCGCTGAACTGAAACCTTTTCACACCAGCCTTCCCAGGAGGGGAGGCTCTATGCTACAAATGAAAAAATGCACATGCAGGAAGGTTAAGTAACCTACCCAGGTCCCCACAGCCAGTAGCTGACAGGGTCAGCACTTGAGTCCAGGTCTCGAATCACCTTTCCAGGATTTCATAAGATCCCTTGGGAAAGGATGGTTTAGCAAAGCAGGAACTGGCCAGGCCCAGTTCAGAGGACCTGACCTTGGAAACCCTTGTTTATCCACTGAGCTCACCCTCCTCCCTCCCTTTCCAACTCTAGGCCTCTCCTTCCACCCTTTCAATTCAGGGCCAGCCCTCGTTTGGCCTCATTGCCCCTTTGCTGCTTCTGCTTGGGAACTCCCAGCTGCTACCCACAGACAGGCAAGGCAGGCTGCAGAGGGCTAGACCATCGGAGGGCGTCTGGAGAACCCCTGGATGCACCTGTGCAAGCCCAGCAGGCAGTACACATGGGTCAGGCCCAGGGGAGGTGCTCAGGGAATGCTTCTAGAACGGGTGAATGGATGAACAAAGGAATGAGTGACTGCCACCACCTTCCTTCTTCCCATCGTCCGCAGGAGCTGGAAGGGCTGCGCTCAGTGCCGAGGCAGGTCTTTCCCTACTGGTTCAGCACATAAAACAGACCATAAGCCAAACCAGATCCAGTTAGCAATGATGCTTCCAGCCTTTCCCTGCACAAGGTTCCCTGTACAAGGCTCCCCGTGGCACAAAAAGACCAGATCGACCTGGGTCCTTCCCTCTGGGTCTGGATATCAAAACACATCAGTTCTTGTTGCCCCCTGACCAGACCACATTTTTTTTTAAGCTAAACAGTCAACTGAATTACTGTTTTTGAAACATATACATACACCACCTAATTTATATGCATTAAAATCCACAGAGAGGATAGACTCCAGGGTGTTAGCAGGGCCAGTCCCGGGTCATGGGATTAGAAGCTTTGCAAAAAACTTTTTTCTCACTGCTTATCTCTCTTTCCTAATTTTTCTCCAACAAACACGTATTACTTTTGTAAAATGAGAAAAAAGGAAAAAAGCACCTTTGAGTCAGACGGAAATGAAACCAGACACATGTGTACTCTATAGACAGCTTGGAAAATATTGAAAGGGTGACAAACTAAAATGAGAAAGCAGAGTCGGAACCGAATTCCTCCTCCCAGTAGCCCCGTCTCGCTTGGAAGACCCTCTGGCTGTCACTCTCAGGGAGGGAAGCAGTTTTTTCCTCCTCTGTCTTCTGCACAGGGTTTAGAGCCTGGTCAGGGCACAAAGCCAGGGACTGGCCCTTACCCGAAAGTCCCAATGGAACTCTCTCACCTTGAAAAAATGCAATCCTGAACGAAGAAGTTGGATTTGACTATTAGACATTTTAAAATGACTGTGGGGCTGGCAAAGGAGAAAGGGCAGACGGTAGAATGGTGGGTGTAACCCCACAAAACAGCTGTGTCCTTTCCACCCATGAGAGAAGGGGGAGGGGAAGAGGGGAGGAGGGGGAAGGGGGGAGAGGGAGGGGAGAAGTGTACCTTCCTAGCGGATACTGGGAATGTACCTGAGCCTGGAACCTACCCGGCCATGGTGTAAGAAAACATGTACAGAAATTTCTAGAATTCAAGTTGTGGACTAGTGTTGGAAATCATTGGGTCCTCTTCCTTCACGGAAGAGATGGGGAAACCAAAACGCACAAAGGGGGATGGAATTTCCCAAGGTCATGCTTCAACTGGCACAGCCTGGCTCGAACCCAGAACTGTCTGTGACTGAACCGTGGGTTTGCAGCCACAGAGCCACACTGCCTCCTAAGAATACGAAATACCATTCACTGAACCTTCCCACGAGCATTCTGCTAAAGGTTTTACACGAATGATCTTATTTAGTCGTACTCTTGACCTCAACCTTTTTCGGGAGGTACTGGTCCTATTTCGCAGATGGGAAAACTGAGACTCGGGCAGGTGAGGTCGTTTGCTAAGCTTATGCAGCTCAGATCCATGAAGCAGAACTGGCATTCTACCCTCAGTCTATTTGACACCTGCATCTTGTTCTCAACCCCTAAGCTACTTGGCCCCTTTGGGAAATGGAAAGAACAGAGGCTGAAGGACGAGGAAACCAGCGTTTTCAAGCTCCTGAGACAAGCCTGCAGTTCATCTCATCCTCACGAGAGCCCCAGGGGCTGGGGCTGGCTTTTCATCTTCCCATTTTTCCAACGAGGAAGCAAAAGCCCAAGGGAAGGAATGCCTGGCCCAGGGTCCTTCTGGCCAGAACGTGGAGGCAGAATCTGGGTCCCGTTTGCCCAAAGCTCCTGGCCTTTCCAGTGCCTCTCCCTTCTTTGAGAAGGCCTCTGGCGCTGGGCCACCCCAGGGCACACCCAACTAGCCCGCTGTCTGCCCTGCTGTAGGTCAGGGTTGCAGGGAATTTCACAGTGTAGACATGCAGGCCTACTAGAGCCAAGCTCCTAAGACAGGGGCTGCAAACTACGGCCCGAGGGCCAAATCCAGGCCATTGCCTATTTCTGTAGAGCCCACGAGCTAAAAAAGTTAGAAGAAATCAAAGATCAGAGCAGAAAACTCAGAGACGAAGAAAGCAATAGAAAAGATCAATGAAACTAAAAGCTGGTTCTTTGAAAAGATAAACAAAATTGATAAGCCTTTAGTCAGAGTCAACAAGAAAGGGAGAGGGCCCAAATCCATAAAATTAGAAATGAAAAAGAAGTTACAATGGACAGCACAGAAATACAAAGGATCATAAGAGACTACCACAAGCAACTATATGCCAATAACATGGACAACCTAGAAGAAACGGACAAGTTCTTAGAAAGGTACAGTCTCTCAAGACTGAACCAGGAAGAAATAGAAAATACGAATAGGCCAATTCCAAGTACTGAAATTGAATCTCTGATTAAAAATCTCCCAACAAACAAAAGCCCAGGACCAGATGGCTTCACAGGTGAATTTTACCAAACATGTAAAGAGTTAACACCTATCCTCCTGAAACTATTCCAAAAAACTGCAGGGAAAGGAACACTTCCGAACTCAATATATGAGGTCACCGGCACCCTGATACCAAAACCAGACAAAGATACCACAAAGAAAGAAAATTACAGGCCAATATCACCAATGAACACAGACGCAAAAATCCTCAACAAAATACTAGCAAACCAAATGCAACAAAACATTGAAAGGATCACACACCACGATCAAGTGGGGTTTATCCCCAGGGATGCAAAAAATTTCAATATCCACAAATGAATCAGTGTGATACACCACATTAACAGGCCGAAGAATAAAAACCATATGATCATCTCAATAAAAGCTTTTGATAAAATTCAGCATCCATTTATGATAAAAACTCTTCAGAACGTGGGCATAGAGGGAACCTACCTCAACATAATAAAGGCCATATATGACAAACCCACAGCCAGTCTGAAACACCTTTAAATAAAAGTTTAAAAAGTTCATAAGAGGAATGATACCTTTGTGACCTTGGGAAAATTATAAGAAATTCAAATTTCTGTGAACTAATGTTTCGTAGGCACCCTGCCAGACCCTGTTTCCATACTGTCTGTGGACGCTTTCGTGCCACAACAGAAGAGCTGAGTAGTCGTGACAGAGACCAAAGAACACGGCTGAACATACTTCCTGTCTGGCCCACTATGGAAAGTGTTTGTTGGCCTTTGTTCTAAGAAACTGGGGTGGCTCAACACAAATTGGGCTGCTAAAACTAGGAGTCTGACAAATTTGAGCCATTCGCCTCTGCACTAAAAAACTGGGCGTGGTCAAGGTCAAGTGCGTTTTCCATTCATTCACTCCCTTATTCGTTCATTCATTCATTCAACCATTCATCCATCCATACGGGCATGGAGCCAACACCCCCGGCCAGGCGTGGGGACGCGGAGCCTGGTGGGTGAGGCAGTGCCACAGATGCAGGGGCACAGCTCTCTGCTGCGAATTCGGTTGGGGTGATGCGGGAGAAGGCCAGAGATGTGGGACCAGTGCAAACGCAGGCCGGGAGCTTGTCTGCAAGCCTGAGTTCCACAACAGTGGAGACAGGATGCACCGCCAGCCGCCACCCCCGACTGGAAGGAGGCTCCATCAAGGGCGGCCCCAAGCCCGACACGCCGTCACCCCAACCCGGAAGCACGTGCTAAGTTCATGTCATACAATTTACACATTTCTAAGTCTCCTGCCTCTTCCTCTCTGTCATTCCCTGCCTGAATCCCCGCACCGCACCCTACCAGAGGCCTTCCCAGGCAGCCCCTGGGCATGAAATTAGCTGGACGAATGCTCACCCGGGTGAGGTAAATCCCAAATTGCTTTAGAATGCCTTCCTTGCAGACCACTGGCTTGGACAAGGCCACGAGGTGGAGATTACCCAATCTGCTGCCACCAAAGGATCAGTGTGGCAAAGGACACATCTGTGCATACTGATATGTACGTGTGCATTGTTTCTACGGCAAGGACCTCTGCCTGTATGCATGTTTACGTGCACATGGACACGGGTGTACACACGTGAGTGAATTCATGTGTGTACGTGTGCAAGAATGTGCGTATATTTATGTATGTGCATCCGTGTGTGTGCACGCGTGGCTGTCTTTGCATTTATAGGCACACCTGTGTCTACCTATGGGTATGTCTTCTGTGGCTGCAGTTGGAAAGTAATGCAGGTAGTGTCATGCCAACTCCAGAACTGGCCACAGCCTCCCTCACCCCTTAAAAAGCACTCCGTGTTTTCATTTCTCCCAGTCTCCGAAACGCTCCACTGAGAACATTGTCTGAAAACTGGAGGTTCAGCTTGCCAGGGACTGGGGGTAGATGGGGCTAGGAGTAGGCAGTGACTATTAATGGGTACAGGGTTTCTTTCTGAGGTGATAAGATGTTCTCAAAACATATAATAACTTTGAATGGAATATAATCTATAAAATATTGAATCACTATGTTGTACACCTGAAACTAATAAAGTACTGTAAATCAACTATACTCCAATAAAAAATTAGATCTGGTGATAGTTGCACAATTTTGTAAATATTCTACAAACCATCGAACTGTGTGGATGAGTGAATTTTGTGATTTATATATAAAGTTGTTTAAAAAAGAAAAAGCTGGAAGTTCACAAAAATTCCCACTCACTTCATCCCACTGCATTTATAGAGGAACCCTGGTCTGGTAAACGGGAAAAAAATCTGATTTCTCAGCCTGGGAAGAAATTTCACCAGGGAAGGAATTTCTCCAACTTTATAGAACCCATGCCTCTGCCAGGCTGACAGCAAGGAACACTGTGTCCTTTGCACTTGAAGCTTTGTATCAATAGATAAATCTAGAACACCAGGGGGGTTAAGGCAGGCTGGATGGGCAGGATTCCTGGGATGAACGCTGGGAGGGAAATGAACTTGAACTACCATTTCATTACCCCAAGAGGAACAGAGAAGAGTCCAGAGACAGGGGAGTGTGCTGGGAGGAATCATTCCTTTTAGAAGTAGAAACAGATACAGAGAGTGGAAAGGAGAGAACTCATCGGGCAGGTAGTAGTGCCCAGCAGTTAGGAGCTGAGAATTTGGAGTTGGGCAGAACTGGGCTCCAGACCCAGGCCTGGAACTCTTACATTATGAGCCTCTGGGCCAGCCGCTGAAGATAAATGCCGGCGGACAAGGCAAAATCTACCTTACAGGTCTAGGGGGATTAAATTAGAAAACTCTTGCACGGAAGAGACAATGTCCTGTGTTCACCAAATTCTGTTTCCTATTGCTCCCTCCCAGATTCCCCCCTGGAGACCACACTTCCCGGTCTCTTTGTGGTTATGCAGTACCACGGGACTGGTTCTGACCAACGGAAACTGACCCCTAGCACTTCCTGGTTGGGGTAGTGAGAAGCCCATCGCCGAATCTGCAGCCTTGTGCCACGGTGACTGTGGAGGCCCTATGATGATAGGGTAGAGCCACAAGACTGGAGTTTCCTGGATCCCTGAGTAACTTCATGGAAGACAGCTCCCCTGGAGCACTGCGCCCAAACTATAGTAAACTCAATGAGCGAGAAACCTTGAGTAGGCCAAAGAGATCTCAGGGTTGTTTGTCACTGCAGCACAGGCCTACCCTATCCTGACTATAGTACCCGGTCAATAGGTAATTGGCAGAAAGGGAAGGTCTGCAGGTCCCAGCAGGTAGGATGGGTACCACCAGCCCCAAACAGCATTGAGTCACATACTGATGAAGTGAGTGAGGGTCTAAGAAAATGGAAATAGACAAACTAGTAAAATAAAAATAAGATACTCTGGCTGGGACCACGCTTCTACAGCAACCATCACCAGGGAAACCAGTCTCTGCAATGGGAGCTGCATTTTCCTCTGTGCTGAAGAATTGTGGTTCTTTTCCAAATGGCCCACAGACACCTCCATTTGTATGTAACTGGGCAGCACGGTGGTTTTAAAGAAGTAATAAACAAGATGAAAACACAACCCTCAGAATGGGAGAAAATATTTGCAAATGAAGCAACTGACAAAGGGTTAATCTCCAAAATTTACAAGCAGCTCATGCAGCTCAATATCAAAAAAACACACAACCCAATCGAAAAATGGGCAGAAGACCTACACAGACATTTCTCCAAAGAAGATATACAGACTGCCAACAAACACATGAAAGGATGCTCAACATCACTAATCATTAGAGAAATGCAAATCCAAACTACAATGAGGTATCACCTCACACCAGTCAGAATGGCCATCAGCAAAAAAATCTACAAACAATAAATGCGGGAGAGGGTGTGGAGAAAAGGGAACCCTCTTGCACTGTTGGTGGGAATGTAAATTGATACAGCCACTATGGAGGACAGTACGGAGGTTCCTTCAAAAACTAAAAATAGAACTACCATATGACCCAGCAATCCCATTACTGGGCATATACCCTGAGAAAACCATAATTCGAAAAGAGTCATGTACCACAATGTTCACTGCAGCTCTATTTACAATAGCCAGGACATGGAAGCAACCTAAGTGTCCATCAACAGATGAATGGTTAAAGAAGATGTGGCACACATATATACAATGGAATATTACTCAGACATAAAAAGAAACGAAATTGAGTTATTTGTAGTGAGGTGGATGGACCTAAGAGTGTCATACAGAGTGAAGTAAGTCAGAAAGAGAAAAACAAATACCGTATGCTAACACACATATATGGAATCTAAAAAAAAAAAAAAAAAAGGTTCTGAAGAACCTAGGGGCAGGACAGCAATAAAGATGCAGACGTAGAGAATGGACTTGAGGACACGGGGAGGGGAGAAGGGTAAACTGGGATGAAGTGAGAGAGTGGCATGGACATATATACACTACCAAACGTAGGGTGGATAGCTAGTGGGAAGCAGCCTCATGGCACAGGGAGATCAGGTAGGTGGTTTGTGACCACCTAGAGGGGTGGGATAGGGAGGGTGGGAGGGAGACACAAGAGGGAGGGATATGGGGATATATGTATATGTATAGATGATTCACTTTGTTATAAAGCAGAAACTAACACGCCATGGTAAAGCAATTACACTCCAATAAAGATGTTAAAAAAAAAAAAAGAAGCAAAGGCAAATGGGAACCTAAGTTCAGTGAGATTCAATTTCACGTTTTTGTTAATGGCTTTCTCCTGCTTCCCACAGACAGAAAGCAAGTCAGCCAAGGGATGTGACCTAACCTCTCAATCATTTAAAAACAGAAAATGTCCCAAAAGGTTGTCATGTGACACTGTCGCATCTTCATGGGAAAGATGAAAACGCCATGTAATCCTATTACGAATATTTCCATTAGTCACCAAGCCTTACCCTGGTAATCTGTTTCAATTGAAAGTCCTGTCATTCCCCCAAACCAATTTAGAAGGTACAGGAACAAAATGTAAGTGTGTGCCAATTTCTTGGAGATGGGCGAGAATCATCACAAGTTCATCTGGGGCTCCTTTTCCCCCTTAAGCTCTTAACCCCAGGGCACCAAGAGAATCCTTCCCAATGTTCACCCAGGTAATCTTGCCCTCCAAGGCCTCCTTAAATCCCAGAGGCGCTCTAGTTTCTATCTACAAAGCTTTGAGGGCAAAGATGCAGGGATCTTGACAAGCGAAGGCCCAGCCACCTCGAACTCCAAGGTTCATGTGCTTTAGTTTGCTCTGGGGAGGTTTGTGGGAGGGGGTGCCCAGGCCTGAGACCAGGACATATATAAGAGAAGTTAGGACCAGCCAGACCATTCACTCTACCTAGCTTAGGACCAGAATCTTGACTGCACGTCAGTCCCTATACTGTCCTCTGTGCTACGTCATTTCATGCACACTGCCTGAATGGGTATAGTTGGCCCCATTTTATACCGAGGAAACGGAGGTTCAGGGTTTAACCCAAACCCTGGAGCCAGCACGTGGGGATGCTACTCCCTCCACCCAAGACCAGAACTCAGACCATTGTTTTCATGTCTTTGTCTTTTCCCATCAGATCACCCCAGCCTCCTGCTCAAACTGAGGTGTGCTTCTGTGGTTTACACCCAGGGAACCCTGGACAAGTAATAACACTTCTTGGACAGAATAATGGACAAAGTTTGTGTCCGCGTTCCCCAACGTGTTAGGTTTCATATGTTGAAACCTAACCCCCAATGTGATAGTATTTGGAAGTGGGGCCTTTGGAAAGTGATTAGGTCATGAGGGTGGAGCCCTCATGAAAAGGATCAGTGCCCTTAATAAAAAGAGAACCACAACTCCCTCGCCCCCTCCATCATGTGAGGTTACAGTGATAAGATAGCCATCTATGAACCCAGAAGTGGGCACTCATCGGACACTGAATCTGCCAGAGCCTTGGTCTTGGACTTTTCAGCCTTCAGAACTGTGAAAAGTTAATGTCTGATGTTTATAAGCCACCTAGTCTGTGGTATTTTGCTACAGCAGCCTGAACAGACCAAGACAGAGCCTACTCTGTAAAATGGAGATGAATAGTCATTCACTTCTCAGGGTGGCCTGAGCAGTCAATAATGAAGTAACACACTTGGCACAGTGCCTGGCACTCAGTAGAACTCAATCACTATCCGCTCCATTATGATTACTCGTCCTTGAAGGTCAAGAGACGTCACACTTTGGTGCCCATTGTACACCCCCAGTACCAACCCAACTGAACTACTGGTACTTTTCCAAATGTGGCACCTTGTTTCTCCTACCTTCTTGCCTTCGCCTATACTGTTCCCTCCGTTGAGAACACCCTTCCCCTATTTCTTCCAAATGTCTTATTCTTCAGGAAGCACCTCACCTCCCCTCTCCTTGAGTTCTCATCACACCCTTTGCACATCTGTTTCAACCCTTCCTACCTGGTATAACGATCGCTGAGTTTCTCATGTGTTGGATGGCTGGATGAATGGATGGACGAGTGGGTGAACGGATACATGAATTATTAAAGCCATTTTTGAACATTTTGATTGGGAACACAGGTTTTGAGCATCTACTACTGGGAAGGAACCTTCAGCGTTGACAACGCACGCCATCACATTGGGCCAACAGAACGTCATCTCTATCAAGGTTAGGAGCTACATGCAAGGCTCTCAGATGAAATTTCACAAATGATTTCAACCAGGTGGCTCAGAAGAACTAGACCATAGATTTTATTGGCTTTCCATGTTATATGTTAACACTTTTCTTGGCAGCCTGAAAATGACATTTCTCTCCCTAGCCAATATTGCCTCTTTTCCCACTTAGCAAACATTGATATAGTTTTTTTCATGAGTTGTCAGTTTCAGTTTGTGATTTTATTCTTCTCTGCTGTGTGCACATGAGGGTCTGTTCACTTCAGAGATGCAGAAATACCATCATCTTGGTGTCAGAACAGCCCTGTGTTGCCCACAAGCCTGACTGTCACTTCCTAGTGCAGCTTCAAAAACCACACACAGGAGATGGGAGGAGGGAATCCAATCTGGGGCTTTTCCAGGAGAGCAGCAGACCCTGGATCTTCTACTCCGAGGGTGGAGGCTGACAGAGACCCAAGAGAGAGCTCATGGGCTTCAGAGTAACACACAGTCTCAGGTGCTTCCTAGTTGAGTAACCCAGACATACTATTTAACCTTCCTGGGCCTCAGTTTCCTTACCTGCAAGATAAGGGTGATAAAACCGTCCTCCGGAGAGTCAAGGAAACGCTCAGGTGTGAATCCTGGCTCCACCACTGCTCGTTGCTTTATCATTCTGAGCCTCAGTTTTTTCATCTGTAAGCTGGACTTAGCGAGCCTACAACCCTTTTCTGAAAATTCATTTCGATAACCCTTGTAAAGGGCTTACTGCTGTGCCTGGCTCACGGTGCGTGCTGAAATAATCACCACTGTCCCCCAGCAGTTCTCATGGGCATTGTTCTAAGCCTGCCACAGGCTTCACCACCTTCACCCCTCCACATAACCCTGAGAGCTTGGTACTCTCATCACCCCCATTTTACAGCGGAGGAAACTGAGGCTCAGGGAGGGGAAGTGACTTCCTGATCTCGCTGGGGCACTAAGTGAGGGAGCCCGGACTGGAATGCAGGTCTAGATTCTCTGGAGAAGAAAAGGTGTGAGGATCCTCTTTTTGCTTTAACAGAACCTAAAAGGTTCCAGGGACATGCCTCATCAAACAAAAGGACCAGATCTTCAAGACATCTAAAGAAAGCCATGGCCGTTCATCTCACAAAAGATAAGGGGTTTGGACACTTGACCTCGTTTGGACCCTTGACTCCAAAGGTATTCTTACTAGGGTTGACCGAAGGGTTTAACTGTGATACTAAAATGGCAACATAGAGCTGACCGTCCAATTTGGACTGGATGGGGCAGGAGAGGGGGTGAGATGTGTTCCTTAGAGAGAGACCATTCTGAGAGCAAGTGAAGATTTCTGAGGTTGCGAGGCAGGAACCACGAAGGCCAGTGGGTGTCCATCTGTCACCAGCACCTCCATCTGCCTTCAGACAATGAATGTGCTCTGGTTGGATTTCTTGAGTGAGTTACACCTGCCTCCCTGTGATCTTGTCTGAACTGCTGATTTGCTCAGCAAACACTTTCTCAATAAATAATGAATAAGTAAACCCCAGCATGCCACTGATAAATTATCATGCGTTGGGAGTTAATGGGGTGTAACACAGGCAGCAATCAGCCCTGCAGGCCCCTCGCTACCACCAACCTTCGGAAAACTTGCTAAGCTACCTCAGAGCCTCCTAAATGGACACCTTCCTCCCCCTCTCCCACCACCCAAGATCACCCTCTGACCACCTTTCCTCCTCCATTCATCACCAGGGTCTCAGCTTCCATACTTCTCAGCATAGAGTTCCACAAAAATCTGAAGTGAAGGGAAGGAAACATGGAGGCAAAGGTGATTCTCCATCTTTTAGCCTTGCTGCCTGGTTTTTCATTTGCGTGGTCTGTTCTCTTTTCATATCTGGGAATACGGCCTACAGTTCCTTTCCACAGACGTGCGGTCTACTGAAATTCCCGTCCACGGATGCTTCCGTAGACTCATTTGTCGTTGGCCCCAGCCCAGTGACACCAGAATGATGCCGACCGCAGCCTCCCTGCTAGACCCTGCCATCTTGAGCTGCTTCGAGGATTGGCTTTAATTACAACACACCGACTCCATCACATCTCTGAAGAATTTACTCATTCCCAGTAAATGGCAGTGCCTAAGAGAACAGCTCTCCACAACTATCTGCTGAATGGCTCGACGGCTGGATCATTAGAAGAGTAGGTAGCTGAGTGCCTGAATGGATAGGTGGGAGGATGGATGGATGGATGGATGGATGGGTAGTTCAGAAGGCAGATGTTGTATGGATGAATGCATGGGAAAGGCAGGTGGGTAGATGTGCGATGGGTGGAAGGGTGGGTGGATAGGTCTATGAAGGGGGAGAGGGTATAAGGTGAATGGATGAATTGATGAGAAGATGGATAGACAGATGAGGGTCATTCACTTCTAAGGGTCCAGCTTAGGCCAACCAGGTCCAGACAAGGTTGTAAATGACCCAACTGAGGATGAAATAGGTAATGTTAGAATCATTTCACCAACAAGGAAACTGAAAGGTTAGAGGCCTGTCTAAGGTGACAGCAGAAGGACTTCTTGAATTCTTGGCCCCTTCCTCCTTCTGAGCTCTTCCCTTGCCACACTCGGCACCTGACAGGAGGCCCATTGCCCTGGGCCCCAGTTTTTCATCTCTATACTCCATATCTGGGTGGTAAGATCAGCCCCAGGGGTGTGCCAGCATCAAGGCTGAAAGCAGGAGAGGAAGAAGGAGAGCAGGGAGGCCAGAGGGGCCAGAGGTCCTGCAGAAGGAAGGGCCGCAAGGCCAGCTGAGCCAGAGAAAGAGTGGTTTATTAACAAGACAGAATAATAATCCACTGGGCTGCAGTGCGGCATCTCCAATTTTGAGAAACTGTCACAGGCAGCTCTTGTTGCTCAGAGAGAGATCAGATTCCAGTGACTGAGATGCTACGACAGTTCTCAATGGTCTACAAACGCTTCCAAACAAGTCCGCTGAGAATCCTTGATATGTCCCCCAAATCCCAACGGGCTGTGCTAATAACTGCGTTGGAGGGACTGGCCTCAGCTGGGAAAATGCTCAAGACTGTTGCGACTCCTTCCCTGCCTTTGAAAGTACTTGATCTGTTCCCTGCTTGGTGCTCCTCTGGGTCTTTTGAACACCTGGAAGACACGGAATCCTCTTTTGAAGAGGACTCAGAGACAAACCTTTTGATTAAAGGCAAGAGCAGCTTCTCAGCCACAAGACTCTGTTCTCATCAAAGAGAGAAGGTGACAAGGGGGCTCAGGAGAGGGGAGCTCTGCTTCTCGCTCGTCAGTCACAGCCTGAGGATGGTCACTTCCCCAGAGACCAGAGGGCGTAAGCCCCAAGAAGGGGGTACTGATTGCAGGTCCCCTCAGTTGCCATCCCAACTTTAAACTCGGGTCACTGCTGCCTGCTAATTCAACTAGAAGGTCCTCTTTGCCAAGAAAGTACTTGTGTATGCTTGCTTTGACGGTAGCAGAACTAAGTTCAAGTCCCAGCCCCACCCTTACAGAAGTAACAACCTTATGTGGTCGTTGGGAAAAGTCAAAGTGCTTAGAGCACTGCCAGACACACACTCAGTGCTTCATAAACTATTACTGTTCTTATTATGTGATTTTTAATTATCCCACAGTTCTCTAGTCCTGGTCACTTTATGCAGAGTTTTCAGTTCTGGCATTTCATATGCTCCTCCTAGCCACCCAGGGAAATACGTCATCCCCGATCGACAGGTGAGAAGAGTGAGGCTCAGAGAGGTGACATGATTTGTCCAAGGTCACACAGTCAGCAAGTAATCAGGTTAGAACATTCACCCGGAACTCCTAACTTCAGATCTCAGGTTCTTTCTATTGCAGCACAGGACGTGGGTTGTATTTCTGTTCACCTCCATTGGGTACCCATGGTGTAGGGCTAGTAGTAATAAAAACTGCAACAATGACAACAGATGCTAACACTTACAGAGCACTCAGTGTGTGCCAGGCTCTGTTCTCAGTGTCTTACATGTATGAGTTCACTTAGTCCTCACGACAAACCCATGAGGTGGAGACTATTATTATCTCCATCGTACAGATGCAGAAACTTGAGGCTCAGAAAGGCTAAATCATTACAAATACAAAAGAAAAACCCGTGCTGCTAAATCTGCACCAAGATCTAATCACTCAGATCCGGACAACTGGTAAACTAAACATTTCCCCACAGGCTCCTTTGGTGACCATCAACTTGGTATTTTCTGATGATCTAGAAGGCCAGGCACTCGAAGATCCACAGAAGCTTGACTCTGACATGCAAGAACTTTCCTTTTCAGTTTAAAATTTCTACACGGGGAGAAATTCCCATAAATTTGACTCCGTTCCCAAGGGTGAGAGAAGCGGCCAGACTATGACACTGAGCTGGAGGGCCTTGGAGAACAGCCAAAAAGAACACTGCTGTAGGTTACATACGAAAGTTGTTAAGAGAGAAAATCCTAAGAGTTCTCATCACAAGGAAAATATATTTTTTTCTATTTCCTTAATTTTGTAGCTATATGAGATGATGGATGGTCACTAAACTTGCAGTACTCATCTCATGATGTAAGTCAAATCATCATGAAGTACACCTTAAACTTATACAGCACTGCATGTCAATTATATCTCAATAAAACCGGAAGAAAAAATAAGTAATTAAAAAAATGTTCAAACAAAGAACTAATTCAGTCTAAGATGACACAGGACAGAACAGCCTGGTGGAGTTAAGGCAGCCTTAAGACTCGGCTCAGAAAGGTCAAGTTAGACCCTGACTCAGCCTCACACAAGCCACTTCATCCAAGTCCCTCATCTGTAAAACGGGGACAACAATTACACGACGCAATGTCTGGAAAGTTCTTAGCACAGTACCCAGCGTGTAGTAGATGTTCAATAAATGTTCCCCTTAATAAATATTCACAGTGCCTTTTCACAACAATGATTCAACCAAGCAACCAATTTCCCTTATTTTTAAAAGGATGGCAGTGGCTGAGCATCACTGATACGTTCTGAAAACAATGCAGTGCAGTGCCCAGAGAGAACGTCTCCCCCAAGTAGATTCATTTCCGGCCTCAGCGACTCCACACAGCCATTCTGATGAATTTCAGCTCTTTCCTGCTGGGCTGTTCCTGGGAATGGATCTTCCAGCTGTGCCTCAGACCCCTCCTATCCCTGTCACCAGCATCACTGAAACAGTCCCATCATCCTTCTGGTTTGGAAGGTGAAGAGCTCCATTCCGACCTGAATCCTAGTCCTAACCTGGAAGGCACAAGACAGACACCTAGGATCACAGCTGGGGGTGTCACGGGTCACTGAGCAGGTGAATAGGGAAGTCTGCAAGTAGGTATAAATCCACAAGCCAACAAACTCTTAAGGCTGCAAGAATTCTGAGGGCCACGTCTCCAGCTGCATCTTGTCTGTCCTTTCAACACCCGCTGAAAGGACCTCTTGTTAAAACACCATCTGCCCCAGGTTTCCATGATAACACACTCTCCTGGTTTTTCTCTCTCTGGCCCCTACTTAGCAGTCTTTGCAGGAACCCTCTGTTCTCACTTTGGTTTTTTTCCCCCAGGTCCGCTGGTTCTCAAAGTGAGGTTCCCACACCTGCAGCATTGGCGTCACCTGGGAACATGTTAAAAATGCAATTTCTTAGGCCCCCATCCAAGAGCTACTGGATCCGAAGCTGAGGGTAGAGCCCAACAACCTGTGTCTGCATGAGCCCTCCAGGGGATTCTAATATGCAGTCAAGTTTGATGAGCACTGCCTCGGGCCAGCTCCCCAGGCCCACGGCTCTTACTGTCTCACAGCACAGATGGCTCCCAGTTTTATATCTCTAGGCTAGAACTCATCTCTGAACGATTTATCTAAAAGCTTACTTAACATCGCCTCTTGAAAGATTCAGTGGCCCCTGAAACTCAACCCAACTCTTGATTTTGCTCCGCGAACATGATGTGGATCTGCAGTCTCTTTCTCAGTGTGTGTTGTCAGCAACTATGCAGCCCAGTATCCCCTCTCCTGCCCTCCCCACCCCACCACCATTTCTAGTCCTTCCCTCCTCTTTCCTTCCAGTTGACACTGGAAGGCCAAACACGAACAGAACAACGCAGCCCTTGGGCAGAAGGGATCTCTGGGTGCTTGGACATCCAGAGACTAGAAATAGTAAACACTATAGTTTCTCTTTAAGGCAAATCTCTCCTTGGATTTCTGCAGTTCACCAAAAAAATCAGCGAGTGCCTGGTACCCTGCTTGGGTCTAGGGATATGGTCAGTCTCTGTCTGCTTCTCCTGTTCTCCCCTTCTGCCAAAACAAACTCTTATTTCACATTTGAAGATATATGCTCCCAGTGCATATATTAATATACCTATCCATCTTCCTCTTGCCAGTCATTATCAAGATTTATTTATCCCCCCACCTCCCCATCGATTGAGGAAAGCAGTACTCCCAGTGGTCAATCAATTCTGATATACTCCATGACAAAGAGTCAATATCTATTTATTATTTGATTTATGGGCTTAATTATCTTAAACAGGATCAGGCAGGGACAAAGCAGAAGTTGAGCAGTGCCCAAGCAACTCTAGCCAGGTGACCATCAAACCCTACCCCAGGGCCGGCGAGTTCCCAGAGTGGTGAAAACCCACTGATCTGACATCTCTCACTTTCTGGCCACCTTGGAGTCTGCCACACAGGGAGGGAGGGAAAGGGACAAATACCAGGGCCAGCTCAACAAGTCACAAGGCTGGCAAGTTTGGTGGCTTGGAAAGTGAATCTGACTAGGACGTGGGGCAACTGTTGCCCTCCGCGGGGGAGAGGACGCAGCAGTGGAGGCCCACGAGGCATGGAGAAGGGAGACAGACTTAGGTATGTCCAAGGGAAAGAGGACAAGAAGACGGTTTAATCCGGACTTTGGTCTGAAACACACAGTCTTGGGTTTAAATCCTGCCTCTTCCTAGCTTTATAACCTTAGGCACCGTGCTTCCGCTCCCTGTTTCCTTGTCTGTAAACGGCAGAGTTGCATGGTGCCTACTTTAGAGGGTTGTTAAAATGATCTAGAAGACAGAAAAACCAGAATGCGCACACAGGTCGATCAGATTGCAGGCAACCAGCTTTTAATTACCATTTCAGCTCCCTCCGTGAAGCTGCCCCTGTGCTCCTGAATCTTTGTTTAAGAAGTGCAGAAGTGCAGAAGAAACCGTCCCTCTGGTTTCAGGAACACATGTTAAGGAGCTGCTGTTGCCCACATTTGCCTTCAAAACATGGGACTGCAGCTATTTTTAACTGGGGTAAATAAAGCTGTTGAAGATGCCTTCATTTCCAGAGGGCTGCCAGCGCACAGTTGCTTTCCCCTTAGGGAGTCGAGCCGAGTATCTTTTAGGACCTAGGGCATTAAAACCTGCGCTGGTTCCCACTGACGTCAGATTAGGATCAACACCGACTGTCCACACCCTTCTTAAATCGGGGAAGCATGTCAGCAATCCTGAGACAAGCTCTCCTAAGAAAAGGGATCGCCCCGAAGCGGTCTTTCTAAATTGCAAACCGGACATTGTCACTCCTCTGGTTACAACTTTGGGTGGCTTCCGCCTGCCTTTAGGAGAAGAGTTCCGAGTCCTTAGCTTGGCTCTCGAGGTCCTTTAAGACCATCTCCAGCTTCCTGTCTCTTGTTATTCCCCATATGGATCCTACATGCCAGTTCCTGCCTCTTGCGTCCCATCGCGCCCCCATTCCCCTGGCCTTGCTTTCCCCTAACCTCCAGCCCTTTGCACGTGCCGGCCCCTCTACTGGGAATGCCAATACCTTCTTGTCCATCTGGCCAATTGGTTGGATAAGGGGGCCACTCTGGGGCCCCACAGCCAGCCCCCTATGATCCTACAGCAGCCATTAGGACCCTTTGAGAATCACCCAGTTACTTGTCTGCCTGTAAGTGCCACGGCTGCAGAGGCCATGCCCACCTCTCTTCATTCCCAACATCAGTGCCAGGACGTTATACGTGATGAGTGTTGGAAGCAAATACCCCCAAACCATTCAGCCTTTATTGTATTTTTATCATCTATACCACCTTATTGGCATCTTGTTTCTTGCCATCACCACTAACTCTCCCACATCCTATAGTCACCCCATGACTGGTTTGTACTATATTTTACTTAAGTCCCACTCATTCCTCAGTGATTCTAAGTAAATGGTACCATTCATTGTTTGCTACCACACTTGCCTAGAGAAGCAGGCTGTGATAATGCGTGCAAATGTAGTTTTAGAATGTTATTCATTCATTCAAAACGTATTTAAGGAGGACGTAATATTTTAGGGGCTGGGGACACAGAGGTGTGTCAAACAGCTGAGGTCCTGCGTTCCTGGGGCTTATGTTCTAAGGTGGGGATGTAGGGAAAGGAGGCAAGCAGCAAACAAACTGAGGAACAAAATATTATCTTGTGGTGAGAAGTGCCCTACGGAAACTAAAACACAGTGATGTCATTAGGAGGGACCGAGGGCAGGGAAGCTGGGCGGCGGGAGCCTCTTTGGATTGGCTTCCTGACTCCAGGTGCTTCTGGTTGCTTCTACTGCCCTGCCTGCTTCTCCTCAGTCTCGTGCAGGGTGGCCCTTCCTGATCAGGCCACCCAGTGCTGGAGATGCTCCAGGCTCTGCCCTTGGATGACCCTCCAGGGTCCTCTAGGGGAGAGAGGAGGATGACCTCAGCGTCCGCCGAAGCCCAGAGCTTCAATCACCACTTCCACGCAGATGACACATGCGTTTATTTCCAGCCCCGACCTTTCATCTGAGCTTTAGACCAGTATATTCAGCCCCGACTTGATATCTCCTGGGCAGCTCAAAGCTTACAGAGGTTAAGCCACGTGGCCAAGGCACAAGCCTGGAGCAGAGCTAGGTCACAAACCAAAGAGGTCAAACCACAGCAATTAATTCATATCATCTGATATTATAATAAACATAAAACATCTTGTCTTTGCAGCACCAAGGCTTTGGCACCTGAAAATATACTACTTCTCCTAATTGCTGCTATCATTTTCATTACTGCTGGCATCGTCACTGTTAGAATGTCATCATTATTACCACAGTGACCGGGAGATACAAGGTATCGAGCACCTCCAGTTACAGGAGGCATTAAGCTGCAGCCTTTTCATACAAGATCTCCAATTCTTATCCCTACCTTGCAAAAGAGATCATTGTTATCCCCATTTTACAGATGAGAAAACTGAGGCAAACAGGAGTAACGACATTGGCAGTAACAGACTCAAACCCAAACAGGTATTGTCCATGCAGAAGTTATTTAGTGAAAATAGCCGGCCACGAACAGGGTTGGTGGAGGAGTCTGCCTTCAATGGGAGAAGGAGATCCACCCATAAATGTGTGTTTGTCACTGAGCTGCTGGCTCTTCATCAAAAGCCACGTCGTTTTCTTCCCAGGGATACAGTGAGTCATTTCTCAGCCTCCCTTGCAGTCAGGTGTGGCCAAGGGGCTGGGACAGCCTATGGCACACGAGAGGAATGATGTGCACCACTTCTCAGCTTGGCTCATGGAAACCTCTCATATGACCCTTCATGTTCTTCCTCTTTGCCCAACTAGAAGCAGAGGATTCTGAGCCCCGGGGACAACTCCAAAAGATGGGATTGGGTGTGAATCCCTCTACACACGGAGAACAGCCACGTGCGATCCAGAAACACCCACCTTGAACTATTACATGAGCAAGAAATACATTTCTCTTGTGTTAAGCCACTTAACGTTTCGAGGCTTATTTGTTACAGCAGCTACTATTACCCTGACAAATACAGACTGTGAGTTGGCGTATTTACTCAGAAAACTGCCTGGAAGGATACAGAGCAAAATGTTAATGTGATTCTCTCTGGCTGGAGACATTCTGGGTGAATTTCACTTTCTTCTTTTTGCTGATCTGTATTTTCAACCACAAACGAGTTATCACTTGTGTAATAAGATGCAAAAGTCAAGGGATGACAGATGCAAAAGTCAAGGGATGACAGATGTCACACATGCCAGTGTAGAATCGTTGAGATTCGAGGAAAGCGGTGGCCAGTGGCATAATCTTCACCCATGCAAGTCCTCTGCTGGTCACATGATCATTTACCAACAGGCATGTACAATATACATGAAATGACGCTAATAACAATAATGATTTAGTACATTTATAGGCTTCCTTCACAAAAGTCCGGGGCATTTTAAATTCCAGCACAATTGAAGACAGCCACAGACAAAAAAAAACCTTTTCAGCTGTGCTTTATAAAAAGGGAAAGCAATTCAGCTTTTTGAACATAAAAGGAAGCCAATTCCACTAGATGACGGGGGGCGGGGGGGAGGAATCTTCATGTGCTCAGGCCTCCCAACTCTTGTATGATATATTTAGGACAGTCAAACTGGCCTGAAGAAAAAAAAATCAGAAAGCCCACAAGTACAGAGTTACAGAAAACGTAAGTCGAGATCTCACTGGGGCACTGAGTTACCATCTTAGCAGAAGGGAGCGTCCTCCATTTGTCAAACATAGGAGCTTGGCACTATTATATTTGAAAACATGAAAAACAGGGACTGATTTGGAGTTGGAAATAAATAACCTATTACATAGCTCCCGATACTTACTGGATTTAAAATGCTGTGCAAATGAGGCCCTGTGGGATTTCAGTACCACCTCACCCCTGGGAGATGGGGACGTGTGCATGTGGGCAATACGGTCAAGATGACATGACTGCAGAATTGCGCGTGGACTCTGGGCACCCGGCAAGGGGACTGATGACATGCGCTAAGTGAGAAATAAAATCTTCCCATCAGCAGGGGGGAAACGCTGTCCTTCCTTCCTTCTCTTTCCTGGGGTGCACAGCCCAATCCCCTCCATCGAGACCAGACGTTTATGTAACACTTCCTCCTACTCCTGTCCCTGCAAAAGCATCTTGGTGAAGTTCACTGTGTCCCCAAATGCAGAGGAATCATTCAGTATCTTTCCTGAAGCTCCACGCGGTAGAAACATCACGCTGATGGCCGGGACACCTCGGCCTGTGTCCTTCAAAGCTGGGCTTGGTCGATGGCCTCATGGCTCTCGACCAAATGGGTTTCGACACATTTGATACAAGCAGCTGAGTGTCAAAGGAGGCAGCAGCCAGGCCACCAGGAAACTTCCAGAGTGGTGGGAGCAGCTCCTGTTTAAAATCTTTCACTAGCTTCCCCGGCATTAGGATAAACGGCAAGGCTTTAGCTGCACTTCTGAGGCCCCGCAGCTCCTTCCCTCCCCCCACCCTGCCATCGCTTGCACTTGTTTCCTTGTGGTCCTCAGATGCGCCCATCTCATTCCCACCATGAAACCCAGTCCACCTAAAACCGGCTTCCGCTGCCGAGTTTATGAGTCACCTCTGTACCCAAAACTTTATTCCTTTTCTCGTCCCGCCCCTGTTCCCCCTGAAGATTGAGAAGTATCGAAGAAAAGGGGGGATTGTAACCGAGCAGAACCCTATGGGGCCTTCCCGGGATAGACACCCCCGCCACGTCCTCCCCTTGCCTCTAGTTTATAGAAAAATTTTAGCCTCCCAGGCCTTCCCTGGGTTTCAAAGAACAAATTTAATTAGAGAAGTGAGAAAATGCAGAAACAAAGGAAAACAGTCAAGCAAGACAAAACAATAATAGTTTAGCCATTAAGCAAAGTCATGGACCTTTAGTTCCTCTTCAAGGGTTGTAGATAATATTCTAAGCCACATCCTCTGAGCTGTTTGGCAGATACTGAATCCCCCACCAGGTGGAAGAAGTTAACTAAATGCTGCCCACAAGCATGTAGACCCCAGACCACACCAGTTGGAACCAGAAGATTGATGATGTTGACTCCGGACTACTCCACCACCAACCAATCAGAAGAATGTCCACGAGCTGATCACATGCCCCACATCCCTCCTCCCTCCCTCTGTCTTTAAAAACACTTCCCTGAGGGTCATTAGAGAGTTCAGCCTGTACTCCTTGCTGGACACCCTGCAGTAAATGGTGCACCTTCCTTCACCACAACCCGGTGTCAGTAGGTTGGCCTCACTGTGCGTAGGTGAGCAAACCCAAATTTGGTTCTGTAACAACCTCGGGCGCTTTGTACCTGCTGTACTGCTGCTCAGACTGCTTTCTCTGCCTCTCTGCACAGCCATCTCCTCCTCGTCCTTAGGTCTCAGCTCAAATGTCACCCCCCCCCCACCCTGGACAGCTCTTCTGAGCGCCTCTTCAAAGTGGCAAACCTGTGGCTCTGACCCCAGCCCTCCCACTGTTTCTGGCCTTCATAGCACTTAACAAAATGCTTTAATTATCTTAATTATCTGTTTAACTTGTTATTATCTGTCTCTTCTACTGGCACATGAAGTCCTTGTGTAAAATGTAGGAACTATGTTCTGAGCATCCAGCCCCCAGCCTGGCTCTCAGACAGGTCCAGTAAATGACCGTGGAAAGTACATTAGTGAACTGAAGCTAAGAGACGGCTCTAAGGCCCCTGCTGGTTCTTACACTGGGACATTCTAGGCCCTCACTCACCTTGGACTCAGCTGCTCACCTCTAAGTGCCTCCTGGCAGAATCGCTGGGTGAGGGGGCAAGGAGGTTTTGAAGTATGCGGGAAACTCTAGGCAGTAGAAAAGTCCGCTTGCCCAGCACAGGAAGCAGGAACAGGTTTCTTTAAAGCAGGGGTCTGAGCTCCAGCATGCATCAGAATCTCCTGGAGGGGCTTGGCCCACCCCCAAGCCTCTGATTGGCAGGGAGGGGATAAGAATTTGCATTTCTAACAAGTTCCCAGGTGATGCTGGTCAAGGGGTGGGGGGGCGGCGCACAATATGAACCACAGATTTAAACAATTTGGGGAATTCTAGAAAATTATTTGGGGGGTGGGGACTTCTGGGCTATCTGACCTTTGTGAGTTGCTAATATTAATGAAATGAGTCTTTTACAGGGAAAGAGAATAACACAGCATGCGTTTGTACGAATGAGAGAAGGGGTGTGGGAGAGAGGACAAGAATGGGAGAGAGAAAGGAGAGAGCTGGGGTGTCATTTAGGGTGTACACGGAAGAGGTGTGTGTGTTGGCCCCATGGGAACTTACAGGGCATTTCAGAAGTACATAAACAGAAAATCAAAGCTCCAAAAAAATGAAACTCAGTTTAATAAGAAAGTGGTTCTCAAACTGTGGTGTACCCAGTTCTCTGGAACTCAATAAAAAAGTCAGAGGCCTTGGCTCGTTGGAGTGAGACGGGGCATGGCCTTGTATTGTTACCAAGTTCACCAGCTGATTTGGATATGATCAAAGGTGGCAAACTCCCCCGACCGGTTATTGCTTATGAGCTGAGCCCATCCCCCTCAACCCGGTGGCAAAGAAGGAACAAGCTAGACTAATATTCAGATGTACATTTGCTCAACTCCAAGTTCTGCCAATTATTTGTTCTATGACCTGGGCAAGGGCTCCCTTGACCTTGCCAACCTCAGACCTCAGTCTTCCCACCTGTAAAATGGGCACAGTGATAACCGGGAGACCATCACTGTGCCTTGCTGAAGGCTGGTGGAATCTGTTGCTTTTGGGGGTTTATTTTGGGGGTTCTGCATTTATTAACATTAAATAAATGCCCCTCAATCAGTGAAATGGTTTCAACAATGAAGATTAGTTGTGCCTCCTTCAGTTGCAAGAAAAGGAAGCAGATGACAGAACTACAGTCTCTGCCTGGCCCACAGCTCTCCATGTCCTCCTGTCCTGAGGGAGGGCTGGTGCAGAAGCTAAGGAGGACAACGAGACAACCTTTCTGGGCAGAATGAGGCAGTTTCTCCCTCCCTCGGCTTCCCCTACACTGGTGCAGACCCTCGTCCGCTGTTAAAACAGCAACCATGATAGGGCGGTCTTCATAACACAGCATTTCCTGGGCTGGCCAAGGGCAGTGGGATGGGCTGGAGGAGAGGATGCTGGCGGCAGCTGAAGCCATCAGCTCTCTGATCATGTTGGGAAGTTAGGGTAGATAAACTGACATTTCCTTGAACTGTTGTTGCCTCTGCAGCTGCCAAAATACTTCCCTTGGGCTGTCACCCTTCATTTTGGAAGTTTCCCAGTTTTTGCCCTCAAAGACACCAGATGTTGTCCCTGCTTTCTGCACGGAGCATAAAATCCAGACCAAGATTTTAGGTCCTACGACAGAGGGTCTCAGAGCGTCTCCTGACTGCCGATAGAGTCACCTGGGGAGGTTTTTTACTGAGGTCCCAGCCCCATCCAGGCTAATTAAATTAGAGACCCCAGGGCAATAGTTCTCACTGGGGCGACTTTGCCCCAGAGGACGTTGGCAATGTTTGAAGACATCTGGGTTATCACAACTAGGGACTTGGTACTACCGGCATTTAGTGGGAAGGAGGCAGGGATGCTGCTAAACATCCTAGAACGCACGGGACAGACCCCATAAATGAATCATCCAGCCCCAAATGTCACAGTGTGGAGGTTGAGAGACTGGGGTAGGTGTTGGTATGTTTTAAACAATGGGATGGGTTCAGTGGGATCACTATCCCCCAGTGAAGCCCTCTCGGGAGACGTCAATTTCAGGGAATTGCTTTCTCTTTGTCTCCATGGCCCCAAGCTAAGGTAGGTTGACCCCTACCCCTGTCACCAGATAAATAACGAATTACCTCCCACCGAGATCCCAATACTATGTAATTCTGTCTGGTCTATTTTCCTTGGAAAATTTCCCCACTTCCATTTCCCTTTGCACTAGCTGGACACATCTGACACCAATGCTGGGCACATAACAGTACTTCCTGGCGACACTCTCTAAGGCAGGGTTCCCAAATATTAGTCAAATTAGAATGGGCTGGGGAGCTTGGTTGAAAAGGCTTCACCTACAAATAGACTGGATGCACCAGACTGAGAGTATGTGGCAGACTGAAAAATGGCTGCCAACGATATCCAGCTACTAATCGCTAGAAACTGTGACAGTTACTTTATATGGCAAAAGGGACTTGGCATGTGTGATTAAGTCAAGCATCTTGAAATGGGAGATTATCTTGGATTATCTGGGTGGATCCTACACGGAATCACAAGAGTCCTTATAAGAGGGAGATGTGATCCGTGATGCCGGAAGACGCCATGCTGCTGGCTTTGAAGATGGAGGAAGGGGCCACAAGCCAAGAAATGCAAGGAGGGCAGCTCCAAAGGCTGGGAAAGGCAAGGACACAGATTCTCCTCTGTAGCCTCCAGAAAAGAAAGCAAGCTTGCCTTGATATTAGCCTAGCGAGACCCACTCCAGGCTTCAGACCTGCAGACCTGTAAGAGAATGAATGTGTGGCATTTTAAGCCATCAAGTTTGTGGCAATTTGTCATGACAGCCCTAGGAAACTAATAGAGGTGGCACCCAGGAGCCTGCATTTTAGCGACCCACCTCCCTTTGTTGGCTCTGATGCAGCAAGTCCTGGTGGACCATATTTTGGGAAGTGCTGCTCCAGAGCAGTTCCAGTCTGCTTCTGAAACAGCGCAGTCTCAGAGAACCAAAGAAGGACCCTGCAACAAACATCTGCTTTTACCTGCTCATTTTACAGATGGGGAAACTGTGGTCTAAGAAACGCTGCAGCGGCATCACCACGCAGCCCCGCCTCGCACGGGGACGCGGCCTGAGGGGCAGGGGTGGGAACTCCGAGACTAGGGTGGCGCGAAAGCTCGAGAGAGGCTATACTCATCTGTGTTAGTCACTGCTGTGTTTCCTGAACATGCCTATAAAACATACTGAAGAAGGGTGCCTGAAATTTGCCGTGTGGAAGAAAGGCTCTTGGTGCTGCAGCCAGGAGTCAGTGCTGTGCCTCTGAGGTGGGAGAGCCAACTTCAGGACACTGGTCCATAAGAGACCTCCCAGCTCCACGTAATATCAAACGGTGAAAATCTCCCAGAGATCTCCATCTCAACACCAGCACCCAGCTTCACTCAATGACCAGCAAGCTACAGTGCTGGACATCCTATGCCAAACAACTAGCAAGACAGGAACACAGCCCCACCCATTAGCAGAGAGGCTGCCCCAAATCATAATAAGTCCACAGACACCTCAAAACACACCACCAGATGTGGACCTGCCCATCAGAAAGACAAGATCCAGCCTCATCCACCGGAACACAGGCACTAGTCCCCTCCACCAGGAAGCCTACACAACCCACTGAACAAACCTTAGCCACTGGGGACAGACACCAAAAACAACGGGAACTACGAACCTGCAGCCTGAAAAAAGGAGACCCCAAACACAGTAAGATAAGCAAAATGAAAAGACAGAAAAACACACAGCAGATGAAGGAGCAAGGTAAAAACCCACCAGACCTAACAAATGAAGAGGAAATAGGCAGTCTACCTGAAAAAGAATTCAGAATAATGATAGATAGTAAAGATAATCCAAAATCTTGGAAATAGAATAGAGAAAATCCAAGAAACATTTAACAAGGACCTAGAAGAACTAAAGAGGAAACAAGCAACGATGAGCAACACAATAAATGACATTAAAAATACTCTAGAAGGGATCAATAGCAGAATAACTGAGGCAGAAGAACGGATAAGTGACCTGGAAGATAAAATAGTGGAAATAACTACTGCAGAGCAGAAGAAAGAATGAAAAGAACTGAGGACAATCTCAGAGACCTCTGGGACAACATTAAACACACCAACATTCGAATTATAGGGGTCCCAGAAGAAGAAGAGAAAAAGAAAGGGACTGAAAAAATATTTGAAGAGATTATAGTTGAAAACTTCCCTAATATGGGAAAGGAAATAGTTAATCAAGTCCAGGAAGCACAGAGTCCCATACAGGATAAATCCAAGGAGAAACATGCCAAGACACATATTAATCAAACTATCAAAAATTAAATACAAAGAAAACATATGAAAAGCAGCAAGGGAAAAACAACAAATAACACACAAGGGACTCCCCATAAGGTTAACAGCTGATCTTTCAGCAGAAACTCTGCAAGCCAGAAGGGAGTGGCAGGACATATTTAAAGTGATGACCAAGAAAAACCTACAACCAAGATTACTCTACCCAGCAAGGATCTCATTCAGATTTGATGGAGAAATTAAAACCTTTACAGACAAGCAAAAGCTGAGAGAGTGCAGCACCACCAAACCAGCTTTACAACAAATGCTAAAGGAACTTCTCTAGGCAAGAAACACAAGAGAAGGAAAAGACCTACAATAACAAACCCAAAACAATTAAGTAAATGGGAATAGGAACATACATATCGATAATTACCTTAAATGTAAATGGATTAAATGCTCCCACCAAAAGACATAGACTGGCTGATGGATACAAAAACAAGACCTGTATGTTTGCTGTCTACAAGAGACCCACTTCAGACCTAGGGACACATACAGACTGAAAGTGAGGGGATGGAAAAACATATTCTATACAAATGGAAATCAGAAGAAAGCTGGAGTAGCAATTCTCATATCAGACAAAATAGACTTTAGATAAAGACTATTAGAAGAGACCAACAAGGACACTACATAATGATCAAGGGATCAATCCAAGAAGAAGATATAACAATTGTAAATATTTATGCACCCAACATAGGAGCACCTCAGTACATAAGGCAAATACTAACAGCCATAAAAGGGGAAATCGACAGTAACACAATCATAGTAGGGGACTTTAACATCCACTTTCACCAATGGACAGATCATCCAATATTAAAATAAATAAGGAAACACAAGCTTTAAATGACACATTAAACAAGATGGACTTAATTGATACTTATAGGACATTCCATCCAAAAACAACAGAATACACATTTTTCTCAAGTGCTCATGGAACATTCTCCAGGATAGATCATATCTTGGGTCACAAATCAAGCCTTGGTAAATTTAAGAAAATTGAAATCGTATCAAGTATCTTTTCCAACCACAACGCTATGAGACTAGATATCAATTACAGGAAAAGTTCTGTAAAAAATACAAACACATGGAGGCTAAACAATACACTACTTAATAACGAAGTGATCACTGAAGAAATCAAAGAAGAAATCAAAAAATACCTAGAAACAAATGACAATGGAGAAACGACGACCCAAAACCTACGGGATGCAGCAAAAGCAGTTCTAAGAGGGAAGTTTATAGCAATACAATCCTACCTTAAGAAACAGGAAACATTTCAAATAAACAACCTAACCTTGCACCTAAAGCAGTTAGAGAAAGAAGAACAAAAAACCCCCAAATTTAGCAGAAGGAAAGAAATCATAAAGATCAGAGCAGAAATAAATGAAAAAGAAATGAAGGAAACAATAGCAAAGATCAATAAAACTAAAAGCTGGTTCTTTGAGAAAATAAACAAAATTTATAAACCATTAGCCAGACTCATCAAGAAAAACAGGGAGAAGACTCAAATCAATAGAATTCGAAATGAAAAAGGAGAAGTAACAACTGACACTGCAGAAATAAAAAAGATCATGAGAGATTACTACAAGCAACTGTATGCCAATAAAATGGACAACCTGGAAAAAATGGACAAATTCTTAGAAATGCACAACCTTCCGAGACTGAACCAGTAAGAAATAGAAAATATGAACAGACCAATCACAAGCACTGAAATTGAAAATGTGATTAAAAATCTTCCAACAAACAAAAGCCCAGGACAAGATGGCTTCACAGGCGAATTCTATCAAACATTTAGAGAAGAGCTAACACCTATCCTTCTCAAACTCTTCCAAAATATAGCAGAGGGAGGAACACTCCCAAACTCATTCTATGAGGCCACCATCACCCTGATACCAAAACCAGACAAAGATGTCACAAAGAAAGGAAACTACAGGCCAATATCACTGATGAACATAGATGCAAAAATCCTCAACAAAATACTAGCAAACAGAATCCAACAGCACATTAAAAGGATCATACATCATGATCAAGTGGGGTTTATCCCAGGAATACAAGGATTCTTCAATATACGCAAATCAATCAACGTGATACACCACATTAACAAATTGAAGGAGAAAAACCATATGATCATCTCAATAGATGCAGAGAAAGCTTTTGACAAAATTCAACACCCATTTATGATAAAAACCCTGCAGAAGGTAGGCATAGAGGGAACTTTCCTCAACATAATAAAGACCATATATGACAAACCCACAGCCAACATCGTCCTCAATGGTGAAAAACTGAAACCATTTCCACTAAGATCAGGAAAAAGACAAGGTTGCCCACTCTCACCACTATTATTCAACATAGTTTTGCAAGTTCTAGCTACAGCAATCAGAGAAGAAAAAGAAATAAAAGGAATCCAAATCGCAAAAGAAGAAGTAAAGCTGTCACTGTTTGCAGATGACATGATACTATACATAGAGAATCCTAAAGATGCTACCAGAAAACTACTAGAGCTAATCAGTGAATTTGGTAAAGTTGCAGGATACAAAATTAATGCACAGAAATATGTGGCATTCTTATACACTAATGATGAAAAATCTGAAAGTGAAATTAAGAAAACACTCCCATTTACCATTGCAACAAAAAGAATAAAATATCTAGGAATAAACCTACCTAAGGAGACAAAAGACCTGTATGCAGAAAATTATAAGACACTGATGAAAGAAATTAAAGATGATACAAATAGATGGAGAGCTATACCATGTTCTTGGATTGGAAGACTCAACATTGTGAAAATGACTCTACTACCCAAAGCAATCTATAGATTCAATGCAATCCCTATCAAACTACCACTGGCATTTTTTACATAACTAGAACAAAAAATTTCACAATTTGTATGGAAACACAAAAGACCCCCAAATAGCCAAAGCAATCTTGAGAACAAAAAATGGAGCTGGAGGAATCAGGCTCCCTGACTTCAGACTATACTACAAAGCTACAGTAATCAAGACAGTATGGTACTGGCACAAAAACAGAAATATAGATCAATGGAACAGGATAGAAAGCCCAGAGATAAACCCATGCACATATGGTCACCTTATCTTTGACAAAGGAGGAAAGAACATACATTGGAGAAAAGACAGCCTCTTCAGTAAGTGGTGCTGGGAAAACTGGACAGGTACATGTAAAAGTATGAAATTAGAACAATCCCCAACACCATACACAAAAATAAGCTCAAAATGGATTAAAGACCTAAATGTAAGGCCAGACACTATAAAACTCTTAGAGGAAAACAAAGGCAGAACACTCTATGACATAAATCACAGGAAGATCCTTTTTGCCCCATCTCCTAGTGAAATGGAAATAAAAACAAAAATAAACAAATGGGACCTAATGAAACTTCAAAGCGTATGCACAGCAAAGGAAACCATAAACAAGATGAAAAGACAACCCTCAGAATGGGAGAAAATATTTGCAAATGAAGCAACTGACAAAGGATTAATCTCCAAAATTTACAAGCAGCTCATGCAGCTCAATAACAAAAAAACAAACAACCCAATCCAAAAATGGGCAGAAGACCTAAATAGATGTTTCTCCAAAGAAGATATACAGATTGCCAACAAACACATGAAAGAATGCTCAACATCATTAATCATTAGAGAAATGCAAATCAAAACTGCAATGAGATATCATCTCACACTGGTCAGAATGGCCATCATCAAAAAATCTAGAAACAATAAATGCTGGAGAGGGTTTGGAGAAAAGGGAACACTCTTGCACTGCTGGTGGGAATGTGAATTGGTACAGCCACTATGGAGGACAGTATGGAGGTTCCTTAAAAAACTACAAATAGAACTACCATATGACCCAGCAATCCCACTACTGGGCATATACCCTGAGAAAACCATAATTCAAAAAGAGTCATGTACCAAAATGTTCACTGCAGCTCTATTTACAATAGCCAGGACATGGAAGCAACCTAAGTGTCCATCAACAGATGAATGGGTAAAGAAGATGTGGCACATATATACAATGGAATATTACTCAGCCATAAAGAGAAATGAAATTGAGTTATTTGTAGTGAGGTGGATGGACCTGGAGTCTGTCATACGGAGTGAAGTAAGTCAGAAGGAGAAAAACAAATACCGTATGCTAACACATATATATGGAATCTAAGAAAAAAAAAATGTCATGAAGAGCCTAGGGGTAGGACGGGAATAAAGACACAGACCTCCTAGAGCATGGACTTGAGGATATGGGGAGGGGGAAGGGTAAGCTGTGACGAAGTGAGAGAGTGGCATGGACATATATACACTACCAAACGTAGAGTGGATAGCTAGTGGGAAGCAGCCGCATGGCACAGGGAGATCAGCTAGGTGGTTTGTGACCACGTAAAGGGGTGGGACAGGGAGGGTGGGAGGGAGGGAGACGCAAGAGGGAAGAGATATGGGAACATATGTATATGTATAACCGATTCACTTTGTTATAAAGCAGAAACTAACACGCCATTGTAAAGCAATTATACTCCAATAAAGATGTTAAAAAGAAAAAAAAAAAAACAGAAACGCTACAGCAAGGTAGAAGGATAAGAGATGCTTTCATTCAACTCTATCTTTATTGGCATTCAAATTCCATCTGGAGTTTTAAAAAATGAGCAATTGTGCCGACTGTCGATAGCTTTGCAATCATCTCATAATGACCCAATCGTGAAATGATTTAGCAATACTGCTGCTAATTGCATTTGTGGATCTAGCAATTGGGTAACTAGTTGGTTATTACTCATTCCCCAAGAGCCATACACATCGCATTACAAGGAAGCTAATCTTAGAAATACTTGTTAACTTCAACGATAATTACTAGGTAATTGGCTAGAACATGCCATTGTGAATTTATCTGGAATATGCCAGGTAATTATCTGGTCTGATGTTCCCTGTAAAATAAATCCAGGGTCCAGAAACTGTTCCAGTTGGTTGGCTATCATCCAACCATCAACCTCTGCCAACCAACTGCACGAATGCGAGTGATTAATCAAATTACTCAAATATTTGGTTTCAAACTGAATGTTCAGATAAGAAACCGGGGTGGCCAACAAGTGGACGTTGCTGAACGGGAGAGAGGAGGGCACTCAGCCGCTCTCTAAGATAAATATATAACGACACAATAATATGCAGTAAATGTCACTTCTTTGGGGCTCATCTGGCTTCTTCAAACAAAATACCAAAACACTTCAGAGACCAATTATATGTCCCAAAGCTGCAGAGTCTTTATCATGGTGCCAGGAAAAGGCTGCGCTATTTGTGAAATCTGCAGGCAGTTATGGTGCTTGGGGAGGGGGACTCAGAATTTTGTATGTAGTAGAAAAGGGGCTGCCAACGCAGCTGGCTTGCAGGGGGAGCAACACATTTTCATAATGACCACTCTTTTTTCAAGGATGGCTGCTGACTGAATCCATCCATTTCCAATTAGCCAGCCCTTGGGAAAGAGGGGAGGGAGGCTTGGGTAACTGGGTTCCACTGATACCCCTGAAAAAGTCAGAGGCCGGGAGGTCCTTAGAGGGTCTAGGCAAAGGAGAAGAGATGATGGATTTCAAATTTCTAATTTGGGGGATTTGAAAAAGACGGGTTAGCAGGTCAGAAGGTGAGGGGCTGACCAGAGAGAAAGTTGGGTTAACAGACTGGTGGGAACAGTGGGCAGAAGGCCAGTGGTGGGGGAAAGACCACCTTCCAACCAGACTTGTGCACCTCAAGTAAAGGACCATTGACAGCCTGCTAATATAGATGATACATACTAGAAAGGGGAAAGAAAAGGGAGCTAAGGGTCTTACATGCAGTGGTAGGTGGTAAGAATGGCTGCAGACTGTCTCTCTCCCTGCATCCACGTTCTTGCAACATGGCATTGCAAATCCTCCCATCCAAAGGCAGACTCTGTTCTCCATGCCTTGGTTGGAGGTTGGCCATGTGACTTGGCCAATGCAACGCAGACAGAGATGTGAAAGGCACTTGTCCAACAGGGCTTGACCTCTTGTTGTCTTGCTGCATTTGGAACCCTGAGACTACCCATGGGAATGAGCCCAGGCTGGCCTGTTGTGGGGATGAGAGGCTGTGTGGAGAAGAGCTGAGGCACCCCAGCTGACAGTCTGCCAACCAGCAGACACATGAGTGAATGCGTCTGAGACTGACCAGCCCTCAGTCTGGCCAGCCAGCGGACCACAGACACATCTAAGAGCCCAGCTACTGAGCCTGGCTCAGCCCAGAACTGTTTGCAGACTAGAAAGAAACTGTGACTTTGGGGTATTTGTTACTCAGCAAAAGCTTACTGATACACTCACCTAATCAGGACAGCTCAGCCCCTGAATATGATCTGGGCTGATTATTTGAGAGCCACTTCTGGTCCTGTGTAGAGCTGAGAACCGTCAATTTCTACCCTGGTTTAAGGAGGGTTGAAGGGCCATCCTTAGATCTCTAGTCCTTTGCAAGCACTTATCATTTGACACGTGGGTTTCAGTCAACCCACCAACTGCATAATCAATGGTAACGGACAATAACACACCTTCTACCGATCACCCAGATCTTACAAATGGACTCAAAAAGGCGTTGTATGGATCACAAGGGAACAGATCAAAGACACAGCAGCTCTTCCCTGAGCCCACAGCTCCCACTATGGCACCTGCCCAAATGTGAGGCTTGTGTATTTGGGATCTTATTGCTTGGGCTGAGAATAAGAATGAGAAGCCTCCTAATGGACACTTGGCATCACAGGACACACCAAGAACCCTGCTGCTGTGGCCAGTCCTAATGCAACAGAGGAGCAAAGGCCAGGGTTTAAAAACACACCAAACGATTGTTCCACAACTGGTCAACTGAAACCAAAGCTATTTTTTTTCAATGCCTACAGGTTAGAGAGAGCAAGTCCAAGAAAGTTCCTATCATGTGACATTTTCTTAATGTCAGTTCTCTGTTAACTACCCCTTTTGTGCAGCTATAGACCATGGATCCTGGATATTTAAAACAACCATGGTAGAGTTCGACAAAAGTGCTCTGCTATTTTAATGAAAGCCAGAGCAAGTCATCAGAATGTCAGTCCAGGGGTCAACAAACTAGGGTCTGCAGGCCAAACCCAGCCCATCGCCTGGTTGTGTTAATAATGTTTTATTGGCACACAGCCACATACATCCATTTACATCTTGTCTGAGGCTGCTTTCACACTACAGTAGCAGAGTTGAGCAGTCACTAGAGAAACTGTATGGCCCACAAAGCCAAAAATACTGTTGGGTCCTTTAGAGAGAAAGTTTGCTGATCCCTGATTTAGCCTAATCCGTTCAATTTACATTTGGAGAAAGTGAGTCTCAGAGACGCTGTTTCACAAATATGGAGCACAGGCGGGTTTAGAATCAGCCTTTCTGACTTCCCACGTGGTGCCCGCTCCAGGGCACCACTCTGCCAAAGAGTTCTAGCATTAATCGTATTTTCTGGACTCTCAAATCTTCAAACCATGTAAGTTGTGATTTGGTAAAGCCAGAGACTCTCTATTTACCAGAATGTTGAATTCACCAGAACCCGTGTTTCTCAACGCTGCCGGAAGCAGGGCTTTGGGAACAAGCATACGGGCGGGGAGCCCGGGTGGGACTGACCTGGTGATGATGGCCAGGCGGGGCGGGCTCATGCAGGCGCCCATGAAGAGTACCACGTTCTCGTGCCGCGTCTGCCTGTAGGCCATCACCTCCCGCTTGAAGGCCTTGAGCTGGTCTTCATTATCCCTCTCAGTGTCGATCAGCCGGATGGCCACCTCCCCGTGCCAGCGGCCATGGTACACCTGCCCGAAGCGGCCCTTCCCGATGAGCTCGCCGATCTCCAGCTGCTCAAAGGGGATGTCCCACTCCTGAAGGAAGATGCTGGTCTGGCTGGCCTTGCGCGGGAAGCTCCGGGCCGAGAGCAGGGACAGGTTCATCTCCTCAAAGTCATCCTCCGACTCCTCGGCCTCATCGTGACCCTCCTCGTTCTGCGGCCAGAGGGGGAGAGGGGTCAGTTCCCGCCGCAGCCCCACCTGCCCGCCAGGTCCCACTGTGCCCCACTGTGTGTTTTCGGCTGGTGCACACGTGTCTCTCTATTTGCCCAGGTACCTCCTGCCTATCACTGTACTGCAATGAAGGAGCTGAAAGGGAGATCCTGGCGATCCATCCCTCTTGTGCTACAGGGAAACTGAGGCTCAGAGAGGGGAAATGCTAGGAGGACCACGTATTCCGGTTTCCCATGACATTGCCCGTTTGGGCACTGAAAGTCTCACACTTGGAAAACTGGCAAACGGGGATGGTTGGTCCCTGTGGGAAGTGCCTAGCTCTGGTCAGGCAGCCAGGCTGAGCTAGGATTAAGATGCAGGCCTCTCAGATCCTAATATCTGATGCCCTCCTACTCGACCATGATGTTTTGACTTGCCTGATTATTTATGTGGGAGTAAGAAAAATGACAGGCTGAAATATGGGTACACCATACACCTACATATAACATGACAACCCTCGACATGGAGGGCCTTCGTTTCCCCAGGGAATTTGGAATTGAGGAGGCAGGAACTGAGAGATGTCAGAGCTACTCAGCACGGGCCAGAGGCCGGGGGTTCCTGTGCAGCTGAGATACAAGAGGGAGAGGTTGACAGAATGAGCCTAACACTCAGACCGAATGAGCTGGAATCTGGCCGCTGTGTGACCTTGGGCAAGTCACTTCACTTCTCTGGGCCTTCTTTTCCTCATCATAAAGTGGGGCTAATGACATCTGCCCCTGGGGGTGGTGTGAGGTTTTCGATAAGGTGAAGATCTGTTGAGTTCTTTGCACAGACCTGACCGCCTGTAGGAAACATCCACTGGGATGGCTTATAAAATGCAGGTTCCTAGGCCCCACCCAGATTTTCTGAACCAGAATGTCATAAGGCCAGGGCCAGGACTCTTCATTTTTACCCTGCACACCCACATGACTCAGGCACACTTAGGCATGACCACTGCAACAGTTAGACACTCGAGGCCCAGGGACCTACCTTCGCAGCCTGGTGTCTGGGGGCACCTGGGGCTGCAGGGTCCTGGCCCTTGGGTTCTTTGGCTGGAATGGGGGAGCAGCAGGTGCCTGAGCCGGGGGGATTTTCAGGGGCTTGGAGTCTGACAAGACAGCCGGAGAAGGTGGCCCCTTGGCTGGGTACAGGTCTCTCGGACCCCAAATCTGAGCAAGCTGTCCCCAATGGCACACTCAGGAGAAATGACCCAGGAAATACACCTTCTTTCACGGTCACTTTCCAACTACCACAATGGTTCCAGAAAAGGACATGATTTTCTCTGGAAACCCTGACTCCACTCCCTTCAGTTCAGGACAGACCAGCAGAGCCAAGGAGTCAGGGCTCTGGTTCTCACCCCGAAGACTTCATTTATTCCTCCAGGGGCTCTGGCAGGTGGGAAGAAGCCCCAGAACATTCTCAACACCCCGCCAAGCCAGTGTCCCTGAGGCTGCCGTCTCCTCCTTCCACATGTTCTTCAGAAAGCAGCGGGGCACATCCCCCTTGGTACTCACCCAGCCTTGAGCTGAATTTTCAACTAAGAACGCAAATCACTTGCTAACTTGTGCACAACTCGCTTTTCCGTGATGCACACCATATAACGGCCCATTAGGTTCAGTGCCGGGAGGGGTCACCCACTCGTTAGTCGTCCCGGAGTTAGAACAGCCATCAAACAGGGCCACTGCACCCCCAGCCCGCCCCAAGCCCTCTGCGTCATCAAAGACATCAATCAGCTTTGCCAAGTGGGTAGCCCCCGGAAAAAGTTGCTTCATTGCTCTCCGGTTCTCACCTCTGAGGTTGGCTCCACTTCAATTTGAAGTAATGGATTTCCTTCCAAGCTTTAGAGAAAGAAAAATAAACGTGACCCTCAGGTGAAAAGATGGGTCCATGCATTGACCTGATCCATGTAAGAAATGTCTTAAAATGAGAAGTCCTCACCACCAAGCCTTTTTCTGCAAGTTCACTTCAACGCTTGTGTCTAGAATAATCCAAAACCTTGCCACCAAGGAGTGGTGTGCAAGGACATTGTCTTAAATAGATTTTCTGGCCTGCTCAGGGCTCATTTTTCTTTGTTGGTTTCCACTAATCTAGCAGTTTCCTTATAAACTGGCCTAAATGCCATGGATGGCAGGATCCTTAGAGCTCTAGGTGTTTCCTAGGAGAGAATGAATCAGATCTCTACAGTTTTGAATCTTTTGGAAGGATCCTAGTGTTCATTTGGTTTTTTGCTCGTTTATTCATTCATTCATTTGGTTAGAATTATGTGCCAGGAACAGTGCCAGACCTTTAGAGGGATACAGAGTTGAAATTGACACGGCTTCCTGACTTTAAGGAATATTTATATTACCACTGTTGTGCAGAAAGGGTACAGGTAACAAGGGTTGAAAGTTAGGTATGTATTGAATAAATGGAGGGTGTGGACATTCCCAGGAGAGAGGATTACTGGATATATTTGAAGATTAGTAGTGTTTTGAGTTGCACCTTGCCAATCACGTTCAGAAGACACGTGCAGGGTGAGAATGGGGAGGAGGAAGCCAGACCGTACTGGCGTGGAAGACACAGGCGTGTGTGTGTGTGTGTGTGTGTGTGTGTGTGTGTGTGTGTGTGATTCATGCATATTCATGAGCTTGTGAGCTGCAGTTGTGTTCTGAGTACAGGAACAAGCTGGATATGGGTGCTGGGGGTACAATGTGAGTGTTAAGTGTCCACCGAGGACTGCGTGGGTATTATGGAATGTGCTCTGTGCAGGGGTTGCTCTGTGTGCGTGTGAGTTGGGTGTACATACTGGGGATGCTGGGGGAGGGGGCGTGCCATTCTTGACGGTGTAACTGGTGATGTATTGGGGATGTGTGGGCATGTTGGAACACATGGTATGTGATGGAGATGTGGGGCACCATATGTGTTAAAGGATTTTGGGGGAGTGGGTTTTTAGAGCAGAGGATGTGTTTACGGAGTGAGCTGGAACTGGTGGGAGGAAGGGATCACAGTGGCCACCACACCCCCTTCCTACTTCCGCAGTGGAAACTTAGCAGGTTCCCCTGACCCACCTCCTCATTTGAGGGGGACCTCCCCTATCTTGACCCTCAGACCTCACCCAGAAAGCTGCTGACCCTGCAGACAGAGTCAGTCTGCTTGCTGGAGGAGGAGTGGTGAGGGGGAGTCTGGAAGACTAAGAACTCAAAGAAGGAGAAAGAAGTAGCGTTTGCCATCCTATTAGCCAATAATTTACAGTACAGCTTGGGAAGGCGGAAACCACATCACGACAGCTGACATGCCGGAATCCGGACGCACTGGGGGGGATTTGGGTGGAACAAGGCACCTGGAGTCCTTCCTCATGCCAAACAAAATGGACTGCTCGCCTCTGCTTGTATCAAGGCGTGATTACAGCAGCCGGGGCTACTTAATGATTTCCCTTCTGCAAAGAGTCAGTTCCCATCACTCCACGCACATTTAAGCAGATCGCAGGCACTTACGGACTCCGTTTTTCACTGGCACTCCCTGACTCTCAGTTAATAACCTAGAGTTCATCTTGCACAAATTGTGGAATTGGTTTATATGCAGCAGAGAAATGATCTGGAGCTAGATGTCAGCACAATATCCCTGGGCAAGTTGCTCCTCCTTTGATTTCAGAAATGTACCATTTGGGTCTTTAACAAAGGCTATAACATGGGTCAGAAAGGATGGAGCAGCTAGGGTAGTCAGAAGGAAAACCAAGTAGGCAAAAATGTGAGTTGGGAAAGAAGTCAAATCAGAATTAGGTCCCTAGCATGCCCCAGACTTGGGTCACAACCAAAGAAGTTAAGGAAGGTGATTTCACTAGACCACCTGGAAAGAGGGTCTGTATCTTAAGGATGCTAAAGACACCACACACAAAGATGTTTGTTGCAGAGTTGTTTACAACAGTGAGGTATAGGAAGATGTAAGATCCAGCGGTAGGGAAATGGTTAAGGAAGTTATTCCGCATCGATATGATATTTTACATTCATTAAAATCAATGTGTATGAAGAGCCCAGAATAATATGAAAAAATGTGATGTTATAGCATTAAGGGATAAACAGAGCAGGATAGAAATTGCATATAGTGTGGATCACAAGTATGTAAAATATGAATAGAGCACACTTCTAAGAGTGGTGCAATTATAAGTGATTCTTTTTCCTTTCTTTTTTTATAGAATAGTCCAAATTTCGCAAAATTAGCTAATTTTATTTTTATAATGTTATAAACCAGGGATCAGCAAACTTGTTCTGCAAAGGGCCAGGTAGTAGATATTTTACACTTTGCAGGCCATACGGTCTCTGTTGCAACTACTAATCTCTGCTGTTGTAGTCTGAAAGCCTCCATAGACAGCACATTGTGAACAAATGGGCATGGCTGTGTTCCAATAAAACTTTATTTATAAAAATATGCTGAAAGTTGGATTTGTCCCATAGGCTGTAAGTTGCTGATCCCTGGTATAAACCTAAATTATCCTTTTTAAAAGGGGGATAATGATGTAGAATAATTGCCTTTTCATTAAGCTCCAGCTATTGCCTGGGGGAAGTGGTCTTTCTGATCATAGGAGGGTCTGGGGGTCTGAAGGAAGTGGTCTGGTCCCTGGAAATCACACTTGATCGGCAGGGCCAGGGACACAAGGCAGAAGTGACTCAAGGGGATGGGTACTGTCCCTCTCTTGGCCTGGGCTGTCACACTCTCTCTCTCTTAGCTTGAGTTATTCCCTTGTCTCTATGGCCCTCTCATACTTCTCCCCCACCTCCCACCCCATCATTTCCAGGAGAAGGAAGAAAGAAGACATGACCCTGAGCAAACTGAAGGGCCAGGGCAGGGGAAAGGTCTCTGTTCCACTTACATTGGATTCGAGGTCACTGGATGCAGGATGACCTGGGGCGCCCGGGTCGGCGTCTCTGGCACCGGCACCACATCTGAGAGTCAAAGATTAGACAGTAAGAAACCAAACTCGGGGTCCACAACCACCCCCAAAAGCCTGATTCCCAGGAGATGCCGGCAGCTGAGAACTTCTCACCAGACCATGAGTCCCTGGGACTGCACAATCCCCTCTCTCCCTTCCCTGGCCACTTGAATTTACCTGCCTAGGTGCACGAGTGGTCTAGATGACATCCTGAACAAAGTTCCCCACTGTCACCTGGGGGCTGCCGGAGGCCCTAAGCCTCTGGCCTGAAGCACCCACTGGAACCTCCTCACTCCTGAGTCCCCTTTGGGATAATGAGGCCACTTGGTTTCACGTCTCCCAGTGCCCGACTCAAGCCCCTTTGACCATCTCTCCCCTGCCACGTGGTTCTAGACCCCTCTTCACCCTTGCCCATCCTTGCACTGCAGACCACCCACTCAGGCCTTCCTACTGTGCTCTGGGACCTTGTCGGTGCCCTTGGACCCCTCCACCCTTCCTCCTCCACCTCCATAGCCAGTCGCCAGCCTGTGGTCTGGGGATTCTACCCCATCCTCTCGGGGCTCATTCACCCCCGGCAACCTTTGCCTCCATCCCCTCCAGCAGCTGCCACGCCTCAGAGAGCTTGCTCGGGAGGAACTGCGCTCAAATGAAACTCACCTGGGAAAATGAACTGCTGTCTGTATTTGTAGTAGTGGGACGCTTGCGAAAGGAAGAGAACATCACAGTGAGCGCTGCCCTGGGTGGGCCCTTCGGGTAACAAATGGGGCTCCTGCGGCCACCTGTGGTTCTCTGCCCGCCCCTGAGGTTTCCAGACTTCTGCAGACACCCCGAATTCCAAGGGACTGAGAACACGTGTAAAGAAGCCAGAAACATCCAAGCCAACCCTCCCACTGACACTCCCTGAAAACAGAGCACCCCAACTCAGACAGCCATCCTGAGCATCTCTGTTAAATGCGTAAATGCGTAAGGACACACATATACAGAGAGAAAAGTCTCTAAAGCCATAATCTAACACAGTAATCTTCTCCCTTCTGGCAGAGCGATGACAGTGGCTTAAAAAAAATCTTTTATGACCACAATAAGGTATCACCTCACAACTGTTAGGATGTCTATTATCAAAAAGACAAGAAATAACAAGTAGTTGGTAAAGATGTAAAGGAAAGGAAACCCTTGTGCATTGTTGATGGGAATGTAAATTGGTAGAGCCACTATAGAAAACAGTATGGGGGTTCCTAAAAATATTAAAATTAGAACTACCGTATGATTCAGTGATTCCACTTCTGGGTATATATCCGAAGGAAAAGACATCACTATCCCAAAGACATGGAAACAACCTAAGTCCCCATCAACAGACAAATGGATAAAGAATACACACACACACACACACACACACACACACACACACACACACATATATACACACAATTGAAAACTATTCAGCCATAAGAAAGAATGAAATCTTGTCATTTGTGACAACATGGATGGACCTAGAGGGTATTATGCTAAGTGAAATAAGTCAGACAGAGAAAGACAAACAGTATGATCTCACTTACATGCAGAATCTATAAAAAAACAAACTCATGGAAACAGAGATCAGATCTGTGATTGCCAGAAGTGGGGAATGGGGATAGGAGAATTGGGTGAAATGGTCAAAATGTACAAACGTCTAGTTATAAGACAAATAAGTCCTGGGGATGTGATGTACAGCATGGTGACTGTAATTAACAATACTGTATCGTCTATTTGAAAGATGCTAAGAGAGTAGATCTTAAAAGTTCTCATCACAAGGAAAAACAATTGATAACTATGTGAGGTGATGGATGTTATTTTGCAACAGATACATGTATCAAATCATTATATCCTTAAACGTATACAATGTTATATGTCAACTGTATCTCAATAAAACTGGAAAAAGTCCTTTATGTGTTTCTTGTGTTTTTCCAATTTGCTGCATTGAGCATTCTATTAGTTTTCTTATTGCTGCTGTAATAACTTACCATAAACTGGATGGCTTAAAACAGTACAACCTTATCCTCTTCGAGTTCTGGAGGTCAGAAGTCTAAAAACAGTTGTAAGGGGCTAAATGAAGGTGTTGGCAGGACTGATTCTTTCTGGAGGCTCCAAAGGAGAATCACTCCTTGCCTTTTCCAGCTGTAGAGCCTGCCTGTATTTCTTGGATCACAGTCCCGTCACCCCAATCTCTGCTTCCGTCCCGACATCGCCTTCTACTGTCTTTGACCTTCTCATCTCGCTCTCATAAGGATCCTCGTGATTGCATTTCGAGTCCACCCAGATAATCCAGGGTAATCTTTCCACCTCAAGAACCTTAATTCAGCAACAGCTGCAAAGGTCTTTTTGCCGTATAAAGTAACATATTCACAGAACCCAGGAGTAGAGCGTGGTCCTCTTTGGGGGACCATTATTCTGCCTACCACAGGCATGAATTAATTTCCATATTTAGGGAAAAATCATATAAAAGAAACTTCCTCAAATTCACTGCTCATTCTCTTACAATTCAGTTTACTTCCAGTCTGTTCACTGGAGGCCAGTTGTTCTGGACATCCCCAAGGTTTCCAATGTTAGCACTATTCCAGTAGGGTAGAGGGCCTGGACCCGGGAGTACAAGCGGTGTCAGGGGTGGGGGACAGGTCACACAGAGTTTTATAGCCTCAAGTAAAGGCAGTGAGCAGGGATGGGATCAGATATGAGTCTGAGTTGGTGAATACACTTCCGGAAACAGTTCTACTCATTCAGCGACAAGCTGGCTCACCAAGAATCAGTACAGTGGTTCCAAGCCTGGAGTCTAGAAGCTGATCCTGTAGGGTTGAATTCTTGCTCTTCCTTGATTGCTTATAAAAGCTTCAGCAACTCTCTCCAAGTCTCAGTTTCCAGATGTGTAAAATGGGGATAATAAAAATCCTTCATAGGGCTGAGCTTCAGAGGGCATAGAACGTGCAGAATCAGGATCAGCTGCGGTGCATAAGCCCATCTCTTTCTAAGCTCTCTTAACTAACAGACGAGAATGCTTTATAATTCGTAGACAGTCAGATGGTTTCAAAGGGCTAAGTCATTAGCTGCCCCGAGGGTGCAGTGGATTTATAAATTCCCCCGGGATGGACAGCAAGTCCTGGCACCTCAGGATGCCAAGCACCTGGTTTGGTGCCTGGCACCCTGTGGGTAAGCTGCTCACGTTTGTTCAATTACTCAACTCTCTTTTAGCACAGCAATTCCCAAATACCTCAGCTAGCTGGAATTGAAATGGATGCATTTTTTTTTTTTTTTGCAGTACGCGGGCCTCTCACTGCTGCGGCCTCTCCCGTTGCGGAGCACAGGCTCTGATGCGCAGGCTCAGCGGCCATGGCTCACGGGCCCAGCCGCTCCGCGGCACGTGGGATCTTCCCGGACCGGGGCACGAACCCGTGTCCCCTGCATCGGCAGGCGGACTCTCAACCACTGCGCCACCAGGGAAGCCCATGGATGCATTTTTGATTCTGGAAGATGAAGCGCCGGGGCTGGGAAGCAACTCATTCAAGGTTACAGAACAAAGCTTTAGAAGAAATCCAACCTCCATGATGTCAGGGACCTTTCTTCCGTTAGATAACTTAGGTTTTTTCATTGCAGGCAGACACTTTGTTAGTCAACAAGGGGCTAAAATTAAAAGAAGAAAAACTACCTGGGATTGTCAAGAGACTTAGTTGATCTCTTCCCTCCGCAACTGGGACCGAGGATTCAGTGTCTGCAGAATAGGTTAGCTGTCAGTTAAGTGTTCTTTTAAGGAGGCGGGGCTGGTGATGGAGAGAAGGCACCTGAGACGGGACAGGTGTCAGGCAATGCGACACCCGGCAAAGGCCTCCACGCTCAGAGCCAACCTCCGCCTGGACCCCTTCAAGTGCCTGATAACAGCTCGGTCCTGACGGCCGAAAGGGAGAGAGTCTTGGCCAGAGGAGGAGGGAAAGGGCGCTGTGAGTCCTGCCTGTTCTTGCTGATAACGGACACCAGCGAGAAGCAGGTCCGAGGGGCAGCAGATGAACCCAAGTGGCTCCTGGCTCTCTGGCATCAAAGAGGACCCAGGAACTGGGAGGCTGCAGATGACCAGAGGTCAGAGAGACAAGCAGGCCACTTTGAAGGCTCTTCCACTCTGAAGCCCCCATTCCTTCCCTATGGGCTCCCCAGAGAGCAGCCTGAGTGGTCATCTGAAAGGAAGGATCTAGAAGAAAAGAAGAAAGATCAAAATATCCCCTGCCTAAACCTTGCAACGGCCTCTCATTGTGTCTTAAATAAAATCTAAATTCCTGCCAAGCCCTACAAGGCCCTGCCAGGCCTCAGCCCCGCAGCTCTGAGTCTTGCTTGGTGCCTTGTTTATGGCACTCCAGCCACTGGGACATTTTTTTCCAGCTCTTTCCCGTGGCAAGGGCTTTGCACGTGTTCCCCTCTCTTTGCCTGGACAACTCCCCACCAGTCCTCTCTGGCCAGTCTTCAGAACTCAGCTGCCTCTGACCTTTCAACCTAAACTTGTTCTCTTCTTGAATTTGCTCATAGCACTGTTCTTTCCCTTCACAGCACTTATCACAACTTATAATCCTATTTTCATGTGGATGTTTGCTCGGCTAACACCTGTCTCTCCCACTAAGCTATAAACTCCATGAGAACAGAGACTGTGATAGGCAGAATGATGCCCTCTCCCCCCACCCCCATCCCTAAGATGGCCATATCCTAGCCACTGGAACCCGTGAATATGTTACCTTACATGGCAAAAGGGACTTTGCAGATGTGAAGAACTTAAGGATCTTGAGATGAGGAGATTATCCTGGATTCTCTGGGTGAACCCTAAACATAATCACAAGGGTCCTTACGAGAGGGAGGCAGGAGGATCCAAGTCAGAGAGAATCACAGGAGATGTGATAACAGAGGCAGAGGCTGCAGTGATGCGAGGCCATGAGCAAAGGAATGCAGGCAGCCTCTAGAAGCTGGGAAAAGGCAAGGAAATGGATTCCTTCCTAGAACCTCCAAAAGAAACCAGCTCTGCAAACTCCTTGATTTTGAGCCGAGTGAAACTGATTTTGGACTTCTGACCTCCATAACCGTAAGATACTAAATTTCTGCTGCTTTAAGCCTCTAAGCTCGTGGTGATTTGCTACAGCAGCAATGGCAAACTTTTACAGGGCATTTCTGATTTGTGCCTTGCCCCATACGTGGTGCCTTGTACAGTACCTGGTGTGTAGTAGATGCTTAATAAATACCCATTAAGGATATCGGAATGGATGAAAGCAGTCTGAGGGCCAGAAGACAGTTTAAAGGAAAAAAACACAAACCTGCAGCTCTGGGCAGCACATGAGCCTCAAGTCACTCGTTCACTCACTCATCCAGCAAACATCTAATCAGTGCCTTGAGCAGTGGGCACTATGATGGGCTTTGGGCGCAGAGGGGTGGATGAAGCAGACTAGTTTCCTAGCCTCGTGGAGCTGATGTTCTGAGGCAGGAGACAGACACTAAACATGGCACTAGGTTATGCCCAAGAAAGAAGGCATTTGAACACTCCAGCCTCTAAAACCCACACGATAGTCCCTTACAAAGCCCCTTCATGTACCTTCCCACATCAAATGTCACACAAGCTTGCAAGTTAGACCCACTTTACAGATGAGAAACTGAGATCTAAACAGCACCAGTGCCATACTCAAGGCCACAGAGGTGGGAAGGGGCAAATCTGGGATCCAAATGTAGCCCTCTTGACTCCATCCTACACTGTGCCATGTCCAACATGGCACCAGGCTTCTTAAGGGAGTGGCGGAAAACAAGGAGGTCCAGCCGACCAGCAGAGCACAATCGCAAATCCCACCAAGCCCGTGGGTGCCCTGAGGTTAGCAAATGAGCCAAATGACCATTAACCGCACAGCCTGTTTTAGAGAAAGAATATTCTAGATCAATCAATGCCAGGGACATTTTTATGCCTAGGCGTTAGCTTGAATAGTCTTCAGAAAACTCAACATCTGGCAGGAAACCAGGGCCAAAGCTCCTTTTCCCATCAACAGAGGCTCCCAGTCTAGAGTATAACAGGTGACCAGGGCCTCGTATGAACAGAACAGATGCCTGTCACCCTGGTGGAATTTTGCAAAAACTGCCTAAGACAGAGGGAAGGTCTGGTGGCCCTTCTGGAGGGTCCTATTTTGTTTTCCCTGTCGGCATTGCATTTTATTGTTATTATTCAATTATAAAACGGGTGCATATTCCTTGCTCTTATATACATTACAGTAGTGCATAAAAGAAAATTCCTTTTCTTAGAACACTTGCCATGAAGTCTTGCAGACATCTGTGTACATATACAAACATATATATACATACACACACATTTAAACATACATATACAAATATATAAAACAATGTTACAATAAATAGGATGTTATACCAGTTGCTTTGCACATCACTTATTTTCCACTTAAAAGATATTGTGGATATCTTTCCATGTCAGGATATTTACAAAGAGCTACTCCATTCTTTTTAAGGGTGGCTGAGTATTTGGTTATATAGATATATTAGCATATTCAAACACTCCCCTCCTGATGGGCATTTGGGTTGAGTCCAAATTTTTTACTGTTGCCATGAAATCCTTACATACAGATCCCCATGCCCTTTGCAAACATTTCTGTATATAAATTCTTAAAAGTGATTTTGCTGGTCCAAGGAATGTACATTTGAAACTTTGACAGTCAATGCCAAATTGCCGAACCCCAAAGTTTAATTTGATTCTTACTCCCAATACCATGGTATATGGGGATTTCATCTTTATTTCCACAATTCTAGTTAGGCCCGGATTACTTAGCAGTGGTAGCCACGGTAATTTGCTATTCCTGTGTTTATCTAATAATAATGAAAATAGCTCACCTTTGTTGAGCTCTTTGACGAGATAGGTGCTCTGCTAAGCTCTGTACATATATGGTAATGCTTAGCCCTTCGAGGATTCTACAGAATAGGTACTATTATTATCCCCGTTGTACAGATGAGGGAACAGAGGCACAGAGAGGCAAGTAGTTTGTTCAACATCACACAGTTATTAAGTGACGGAGCTGGGATTTGAACCCAAGCAGCCTGGCTCCAGAACCCACACTCTTAACTGCTGTTCTAAAGTGCCTTCCCCCAAAGGACCCCTTAGCCCACTCCCCAAAGAGGGTCAGGACACTGTTGGGACCTGCCATGGAGTAGATGCAGATCCACTGGCAGGCGAGCACTGCAACTTGGCCAAGGCCCCTCCCTGGGGCTCTGACGGAAGGGACAAAGGAACTGATGGAACAGTGACCACCCCTGGTGAGTCAGGTCTCTTGTTTAAAGATGCCGGCAGTCTTTTGGAGATGAAAAGAGCTGTGGTGCTTTGAGGCGTGGTTCTCCCTTAAAGAGGTTCTTTCCTGCCCCCGCTACCCTCACCCATAAACAAGTAGCAAACAGTTACTGGGAAAATAGCCCTAAGTGTGTGTCTTGGGTGGCAGGTGGTACAGCTCTAGGAAGGGACCCAGCCCCTCCCTCCAGAAATTGGGGGGTCATGGGGTGTCAAAGGGCCTTTTTTCCATTCCCCTCCTTCCAGAGAAGTGGAAATGGCTCAGGGTGCTGGTGGGAACCCTCAGTCTACGGAAATGCTGGGCAATTGTTGCCTTGTTGACTCAGGGGCACTTACTGAAATGATTCCAGCTGCTGACTCCCATTATGGTCCTTGCTGGCTGCCAGGTAAGTGGCCCTCACACCACAGGTATGAGGCTGCCTCGGGCTTGGACTTAACCAAAAAATTTCCATGACGCAAGTTTTAAAACACACTCTATCCCTTTGGACACAGCCCAGATCAAAGCAGTGTGGGCAGGTGACGTGATCAGCTTGTCCTCAATGGGTGGTTGTATCTGGGTGTTGTCCAGATGTGGGGTTGGGTCTTCGTTCGTTTACCAGATATTCTCTCACGGCTGGTTAGGCTTGCAGGTGTGACTTGTGGCTACAGACCTGGGATATTTTCCCCCTGCGTGAAGCTCACTGGCTCAGGAGGAAATCAGCCCCTAGACCAGCACTGCCCGGTGGAACTTTCTGCAATGGTGGGAAATGGTCTATACCTGTGCTGTCCAGTATGGCAGCCACTAGCCACATGTGGCTTGCAAGCACTTGAAATGTGGCTAGTATGACTGAGGAATTAAAACTTTAATTATATTTAATTTTAATTCATTTAATTTTTTTTTAAATTTACTTATTTATTTATTTTTGGCTGCGGTGGGTCTTCGTTGCTGCGCACAGGCTTTCTCTAGTTGTGGCGAGCAGGCTACTCTTCGTTGCGGTGTGCGGGCTTCTCGTTGCAGTGGCTTCTCTTGTTGTGGAGCACAGGCTCTAGGCGCACAGGCTTCAGTAGTTGTGGCACGCAGGCTCAGTAGTTGTGGCTCGCGGGCTCTAGAGCACAGGCTCAGTAGTTGTGGCTCGCAGGCTCTAGAGCGCAAGCTCCATAGTTGTGGCGCACGGGCTTAGCTGCTCTGTGACATGTGGGATCCTCCTGGACCAGGGCTCGAACCCGTGTTCCCTGCATTGGCAGGCGGATTCTTCACCACTGCGCCACCAAGGAAGCCCTAATTAGTTTAAATTTAAACAGCCATGCGTGACTAGTGGGTACCATGTTGAACAACACAGACCTAGACTTCGGTCCCAACTGGCCAAGCAAGACCTCATCCCGCCAGCCTCTGTCTTGAAGTCAGCTATGACGCTGCCAGTATGGCTGAACTGGAAATGTCCTTGGGGCCCTAGAACGGCACGTGGGCTGGGCCGGGCCCCGGAAGGGGTAGGAAGACTCTTAGGTCTGGCCTGCCTAAGAGCAGAGAGAGAGCCCTTTCTTAAGTCCGAGAAGCCAAATCATCACATGACGGCCTCTCCACCATCTCACAGCCCAGCACATAGTCTCAGGTCAGCAGCCGAGTGCCCTGGAGTTTGTGAGCTGGAAGACCCTCTGGGGTCCTCTCGTCCACCTATATCCTTTCAGAGATGAGAAAACTGAAGTCAGAGGTCACAGGTCAGGAACATGAGAGAGCTGGATACGGAATATCGGACGCCAGCCCGCTCATTCAGAGCCCTGTCCTGATGTCTGGGGTAGGACTCAGAATGCAGCCCTGTTGTCAGTTTCAACCGATTTAGCTCATAAGACAAAGGCCAGCTCCAGAGCCAATGGCTCCCCCTGTGACTCAGACTTAGGTGGAGATCCTGGGTTGCTGCTTCCCAAAAGACTGAGTCTCTAAGAGTCCCTTTACCTCTCTGAGCCTCTGTTTCCTCATCTGTAAAATGGAGCTGACTGTACTTACGTCATGGCTACTCTAAAGATCAAATAAGGTAATATGTAGCAACTTCCCTGCATATGGTAAGACTCAATCCATATGCTTCCAACTCATTGCCTTTACGCATGGACTAGTCCGGAAATGGCTCTGGCACGAACCCAGAGCTCCCCCCTGTAGCTTCCCAAGCATGGAGGTACCTGGCAGGTTGAGGTTCTTCTGCTGCCTTGTGCACTGCGGAGAAGGGTGTAGGGGAGAAGGCGGCGTGGCACTGGGAGGGAGCGGGGGCGCTGGCGAGGAGGGCGTGGAGGACGTTGTGGATGAGGGATTGCTGCTAGAGTCTGGCTGGTAAGGAACAGGGATGTGGTCCTGCAGGAAGAAAGTAGGGGAGGGGGCAGGGGCCGACAGAGAGGCAGAGACACAGCAGTGAGAGCGGGTTGCACAGGAAGAGACCCCACCCTAGCATCCACAGCATCTCTTCCATTTTCCTCAACCACCAGATCCTTCCAAAGTCCCCCCACCTGCTTCATCATCCCACCAGGTTGCATCCAGCTGCGGATGGAACAGCTTCTGGGGTCAAATTCCTGTCCACTGCTTGGAGCCCGGACTGAAAGGTTACCACATAATGAAAGCTATGTAGGCAACAGTCACGCTCCCCACGCCTCTTTGATTTTGGAAAGTCCCACGCAGAGGTGCCCAGAGTGTTCTTCCCATCCTAACGCCTCGCATCCTGAGTGTTTATTAAAGAATCAACGGCCTGACAGCTCAAGAGAGAGTGTGAGAGCAAGCCTGCAGCAACTTCCCTCGCATCTCAGTTGGAACCAGCAATGCCTCTTCCGGCCCTTGAAACTGCTCTAAAGTCAAGAGGAAGATAGAATCCATGTGTGCCTCCTCAGAACAGCACTGGTCAGGGATTTTGAAATGAGGTCATCCTGGATTTGGGCGTGGGGGGCATTAAATCCAATGTCAAGTGTCCTTATAAGAAACAGAAAAGGAAAGACACACAGAGGAAAAGGCGATTTGAAGACAGGGGTAGACAGGAGACTGATGCTTCTAGAAGCCAAGAAATGCCAAGGATTGCTGGAGCCACCGAAAGTAAGGAGAGAGGCATGGAATGGATTCTCCCTCAGAGTCTTCAGAAAGAACCAACCCTGCCGACACCTCGATCTCAGAATTCCGCACTCCAGACTGTGAGAGAACGCCTTTTGTCTTAGCTACCCAGTTTGTGGTGATTCGTCTTAGCTACCCAGCATCCCCAGCAAACTCTTACAAGCAGAATCCAGAGTGAGGCAAAGGCAGATTCAAAATCCCATGGCCACCTCTTCCCCTCACATCCTGAACAAAATGCTTACCCTCACCATTCCTCAGTTTTGCCCTCTGTAAAATGGGAATAACACTAGCAAACCTCAGCATCCCAGAAAAGGGGTTCCTGCCTCTCAAAGCCTGCAGAGCTAAGAGCTCTCCGGGGAACCTTAATCTGTTCACTCACAGGACAGGGATCACTTGGTCCCTGCATTACTCAGAGGCCCACCGTTCAGCTTGGCTCCAAGTGCCCAAGGACGGTTTTGTGTGATCTGGTTATTAGTCAACAGGTGTGCTTACCTGCCAAACTCCAGAGCTGGTGTAGCAAACACCAACCAGCATATGAGGGCGGGGAGTGTGGGGTGGGGAACGGACATTCCCCATCTGGATGCCCAGTGGCATCCCGTGCTCAACCGGTGCTGTGCACGTCCCCCTCCTAGAGTCCACCCCACTCCCACGCGGTCACACTGCCTCCACGTCAGTGACTTCCCCTCTGGGAGCTTCAGTCTCTCCCTGTCCTTCATGTGGGCGAAGAACAGCCACTGTGTGTGGATCTGTTGCGGAGTTTAACGAAGGTTATGTATGTACCTACACCCTGAGCACTGCACTGAGGCACTTTGCTATCAACAAACGGTAGCGATTATATTGATGACGGCGTTTACTTTTGCAATTAAGCTTTTTATTTGAGATAACTGCAGATTTGCATGTACTTGTAGGAAATAATAGAGGGATACCATGCATTCTTACTTAGTTTTTTCCAATGATAACATCTTGCAAAACTACGGTACAATATCACGACCCGGACACTGAATTGATACAGTCAAGATACAGAACATTTCCACCCCCAGAAGGGGCCCTCATGTTGCCCTTTTCTCTCCTCACCACCCTGCCCTCCCATCTTTTATCCCTGGCACCACTACCCTATTCTCCACTGCTATAATTTTGTCATTTCAAGAATGTTCTATAAATTGAATCATATAGTATATAACCTTTTTGGATTGGCTTTTTTCACTCAGAATAGTTCTCTGGAGAGTCATCCAAGTTATTGCACGCATCGATGGATTGTTCCTTTTTATTGCTGAGTGGTATTTCATGGTATGGATGTACCACAGTTTATTTGAACAACCGTCCATTGAAGGACAGCTAGGTTGTTATCCTCTGTGGCTCTTGTGGATCAAACTCCTACAAACATTCCTTGGACAAAGTACTCCTATTCCAGGCAAGGTCATGCTCTAGTTCATTCCAGCCACCTTCCATGCAAGACCACCTTGGAGGTAATTCTGATCTGATTTTAGTAGAAAGGCATCAGGAATCCAGCCTTCTCATTCTATCCTAATTTATCGAATGGTAATTAAATTTTAATGGCGATGGACATGTTAGTATAAGGAATAATATGGCAGTGACATGCGGGCTAAGATTTACATGGTTGGGCTGTGAAGGCCCCGTACAGCCCAATGGGGCACAGGAAGTTTTTAAAGGAAGTTAGGGACTGATCATGTCAGTAGAGGGACAAGGGGAAATGAAGGTCAGGCATCTATCCATCCTGTCAACACTCTTCTTTGAACTTCTACTCACAGATTGGCAAATTTCAAGAAGTTTCCATAGATGCTCTGCAAAAAAGTCATTATATCAGTTAAAAAAAGTATAAAGGTTTGTACTAAAAACAGCATCCCATTAGGAGGAACTGGCATATAGACTGTGCTCCAACGACACAGCATGTTTAATGAAAACGTTGGTCCACGATGTACACATTCAGGCTTGACCTGGGCTTACGTCACTTCCTCTTCTCTCATCCCTACAATCACTTCCTCTTCTCTCATCGCAGCAAATGGTCGGTCCACAGTTCCCAACACAAACCAGGCTATTTCACATCTCTGAGGCTTGGGACATGTTGTTATTTCTACTTGAAATACCTGCCCTGCCTTGTCCAGTCTGCCTGGAAGATGCCTATTCTTTCCTCAAAGCCCAGCTCAGACCGGCCCTCTGAGAAGTTCCCCTGACCTCCCACTCCAGCAGGTCAGCACATTGCTCGCTCCTGGTTCCAGTCCTCCTGGTACTAGTCCTGCCTGGTACTAGCTCGCTTCTGGTACTAGCCCTGCCTGGTACTAGCTTGCTCCTGGTACTAGCACTGCCTGGTACTAGCCCTGCCTGGTAGTAGCTCACTCCTGGTACTAGCCCTGCCTGGTACTAGCTCACTCCTGGTACTAGTCCTGCCTGGTAGTAGCTCACTCCTGGTACTAGCCCTGCCTGGTACTAGCCCTGCCTGGTACTAGTCCTGCCTGGTAGTAGCTCACTCCTGGTACTAGCCCTGCCTGGTACTAGCTCGCTCCTGGTACTGGCCCCAGCTTCCGTTGATGCTTCAACACCGTCACTTCTCGGCTTACTTATCTGTCTCATCCTCGAGGCTAGAAGCTCCCTATTCTCAGCACTTAGCAATATGCCAGGAACAGTGTGGTCCCTTGAAAAATGTGTGATAGAGGAAGGAACAAAGAAAGAAATGAAGAGAGGGAGGGATAAGGAGAAGGAGAGAGGGAAGGAGGAAAAGGTTTATCTCCTGTTACGAGACAGTGTCTTATTCATCTTGGCATCTGCAGAACTTAGCACAGAAACAAAAACATAGGAGGTGGCTAATAAATGTTATATGAATCAAGATTGGAAAGGAAGGAGGGATGGAAGGAGAGATGAAGGGAGGGAGGGAAGCAGGAGCTGCTCTTATGAAGGAAACAGTTATGGCAGGAGTTCAGTCTTTCTCATGTCCGAGGCTCGGGGCTGATGTGAATCAACAGAATCGGCAAACAGAAAGCTGCATACGGTGCCCACGGTGCCCAGCAGAACTGCTAAACAGGATGGGAAATTCCTTCCTCGGGCCAGACCCAGATCTGTGTCCCAATGGGAGCAGCTGGAGGTTGTCTTCCAGCAGAGGGAAACTCAAACTCTACCAGATCATGAAGGGAAGGACTAATGGCATAATTCCTCTTTCTGAGCGCAGTGTAGATGTGGAAACATCCTTCAGAGACCGTCCAGTCCCACCCCTTCGTGCTACAGATGGGGACTCCGAGACTCAGAGATGGTATGTGACTTGCTGGAGTCATACAGAGGGTTAGTGGCCCAGGTCCCCATCTCCAGCCCAGAAGCAGGAACAGAAGGTCGAACCAAGTAATAGGAAACTCGCATCTGACTCTGAGAATCAAACAGAAGCATGTTCACCTCCCAGGTTCCCCCTTCACCCAGCTGTGCACTGATTTGAACATGCCAATGACAGTAACTCTCTCCCCCGTGGACTTTTCCCAAGGAAACCGTCCCCACCCTCCAACCCAACAGACTCTCCTAAACAGCCATACTTGTCTTGTGACTGCCATAGCCCACTCCCAACTCAAGACCATAGGTCAGGGCATCATGACAGCTGGTCAGTGACCTATGATATGGAATAAACAGAGCAGGGCCAAAAGGAAGAACAGTGGAAAGCAGAGCAAAGGTGGAGTGGAGATGAGGTTCCAGGGAACAGAAGAGCCACGACAGGCCAGAAAACAAACTGGCTGAGGTTACAGGGAGTAGGAAGTCTACGGCCACAGAAGCAGTGATGGAGAGAAAAGACGAGAGGAGAGGACGGGGAGACCGGTCAACAGTACCAGACCAGAGGGCACCCACAAATAGCAGCTGAGCCACCGTCATGATGGGGGGCCAGAACAGTGACCCATGGTCTTGCTGAGGGTCCAAGCGCTGGCCTGAGCACAAGCCTGTCCTCCATGTCCAGTTTCATGAGACCTAGCTCCTCAACTGTGATTCCCCTTTCTCTTCTTGCCCCATGTCCATCCTTCCCATAGACAACTCCCTGTGCTGAGCTAGCCGAGGTGAGCCTGTACCTTGCAACCAACTGTAAGGGAGGGCCAGCACGCAGCCATTTCATACCCTGAGAAAACCATAATTCAAAAAGAGTCATGTACCAGTATGTTCATTGCAGCTCTATTTACAATAGCCAGGAGATGGAAGCAACCTAAGTGTCCATCATCGGATGAACGGATAAAGAAGATGTGGCACATATATACAATGGAATATTACTCAGCCATAAAAAGAAACGAAATTGAGCTATTTGTAATGAGGTGGATAGACCTGGAGTCTGTCATACAGAGTGAAGTAAGTCAGAAAGAGAAAGACAAATACCGTATGCTAACACATATATATGGAATTTAAGAAAAAAAATGTCATGAAGAACCTAGGGGTAAGACAGGAATAAAGACACAGACCTACTGGAGAATGGACTTGAGGATATGGGGAGGGGGAAGGGTAAGCTGGGACGAAGTGAGAGAGAGGCATGGACATATATACACTACCAAATGTAAAACAGCTAGCTAGTGGGAAGCAGCCGCATAGCACAGGGAGATCAGCTCGGTGCTTTGTGACCACCTAAATTGGTGGGATAGGGAGGGTGGGAGGGAGGGAGATGCAAGAGGGAAGAGATATGGGAACATATGTATATGTATAACTGATTCCCTTTGTTATAAAGCAGAAACGAACACACCACTGTAAAGCAATTATACTCCAATAAAGATGTAAAAAAAAAAGCTTCCCTGCAGCAGGCATATCTTCAGCTCCGGACACCACTGCAGGTGGGACCTTTTTTTTTTTTTTTGCAGTACGCAGGCCTTTCACTGTTGTGGCCTCTCCCGTTGCGGAGCACAGGCTCCGGACGCGCAGGCTCAGTGGCCATGGCTCACGGGCCTAGCCGCTCTGCGGCATGTGGGATCTTCCCGAACCAGGGCACGAACCCGTGTGCCCTGCATCGGCAGGTGGACGCTCAACCACTGCGCCACCAGGGAAGCCCCAGGTGGGACCTTTGATGCCTTGGTGCGGAAGCACAGACACTGTAGACTGGTCCCCTCAGGAGCGGCAGACGCTGCTGCTGCTTCTCCTCCATCCTCCCCACCCTCCTCCTCCCTCTTCTTTCTTCTTCCTGTTCTTGCTTCTCCTCCCTCTTCCTCTTTCTCCTCTTCCCCCTCCTCCTCGTCTGTCTTCTTCAACACCAAGCTCTGCCATGGCCTGAGGATCCAGTGTTGGGACTAAACTCCTGACATATAACACACGGCATCAACTCCTCTCCACAACTCCAATACCATCTACTATTATAATGCCCTCTTTACGGAGGGGAAAGCAAAGGCGGAAGGATCTTGCTCTGGTCATAGAGCATATGAAGAAACTGAGTTTCAAGCCCAGACCTTCTGACTCCAAAATGCACACTCAAATCATTTTGCTGGGTGAACAAGCTGGGCTCTTATGAACCTGGACTGACAGAGCTAGACAAGAGAAGAGACAGAGAGCAATGAAAAGGGAATCTGCAGATCAAATTGGCTCAAATCTATTGCACTAACCACATCATCGCCTGACAGAAAGAATCTGCGTGAAGCCAGTGAGAAGAGAAAGAGGAGAAACAATAACCCAGCTCTCTGATAGCTCCTGTCCACCTTCATGTCAAAGCCACTTTCTAAATAGAGGTTAATTTATTTCTCTTATCAAATGCTCCTGCTGGCAGACAAGCAGAACAATGTCACAGTCACCGATCTATCTGTCCCATCTGACACCAAGAGGCTCGTTGCGTCTGTAAAGCCAGAGAGAAAGGTCTCGAGACGGCTCTGAGCCACTCATCCCTCAAGAGGTCACAAAGGACAGGATGGTTATAGGTGTGCCTGGTTACTTCCCAGGAGCCTCACTATTCAAGTCCCTTAAGCATCCCAACCCCAGCGGTGGGGAGACCTACATCTTTTACAAATAACAAAGGAAAAGCAGACTCAGCCGGACATTATTATTGGAAGCCCAAGATTTAAGCTGATAAAAATAACTAGAATTTCCTGTACGCTTACCATGTGCCAGGAACCTCTCTTAAGTGCTTTATGTTGATTATTTCATTTCATCCCCACAATAACTCTCTGGGGTTGGTGCTCTGTTTGCTTACCAGGGGACATTTTCAAAAACGGTCACAAATTCCTTGGATTCTTCCCATTGACAAGTGAGATCACGCCTCCTCCCCTTAAATCTGAGTAGGCTTGTGACTGCTTCCATCGGTAGAGCACAGCAGAACTGACACTGCCAGCCCTTGGCTAGAGACAAGCCAAGACAATGCACGGGCTTTTATACTGCTAGGTTATAAAAAGCCTTTGCAGCTCTCACCTTGTTTGCTAGGACAGTTGCTGTTCGAGCCCTGAGGTGCCATGTAAGAAGCCTGACTGCCCTGAAGCAGCCATATTGTGAGGAAGCCCAAGCCACAAGGCAAGACCACATGTAGTTGCTCCCGATGAGTCTCTGTTGAGGTCAGCCTTTGACTCATCCCAGCACCAGATACGTGAGTGAAGGAGCCTCTCGATCAGGGGTTGGCCAACTTTTTCTTGAAATGGCTAAACCATCCTGTGGTTTAGGCTCTGTGAGCCAAGCGGTCTTTGTTGTAACTACTCAATTCTGCCCTTGAAGCATGAAAGCAGCCATAGAAAATACGGGTGTGGCTTGTGCCAGTATAATTTATTTCCCAAAAACAGGCAGTGGGCTAGATTTGGCCTGTAAACCATAGTTTGCCAATCCCTGTTCTGGATGATTCCAGCCCCCAGCTGCGTGAGCTTTTCGCAGCTGGACATCATGAAGCAGAGACAAACCATCCCCACTGTACCCCTTTCCCAATCCCTGACCCTGATCCCCATGAGCATAATTAAAGAGCTGTTGGTGTCCATCACTAAGTTTGAGGTCGTTTGTTTATACAGCAGTGGGTAACTGGAACACGCCCATTTTACACACAGGAAAGCTGAGGCTCAGTGAGAGGTTCAGTTACTTGCCCAGAGTCTCAGAGTGAGTGAGTGGAGGCCCCAAGACTGGTTGCCAGGTCTGCCTGACTTCAGGGGCCAAGCTGCATCATCAAGTCCTAAGACAATGCCACAAGGAGACAGATGGTGAACGACTGAGATCCAGTAGTAAAAACGGTGGGTGACAGCATGAGAGAGAAAGAACATATGGACTTTGTTGGGGAGGCCTGGAAAGGGAGGTCGGAGATGGAGGAAGGGACCAAATTGTGCATGGCCTTGCAGGCTGCAGTGAGGAGTTTGATTTGTTTCCTCCACGCAACAGAAAGCCACGGGATGGTTTTTAAGCAGAGGGTGGTGTGATTCAAATTACATTCATTAAGAATCACTCTGTCGTGGGGAGGGGGAAGGGGAGACTGGGACGAAGTGAGAGTGGCATGGACATATATACACTACCAAATGTAAAATAGATAGCTAGTGGGAAGCAGCTGCATAGCACAGGGAGATCAGCTCGGTGCTTTGTGACCACCTGGGGGGGGGATTAGGGAGGATGGGAGGGCGATGCAAGAGGGAGGAGATATGGGGATATATGTATATGTATAGCTGATTCACTTTGTTATAAAGCAGAAACTAACACACCATTGTAAAGCAATTATACTCCAATAAAGATGTTTTAAAAAAAAGTAAGAAAAAAAAAAGAATCATTCTGACTGCTGTGTGGAGAGTGGATCGGGGAGGGAGAAAGGCCCTCTCCAGCCTTATGCAGAGAAGGGAGAGTATGCCTTGCCGGCGAGAGGTCACACGGCCACCATGACACTCATCTGGGTCCTGAACACAGGCTGGTGACTTCCCACACGCTTGGACTGACCCGCATTTTATCCACCTTCCATACAGTACACGGAGGCACCGTAGGGCTTGAGAAATCACCTGTTGGCATATGTTACCTTTGCTCCTTCCGTGAGGTTGGAAGTGTCCCTGGGATTGCTTTGGTGCTCTTCCACCAACAGACCAAACAAAGGACATGGAAATCACACTGGAAATTTCCAGGCCACATTGGCAAGAAAGAGGCACAGAGTAGCCCGCTGCTGACCACCGTCTGAGGACCAGCCAGAAGCCAACCAGGTTAGCTAGGGCTCAGAGCCTGTGGTCCCCACACAGATCCATCTACCCAGTCTCCAGCAGGAGCTCAGAAACAGACTCTTGTTCCTTGGTGGTTGGATTCAACAGATGTGTGAGAAAGCACAGAACCATCTGCAAAGCTCATCCTGGCAGAGAATGAAACATCTCACAGAGGAAAGAGGGCGGAGTCTGCACCACTAAGGACCCCCTCTCAGGCTCTCCTCCCATCCCTAACTATGCCCCCGTCAACACGCTCATTCATTCTCTTTGCCAGGTGCCCTCTCTCTAAATTGGGTAGATTTCTGGCACACTCACTCTGCACCGATGGCTGGATGCCCCCCAGACTTTTCTAGACACAAACCACACAGAATGAGGAGAGCCTAGGTGGGCTGGGAAGTAAGGGCAATGCTCCCAGATCAACCTGCCGAGTCCTGTTCAAGAACCTTCCTCCCTCCTGCCCCTTGTCTGGCAGCGGCAGCCCCAGCACGCCCCTTCCCAACAGAACTCCAGTCTCACCTTGTTGATTTTGTTGGTTTTAGGGAGCGTCTGGCTGATGTGCAGGTCCGAATACCGGGGTGGCTTTCGTAGAGGGTTGTTGATGTCACACGGAACGGACTCTGTCCGGACTAACCTTGCTGGATCCGTAGGGGTAAAAACAGCGATGTGGGAATTTAAGTACCACTTTTGCTCTGTACTGTCACGTCAGGAGAGCAGAGCTCTGACCCCACCTCAAAGGCCCACCCCCAAGACTGGAAGGGAATTCCCTAAAAATGATAGTCACTGTGTTGTGTCATGATACTGGGACACTTTTCCCACTATCTGTGCTCTCTGTGGTTTCTAAAATGTGTTGTCAATACATGGCTTTTGACGATTAAAAATTATTACAATGAAACTGAAGCCATCGGAGTTTTTTTCTCCAATACCACAATTGTTTCACATTGGCGTTCATTTCAGAATTGAACCTCCTTTGAAAGACAAGAGGCTCCTGATTTCTCAGGGGCTGTCATCAGTCGACAAGCTCATTGTGGCCATCTGTCCCTCCCGCATCTAAGCTGTGTGTTAGGATCATCTTGGGTCACCTGTGGGATTTCTCAGGCCCGAGCAGTCTGTAGCAGGTCAAAATACATTTGTGCTAAACAAGGTCACCATGGATCCCTGAAGGAAAGTCTCAGCTTCCCAGCTTCCCCTTTGCATCATCCCTAAAGGCACAAAGCTGGGCACACAGGCGATGCTAAATAAATGTGTCCTGATCCAAACCACATCACCTGAGCCCCTCTCCCTGTTACTTACTATTTACAGGGACCACCGGGAGGGGCAGAGCAAGAAGCTTGCATTCAGATGTGATGCCTGGTAATGTTACTTGTTAGCTGTTTTTTATTGTGGGGCTGGGGGGTTCGCGGAAAAGTTAAAGCTTTGGACTGACCCAGGGGTTTAATTTCTCTCTTAAGCCTGGGTTGCCATCACCATGGAAACCAACTATATTTTCAACTTCCTACCAAAGGGGGGTGGGTAGAACAAGAAGCTGGTGGACCTCTGGAAAGTTCCGTTTGCTTCGTGTGTACAGGCACCTGCCGCCTTTGAGTAAAGGGGGCATCCTGAAGGTGGGTGGGAGGGAGCCCTTCTTCCGATGTCAGTGTCTGAGAGTGGGTCGCTTCCCAGCAGGCTGGTCCTGGTCTCCATGTGGGAGCCGGGCTCCAGCAGAGACCACAGTGGAAGGGAGTCTGGTGGGAGGTGATTTCCTCGACAAAGCTGACCCAAGACAAGGACTCAGGAGTGGTGAGAATTCACGTTTAAAATAGCCTCACGGCGTGTATACAGTTGTTCAAGGAACAGATGGTTCTTAATTAAGGATATGAGGTGGGAAGGGGCAAGAGAAAGGAGCTGAAGACTTTTCCTTCTCTTGCAATCTTCTCTCCTCGTGGAGGAAAGCGATGCAAAGATCATCGAAAACTGATGGCCCACTGGCTCTGGAAGACGTGCCAGCACTTTTTGGCAGCAATCTACCTCCTTCTTTAAGTTTCCCTTGGGTTCATTCAAGACCAGGGTAGAGTCCCCTGAGCCTACACTGACCCGAGGCCGGAAGGGCTGGGAGGGGTGGCGGAGGACGAGGATTAGCGAGTTGTGTTCCCCAAAGTTGGCACTAGGCCTCCATCCAACCTATAGGTGGGGGGTGGCGGGGAGGGCGCCAGCAAGAATTTTAACAATTTTAACAAGTTGTTAACATTTAAAAATAAGTATACGGCACATAAAACTATTGGGGCTTTTCTTTGAAACATGAGAAACGGTACAATGCAGGTCCACACTGCTGGAGTGGCCATCCTCTCTAGATGGCGCCTGGCTCTCTCTCCACTTTGCACGGCCCCACCTGGCCAGCGGCTCTCATTTAGGGTACCTGGCAGGCCTCTGAGTTTGCAGCTTCTCCTCTAGAGCAGTGCTTCTTTAAAGTGTAGAGAAATTGCCAGTAGAAGCTGTTTAAAATGCATGATCTGGAGTGAGGCCAGAAGTTGTGCATTTCTAACAAGCTCCCGGGCGATTCCCGTGTTGCTGCTGGCCCACGTACCACCTCTGCAAGAGCAAGCGTCTGGACTAGTGATGTCCAGTAGAACTTTCTGCAATGATGAATGTGTTCTGTATCTGTACTGTCCAATATGGAGCCCTTGAAATGCGGCTGGTGTGACAGAGTAATTACGCTTTTATTTTTATTTCATTGTAATACATCTAAATTTAAACAGTCAGATATGGCTGGTAGCTACTGTATGGAACAGCACAGGCCTACAGAATCTTCCGGTGGATGAAGTGCAGTGTGGATAATGGAGTCTGGGAATAACTACCCCACAGGCCAAGAACTGGGGGAACTATTTTGAAAGCTGGAATGCGAGGCCTCCACCTGAATCCCTAGCAGACAGGGAAAAGCCTTTCCTTCTCACTAAATTGGTCTTGCTCTTGCCTGGTAGGAGGCTGGTAGTGGCTTTCCAGAGGTAGCAGCTGGCTCCCTGCCTAGACAGGTTGGCCCAGACACTCCCAGGGCCCCAGGAGATGGAACACAGATGGCCCAAACCGACAGGCCCGAGCAAGCCCCCTCCCTATGCCTACTTCTGCAGGGCCAAATGACCGAGTCTGAAGAGCACATAATGGAAAAACACTCAGCTAGGACTCTTTTCAAGTGGGAAGGGAAAGGAATGGGATTGGGGGAAAGAGAGGAGAGTAAAAATTAGGAAAGAGGACAAGAATGAGAGAAAAAGACTTAGGGAGGGGTCGATGAATCTGGGGGCTAAAGTATCAGAGAGACCAGAATGGGGACAAAGAATAGGGAGAACAGGCAGGGGAGGTGGATTAAGGAGACAGATGTCAGGAGGAAGGGTGTCAGAGGGAAAGAAATGAGACAGGCAAGGATCAAGGGTCAAGGGGTATCCAGAGGTGAGCTGGATGGGACAGCTATCTCAGAAGGCCTGCAGGAGCCCCACCCCACCCCCAACCCCAGGGCAGTAAGTGTTAAATACTTACCTCCTCGGTGGATGATCAGGAGATGACAGGGCGGGGCTTCTTTGGTGCATTTGTTGTGGCACTTTAACCTGAGAGAGAGAAAGAGCGAGAAGGATGGATAGATGGATAGATGGATGAATGGATGGATGTTTAGATGGATTGGTGGTTGGATGGATGGGTGGATGGATGGGTAGATGGATGGGTGGGTGGATGTATGGTTGGGTAGATGGATGGGTGGATGGGACACACCAATGGTTCAGAAAGCTCTGGGTGCTGTGGATACCAAGACATGAGACGAGATAGGGCAGCTACTGCAAAGGCATACCCTTGGAACCTAGGAACTTAACTCTGGAGAGAGTTTGCTGCCATCCCACACTCACGGGTCAGTCCTGGGTCGTCCAAGAGTTGGTAGCAACTGTCTCACCAACAGTGCCCACTTGGACTTCATGCTTTGAAAGACATTGTTATCTATCAGTCTATGATAGATAGACTAATAATTCAACCCTAATAATCATCACCAACTTACTTGAAGACTCATTTGCCAGTCATTGCACTAAACATTCTATAGATGCTATGTCATTAGATCTTTATAACACCGTCATGAAATAGGTATTATTATTCTTCCCATTTTACAGATGGAAAAACTGAGATTAACTGACTTGTCCTAGCAGAAACCCTGGGTCAGTGGTGCCAGAGGTAGCATCATTTTTTCTTAAAGGCTCATGCTATAGGAGACAGCCAACCAAGGCTTCCAATTAGGATGAGATCAGTAACAGGTATTAAGTTTTAGAGGTATTAAGTTTAAGAGTTTAGAGTCAAAATGTCTCCCTTTGAGACAAATTCAAGATGTCACCTTGCTCTTCCCCATACCATTGTCAGACTTCAAAAGGGTACTGTGACCTTGCTCTATCCTTTTCTTTTGGAATTTTACATCTGCAGGGTGGATACACACTGCAGCAGGTGCTGTCAATGCTCCATGCATATCCTTTTGGATTTCCTTACTATTTCTGTGTGCACCAGCTTAACTTCCAACGGCCAACATCTTTGCCAGAAGGCTAGCCTCAGCCTGCTTAGAGGTTTATTATCAAAGTACTCTACACAGAGAAGTGGGACCTTTAGATGTGTCCTCCACTCTCTTCCCCTCTAGGGCTTTGACAGATATCTTTAATGGAATGGTTTGGATGCCCAGACATGGACTTAACATTGACTCAGTTAGTCTAGTTCAGTGGTTCTCAAAGTGGAGTCTCCAGACTAGCAGCAGAAGCACCAGGTGAGAACTTTCCAGAAATGCAACTTCCAGGGCTCCAGCCCAGATGTGATGAATCAGAGACTCTGGAGCTGAGATGCAGTAGCCTGCTTTACCAAGCCCTCCAGATGAGTCTGACGGTAGGTGCTGAGGCATGAGAACCACTGGTCTAGTTGATGGCTTTGGAATGTCTGTGCACATTTCCCCAATTTTCCTTGTGTTCAGTCTTTTATGGCCCTAACAGGGCCCTGAATTCCTCTATGATATGGAAAACTTAGATCTGGGGCTCCCAGGGGTGCAGGGGGGGAGCCAGGAGGGATGTGGGCAGCATGAAACAATCGCATAGTGAGAACGTTAGTCCATCTCAATTCTCCTTCATGCTGACTGCATCAGGGGGATTTCTTGTGCTAAGACGTCTTTACGTCTCTCTGCCATGTGCTAACCCCAGATTTGGACAGGCAGCAGTATTCACAGGGAATTGAATAAGTTTATTTTTCCACTTGGATGTCTATTTATTTCTGGTCCCCTTATTTTAATGGCAAGTGATGTTGATTCTCCATTCATGATTATAAGATACATCTTCACCTGTAAATAAATTTGCTTTAAGTGAAAAAGGCTACAAATGGTCCATGAATAAATGTAGGGCTGCTACATGAACAGGACAAAATCAAGACAGGGTGGTGAGTGAATGGCTGAGTTAGGCTGGGAAAAGTTGGCTGAGACAATGTGGAATCTTCAAAAAGAGGTGACAGCTCTTGGCACCCGAAGTCTAAGAGGGCTGGAAACATTAGGAGGTACGCTTGGCCACAAACGTCATGAAGACCATGTGACTCTGAAAAAAACAAGAGCTAACTCTTATGCAGTGCTTCCAATGTACCAGGCAATGCTCTCAGCGCTTTACACGATTTACTTAATCCTTGTAACAGCCCTAAAAAGTAGGAACTTTTGTTATCCCCATTTTACAGAATAAGAAACTGAGGCTCAGCAAATTTGGATAACTTGCCCAAGGTCACCTAGTCAGTAAGAGGTCCCAAGTCCAGCTCTAGCTCTGTTAGATCCCTCCAAAGCCTCCATTCTTCTTGCTTTACATCTTGGGGGTGGAGGTGAGTAAAGGGGAAGGTTCCTGTGGTCTATAAGCAGCTGAGTCAAAATGTCCCTTTTTTTGAGCCTGTCACCTTGCTCTTCCCCCTACAGTTGCCTGACTTCACAAGGCAATAAAAATCCCACATTACTGCAAACTGGCTTTGCCTTTTTCTTTTCTAAGGCCCCCAGACCCAGACCTATAGAGAAGGGAAGACCTGCTGAGTGTGAAATTAGCCTTTAATTCATTCTACATACACTTAAACTGGGTCTACTGGACCCCAGGTCCTGGGGACACAATGATCACCCAGCTGAAGCCCCTGTGTTTATGGGGAGGGTTAATAAACACATAAAGAAGTATCAGATAATCGCCTGTGTGGTAAGATGGTGAACAAAATAATACAGGGAAATGGGATGGAGAGTGACAGGAGTGGGAGGGGGAAGGGCTCCAGTGGCACAAAGGTTGGGGGGTAAAATCAAGCCTCGTGGGTTCAGGGGTCAGAAGTTAAAGGCTGATGAGGCTGAAGTGAAGAGAACCAGAGTGAAGGGAAGACTTGAGGAAAGGGAGGTGGGCAGGACCCCGGGGCCCCAGCAAGGAGTCTGTATTTGATTCTACAAACACCAGGAAGCCTCTGGAGGAATTGGATGACTGTGACTCGGTCAGATGGACATTTGGGAAGCCCTGGTTGGGGAGACTGCTGACGCCAAGTGATAGTTGAACCAAGAAGTAAGTGTCTGCACACTTTCCTGTTTGAACTAGCTCAATTCCGCCAGGAAGCTTCCAGAAAGAGACTGCTCCTTTCTGCCAGCCCCACCTAGGAGTCTCCTTGACCAATCCCAGCTGGAAGCTGACGAGCAGTGTGAACGCAGAGTGAGGGCAAGCAGCTGAACGTCACCTTCGGACCACATCCGTATCAGGACAAGGCAGCCGAGACCACCAGTGACCTCAGCCGTCTCCTGCCTCCCCCTGGCATTTTCCTCTCTGTCTCTCACAGTAAGGGAGCAGCCCTCCTCCACTCTGGCTGAAGGGTGGGAGATGGAACTCTCATCCTTCCAGCCAGGGCTTCAGAGGGCAGCGCCAGGCTCTGGAGCATAGCCACGGCCCTTGCAGACACCCCAAGAGAGCGCTTTCCGATGCCTGGACACAAACTTGGCACAGAGGTTCACATGTCTAGAACTAGAACTAGAGCCCACACATCCAGGACCTGCTGATCCAGCCGGCAGGATTAGCTTAGAGCTGAAGTCACCCAGACCCTGGAGGGGAGGCGGTACAGGAACTGAGGCCAGACTTGTGCGTGTCCCACTTACAAAGAATCATTTTTCCAGCAGGAAACACGCATGATTCCACCCCAATTAGACTTGTCCTTTTCACTGCCCATGGAAGAAAAGAGCTACTAGCATGCAATTTATCAGTAAACCACCTGCTTCAGAATCAGATTCCCAAGGCACACCCTCTCGGGTTCTGACTCAGGAAGTGCCGGGAATGTGAGTTTTCAGCAAGCGCACGCCACAGCTCAAGGACCACAGTAGAAGAAGGATACATTCTACTTCCCAGATGAGTGGTGTCCAGATGCCTAAACCTTCCAGAAGGCAGGGTCCTCCCCCCTCCACACCCCCACCAAAAAATAAATAAATAAATAAATAAAAGGAAGTGGTGTCAGGATAATATACAGAACAAATCTGGGTTCAAAGCCTGACACCACTTCCTGGCTGTGACAAGCTGGGGAAGTCACTGACCCGCTCTGAGCCTCAGTTTCCTCATCTGTAAAGTGGGGACAACCTAAATGTCTATCGACAGGCGAATGGATAAAGAAGATGTGGCACATATATACAATGGAATATCACTCAGACAGAAAAAAGTAACGAAATTGAGTTATTTGTAGTGAGGTGGATGGACCTAGAGTCTGTCATACAGAGTGAAGTAAGTCAGAAAGAGAAAAACAAATACCGTATGCTAACACATATAATATATGGAATCTAGAAAAATGGTACTGATGAACCTAGTGGTAGGGCAGGAATAAAGATGCAGACGTTGAGAATGCACTTGAGGTCACGGGTGGGGAAGGGGAGGCTGGGACGTAGTGAGAGAGTGGCATGGACATACATACACTACCAAGTGTAAAATGGACGGCTGGTGGGAAGCAGCCGCATAGCGCGAGAGATCAGCTCGGAGCTTTGTGACGACCTGGAGGGGTGGGATAGGGAGGGTGGGAGGGAGACGCAAGAGGGAGGGGATATGGGGATATACGTGTGCATAGAGCTGATTCACTTTGTTGTACGGCAGAAAGTAACACACCATTGTGAAGCAATTATATTCCAATAAAGAGTATTTAAAAAAAAGTGGGGGGCTTCCCTGGTGGCGCAGTGGTTGAGAGTCCGCCTGCCGATGCAGGGGACGTGGGTTCATGCCCCGGTCCGGGAGGATCCCACATGCCGCGGAGCGGCTGGGCCCGTGAGCCATGGCCGCTGAGCCTGCGCGTCCGGAGCCTATGCTCTGCAGCGGGAGAGGCCACGGCAGTGGGAGGCCCGCGTACCGCAAAAAAAAAAAAAAAAAAAAAGTGGGGACGATCACAGCATCTGCCTCGTAGGGTGGCAGAGGAGATTAATGATACGACAGAAGTAAGGTGCTCAGGACAAGCACTTGAAGTTGCAGGTACTCTCGTTTTTATTGTGGGAGTTGTCGCTTTTCCTGCTAGCTGATGCAGTGTTCCACAAGCCCCTAAGACCCTCTGCTGGAGGACTTTCTCTGGCTGGGAATGTGGGCTGGCTGGACTGCCTGGACCCCTGAAAGAACTCCGGGTGGGAGCTGGTTGATGGACCACCCAGTACCCTCTCCCTTGGGGTGTGTCGACGTGGGGCTGGACCCCAGGTGCCCATAGCCGTCACCCGCTCTTCCAGGACCCAGGACAGGCTGCCTTGTTTCCCCTCCCTGTCTCGCTCCCCTACTCCCCTGCTGGTGTGGCCCGGGATCACTTCTCAAAGAAACCATGTGCCCTCAAATCCCTGTCTCAAAGTCTGTAGAAACAGGGGAGCCCAACTAAGACACCACGATTATTAAAGGAGGTTCAGAACAGCGACGTGGTCTGTCCCAAAGTTCTCACACCAAAACCAAGTCCTCTGCTCCCTGTCCCTTGTGTGTCCCTTGAGCCCAGGAGTTTGGTCCTCCTTGTGCTCCGTTCCACATGGAGGAAAAGGGAGGGGTGGGCAGGACACAGCTGACCACCCTGGACAAACCTCCATACCAGACGTGGTCTAGAGGAGCACCATGAGTTAGGATGGTGGCTCTGATCAACTCCAGGCACCAGGGAAAGGTCGTATGTGGTTCCAGAAGTGGTGAAAAGCCTGGGCTTCGGAATTCAGCCAACCTGAGCTTGAATCTACCCTTTCCAGACTAAGGGGGCATCCGTCTGCTTTGTTAAGTTCCGGGTTCCTCACCTGCAAAACTGCCATGAGGCTCCAGTGAGAAAATGCCTAAGTGGTGCCCACCTGGGCAGCAAATAAGTCAGTGTCTCTGCAGGCAGGGCTAAGGCACACTTGAGGGCACACGGGGAATGCCATGCGAGCCTCAGACAGCTTGGAAACTTGGAAAGGGTTTATTTAACACTTTCATGGAAAAGAGTTTATTTTTTTCAAATTCAAAGGCTAACAGGATAAGCTTCAGTTACCAAGAAAAGTTGCTTACGTGGGATATCTCATTCTCCAAAGGAGCTGCTGGCCGAATGAGACATCTTCTCTGTCTGAAAATTAAATATGTGAATTTATCTTGGGGGCAGGATCTGGGTCTTCCTCATCTTTGCAGCAACCTTCCCTACCCCGCCTTCAGTGCCTGGTCTGGTGGCTGGTGCATGATACATGCTGAACAGATATTGGAGAGGTGGAGGGAGAGAGGAGGAGAGAAAGAAAAAGGAAGGCAAGCCCAGCAGCAGGGAAAGCCCATTGAATGCCCCTCGTGTGGGGCCCTTAATAGTCTCCATCAATTTTTTAAAATGATTTCTATTTCTTATAAATTGTATCCCTTGCAGAGTGTGAAGTGCAAACACGTCCCCTTCAGCATTCCCTTCCTTCTGCCCTCCTTCCTCCCCGATGGGGAGGTGGGGGACAGGGGTCTGACCACAGGCAAACTGGACTTCCATGGATCTTGCCCGGGAACCGCGGGGACAAACGGCCCCTTTTATGAGCAGCTCTGCCATTTTCTTAATGGATTTGTCCTGGCCCCCCAGCAGCCCCATGGAGCAGATGCAAGCCCGGAGACCGGTGTGAGGCTGGAATCAAGAAGGGTGGCCTTCCTGGAGGAGGGGCCCCCAAGACTCTTGCTGGTGAACACAGTCACGTTCATTTCAAATGGTTCATGGGGGATTCTAACCAGTTTATGAAAAGTTTGCTCCAAACAGCCCAAATCCCTGGTCCTTTCTCTCATCTCACACCAGCTCACATTGCAACCCACCTGAGAAGGCACCGCCTTTCCTTCCGGAGTGCAAATGGGATGTTTTAAAAACCTGGTCCCCGATATCCAATTGAGGAAACGTTAAGCAAACACCAATCTGGGGCCAGGCGCTCTTACATAACCCTGTACAACTCTGAAGAACAATCCGTGAGCAATGGATAATGCTGCACCCGTGCCCATTTTAAAGTCAAAAAGACTGAGGCTCAGGAAGCAGCCCAATCATACAGATAGTAAATGGCAGAGTCAGGATAACCATTCATTCACGCACGCAAAAAACATCATCACCTTCCTCCTCATGTCAGGTGCTGTGAGAGGCACTGGGGGTGTATAATAAAATAAGACAAGAATTCTTTCTTTAACAATCTTTCTTAGAATCATCTAGAAAGGAGTTTACTACCTAGATAGGTATATAAAGCCATCTCTTGTCCTTTCAAACATGAACATCTTTCCACTCGTCCCATCACCTCGAAGTTGCCTCCTAATAGGAACATACATATTGATAATTACCTTAAATGTAAATGGATTAAATGCTCCAACCAAAAGACATAGACTGGCTGAATGGATACAAAAACAAGACCCATATACACGCTGTCTACAAGAGACCCACTTCAGACCTAGGGACACATACAGACTGAAAGTGAGGGGATGGAAAAACATATTCCATGCAAGTGGAAATCGAAAAACAGCTGGAGTAGCAATTCTCATATCAGACAAAATAGACTTTAAAATAAAGACTATCAGAAGAGACAAAGAAGGACACTACATAATGATCAAGGGATAAATCCAAGAAGAAGACATAACAATTGTAAATATTTATGCACCCAACGTAGGAGCACATCAATACATAAGGCAAATACTAACAGCCATAAAAGGGGAAATCGACCGAAACACATTCATAATAGGGGACTTTTAACACCTCACTTTCACCAATGGACAGATCATCCAAAATGAAAATAAATACGGAAACACAAGCTTTAAATGACACACTAAACAAGATGGACTTAATTAATATTTATAGGACATTCCATCCAAAAACAACAGAATACACTTTCTTCTCAAGTGCTCATGGAACATTCTCCAGGATAGATCATATCTTGGGTCACAAATCAAGCCTTGGTAAATTAAGGAAAATTGAAATCATATCAAATATCTTTTCCAGCCACAATGCTATGAGACTAGATATCAATTACAGGAAAAAAATCTGTAAAAAATACAAACACATGGAGGCTAAACAATACACTACTTAATAACCAAGAGATCACTGAAGAAATCAAAGAGGAAATCAAAAAATACCTAGAAACAAATGACAATGAAAACATGATGACCAGAAACCTATGGATGCAGCAAAAGCAGTTCTAAGAGGGAAGTTTATAGCAATACAATCCTACCTTAAGAAACAAGAAACATCTCAAATAAACAATCTAACCTTACACCTAAAGCAATTAGAGAAAGAAGAACAAAAAAACCCCAAAGTTAGCAGAAGGAAAGAAATCATAAAGATCAGATCAGAAATAAATGAAAAAGAAATGAAGGAAACAGTAGCAAAGAGCAATAAAACTAAAAGCTGGTTCTTTGAGAAGATAAACAAAATTGATAAACGATTAGCCAGACTCATAAAGAAAAAAAGGGAGAAGACTCAGATCAATAGAATTAGAAATGATAAAGAGAAGTAACAACTGACACTGCAGAAATACAAAGGGTCGTGAGAGATTACTACAAGCAACAGTATGCCAATAAAATGGACAACCTGGAAGAAGTGGACAAATTCTTAGAAATGCACAACCTTCCGAGACTGAACCAGGAAGAAATAGAAAATATAAACAGACCAACCACAGGCACTGAAATTGAAACTGTGATTAAAAATCTTCCAACAAACAAGAGCCCAGGACCGGATGGGTTCAGAGGCAAATTCTATCAAACATTTAGAGAAGAGCTAACACCTATCCTTCTCAAACTCTTCCAAAATATAGCAGGGGGAGGAACACTCCCAAACTCATTCTACGAGTCCACCATCACCCTGATACCAAAACCAGACAAAGATGTCGCAAAGAAAGAAAACTACAGGCCAATATCACTGATGAACATAGATGCAAAAATCCTCAACAAAATACTAGCAAACAGAATCCAACAGCACATGAAAAGGATCATACACCATGATCAAGTGGGGTTTATCCCAGGAATGCAAGGATTCTTCAATATACACAAATCAATCAATGTGATACACCACATTAACAAATTGAAAAATAAAAATCATATAAAAAGAAATTGCCTCCTAGAAATGATCCCATTTGGATTGGAACCAGGTTTCCAGAGTCTTGGGTTCGGAAGAATCACTTTCCCCCCAGAGGCTTCTTTTGAGATCTATTCCACCAACTAGTATCTCCTGAGTACTTGCTATGTGCCAGGCATGGTGCTCGCCCTGGATGTATAAACACAGTGAACAGAGCAGACACAGCCCTACCCTCAAATAGTTTAAAGTCTGGTCGGAGAGACACGCAGGTAAATAGACAAACACAATGTAGTATATTATATGGAATGATCGTGAAGGGCGGGGTATGGCACTTGGAACTGAGGGGAGTCAGGGAGGGCTTCCTGGAGAAAGTGATAACTGAGCTGAGCCTGGGGAGCTAGCAGAGTTGTGCAAGGAAGATCTAGGCTAAAGCACTAGGGCGCAAAGAATCCTCGGTGGGTGGGCACGTCTCCAGCTGATGGCTCAAAGAAGCTGGAGCTCCAGGCATAAGGAGGGAAGTGGTGAGGAGGGAGGAAGGAGAGGTAAACAAGGATAGTGCAGGGTCTCCTCGGGAGACTGGATTTTATCCTGAGAGCCAGGGGGAAGTAAGGAAGGGTTTTAAACAGGGAGGTGAAGGCTGGGTAAGCATCTTGGAAAGACCCCCCTCTGGCAGCAGATACAATCACAGGGCAGCAAGTTCCCCTCTCAGGTTATCCTTCCCGCTCCCTGCCTCTGTGCGCCTTTTCCCACAGCACTGCATTAAGTGCTCCTTAAGCCTTCTTGCAAAATCACTGAACAAAATCATTACCCCCTTCGCAGTGGGCTTGTCTGAATGAGTGCCCCAACCGAGCAGTTTTGACGCCCCTGGGGTCTCTCATTTGAGCCCGTGCTTCTAGAAACGTCTCCATATGCCCTCAGTGAAGAATCTCAAAAAACACCCCTTCCCTCACTGCCCACAGCTCAGTGGGGTTGAGCTCTTTGGCCTACAACTGGGTTAGAAAGAAAAACGCAACAGCAGAAATAAGCAAGGGAGATGGGGAGTATTAACATAGAAATAAGACTGAACGCTCCAGCAACATAATGAAAAATAATCAGGAAAACCCCGGCACAGGTCTCTCCACAAAAGGATACTGTAAGGAAGCTGTAGATTTATTACCTGTTGGTGATGCCTTCCCCGACCCCCTCAGCTTCCCCGAGAGAGGAGAGCATGACCACAGGGTCCGCTGGGTTCCCAGCACCCGGGGGTGTTCATCACAGAGACCCATTTGTCATCTTTCAATTCAAGAAGGGATGATGGGAGAGGGTAGCAGGCGGGGGAGGAAAAGACTGACAGCTCTGGTCCAGGGTCAGGTTGAGACCAGATGCTCATCTTCTGTTCTGCTTGTCTGGTTCAAGAAGAAGCAGAGTGGGGGCTGGCAACTGTGTGGCTGGTCCTTTGCCCATGCAAAGTGGTTAAGGCTCTGGGACCTTGAATCAGAGGGATCAGTGGGTTTGAGGAGTGGATCCACCAGCTGTGAGACTCTGGGCCAACTATTTACTCCTGAAGGCCTCTGTTTTCTCATCTGTAAAATGGGGATAATAATAGACCCTACCTTCCCTGGTTGTTGTAAGAATTAAATGGGCTTGTGCATGTAAAGCACTTAGCAAAATGTCTGGCACTCAGTAAGCCCTCAATACATGGGGTGAGCACCCTCCTCCGCCTCATATCCAATCCCCACCTCAGCCCCAAGAGAATTATAATCCTCCCTCACATACCACTGTCACTGGACCCAACTATAATAGGTAAAAACGTATATAAGGGACCATTAATTCCCACGACGATTATTGCAAAAACTGACGTGTTTCTATTCATGGAAAAATAAGTTTGGGCTTCAAGCTGGTGATCTCTGAGATGCATGCTCAAAATTGTATCCTGCCAATATCCTGCCCGTTGCACAAATTCCTGAAGCCTCCGGGAACTTCGCGGCAGCTGCAACACCGGCTCGTGATTTCCCCCGCTTTTCAAGAGCTGGGAAAATTAGGGCACCCAGTGGCTCAAACCAACCATGGCTTACTTCACGCTTTTATCTCTTTGTCACCTGTGGCTGAAGTCATTTTGCAAACACAGGAAAATTTCAGATAAAACATTGTATTCTGATGTAAGGACACGGGCTAGAAGGACACACAGGGCAAGAAGGGAACCAAAGAGTATGTGAAATCCAAGTGAATGTCAATAGTGCCAAGGCTGAGAAACCCTGATATAAACCCTTTAACATGTCTCCCAAGAAGTTGGCTGGTTCTGAAAGTCCCCAAAGAAAAATGGAGAACAACAACTACAGAAAAGTAGGAAATGGGTAACTTTTCCAGAACTTTGACCTTGCTTAAACCCATAGAGGTGATTTGGTGAGTCTGTTTCTTTTCATACTTTGTATTCATAGAGAATCCACTTCTGCAATGAAATAAGTGCTGAACACCTTAAAGATTCCGATTTGAAGGAATCCCCAAATCACTAAGGTGACTGGGGCACTCACATGTCTTATCACATCAAATGCACGTACTAGCCTCATTTTACATCAGAGAGGTTTAGAAACTCTCCCAGAGTCACACAGCTAGGAAGTGGCAGAGCCAGGACCTGCTCTCTCTAGCTCCAGCGTCTGGAGCTTGCTGTTGCTTTACTGTCCTAAGTGGAGTTCCCCAGAAGCAGATCCTGAGGCGGGTGATTTATGGAGGCAGTTCTCCAGGCTGTTCCTCAGCAGGATAGGAAATGGGGGAGAAGCTAAGCAAGGATGTGGCTGCAGGTGACTACAGTCTCAGCCTGATCCCACAGGGGACTCTGGAGTGTGAACTGTACCATAGAGTCTGTCTGCTTTGAGGCGAGGAAGCTGGCCTTTTCCACACTTGCACCATTAGGCCCTGGCTCTGAGCCACGCGGGGGAGGAGCTGCAATCACCCAAGGGCAAGCCTCCAGAGAAGGTCTCAGGTGTCAGCGTCAGCGTCCCTAAGTGAGGTCACTGGCACTGTGAGCAGGACATCAAGACACACGTGGGTGAGCCAGGGCTGCGCTCAGCAACCACTGATTTTATCACCTTGTCTTCAAAACGCAGGAGTGAGCGCCCTGCGGTCCTACAGGAAAACGAGTCTTAAACGTCTGCAAGGTATTCTGATACCCAAACCCTTCCCGTCTCAGGCCCTGAGAGCAGGTGACTCAGAGAACATCAGACTCCCGGCTTCTGCCCTCCACTCCACCACCCAGAGGAATGGCCATCCTGACATCACATTCTCCTCCCCGCACCAGGCCTCATCCTGGCTGGCAAGCTGGTCCAGCGTGACGAGAGCTCCAGAGCCCAAGACTGCTTTCGCCGGACTGCGGCTGGATGTATGGTGAGCGGTGCCCCCCTGCAGCCTGGAGCCTCAACAAGCACCAACAGGAGGCCCAGCAGTAAGGCCAGTGCCACGGCTGCACAGCACAGCCAGTCTCCTCTCGACCCCGGGCCCCGCCTGCAAAACACGCTCAAAGTCTTCTCAGCCCTGATCCAAGCCTTTGCCCGTGCTATTTCCTCAGCCCAGAACACTCATGCGTGTGTGCAAATAGGAATTATCTGAGAGTTTGGTTAAAATGCAGATTTCTCAGCCCTATCCGTAGAGTCTGGGCTACTTCTCCATTGGTGGTGTTGGATGTCCCCTCCCTTCTACTCTCCAGCCTGTGCAGGAAACAAAACAAAACAAAACAAAAAACCACCTTGGTTCAAACTCTTATCTTCAAGAACACAAGCCACCCAAATCACCACTGCTGCCAGTTTTCCTGCCAGAGATGCAGATAGAGGTGGAGAGGTTTCCAAGGAGACAGACCTCGGCTCTGCAGAAAGGTCCTTCTGTAGAAGGACTCTGAGAAGGGGGAAGGATGCAGATAAGGCATGACTGAACCAGGGAAATGCATCAGCATCTCACTGCAGGAGCAAACTCCAGCCAGCTGAATCCACAGCTATCAGACAGTAGTAGATTGTGCTGACATCCGACCACTTAGAACTAAACTCCACTCCGTGCTCATGAACCTATTAGATGAAAATGCCTCATTTTAGATAACTGCAAATTGCTTTCTGAGCATAATTTCCTATTAGTTCATTAATCTCTCTATTCAGAATGCCGACAAGACAGCTGATGATAATTCTGGAGGAAGTGGGCACTGAACCAAAGCAGGAGGCAAAGAGTTAGATATTTGGAAGTATCCTGGCTTCCGGGGTGGAGGGGTACCCCAAAATTAATTCATAACGCTAATGATAGTATTAACTTTCATTTATTAAGCTCTTATAATGGGTCAGGTACCAGGCTAAGCATTTTCCCTTATTTATCTCAGTTGTTTTTTTTAAAACAATCTAGTAAGGTAGATATTATTTTCTTCTTTCTATAGAGGAAGAAATTGAGCCTCAGAAGTGATTACACAGTTAGTGGCAGAGTCAGGATTCAAATATAGGTGTGTGTGTGTCTGACCTACAGCCTGGGTTCCTAATCATACCTTATCATTTTGACTCAGCACATAAATATTTACTGGATGAATTTACTGGAGAAGCCAGGATGAACAAGACTCACGTCTATAGAGTGAGGCCAAGGGATGTTAACAGCAGAAGAGACTGAAAAATAATCAGCAAAGATGGACCAACCTTCAAAAACAAAGAAATGTCAGGCTGGAAAATAAAATTGGATTTTGTCAAACTCCTGCTTTTATAGAGAGCGGTGGTTCTCAAATTGTGGTCCCAAGACCAGAAGCAACAGCATCACCTGGGAACTTGTTAGAGATGCAAATTCTGGGGACCCACCTCAGACCCGCTGAATCGGAGACTCCAGGGCATAGGTCCAGGAAGTTATGTTTTAATAAACCTTCCAGGGGATTTTGATACACACTCAAGTTTTGAGACCCATAATCTAGAAAAATAAAATCAGCTCCGCAAGGGAATTCGGAGCTCACGGGGGTAGCGCTTCTAAATGTAATGTGCACGAGAATCACCAGGACGACCTTAAAATGCAGATTTGGATGCGGCAGGTCTGGGGTGGGGCCTGAGAGTCTGCATTTCTGATCAGCTCCCAGGTGATGCTGATGCTTGCTGCAGGACCAGGAGCCACACTTGGAGTAGCAATGGGTCTAAGCCAGGGCGTTTCTGGCAATAACACAACCAGAACTGCTCTAGGTTTAGAAAAGGGGGGTGGGTGGGTGAGAAAGAACCATTGCCTTTGGGATAGGTTCAAACCCAAGCCTCTGGAAATGCTTTAGGAAAACAGGAAATCACCCACATCACATACCACTTTTTTCCCAAAGTTCCCACTCAGGTATAAGACCTTCTCTGAGCACTTTAATTAAAATCGCAGCCCCTTCCCTGACTCTTCCTATCTCCCTTCTCTGCTTTGCTCTTCTCCTCAGCACTTGAGCATCGTCTGAACAGATGACCTATTTTACTGATTTACTTTGTTTACTGTCTGGCCTTCCCCATCTCCATCTCTCACCAGCATGTAAGCTCCATGAGGCCAGGGATGTTGTCTGCTTCATTCACTGTTATTTCCCCTGCGCCTAGAACAGTGCCCAGTGCATAGTACGTGCTCAATAAATATGTCAAGTAAATGAACACACATTTCTGCCCATTTTTTCTAGACGCTCCCTCCCCACTCTCGGCGCTGCCCTCTGGAATTCCACCTGTTGCTGCTGTCATGCATGTACTTCAGTTTCACCAAAATTTATTTCTCTATAGGTGTGTCTTCCCTTAAACTCCTTGACAATGGGGTCTGTGTGTTACCCTTTTCTGTCCTTCATCTAACCCTTCCACTCAAAATTCTGCCAACCTTTGAAAACACATATAAACAGCCATCCATCCTCACTATAATTAATGCAAAAACCACAGAATTTCATTCATGGAAGAGTAAGGTCAAACTTCAGCTGGTGATATCGGTAATGCATGCTCCTAGTTACATACTAGAGGGAGCGCTAAACTCCACTGCCATCACACAAGTACAACGTCAAAGTTCCTGAAGCAACCCAGAACTCTGCAGCTGTTACAGACTCTGTTTTCACCTTTCGTGCAGTTTTTCTAAGGGCTGAGGCAAATTAGAAAGATCAGTTGTTCCTTCCAACCACGGCTTGGTTTGAATCCTGCCTCTTAGAGTTCCAGGAGCTATATCTGCACAAGGTGGAGTGAGGAGGACTTTTGATAAAACATTGTCATCTTGGGCAAGGACATTTCACCCGTTCCTTCTAACCGCCCTGTGGCAGGGGGTGCTAATATCACGCCCACTTTGCAGGTAAGGAAACTGAGCCCTGGGATGACGGTCCCCTGCTCAAGGTCACACAGGGAGTCTGGCAATGCAGGTGGGACTCCAGCTCAGTTCTGGCTGCCTTAAAGCCTCTGCTTCTGGGACCCACCTCTCTCCCCCAGGTCCCCGTCCCTCCCCCAACCCTTGGCAGGGTCTGAGCCTCTGCTCATTACTTCTAGAACAGAAACAGCAGGAGTGGACGCTATCTCATACTTCTACCTCTAGCGCTGAAAATTAAAATGGCTCAGGGAGTATTCAGCCTTGCCGACTCCTGGCTGCATCCCTGTCACCTAATTACCTGACTTCAAAGCCTCCACTCGGCAGGTGTGAAGATGTGAAAGCTGCCGTTTCCCCTGAGAACATGGAGTGACTACACACAGATAAAACAGGCCCCAGAGCAGCTAGTGTACCTGGGAAATCAGACAGAACTTTGAGTTGGACCCGAGGGCTTGGCTTAGTGTGTCTCAAAGTCAGAAAGACCAGGGGCCGCCATCCTGAGTACTCACCTGAGAGCTGGGTCTATAAAGGACCAAGGTGGGGATGTGGGCCTCCAAACACTAATGATGGGTAGTTACTGCCCGCATCTCCTTCCCTTGTGCCATGGAGCTTAAGGCTCCTTTAGAGGCTGGAACTCATTAATCCTCCCCACAACTCCAGGAGGGAAGGGCACTCAGCCTCACCTTTTGACTGAGACATCCAGGCTGGGGGAAGAGTAAGAACTCCTTCATGGGGCAGGGATGTGGGGAGGCCTGAAGGAACCCAAATGAGTTCCCAGCCTGGACTGCACAAGGAAGAGGAAGTCTAGAGGAGAGAGAAGGGTTCCTACTTTTCAACTTAGTGGCTCCTGTAAGGCGATCAGAGGCACACTCGTTTGTAACCCTTAGATACAGCTGAATGTTATTGACTGTTTTACAGTAATTGGACCAAAGCAGGTATTTAATACAAGTTTACGGAAGGAAAGAGGAAGGCCAGACAGAAAGGCATTTGTGACCTTTGACAGAGGACAAAACCCTAAGCCTGGCACTGGGCTATGTCCTTTGGTGATGATTTATTCAATGCTCACTGTCACATTGGGCAGGTGTGATTATTCCTTTCACGCAGATGAAAATACTAGCAACGGAAATGTGGGGCGACTCGCCCAATGTCACTGAGCTAGACAGCCACTTCTTAGCTGTGTGACCTCAGGTTTATCCTTGCTGGGAGTCAGCTTTCACATCGGTAAAATGGGAAGACTCAGAACCACCGCCCCCCACCCCGAGAGGCACCACAAGAAGAACAAGTAAAGGGCAAAAGGCCTTTGCAAACTCTAACTCAGGGATCAGCAAACCATGGCTGAGTGGCCAAAGCCAGCCACGGCATATTTTTGCACAAAAGCCTTTACTGGAATAAATAACTTTGTCACACTTATTTGTTTATATACTGTCTATGGCCGCTCTTGAGCAACACGGCAGAGCTGAGTGGTTGTAACAGGGACCCGCTGGCCCACAAAGCCTAAAATGTTTACTGTCTGGTCGAGTAGAGAAAAAGTTTGCCAACCCCTGATTTCAGATGCTATGAAAATGCAAGGTCCCACTGTGCCTCTGCAGACAGCACTATGCCTTTCCAGCATCGCCCTCAGCTCTGGTTCTTATTCATAAGCTCTCTCCTTGACCCTCTGCCCATGTGTAGAGGTTGATTTAAGACCTATTTCTGAAAAAACAGAGAAGCAGCTCCAGAGCCAAGAAACCAAAATCCCGTAAGCTATTTCAGAGCCCAGGATGGCTCCTGCCGACATCAGGCACCATGAAAGGGTGCTTCCAGGAACAGCCACTTACTTGCAGTTTTTACACTTGAGGCCAAAAAGCATCCCCTTCCCACAGACTGTGCATGTCTGAGACATCCAGTACTTCGTGGAAAACCTGTGGGAAAGAGACAGAAAGTGTTCAAGGCCAAGGTGATGGAGACTGACGGATCTCTAGAAGGATGACCACTGACAGGATAAGAACATGGGCCCTGGATTCCAGCCCCTCTTCTTCAGAGATAGGTGACTTAATCGAGTTGCTTAAACTTCAGTCTCTGTATCTGTAAAGTGGGAATAATAACAGTATTGACCTCATAGGTTGTTCAGAGGATTAAACAAGGTCATGCACAGTGCAAGGGCTTTACATAGTGCCTTGTAAACAGAAAGCGCTCACTGAATTGGGCTGTGACTGTATTGCTACCCAAACATTCATAACAGTCATTCAGTCGTTCAACAAACATTGCCTGCCTGGAGGTCTACTATGTGCCAAGTTCAGATTGGAGACAGATGGATAGGGCTAGAACTGTCCTCAGAGAACCACAAAGCAAGGTGGGGCCCCCCGGTGGTCTATTCCTCATCACTGCTAGTTACATCGCCTGGGAAGCTTCAAGAAGGGGTGATCCCCCCGAAAGTGGAGACTGCAAACGTTAGTAGCAGAGAAGAGGGCCCTAAAGGGAAAGCCATTTTGGACATCAGCCCACCTCGCTCCCCAGCCACCACCACTTGCTGCAGACATAAGGCAGTGTAGGGGTTTCTGATATACAGCTAGGAACCAGTGGGAACAGAGATGCATTTGATTAACTTCTGGGGCCCCCTGCTGCCGCCAGGGTGCTTTCCTCTTCATGAGATACCAGGCAGCAGCAGGGCTGGCCCCAAGAAAAGTATTGAAGGTTGCCAGGTCAGAGTTAATTCTCATCTTCAATTTTTGTCACCTTCCGCAGGAGGTGTAGCTAATCTCCACTGCCTCACAGTGTCAAAATGAAAATCAGAAGCGATTATGTAACTTGGTGCTTAAGAATTCTGAGGGCCAGACTGCATCCCTCTGCTGTACCATCTTGCCTGATTTAGGTCAGTCACTCTTCCAACAGAATGATCTGCAGCCCAAAGCCTCCATAACTAAGCAAATAGCAATATTCTGAAGAGACACTCTTGTGGCCAGGAAAACTCCCTTTCCAGTTTTGGACTGGGGGTTGGTTAAGTCCCTTTCTGCCCCTTTAGCAGGATGAGCAAGAGGGGCAGGATGTATTTTGCAGGATTTGTCAGCTCTGGGGAATGGCAAACGGACTCGTGTTTCATCCACCAGCCAGCAGCATGGGAATCAAGAGTATGAGTGGCAGGTGGGAGTTCCTTCTCCTTTCCAGCCCTCTCCCATCCCTGGGATCAGCAATCCCTCTTCCAAGCTGTGGCTGAGGTGACTCTGAGGACAGCGGATGGTATGGGATTTTAATTTCATTTTTTCACCGAGGCTGGGATGAGTCTAGGTCTTTCCATCCTGGCATGGAGCCCAGAGAGAGAAACAGGGTGAGACTGGAGAGTAACAAGGCATCCCAAGTGCCAGCTCCTCTAAGATGTTCCTGATGCCCAAGATCATCAGATCATTTTCCTCCTCTCGGCACCAGCATTTGAATCTGAGGTACCACCAGGTCTAACATTAGGGTGCTAGAGTCTAGTGTCGTGGCTGAGCCAGGGGTGTGGCCAATCCAGGGGTGGAGCCGAGCTAGGGGTGTGGCCAATCCAGAGGTGAAGCTGAGCCAGGGAGCAGCCTGTAAGCAAACAAAACAAGGCCCTTCTTTTTGATGCCTTTCCCTCTGCATCTCACCGCCTGACCACTGACGTGTCTATCATGTATTTCTCACGACTTCCTCCACCGTTTTCTCATTTGAGTCTTAACAACTATCCTGTCAACATATTTCTTTCAAAAACTGTTGACGAGATGCCATTCCGGGAGAATGTGCTCATTCCTGCCTCACCCCGGGTTATGGTGACGTGTCTGCCCCTGGAATTGCCTCCCCCACTTATAGCCCTGATCCCCACCACCACCGTACTGTCATGGTCTGTTAACTGTCTATCCCTCCACTAGACCTCAAGTTTCCCAAGGTTGAAAGCCTTACGTCGTGTTCAGTGCTGCAGCCCCGGTACAGATATTCTCTATAAATACTAGTGGAAAGAAACCATGAATGAGTGAACTCTCTGCTGGTCACAGAGGCCTCGTGCAAAGAAAGCTCTCAGCAGAGGTGGCAAAAGAACACAAAATGCTGGGGTTAATTAGCTTGTAGATTCATCACTTAATCATTCAGGGACTCAGTTTCCCTATCTGTCAAATGGACATGACCACACTTGTGCTACTTACCCCACTGAGTTTGTGAACAGATTGTGAGGATAATGAGATAAAATGTGGAAAGTTAACTTCGTATAAGGGATGACTTAGTAGATAGAAATCTTCCTCCTGAAAAGGGCAGGTGTACTCCTGGAGAGGTTGTCCCGGGCACCCAACAGGGCTGGAGCCCTGGACTGACCTATGCTTCAGCAGAAAGTGAGCATCTCTGACTTCAGCCTGCAATCTTGTCTTCTGGGTGGGGAGACCCAAAATTAGGACAAGCATTTGTCTTAATATTGATACCATTTACTGAGTGGTTATTATGTGCCAGGCCCTTTGCTTAGCATTTTAATATATTATCTCATTTAATCCTCACGACCACCCTATGAGTAGTCAGAAATATCTGATGAGGTAATTGAGTCTCAGAGAGGTTAAGTAACTTCCTCAGGGTTGCAAAGCTTTACTAGCTGGGATTGGAATACAGGCCAGTCTGACTCCAAAGCCCTGGCTTTTAACCAGTAGGTGTTAAGTTTATGAGCCAGGTGAAGCAGACATCTCAGTCCCTTGCCACATCGAGGTTCAGCCTGGCGGAGGAGAGAAGAGCATGGTGATATCGGAGCTGGGGCAAAACAGCCTGCCAGCCTTTCCCCACGCTGGGGCCAGAGGTCCCAGCCCTCCCTGTGCTGGGAGGTGGGCCCCGGTGCAGCCAGGAATCCAGCCTACCTGTGCTTGATGGAGTTGCCGAGGTCTCTGCGAGGGATCTGTGGGGACCAGCGTGGCACTGACAGTGTGTCTGCAGGGAGAGAAGAGAGGAGGAGAAGGTCCTGTTACACAGAGAATCGGAAGTGGGGGTGGGCTCCCACCAAGCCCCAGAAGGAAGAGGGAGGCTCACTGGCCTCAGGAAGGACACTGGCCGCCATCACTTGCTAAACCAAAGCCAAATGGAAAACTGGTTTAGCTTGTGTTACCTTAACTCACACAAGGTCCCCCGGGTGGGGCAGTGCCTGGAAAAAAAAACAGCTGGGGGAAGAATCGAACTGAGCATGGCTCCCATTTACCAAGTGCTTACTGTGTGCCAGGCATGTGCCATGTGACTCACATGCCTGAGCTCGTTACATCCTCAAAACAAGGTTTGGGATTGTCAGCAACCTTCCAGGTGAGGAAGCTGAGGCTTGGAGAGAGGAAGTCGTGTGCTCAAGATCATACACCTTGTAGATCACACAGAAGCTGTGAATCCAGGCTTAAGGGACCTAGAACACGTGCCTGTGTATGCAAAGTTCTAACTTAGCAGATTCCAAATGCCAGTTGTACAAGTATCGCTTTCCTAATTTTTGTCATGCCCCTGTACAACCCATAAAATTATCTACTTAATATTTTAGGTTGACTTGTTTGTTTAAACACATTTATTCTCAAAGCAACTCTATATGGAAAACCAATATCACTTTCTGTATAAGTAACTATTTAAAATACGTCTAACTATGTACCACCTAAACTCATGCTGGAAAAAGTGGATGGATTGATGAATGGATGATTGAGTGGGTAGGTGGGTGGATGGGTGGGTGGACGGATGGATGGATGAATGTCTGGATAGGTGCATGGATGGACAGATGAGTCAGTAGATAGACAGATGGGGAGGTGGGTTGATGGATTGGTAGGTGGGTAGATGGATGGATGGATGAATGGTTGGATAGGTGGGCAGATGGACAGATGAGTTGCAAGGTGGACAGATGGGTAGGCGGATGGATGGATTGGTAGGTGGGTGGATGGATGGATGGATGGATGGATGGATGGACAGCTAGATGAATGGATAAATTGATGGATGAATGGGAACGAGGAAGAAACAATAAATCACACAGACTTCAGGCTGGGTGCCTATGCCCATCTGGTCTTTTCTTTCACGCCTCAGGCTACATCCCAGCGACCCACACTATCACTCCACCACTGACTGAGTTCCAGGATTTCTTCCACAGCCTCTGGGCACCAGCCCCCACCTTCACGCCACTGCCTGGTTGCCCACATCACCCTCCTCGCAGACCTCACAGGCCCCAGAGAGGTGTGAAACAACAGCAGAAATGGACCGGTGCGGCCTGTGAAACCTCCACCAGCTAGAGGAGAGGAGAAGGAAGTGGCTGACCCACACGCCAGCTCTCATTTCTCAGGCCAGATGGATGGAGCCAGATCCCTGTCCACAGAGCTGCAAATACATGCCTCATTTTTCACAGCAGTTGTTATGGAGTGGCACGCTCACTGGGGAGCTGGGCATGTCTGCACCGATCAGGGAGCATTTAACCCTAACCCATTCACTCCTCTCTTCTGTCTAATGACACTGTCAACAGCCATCTGAAAGCTGTTTCCAGAAACCCCAATTCTGCCCTTGTAAAGCTGGGACCATTTCTGGAAGAGCTAATGATTTCCCAAGCCCCAAAGGCCAGAGAAAGAGGGAGACAGCATGATATATCACTCAGAATCAGAGCCAGTGGAATTTCCTCTAGTTTAACTAAAAACTAAATGTCATCAAGTCCAAGCCCATTTTATTACTTGTTTTGGCTTCTGAGAGAAGCAAAAAAGACAAGAAAGAAAGACAATTTTAAAAGAGAGGGAGAGAGAGAGCAGGGGATTGAAGTCAGATTTGTAAGGAAGGATGCTGCTACCTGCTAAGTCCTTAAGATGCTTTCTCCAGTGCCAGGGATGGGTAGAGGTGGAATGGCTATGCTGGAGAGGAAGGGTTAGCTCAGATACACAGCCTCCTCATGGGGAATCTGCAAAGTGAGGAGTGCCAAAGGGGTTTCATCTCATGGGATGTTAGTAGTGGCTGTCTAGGAAAGTGTGTTGAGAAGGATTCTGAGGCTCAAGAGGAAAGAGCATTGAGACCGATTAGTAACATCTGCCATGGGTGAAGAATAAGGCAGTACCAACAAGTCTCCATATTTTTGCCACTCCTACAAGGACAGGGACCACATCTTCATCTTTGCATCACTGCCTCATAGCACAGCAAGCACCTGGGACAAAGTAAGTACGTAACACGTGTTTGCTGAATCTGAGATTCTTATCATAGAAACAGTGAATTTACTGAGCACTCAATATGTGGTAGGCATAATTCTGTGCAGTTTATACGCAGAAGCTTTGCCTCTATGCAGTCGGTGTTCTCATTATTCCCACTGCACAAAGGTAGACACAGGAGCTCAAAGAGGTGCAGTGACTAGCTAAAGGTCACACAGCCGGGCACTGGTAGATCCTCAAGGAGTAACTCTGCAGTTGCTCCCGAGCCTTCCAAAAGCTCCTATATCAGCATCTTCAATCAGGGGCACTTTTGCCCGGGGGAACATTTGGCATTGTTTGGAGATACTGCCAAATAATTGGGGCGGTGTTGTGGGGATGCTACTGGCACCTAATGTGTAGAGACCAGGGATGCTACTCAACATTCCACAATACACAAGACACATCCCCACGCCAAAGAACTAACTAGACCCGGGATTCCCTGGTGGCGCAGTGGTTGGGAGTCCGCCTGCCGATGCAGGGGACACGGGTTCATGCCCTGGTCTGGGAAGATCCCACATGCCGCGGAGCGGCTGGGCCCGTGAGCCATGGCCGCTGAGCCTGCGCGTCCGGAGCCTGTGCTCCGCAACGGGAGAGGCCACAGCAGTGAGAGGCCCCCGCACCGCAAAAAAAAAAAAAAAAAAAAAAAATAGAACTAACTAGACCCGAATGGCAATAGTGCCAAGGCTGAGAAACCCTGATTGAGATGTTTTTCACTTCTCTAGCCATCTCCCCACCCCCTCCCTCTCCCCACAATCTTGAGATGGTACTTCTGAAGCTCAACTCAGTAGAGAACAAATCCTCTTTTATTATAAGCACATCTCACTGTTAGATTCATATCCTAGTTGTTCTCATTCTCAATTACAGCACGCTCTTGAAAAAGTAGATGTAATTAAGTTTGGTAGTTTGGTTTCATCTCCCAATATCTGGTTGAAGGAGCAAATTCCGTCAGTTACATTCATCGGCTGCGACAACATTAGTCTCCAGCAATAACAACCTCCACACGGCTTCGTCCCTGGGTGTGCAGATCTGAACTCTGAGATCTTCTCTTTACTTTCTTCATTTGGATTTCCTTAAACTTGCCAATGCAAGCCTTAAAAGCAAAGGAAAACTGTTTAAAGGGAAAATCTATGAAAATGGAGGCCTTATCACAACAGAGAAGGCAAACAGCACTTATAGCAATTAAACTGATATGGAAACTTCTGTTTAACAATCAAAGTGCCTATTAAGATGTCTCCATAGCTGAACAAAAGCTTCTTTTCTACTCTAATTTTCTGATAACAAGACACGCAGACACGGAGACAGAATTATGACTATCCCTGGTGCCTTTGGTTCCAGGGATAGAATAATAGACATTTCTTCCCAGATATTTTCATTTGCAGTGCATGGCAAGGGAGAGGGCTGGAGAGAAGGAGTGCTTTTCTTCCCTCCTTTAGGTCCCACTGTTGATGCCCTCTCAAAAGTGCCTCTGTATAACAGGAGGGGAGAAACCAGGAGGCTTGGTCTTTGACAGCTTGGTAGCCAGATAGTCAAACAGAAGCCACGATAGAAGAAACCAATATTAATAAAGCATCACGGTAGGTTGAGCCATGATGAAATGAAAAACTCAGGCTCTGACCTGGTGAGTTTGAACTCAGGCTAACAGAGTCCGGCATGGGGAAAACTCTTGAAAACATTTAACACAGAGACATCACGTAAAAATGGGTGATGATAAAGCAAAGGAAAAGGAGGGAAAAGAAGAGGAAGAAAGAAATAAGAATAATGGTATGAATTATAAAAATGAGAAATAAGAAAAATAATAAATATGCTCTGTGTTGAGTGTTACCATGTGCCAAGCACTATTGCCAAATAAGCCCTTTACATATATTATCTCATTTTATCCATACACTGCATGTGTGTGCACATGTGATGTATCAACCGTTATCATCGGTGCCACAGCACCAACAAGGAAATCGAGAAGTTATACCATTTGCCCAAGGTCACACAGCAAGTAAAGGCCAGGACTGGGTTTTTTAAATTCAGGTCACATAGCTGGGGCTCAATAAACGACAGCCAATTTCATCCCCATTTCACAGATGGGAATACTGGCTTAGAAGCAATAAGCAACTGTCTATAGCTAAAAAGTGACTGAGTGGTGATCTGAACCTCAGAGAGGAACAAACTGGATGCTTCTAGTCCAGACTGCTCTCCAGATACACGGAGTTCAACCCATCCTGTACTGTCTGTGCCTCCTACCTCTGTCTGGGGAAAGCAAAGGAAACAATGAGAACCAGACCTTATAAACTCAGAAAAGGGCCTCAGAGGCCCAGAAAGCAATGTCACAGTATGTTGTTTATTCCTACTATCGTACCCGCCACCCCCAAAGATGTCCATCCTAATCCCTGGGCCCCATAAAATATATGACTTAACAGGCAAAAAGAGATTTTGCAGATGTGATTGAGTTAAGGATCTTGAAACGAGAGATTAGTCCGGATTAGCCAGGTAGGGCTGATGTAATCACAAGTGAAAGAGGGAGGCAGGAGGGTCAGAGTCAGAGAAGGAGATGTGATGTTCGCTGGCTCTGAGGATGGAAAGGGGCCAAGTGCCAAGGGATGCAGCAGCCTCTGGAAGCTAGAAAAGGCAACAGAACAGAGTTTCCCCTGGAGCCTCCAGAAGGAAACAGCCCTGCAGACACCTGAACTTTAGCCCTGAGACTGTTTTTGGACTCCTGACCTCCAGAACTGTAAGATAATACATGTATTTTCTTGTAAGCCATTGAGTTTTGGTAATTTGTTACAGCAGCCGTAGGAAGCTGAGACGGCTCTACTGTGTGCCAGGTACGGAACTGGGGGTGGGTATATGGCAAACAAGATAGTCAAGTTTTCTGAGCTTAGAGTCTACAGGGGGAGACATAAGGTGACACATTCCGTGAAGGAAATAAAACAGGACTTTGTGTTAAGGCAACGGGAACCATCTAGTGCATTAGAACACAGGCAGGAGGCTGCACAGGGTCTTACGCATTTAAGAGCTCCCTTTGGCAGCTGAGGGGAGAGCAGCCTGCCAGGCTATGACAGAAAGAGGACGGCCCCACTCCCACCCCCTCCTCTAGCTCCCCACCTCCGCTGGGGTCCAAAACATCAGCCCTGACCCTTACAAGGCCATTCAGCCTCCAGGCCAGGTCTTTCTCACTTGAGCTGTCATGTCATGATCCCACCTGCAGCCCCCAATAAAAAAACCATATCCCAGAGTACTCAGTCCACTGGCTGGTACAGGAGCAATGCACAGTCTGACTTCTTGTACGTATCCCAAGGGGGGATTCGCCTCTTGGAGCTGTTTCTTCCTTTAATCCAAACAACCCTACAAGGTTGTATCCCTAGTTTAGAGATAAGGAAAATGAGGATAATTAATTGTTCCGAGTCCTATTGCTAGTATTTGGTGGACTTGAGAGTTGACCCCAGCTTCCTACAAAACTAAAGCCTTGCTTTTCACCCCCGCACCCTACTGCCTTCCTATGCTATGTCTCCTTCTGAGACAAGCGTAAAAATTATTGTTCAAATCACGCAGTCCTTGAGTTGGAAACGACCACAAGAAACCGTCTATCGCAGTCTCTGAGTCTCTAAACTCTATTGGCTAGAAGAGGAGCTATCCCATCCTTAAATGTTTCCATGGAGATAAAGACCTCTGAGCACATAGTACTATTAATAATAACAGCTAACATTTACTGAGTACTTACTATTTGGCAGGACTCAGATTAAATGCTTTAGATGTATTATTTCATCTAATCTCCTAACTCCATTCCGGGCGGGAGAGCTGGGGTTTGAGTTAGGACAGTCCACCCTGAGAGCTCATCCTCAGAAATGCCGCAAATGAAATGGAAGGTCCAGCTGCCCTTCAACTTCTAGCCCAGGGACAGGAGAGACTGAGAACTTAACAATGGTGCTGCCTTCAAATCAAGCAGCAACTTCTTTAGGCTCCAAGGGTCCTGAAATTAATAAAACTTAGAGCATATTCAACTTTTCTTCTGTGGCCACAGGCCAGTCACCAGCTAAAATCCCACTGATTCATCCAAGGTGGCAACCAGTCCTTGACTAAAGCTGTTCACAGTGTTATTCACATAGCGGGGAACAACTCTATTTGCTTTAATATCCAATTCAAATACATCAGATCTAAAAGTCTTTGTGCTATCTCTAAAGGTTACAGCACCATGGTGCTTCGGGGCCGAATTGAGTTTCTTTGTGTAGATGGACATAATTTTCTCCCTGAGACAACTACAACCCACTTCTCAAGATGCAAATTTCATCACCTGCGGGCTTGCGATCACTGTGAAGGTGTCTAGGGAACAACTCAGCACTGGTGAGTAGTAGATAAGAGTGAGCCTGGGTCGCAGGTCTTGGGGGAAGAAATAGGCAGAAGAGATGCTGGGGGTGAGCAAAGGCTGTGCTGCTCGCTCTTGGTGGAAGAGACCCTTCAGAGGAGATGCTTAGGGATTCCGCATGGCACTGAGGCAAAGCAAAGGGCAATGGTTTAGTTACCTGCCCAGAAATAGGAAGACTGCAGGAATGGAGGTATCGGGGTCAAACCAATTGGTATGTGTGTGGGGTTCAAACCGGCTACCACGCCTTGAGCACAGGCCTATTTTAAAGACGGAGCAGCAGACTTCATTTCTGAATGGGAAGGTTATCAAATTGCTCCATGGAGTGTGGGACTTTGAAGCGAGTAGACCTGTGTTCAAGCATCAGCTCAGCCACTTATTAGCTATGAGACCTTGGGCATTTTCACCTCTGTGAGTCTCAGTTTTTGTCTCCTGTAAAAAAGGGGCCATGATATCTCCCTCACAGAATTGTTAGCAGGATGAAGTGGGGTAATATAATTGGAACAGGGCTTAGCTGAGTGCCTGACATATTATTGTTATTCTTGCTTTTGTCATTGTCACCATCACTCTACCTCTAGGATTAACACACCAGTTAGAACCTGACAAAGCTCTCCATGGACTATGACTTAGAACAGAGGTTGGCAAACTATGACCCTCAGGCCAAATCTGGCCCGTCACCTGCTTTCGTAAATAAAGTCTGATTGGCACACAGACACCCCCACTCATTTACACACTGTCTGTGACTGCTTCTGCACTATAACAGCAGAGTTTGAGTAACTGACAGAAACATGTGGTCCACAAAGCCAGGTATAATTATTACCTGGTCCTTTATAGAAAAAGTGTGTCAACTCCTGATTAAGAGCTGTGTAACTCATTTCCTTGGCTGATTAGTGGAGAAATTTTTCCCTTTTTCTTTTTTTTCCCCAGTTTTATTGAGGTGTAATTGGCAAATAAAATTGTAAGATATTTAAAGTATACAATGTGATGGTTTGATATATGTATACATTATGAAAGGCTTTTTTCTTTGAAGCCAGAAGACTTGGGTTATAGACCCACTTTGGCCACTTACATAGTGGGAATTCTTGGACAAATGGCAGCTTCCAAGCCACAGTGTGCATGACCACGTGGTGTCACCCCTCTGCTCGCCTAATCCTAGGTGTGTTGTTTCAATGTCCATTTTACAGAAGAGAAGAGCCAGGCAGAGTAGAACCATCAAGCGGCCCAGCCAAGGTTCTAACCTATCCCAGTCTCACCCCAAGCCTGTTTTCTTTCTAGCCCTCACCGCCTCCTGGTAGAATAATCTGTGATGAGGCAATGTCTCTGATTACATGCCACTGCTGAAATCCATGTCAGCTCATGAAGACAGAGGGAAAGGAAAATTAACTCTCTCCTCTCACTGCTTCTGCCTGGGCTAATGAATACGATTATCCAGTTGTCACTTTATCAAAGCAGAGAGAAGACCTGGAGGACATGTAAGTTACCAAAGGGGAGATGGTGGTGCTGGTCATGGTCAAGGAGAACAGATGAATGCTCTCCTGGGAGTGGCTCCAGGTACAAGCCTACCTCGGTAGGACAGGTGAGCAGTGAGAGCACTGAGCAAATGGGAGCACAGAGAGGCTGACATGTGAGGCAAGAGGCAGAAAAGTGCAGAGGATGTGAGGGGAAGACCTCACAGTGAGTTAGAATCAAAGTTCTCTTCCATCACCTGTTCCTCCTGGCCCAAGGCTCGGTTAAAATTTTTTTAAACGGTGAAACCAAACTGGAATTACCTTCAGGATCTAGTGGGAAAACTAGGATGTATTGATTCTAACTCCCTCCTTCAAAACCATGCTCCCCTTTTTAAAAAACCATCACCACCTGGCGTCTGAATCCCGGCAGGTAACTGCTTAGCTGGGATTCCCTGAATTGCCCATAAATCACACATGTGAACAGTGATAACATCACGCCCTCTCCCAGTGAGACGGGTGAAGGGTGGAGTCATCAGCTGTGATTTATCTCAGCCCCCTCATATGGCCTCAATTAAATTTCATTGCAGTAAAGAAAGGGAAGATGGCTGAGGCATTTCATTACATTTTATAATGTGCCCACTGTTGAGTTTATTGAAGTGTATCAGGGATTTTTAACCTCCTAACCAAACAATGGGACACCTGGGTGCCACATGAGTAATCATCTTCCTTGTGGGAATGACAGACGAAGAATCTAAAATGTTAACAGTAGTCTGGGTATATGTGCAGGCAGTGTGGCGGCAGCGGCGGGTGATGGGAGTGGATATGACAGGAGAAGTGAGGCAATGGGCCGCTAATTCCATGACACCACCCCAGGGACTGGAGGTGGGGACTGGTACTAATTATGCATCTTCCCTCGATTCTAAAAACTAGACCTATTAGGAAACCCATCTCCCTTCCCTCTCCCTGTATCCCCTCAAATTTCCCCTTGATATAATTTTACTGCTATGGTCTAGAAAGAGGAGAGGGATCATCTTGAAATGTCAAAATCAGTTTATGTAATAAGATAATAAAATACAAAAGAAATCTAGAAATCCAGAAGAATCTCATTAGGAAAATGGATCCACGTTGGTTTATTTGGGAAGCACGCAGGAAATAAATGATCAAGAAGGAAATATGTGTGATGCTTCTGGAGTTAGAGTGGAGGCTGGCAGGTCCCTTCAATATAATCTTGAGGGCAGACTTGGTATATCCAAAATCATTATCTCCAGGACCTCTGTTATAGCATCAAGTCTACTCAAGTGACCACGAAAAGTCAGATGAAGAGGAAGAATATGCCGATCCCAGGCCAAAGAGGAAGAAATGCCTGGTGCCTCTGAGAAAGCAGAAGGACAGCACTGAGGGCCAGTCCTGGGCTGAAAATTGCCACTGGCTGCATTGCTGTCCCCAGCCTTCCCCTGGTCACATTCACACCATGGATCTACTCACTTGCACCTCCCACCTTCAAAGATACTGTTCTCTCTTTCTAGAACAGTCTCCCGCACCCTTTCCCTACTTCTCTTAGCCTGACTCATGCCCACTCTTCCTCCAAGATCTAGCTCGGGCATGGCTCCTCCAGGAAGCCCTCCCTGAATGTACGGGGCAGACACCCCTGCCATGCTCCTCCCAGAGCATCCTGCTCTTACCTCTTTGGGTCACTTGCCTCGTTGCACAAGAGCCTCTGCATACACATCTGATCTCTCCACCACCCACTTGACCGTGAGCTCCTGGACAGTAGGAGATGCCGATTACTCATCTTCATGTGTTCAGTGTCGCATGCAGTTTGGCTTACAGCTGAGAGGTGAAGGGTTTTTCTCGCTAACTCCAGCAAAAATAAGCCAGTAGCCTAACCCTCCAAATGGAGGCTTCGCTTCTCCACAGCCCTGCGGGGCCTGGACCACTGAGGGGTCCCAGGAAGCCAGGCGCCCCACTCTGCCCTGGCCACACACCCATACCTCCAGCCCTGGCTCTCAGGCTCTGAGCGGGAGCTGGGACCTCAGCTGGGACGGCCGACCAAACTAAGCCCATCTGCTCAAAAATGGAGCCCACCACTTCCTCGCCCAAACCTCTCCCCACGTGCCTGTCTGTTCAGGGCCCGGCGGCTTCCTGAGCCACTGGGGTCAGGACCTCTGGAACATCCTCAGCTCCTCCTGACTCTTCCCATTGACAGAGTCCCTCTCGAGGGCAGATTTGCACTGTATGTCAACGTTCACATTCAGGCCCCTTAGCTACTGTGTCAGGGAGGTCTAGTATCAATCCCATTCTACAGATGAAGAAACTGAGGCTCTGAGAGCTTAAAACAGAGAAGCAACATGATCAAAAGAATGGGGTTTGGAGTTAGGAAGCCCAGGGTTATTGTCCTGGTTCTGCCCCCAAACGGGGCAAAGGTACTTAACTCCTCTCAGCTGCAACACAGTAACCGCGATAACAGCTAACACGTACCAGGCATTGCCTAAGTCAGTGGTTCCCCAATTGTCAGCATACCGGAATCAGCAGATGCCTGGGCCTCTCCCCTGCCCTGTGATTTAACTCAGGGGTCAGCAAACTACACCCCATGGGCCAAATCTGTTTTGTAAATAAAGTTTCGTTGGCACAGCAACGTGTGCATGGTCTACAGCTGCTTTTGCACTATAAGGGCAGGGATGAGGAGCCACGATGAAGACCTGATGGCCCACGAAGCCTAAAATGTTTACGATCTGGCTCTTTCCTTAAAAGTTTGCTGATCCTCGATTTAATTATACTGGGGTATGGCCTGGCTTTGAACATCTCAAAAGGTTTTCAGGTCATACTCACGCGCAGACAAGTTTGGGCACCACGGGCCTAAGTGTTTCACCTGCATTAGCTCATTGATTCTCTATAACGTATCTGTTTCATTCCCTCCTGTTTCCTCAGCAGCTAGCACAGGGATGGCACAAAGGGGCATCTCCACTAATATTCACCGATGAACAAATGAGCGAACGAACGAACGAATGAACAATCCACCCTGTGAGGTAGGCACTAATGATCCCATTTTGCAAATGGGAAAACTGAGGCCCAGAGGTCGCCTAAGGCATATGTCCTTCTGGGATTTTAACCTAAATCTCCTGGACTGCAGAGCCCCATTTGTGAGTACCGTGGTCTCTCTTCAGACATTCAGAAAGGAGCGACCACCAGCAGAGTTGGTGAGGGGGTCTTCTTGTGCACCCTCCCTGGGAGAGACGCCCTGAGCAAGAGGAGAGGCGGCCTGGAAACCCGAAGACGCTCGGGGTGGGGGGCCCCCGCTAGCAATGCAGAGCCCTCTCAGACCACACAGATACAGGACCTGTCTCCTTGGCCCGAAGGAAAATGCTAAATGGAAGAGGCTGGCTTACTGCCCCCGGCTCAGGCTTAAATGAGGACGAAACAAGAGTTGACAGAGGCCTCGCGCTGCCATCACCGCAAATGTTCCTGTGAAGGGAGGAAAACAGCCAGCCCTGTGCTCCATCAATTTCAACCGTAAATGCTCTCGTGTTGAAATAGAACAACAGGAACGGCAGTATCAGGGACAGGCATGGGGTGGGGGAGGCAGGGGACATGCAGACCACAGGCTGGGGTCTGCAAGTCGGGCTTGACACCTGGACCCCGAAATGGGCAACAAACATGTGTGTGGATGGCACGTTCCACAATCCAGGCAACCCAGGGGCCAGACCCCCTCTTTTGCCTGAGAGGCAGAGAGACAAGATGGAATTAATTACAGGCACAGATCTGAATCCCAATCCTGATTTTGCCTTTGTGATGCCTGTGTCCTCTGCTCTTTGGACCTCTTCCTCTGTTAAAGGGGAGCGATAGCACCCATCTTGCGAAGTTTCCCTAAGGAATCGGGCACTGGAACATGAGGCAAATAACTGGTACGCGGTAGGTGTGCCATAAAGGTGGCTTTCACCTCAAGCAACCCAGGTGCTTGTCTGCGCTTTCCTTAGTGGCCCTTCTCTCTGGCCTGAGAAGACAAAACCGGGGAGGAGGCTCTTTTGGGAACGAGGCCACGACTCCAGGCAGAAGCAGTGGTGAGTTATGGGGAGAGCAGAACTGTCTAGGTCCCTCTGGTCATTTATTCCCCTCCTGTCACCCTGTTCTCTGAGCGTGTCCACAGCCCTCACTTGCCTGGATGTGATGGATGGGTTTTAAGTTGCTTGCACACTACATCATCAATTACTTACATATTTACTGCCTTGAACTAGGTTTATGGATCTTAAATCAGAGCTGTTCAGAGTTGCCTGAGCTGAAATTCTTCCCCAATGGAAATGTGGCATTTTTAAATTACGCTGCCACCCTGTAGTCAGTGCTCAGCAGAAGTTAACTGTCCTTAGAACAAAGGGCTGCTGAGAAGTTCCCCACGCAGAGTCATTCCATGGAATTTACTGCCTGAGCAGGCTCAGTGGGGACAGACCAGGTGAGCCTGCTGCGAGAGACCCCAGTCCGACTTTAAGAAACCCAAGACACCAGGCATTCTTGGGTCTGAACTTCGGGCAATAGATTTCCTCCCCGCTCTGTTCCCTGAGGCTCAAATGATGTCCAAAGCCGTGTCACACTGTCTGTAGTTTGCAGACATGGTGGAGACAGCCTGTGATGGAGCATATTCCAAGGTCAAGATGGGGCATCCATATTCCAAAGCATCTCCAAGTGGGGCTGAGGGGGTGGAGATGCGACAGGTCCTGGTCCTGATGTGGCAGCCCTGAAGGTGAGGCCGTGGAGACAGGGGACCTCTGCTCCAACAGGGTCACAGTTTATCAGTGAGAAGTGTTGTCAGTATTGGGGGGTACAGAGAACCCCCATCCCAAGAACTTGGAGATAAGGAAGTTGACCCTCCAAGTGTGAAACTAGCCCAACCCCTACTGGATCAGAAGACAGAAGAAAAACATTAACTTAAAGCAATGGTTCTCAAATCTCTGGAGACACTTTGGGAGGTCACAGCTCGGGGGATGGTGCTACTGGCATCTACTGGGTGAAAACCAGGGATGCTGTTAAACATCCTCCAAAGCACAGGTCAGCCCCCAGCACAAAGAATTATACATCTCCAAATCCATAGTTTTATAGTTGACAATCCCTGTGCAAAGAGTCGGGAAGGGACCTAAATCCAGAGCCTGATGCAATCAGATTAAATATCAGATCGAAAGAGGAGCTTAGTCAACCATAAAAAGAGAGGCAAAGAGAGTCATGGCGCAGATGTTGGCTCGCCTCTCCCGGCCCATCCAGGGGACAGGGATCTTTGGCACTGGAACCTATTCCTTCTTCTAGTAACAGCAGCCTGGTTTTCCATTGGGAAACAACCGTTCTGGCGTCTCAGTGCTAGAGGTTCAGGGCAGGCTGGACCTCCCATTCCTGGGGCAGGGCGTTTGACCCAGGCATGGAGAGTCCAGAGTATTCCAACTCCTTGACCACTGTGACTGGTTCAGAGGCAGGCATGTGACCCAAGATGAGCCAATCAGAGTCCACGAAACACCCTGGAACCTTTTTTTAAAAGATACCCTCTGTTCCCTGGAGTAGCTAGGCTGGTGGGCTACACACCCGAGTGCCCAGGGGTGACCTGAGCATACCTGTGGGAAGGGCCTGCCTGAGAAGGAGGCCAACACACTAGAAAAGCAGAGTGGAGAGATGCAGAACAACCAAGGGCTGATATATCACTTGAGCCCCTGGAGCTTCTCTATTAAATCCTCATTTTTAAACATTTAAAGCAGTTTAAGTTGTTTCACTTACAAGCAGAAGAATGTTGCCCTTATACAAGGTCACAGAGACAGAACTTATAGCAGACTTCTGTTATCTCCAGTCGCTATAGCAACCCCTCTCCCAAACATGAGATGGTTAATCATCGTGAAGGTGGTGGGTGGTAACCCACCATTAATGGACCACATGCTAGGCACTAGTACTGAACACTTTACAGGTGTTATCTCATTTAATCTGCCCAATGGTCCTGTGACATCTTAATTATTATTATCTCAAAACCACAGAGAAGGAAAGTATAGTTCAGAGAGGTTGAATAACTTGCTCGAGGTCACACAGCTCGCCAGTCGTGGGGCCAGGATCTATCCTTGGGCAGTTTGCCTGTACTCTCAGTTACCCTGCCCAGGGAGAGCAGGCTGTCCCAGCCCAAAGCCTTCACACATTCCACATAGCAAACTCTCCTACTCTGTATTCCACATTCACCAGGAAAAGTCCTGATGAAACTCTGGCTTTCAGGAAGGGTGTACTGCAGAGAGGAAATGGGCAAATCACATGGCCCTTGAGAAATGCAGTACCTGTGACAGCGAGTTCTCATTGTACCTTATTAAACAGACATTTCAACTTTATACATCAGTCTCAAAAGTCTGGTTAATGTGAATCTGACTCTAAGAGAATCTGTATTCTGTACTAGCAAAGCAAGACCCAGACCTCTGGATTCTGATGAATTCTCTTTCGCAGTGGTTCTCCAACTCGGGCATTCACAGCAGCATTATTTATAATATCCAAAAAGTGAAGACAACCCAAATGTTCATCAAGTGATGTACAGATAAACAAAACGTAGTCTATCCAAATAATGGAATATTTGGCCATGAAAAAGAATGAAGTATTATTCCTGCTACAACATGGATGAGTCTTGAAAATATTATGCTAAGTAAAGGAAGCGGGATGCAAATGGCTACAAATAATGCTACATTTCATATTTCATATACATGAAATGTCCAGAGTAGGTAAATCCAGAGAGACAGAAAGTGGATTAATGGTTGCCAGGGGCTTGAGGGAGGAGTAACAGGGAGTGACAGCTAATAGGTGTGGGGTTTCTTTTTGGAGTGATGGAAATGTCCTGGAATTAGACAGTGGTGATGGTTGCACAGCTCTATGAATATAATATTAAAAACCACTGAATTGTTTTAAAAGAGTAAACTTGGAAGTATGTGAATTATATCTCAATAAAGCTGCTCTTTATTTAAAAAGCTTGATGATTCTATACCAGATTCTATATCAGAGTCATCAGGAAAGCTTGTTAAACTGCATCTTACTGGCCTCTGCTGCCAGGGAATCTAATTCAGTTAAATCTGGAACAGGACCTGAGAATCTGCACCTTTAACAAGGGCCCAGGTGATGTAATGCTGCTGGTCCGAGCACCTTGCTCTGAGAACCACTGGGTGGTGTATGGCACTCCCCACCTGCCATAAACTTAGGAGCAGCTCTGAAGAACAGCAGTACCCAGACATCACCCTGTGACCAAACCTAGTGCTAGGGCGCTTTCACTATTGGGTCTTCTACAGAGGACTTTACTTATAGAATTGCTGTGTGTTACGGACCGAATGTCTGTGTCCCCCCAAATTCACATGTCGAAATCCTCATCCTCAGTGTGATGGTATTTGGAGGTGGGGCCTTTGGGAGGTGATTAGATCATGAGGGTGAAGCCTCATGAATGGAATTAGGGTCCTTATAAAAGAGACCCTAGAAGGTTCCCTTGTCTTTCCTACAACGTGAGGATACAGCAAGAAGACGGGCATCTGTGAAGCGGGAAGCCAGCCTCGCCGGATGCCAAATCTGCTAGCACTTCCATCTTGGACTTCCCGGCCTCCAGAACTGTGAGGATTAAATATGTGCTTGCTTAAGCCACCCAATCTGTAGCATTTTTGTTAGAGCGGCCCAAATGGGCTAAGACGCTGTGGTAGGCCGGCCAAACAATGCCCCCCCCACAAAAGATATCCGCGTCCTAATGCCTGGAACCTGTGAATGTGACTTCATATGGCAAAAGGGACTTTGCAGATGGGATTAAATTAAGGATCCTGAGATCGGGAAGTTATCCTGGATTATCCAGGTGGGCCCTACACGGAATCACAAGGATCTTCATAAAAGGGAATCAAGAAAGTCACAGGAAGAAGGTGACGTGACCATGACAGGGGGAACTGTGGGAGAAACTGTGATGTGATGCAGACCACGAGCCAAGGAATGAGGACAACCTCTAGAAGGTAGAAGGGCAAGGAAACAGATCTCCTTGGGGCCTCTAGGAGGAACCAGCCCTGCAGACACCTTGATTTTAGCCCCGTAAGACTCATTTTGGGCTCTGACCTCCAGAACTGTAGGAGAATGTTTATGTGGCTTTGAGCCGCTGAATGTATAATTTGTTACAGCAGCAACAGGAAACTGATACAGCCACGTGCCTCCCAACCCTTCTTTCAAAAAAGAAGTGTAAATGGGCATTTATTAAGCTTCTATCCTGTGCTTGTCATTTTAGGTACAGGGTCCTAACAACAACCGGAAAGATCAGGACTGTAGCGCATTTTACAGAAGAGAAAATCGCAGGTCGGAGAAGTTCAGCAATTTGCCAACACAGTTAATAAGGGAGGAGGGAGGAATTTCTTGCTACTTTCTTTATCAGAAATGTCCCATAGAGGAAAAATACCTGTTTATCCACCTAGCAGCCCGAAGCGATGAGGCTGGCATGGGAGCATCTGTGAATAAGACTCAACATTCTATGAAAATCACAATCAAGGGAAATCCTGCCCCGGCTCTTTTTGGAATCAAGCGATTTAATCTACCAAAGGCACAATGGCAGGCACCATCCAGAGAGACCCAAGGTGTGCTCTCACCTCCAATAGCCCTTTAGCAGTGTTTTAGTTTATCTCACAAATTCTCTGGCCTCTCAGACTGACCCTAGGCCCTGAGGTCAGAGAGGCGTCTCTGCCGTGTAGTGAGACCTGGGCCTGCCGCTGCTTCGCTCGGCCTTTTATAAAACGAATTGCCGTAGGTCAGTGGTTCTCAAACTTCATGTGTCTGGATCACCTGAACAGCCTGGTGAAATACTGGTTTCTGGGCCCCGGTTGCTGGGTCACTGAGTCTGGGGTGGAGACCAAGAATGTGAGTTTCTAACAGGTTCCAGGTGATGCGGAAGCTGCTGTTAAGTTCGGGGAACGCACATGGAGAACGGTGCTCTGGGTCAGGGCTTCCCGACCTCGGCGTGATTGTTATTTGGGGCTGGATAATTCTTTGTGTTGGAGTTGTCTGTGCATTATAGGATGTAGAGCAGCATCCTTGGTCTTAACCTACTACATGCCAGCAGCACCCTGTTCCCCCAGCTGTGACACATAAAAACATCCCCAAACACTGTCAAGCGTCCCTGGGGAGCGGGTGGGGAAGGGACAGCATTGCCCCTGGTTGAGAATCGCTGCTCTAGGTCAAAGATACCAAAAACGTACAAGAAGAAGGGAACCACTGAGTGGGACTCCCAAACTTCTTGGGGCTCTTGACCATGGTCCCAACTATTTATCAATGGTGTGGGTTGAATGGTGAGCGTAGGGGTTGGGACAGGTTGCCCGAACCTGTGACTCCCGCGGGCATCGCAAGGTCAGTCATGCAGCCACAGGTTCTTCCAGCCACGTGGCTCACTGCCTTCTCAAAGTTTCCCCAAGTTCTCAGAGAAGCCACCTTTCAGGTACAGTGACTCAGCCCTGTCACTAAGGACAGAATGGCCACCGGACTAATCATTGAGCAGTGAGTCTGAGCCAGTGAAGGCACTCAGGGCCAATGTTCAAAGACGGTGTGATTGCAGATATCAAAGAGGAAAATAAATTCACAAATGGGCCCCAGGTTCCCAATTCTCGAGCTCAGCAAGCCAAACCCTAAGGTGCAATTTCCTCAGATTTGCAAAAGCCACGTGGTTGACAGCCGGTGGGGAAAGGAAGAGGGGCTGAACCCGGGGCTGATGGATGGGTGTGGATGCAATCAGACGCGTTTTCAGAGCCTCTTTGCTCTGACACCTGCCCCCATTCTCCGTGGAGGTGGGCCCTGAATGCGTTCCTGGACCACACCCTCCGTCTCCTCTCCCCAGTGCCCCTATTCTTGTAGAAAGGAACACAAACTAATGATGGATTCCTTCAACGTGATCATCCTCACTTATGCACAAGACAAAGGCAGGACTGATGAACTCCGAGGAGGCACATTCATCGGCCTGATCTATTATGCCTTTCACCCTGGAGCAGGCAGTCAGCCTCCAAGCGCGTGTCAACATCTTAGCATTTGTCAATAGGACCTTGATTCTCTAAAGGCTGAAAGGGTTTTCATGGGTGAATGCTTAGAGCCAGCTCAGGGTTTTTGGAGCCTCACTTAAAGCCTCCAGGTGACTCTTTTTGCATCTGCTAGCTTCTTTCATCCCTAGATATCACCCTTGAGTGAAGGCAGGCAAAAGACTTTCTCCATGCATGTAAGGAAGAAATGGAGATTAAAGGCAGGGGGGTTGCGGAGAGGGGACTCCTGTGCGCTGGAAAGACCAAGGTCCTGCTCCCTGAGCTTACGTCTCAGCTTTGCTGCTGGCCAAGTCCTCTAACCTCTCTGAGACTGTTCACCTACTTAACCTGCAAGATGAAAATTTAGAGGAACCCTGTGAGGTGGCCATCGGATTCAATAAGACTCTGGAGTCATGCTGCCTGGGTTGGCATCCTGGCTCTGCTACGTGTTAGCTGTAAAACTTCGAGAAGGTTCTTGCTTAATCTCTTTGTGCGTCGTCGGTTCCTCAGAGGATTAACCAAGTGCTTAGAACCGTTCCCAGCACTTAGAAGGTGCTTAATTCATATTTAATTTAATATTTAATTAATATCCCTCCGCTTACTTCCACTCAGGGTGCTTCCAATGGGGCATGAGTAGTCTGTGCTCACTCATTCAGAATCAAAGATCTTGGGGGTGCCTGAAGAACTAGCTTAAATAAGGTCCCCCCCAAATTCATGTCTACCTAGAACTTCAGAATGTGACCTGATTTGCTTTTTTCTTTTCCGTTATGGTTTACCACAGGATACTGAACATGGTTCCCTGTGCTATACAGTAGGACCCTGCTGTTTATTCATTCTATATACACTAGTTTGCATCTGCTAACCCCTAACTCCCAATCCATCCCTCCTCCCCGCCACCCCTCCACCTCCCCCAAGTCTGTTCTCTATATCTGTGAGTCTGTTTCTGTTTCCTAGATAACTTCATTTGTGAGAATGTGTGTGACCTTATTTGGAAATAGGGTCTCTGCAGATGTAATCAAGTGAAGATGAGGTCATAATGGGTTAGCGTGGGTCCTAATCTGACGGTTTATAAAAAGAGGGGGAAATGGACATAGAGACACACAGAGGAAGGAGGATGTGATGTCACACGCAGGGAGAAGGCCATGTGAAGACAGAGGCAGAGATTGGAGGGATGTGTCCACAAGCCAAGAATTGCTGGCAACCACCGAAAGCCAGGAAGAGGCAAGGAAGGATCCTCCCCTAAAGCCTTCAGAGAGAGCACGGCCCTGCAGATGAGCTGATTTCAGACTTCTAGCTCCAGAACTAGGAGAGAATAAATGTCTGTTGTTTAAGCCACCCAGTTTGTGGAACTTGGTTGAAGCATCCCTAGGAAACTAACACACTGAACATCAAGGGAAGCCTGTTTGTCCCTCCCTCTGCCCCCTGGCTCAAGACCAGTGACCACTGCAGTCCCCTCTCAGGAAGTGAGATACTAATTTCCACCTGACTTCCATCACCTGGTCGAGAAAGATCTAGAGCAGAGGTCAGCAAACTTTTTCAGTAAAGTATCAGATAGGAAATATTTGAGACTTTCAGCCCATACAGTTTCTGTCACAGCTACTCAGCTCTGCACTGTGACTCAGAAGCAGCCATAGGCAATGCATAAACAAATAGGCATGGCTCTTTTCCAATAAAACTGTATTTATGGACACTAAAATTAATTTCATATAGTGTTCACGAGTCATTAAATATTATTCTTCTTTTGCTTTGTTTCACTTATTTAAAAATGTAAAAGCACATTCTTAGCTTGCGGGCAGCACAAAAACAGGCACGGGGTCAGTTTGTTTTTTTTTTTTTTAACGAAGTGAAATTCACATAACATAAAATTAACCATTTTAACGTGTAAGATTCCGTGGAATTTAACATATTCACAGTGTTGTACAAACATCACCTCTGTCTAGTTCCAAACCATGTTCATAAGCTCCCCAAAGGAGGCTTATGAAGCAGCCAGTCCCTGTTTTCTGCCCCCCTGCAGTCCCTGGCAACTACCTATCTGCTTTCTGTCTCTAAGGATTTGCCTAATTCTGGGCATTTCATATCAATGGAATCATACAATACATGGCCTTTTGTGACTGCCTTCTCTCACTTAGCAACATGTTTTCAAGTTCATCCATGCTGTTGCATGCATCAGCGCTTCGTTCCTTTTTATGGCTGAATAATATTCCACTGTGTGGACAGACCACATCTGGTGTATCCATCCATCCACTGATGGGCATATGGGTGGTTTCCACCTTTTGATTATTGTGAATCCTGCTTCTGTGAACATCTGTGTACAAGTACTTGTTTGAAAACCTTGTTTTCAGTTCTTCTGGGTATACATCTAGGAGTAGAATTACTGGGCTTTATGGTAATTCTGTGTTTAACTTTTTTGAGTAACCGCCAAGCTGCTTTCCACCACAGCTGCACCATTTTGCTTTCAGTGGGCCAGATGAGACCGGTAGGTCACAGTTTGCCAACTCTATGAGTTAGCCAAATGAAATATAGGGCCCTCTCAGTCTATTCAGAGCTTTCCTAATTTTTATAGAAACATGGATGCAGGAAATTGTTCATGAGAATTAATCCAATTAAATAAAGATTAAAACAACAAGAGCACACAGTCTAGGTAGCGGCTGGCATTCTGCCTTGTTATTGGAGAGACAACAGGAGGGTGGGCACCGTGGTGAGCTGGAGGCCATGTACTGATTTCAAGCAGCGACCACCACTCAGCTCTAGTCTTTTGTGGCCAAACGGGAACGAAGGTCCAGTGCTGCTAGATTTTCTGGGTTTTCCATGAGAAACCAGAATTCAGATTTTTATGTGAAATTCCCCAATTTTTCAATGTTGACAATTAATTCAGGGGAAAGATGAATTCTTTGCGTGGGCCAAGCAATCCATATTCAAGATGTCTAACCTCTTGTGTCTGCTTCTAACATTGCTGGTGGCCTCTTCTAAAGAGGGGGACAAACGGAGTCCCCGGGATCTCAGTGGACTTTGGCCTCTGAGAGGAACTGCGTGTTCTGAGGTTCTCCCAGGAGTCTGCTGACAGACAGATATGTACGCCCTGAGTTTGGGTGAGTGCTAGTGTGACAAACGTGTTGACTGGGGTTGAAGAGCCTCTCTCCAAGCCAGCAGAGCTCCAACATCCATTAAAGTCCCTCTAGTGTTTCTGACAAGGACCCCAAACTTCATAAACTGTCACTCCGTGGTGGGGGGCAGGGAGGGCGTTGCGGGGGCAGTGGTCCACTGGACTACATTACAGTGGACTTATTTCATGCCTCAGATGGAATCCAGAAATAAGCAAAAGAAACCAAAGAAAGAAACAATGAGGCCAAAGTGAGGAAGGTTCATCCAAAAAAGGAAGACAGGCGCTTCCAGAATGTTATGGCAGTAAGTTGGGAGATTTGCAACAAAGCTTTGCCCACTGGTGAGCGCGAAGGGCTGGGGGTCAGGCTGGGTCTTAAGGGATGCTCTGCTAACTAGGGCCAGTCACTTCACCTCTCTGAGTCTCAGTTTCTTCATCTGTTAGATGGAGATCCTGGTAAGCATTCTTCCTGCTTCTCTGACTTGCAAGTTCAAAGGGTTTGGGGTTCTAAGATACAGTTCGGCTAGTCCCAATACTTATGACATGTACCACACTAACCCTAATAAATGCTCCGTGAAAAAAGCCAAGGATCCCATGCTCATTAGGGTTTGAAGAGTCACCATTACCAGTATCACAAGTTTCGAAAAGTGTTGTAGTAAGAGACCTTGTTTAACTTGTTATAACCTACATTTTCCAAACTTGCTTGACCTTGGTCCTTACCCTCCCTCCCCACATCATACCTATTAACATGCCACATAACTAGTCCTCAACAAACACACAACGAACACCCAGGGGCGATGGAGTGACCCCCAGAGGCTAAGAGCCGGGGGTTAGCCTACAGCCCCTTGAAGCTTTTAAACAGCTTCTCACCTGCCCCATCCTGGCTTCGGTCTTCCACCCCCAGCTCCTGGCTCCCCTCTCCAGCTGTGACCCCCACTCCAAAAGGAGAGGAAGGGTCACAGAGGCTCCCTTAAAGAAGGGTAGGACAGGAAAAGTCCTCCAACTCTACCCATTAATGAGAGTGACAGCAAGAGCTCAAATCTCAGCTCAGTCCCTTCCTAGTCGGGCGCTCTGGGCAAGTTACTCCTCTCTGTTCCTGTTTCTTTGTTGCAAATCAGTAACATCCATACCTCATGGTGGTGGTCATAGCTCATGTAAGATGCTGGAATCCACGGGCAGTTCTGTAGGTGATGGGACCCCGTGCAGCCAGGCCCGTCCCTGAGCGGCACCTGCAGGCTGATTTGTGTTGTTTCTCTGTGCTTGATGGCAATGGTCTTCAAGAACAAGGGACAGGTCTGGTTCATCTCAGCCTCCCGGGTGCTGGCCCAGGACCCGTGTGGCTCAGAGGGATTGCTACTGAAGACTAGGTGCAGTAAGTTAAGGTAGGGCTAGGCTAGTCTGCATGCAGAGGAAATCCCTCTAATAGTAATTAACTGAAATGTGTTCACTGTCCTAAGAGCTAGGTATACATGACTGCATTTGGTCTTTCCAAGGACTATGGGAGAGAGGCAAGTATATGCCCCTTTTGCACATAAGGAAACTGACCTCAGAGAGATGCACAGCTGGTCGGCGGCAAAGCCAGCACTGAGCTCAGGGTGAGCAGCCTGAGAAAACTGCAAAGGGCCAGGTCTGCACCACCCTGGAGGGACCACTGCTCCCTCCTGGCACGGGGAGCTAGGAATCCTGGGATCTGCTTGCCTCTCCAAGCCCCCTAACCTCTCCCCCAGTAGGGAGATCTCCAAATAGGGATCAGGCAAAGCTCAGAGCTGCCTTGGGCTCATGCTGTATTACTCAAGTTGCATCAACAGAGCTCCTTGGAAAGGAAACTTCAGAGGAACAATGAGCTGGCTTGATGGGCAAGGGGCGATGATGTCAGGCACTCAGCTGACAGGAGATTAACCCCGGGGGTTCTGTGGATCTGAGGCCAACAGACAGGTATGACAGGAGGGTGCAAGGTTTCTGACACCACTGGGGACCTTCTGGAGAGAGCAGGGCAGAGTCTAGGCGCAGTTGCTGCCACATGAGACTGGGTTGTCCCCAAGGTCACTGAGCATGAGTGATGGCTCCTGAGCAGGGACACCCAAGACACAGGAACCACCGCCACGCGGGGCCAGCTCGACTGTGCGAGGAGAGTGCCCCGCCCCCCAGGGAATGTTATTTAAACTCTTTCAGCCTCAGTTTCTTCGTCTGTACAGTGGAGCTGAAAATAGTGCCAGCCTCCTGGGCTTGTTAAATGACAAATTGCCCATCAAGTGCCTAATGATGTCTAAGGCTCACCAGTATTTTATTATAAGCTCGCCTGGACCACAAGCTCCTCAAAGCATAGCTGTGTCTTATGCAGTATGTAGAAAAGTATCGGGGTGTAGTAGCTGCTCAATTAAGAAAAACAATATCTGCCGAATGAAGGAATGAACAAATGAGGGACACCTCAGATCATTTCGTCATGGCCTCCTGATTCAGATTTGTAAGGCATCATTATTACTTTTAAAACAAGGAGATCTCAGCTCAGAGAATAAAGAAACTCACTCAGGAATTCAGAGGCTTGCATTTGTGGTCTGATCCCAGAACTCTGCGGAAACAGCATCAGAGCAGCTACTCTGCTTGGTACAGAAAGGTCAGTGCTGGGGGCCCGTGAAAATGTTTTCATTTTCATTTCTTTATAAATTAGAAAAAAAACAAATGTACGAATAATGAGTATATAATACTCAATCCAGCATGGGCTATAGTTGTCTTAGTGATGATGTAGTCACAAAACATGACTTTTAATTTTATTTTAATGGAGAAAGGGGCTCACGAAGGCAAAAGTGCCTCGGGGCACCCTGGACAGTATGGACCCCCGTGGGGACACACCCACGGGAAGCAGTGTGGAGCCATGAGCAGAGGCTACTTGGTGGAGCTAAGTGCTGTGAGGCCTGAGAATGGGCACGGGCTGTAGGGGGAGTAATAGCTCATGCTGGGGTTGCACGGGGAATTCTGGGAGGCCACCCTCAGCCAGGGAGCCTCTTTCCTAACTTCTGTCAACAGGAAGCAGGGCTTTCTCTCAACCTTCTTCCTTTACACGCTCCCCATTCCTCCCTACGGCCCCGTCTATCCCCCCGCTTATCTCACCTTGGTCCCAACCTCAGGCTGACACCTCTAGGCTTGGGGAAGAGGCGTGTCATTTTGGAGCCAGGTGGCTTGTTGATTTCACGCACTGGGTCCAGAAGCAGCAACCCCTGGGTTCACATCCCAGCCCCGCCACTTTGTAAGTGAGAGATCTCAGACAGGTGACCTCATCTCTCTTGGTCTCAAGTTCCTCATCTTTAAAATGGGCATAAGAACCTTCCACAGGGTTGGCGTGAGAATAAGCAAGGTAGCAATCCATGTACAGTGCCTGGCATAGAATAAATGCTCAAGAAGTAATCTCTGCCCCTGCTACCTGACAGAATCTCTAAGCAGCAGAGGTCAGCAAACCGGCTAGATGGCCAAATCCAGCCCACTATTTACGGCTTCAATCTAAGAATGGTCTTTACATGTTTAAGTGATTAAAACAAATTTTTTTAAAGAACATTTTGTGACATGGGAAAATTATACGAAATCCAAACTTCAGGGTCCATAAACAAAATTTCATTGGAATGCAGCGGTACCCATTCCCATCTGTATGTCTCTGGCTGCTTCTGGACTACAGGGACAGAGTTGAGTAGTTGTGACAGAGACCATATGGCAGCGTTTCTCTACTTCGGCACCGCTGACATTTGGGGCTGGATAAATCTTTGTGGTAAGGGCTGTCCTGTGCATTGTAGATACCCACGGCACTCCTTCCCCAGTAGATACTCACGGCACTCCTTCCCCAGTAGATACCCACGACACTCCTTCCCCAGTAGATGCCCACGGCACTCCTTCCCCAATTGTGACCACCACAGCGTCTCCAGACACCGGGAATGCAAAATCAACCCCCAGTTGAAAACTACTGCCATATGGCCCACAAAATCTAAAATATTTACTATCGGGCCCTTTACGGGAAAAGTTTGCCAGAGCCTGAGCTAACCCAACTTCCCTGTTACATAAATGAAGAAACAGTCACGGGGCGGGGAATAGAGCTGCCTAGATCCACCCAGCTGGATAGTTTTCTTATTTTTATATTTTTCCGGAGTGTTCTTTCTACTGTATTATTAACCAGCCTCCTGGGTAGGAAAATTTTTAGCTTTTAGGGAGTATAAATCAGTACAATTTTCATAGCGTAATCTGGCAACATAATTCAATAGCTTTATAAATATGCGCGCACTGTGACACAGAAATTATTCTTCTAAAAAATGCCACCTAAGGAAATAATCATGGTTGCACACAAAGCTCTGTAGCTATGTGATTGTTCTGAAATCATAGAATTATTTAGAATGCCCCCAAATTAGAAAACAACCCCAATGCCATACAATAAGAGAATGCGTAAATAAAACACAGGACATAAGACACTATGCAGCCATTCAGGTTGATCCCAATTAGAAAAAATAGACACAGATATCCTAAATTTTCATATATAAATAAAAATATATGTGGGGGGAAGAAAAACACTGAAGACATCTACGTTTCACAGAATAAATAAGAACGCTAAGAAATAAGATTACTTCTGTAATAGACCATTATTAGTACTGTGTAAAAATCAAGTTCACATTGTTAATTTTAATCTTTAAATGAACCTGAAATCATCGTTCATTCCTCCCTCCCCTCCTCTTACCCTCAGCCCACGATGTAGGCCTGGAATTGTGAAATGAAGCCTGGAGGAAGTATGAATCCTCGGGTGGGGAGGGGTGGTGGTCAAAGGAAGCTTGAGCAACTCTAACTTGAGGCTGATTTACAAAAGAAAGCTCAGAAGGTCCCACAGGGTATGGCAAGACCAGGGTTAACATACGGTCTCTTTTAAAGTTTCCAAACTAGTCAAATCAAGGTGTGTCCCTGAGCATGATAGAAATTTGACAATAGTTGAAAAGACACACAAGTGTATTCACTGCAGACTACCTGCTATCAGGAAGCAGGGTGACAAGTGGATGGGTCATGGCATGGCAGGCGCCAATAAAGCTTATGTTCATGGGAAGGAGATAGGGAAGGTGAGGGGACACCTGGAGGGCCCAGGAGCCATGATGTGGCCCAGAAAAAAGATGTGTGGAGCAGAAGTGATGGCAGAACCCAGTGCTCAAGCAGCAACTTGGAGCCTCTTCTAATGACTGCTTCAGAAACCCATGGTCTCCTGGAGAACCACAGATAATCCTAACCGGTGATCATTCAAAATCACATTTGTATTCAGCCTCAAAGAGGAAGGAAATTCAGACACATGCTACAACCTGGATGAACCTTGAAGACATTATGCTCAATGACATAAGCGAGTCACAAAAGATCAAATCTTGTAGGATCCCACTGATACGAGGTACTTAGAGTAGTCAACATTATAGAGACAGAAAGTAGAATGGTGGTTGTCAGGCACTGGGCAGAGAGGAAAGGGGAAGTTAGTATTTAATGGGTACAGAGTTTCTGTTTGGGAAGATGAAAAAGTTCTAGAGATGGGTGACAGTAATGGTTGCCCAACAACGCAAATGTATTTAATGCCACAGAACTGCATGCTTAAAAACCATTAAAATGATAAATTTTATGTTACATATATTTTACCACAATAAAAAAATGAAAAAAGAATTCCCTGGTGCTTCAGTGCTTAGGATTCTGTGCTTTCACTGCCGAGGGCAAGGGTTCAATCCCTGGTCTAAGATCGGGGAACTAAGACCCAGCAAGCCCTGCGGCGAGGCCAAAAATTAAAAAAAAAAAAAAGAAGAAAGAAAGAAAGGAAAAAAATCACACTTGAGTTTGACCTTGGAAGGAATGATGCAGCTCTTTTTGGCAGAAGGTTTCCTTTCTCTAGGGTCACTCAGGACAATATTTAAATGCCTTTGTACTCCCTGGAGAAAGCATCCAGTAACCTGCTAGAACAACTTAAATTTTCTCTTTTCTAAGACATATGAATGGGCAAGTCACAGAAAAAAAAACCAATGCCCAACACATCTATCAAAAAATGTTTAACTTTACTAATAACTAAATAATCACATATTAAAACAAAACCATTCTCACCTATCAAGCTGGACACCTTGATGAAGACCAATAGTATCCAGGGTTGGTGAAAGTATAAGAAATGACTCTCTCATGCTCTCTTATGAGACTGTAAATCAGTAGGAACTTATTGGAAAGAAATGTGTTGGAACCCATCAAAATTTGATATGCACACAACCTTTGACCAAACAATTCTACTTCTAGTAATATATCTTATAGAAATCTGAGTTTATGAGACACATCTCACTGGCCTCCCCAGATTCTCCCAGCCTCACTGCTTCCTGGACGCTCACTCTGCCCCAGCTGTCACCCTGCAGACTCATCCCGTGGGGCCTGAGTGGTTTAGCCACCTGAGGCTGATCAAGAGCACATCCAGAAGTCTCTGGAGCCCCCTCACTGGACTCAGAAGAAACACCATCCGATAAACAAGGTCCTACTGCATAGCACAGGGAACTATATTCAATATCCTGTGATAAACCATCATGGAAAAGAATTTGAAAAAGAATGTGTGTATATACCAAATGTAAAATAAATAGCTAGTGGGAAGCAGCTGCATAGCACAGGGAGATCAGCTCAGTGCTTTGTGTCTTCCTAGAGGGGTGGGATAGGGAGGGTGGGAGGGAGACGCAAGAGGGAGGAGATATGGGGATGTATGTATATGTATAGCTGATTCACTTCGTTATACAGCAGAAACTAACACACCACTGTAAAGCAATTATACTCCAATAAAGGTGTTTAAAAAAAAAGAATTGTGGGCTTCCCTGGTGGCGCAGTGGTTGGGAGTCCGCCTGCCGACGCAGGGGACGCAGGTTCGTGCCCCGGTCCGGGAGGATCCCACATGCCGCGGAGCGGCTGGGCCCGTGAGCCATGGCTACTGAGCCTGCGCGTCCGGACGGAGCCTGTGCTCCGCAACGGGAGAGGCCGCAACGGTGAGAGGCCCGCGTACCGCAAAAAAAAAAAAAAAAAAAGAATTGTGTGTGTGTATATATATATATATATATATATATATATATATATATAACTGAATCACTTTGCTGTACAGTAAAAATGAACACAACATTGTAAATCAACTATACTTCAATAAAATAAATTAAAAGAAACACCATCCTGTGAGGCATGGGATCTGGCCTCTGAGCAGCTGCCAAATGGGCTGAATGACACAATCTATAAGTGTGGGAGGGTTAACACACCGTGCGGTGAACCACGACCGCTGGAAGACAGACTGTGAGAAGTAGGCAGGCAGATCCACTTCCTCTCCTTTCCTCTCCTGAGTGGTCTGTTCTTAAGATGCAGTTTCTCTGCCCAGCCTGTCCTGGGACATCCCATGTGGAAGAGCAGATGCACCTGCTGAGTGATGTTGTGCCTCTTTGTGGCTCACAGTGGACCAGTGGCCAGGATGGCATTGCTTCTCCTTCTTCCCTTATTTCTCACTTTTGATGCCCTGGGATTGCACCTCCCAAATAAAGCAATAGCACTTAATCCTTGCCTCAGACTCTGTGCTCTGAGGCAGGTTAATACAACTAACAGTATGCTCAGAGAGCTGCATACAAGTTGTTGTGGTAACAACAGTTCAATAAAATAACGGAGCAAATATAATAAAACAAAAACAGACTCATATAGAACAAACTAGTGATTATCAATGGGGAGAAGGATGGGGGAGGGGCAAGATAGGGGAAGGAGATGAAGAGGTACAAACTGCTAGGCATAAAATAAATACGGTACAAGGATGTAATGTACAGCACAGGGAATATAGCTAATATTTTTTAATAACTTTAAATAGGGAATAATCTATAAAAATACTGAATTCACTATGTTGTATACCCGAAACCAACATAACATTGTAAATCAACTGTACTTCAGTTTAAAAAATATGGGCACAAATAAATTAATTATACTGCATTCAAAGTACGAAATATTATATGTCTTTAATACCACAGACATATATGTAATGATATGAAAAGATGTCCTTGATATATTAAGTGAAAATACACAAGGTGTAGAATAACATAGTTAATACATTTTTAAAATAAGCACTACTATATGTATAGAAAAAAAATTCAGGAAGGATACACTCAGACTGGTTTAAGTGGACATATTCTGATGGTGGGATTTGACCTTTTTACGTGACGTACTTGTTTACTGTTTGAAATTGTTGCAATAGCATAAATTACTTTTTGTAATTAAAATAAAAAATTGTAAAAGTCTAGAGAAAACTTGTTCTAGGCATAAGACACCCAGAAGAAAGGACATGAATGGATAATTAAGAATTGACTGTACTTGTTCAGTCTATATAAAAAAAATGCCCTGAAACTCTCTGGAATACATGTCCCTCAGTGGGCTGCTCAGAACTCTAGTTCATCATCTGATAAAATGTGAATTTATTATCACTATTAGGAGTAAATGATAGATCCCGTTGAAAAGGAACCTCACAGAAGATAAAAGGGAAGGCAATTGACATCTCCACATGGAGAAAGGTCTCTCAATACCTTCCTGTCGTACTGTGGCACATTCGACTGTGGGAACTTGAGGAGAGGAAAATGAATCAATGTTACAGGACTGGCTCTTAACTTAGACCCGTGAAATAATTTTGACAGTCGTTCATGAGTGTTTAACTAGTGTTTATTCTGGAAATATCACCACAGCCTCTGAAATTCACTTTGATATTCTCTGGGCATTGTCTCTCTATTTATATGTGAGTGTGGAAACACTTGCTCTCCGTTTCCTGTCCTGATATCTTTTTTGACGTGCTAAGACTTGGCCTAAATTTGTTAGTAGGGGTTGCAGTTGAGATAAAATTTATCTTAAAAGAAAATCTATTTCATTTTTTTATCCTCTCACCCCAATATACAAACTGGAAACACACCCAATATACATATCAGGAACACCCAATATACACACCAGGAATACTCAGTATACACACCAGGAACACCCAATATACATATCAGGAACACCCAATATACACACCAGGAACACGCAATATACACACTGGGAACACCCTTGGCCTCTGGGGTGTTCCCCACTCCAGTGTACCTGCTACAGGAGCAAGAATCTTGGGGTAAAATCAGAGGTGACCACCCACTCTGTCTTCCCCTGGTGAGACACACCTAGAGTGCTGAGAAAGCATGTTCCCTTCCCTCCAGTTACATAACCTGCTCAGGCATCATATTCCATTTTAGTCTAAAAGAACTCATTGTGCCTTAAAGACCTTAGAGAAGCTCAGGCACAGGGGTTAAATCCTGCACAATGACTCAAGGCTTTGAGAAGAGTAATACCTGCTAAGCAACATTAAATACTTTGCTGTTCTTTGCCAGTTCCCTTTCCCTGCCCCATTATCTGCCCATCCCCAAGTCTTCAGTCTCCAGTAAAACATCAATTTACAACTGTGTCCACCTTGGAACAAAGCAGACTGGAGAGACCAATGTGATGTGGAGAGGTGGTGACAAGCTCCTGTGAAACTTAGGGTGCTGTGTCATGAGGCCACTCAAGGAGCCCTATAGAAAGATTCACATGGAGAGAAACTGAGCCTGCCTGCCAAAAACCAGCACCAACTTGCCAGCTGTGTTAAATGCACCATCTTGGAAGTGGATCCTTCAGCCTCTGCTATGGTCTGAATCTGTCCCCCACCGAATTCATATGTTGAGATCCTAACTGCCAAAGGATGGTGGTTTAGTAGGTGGGGCCTTTGGGAGGTGCTTAAGCATGAGCCCTCATGAATGAGATAAGTGCCTTATAAAAGGAGGCTCCAGAGAGATTCCTAGCCCCTTCCACCACGTGAGGACACAGCAAGAAGGTGCCAACTATGAACCAGGAAGAGAGCCCTCATATGACTGCTGGCACCATGATCCTCACTTCCAGTCTATGAAACTGTGAGACTTAAATGTCTGTTGTTTATAAGCCATCCAGTCTGTGGCATTTTATTACAGCAGCTCCAGTGGACTTAGACTGTCTCGGTCAAGTCTTCAGGTGAGACTGCAGCCCCAACATCTTGCTTGCACTCTCACGAAAGACCCTTATCCAAAACCACCCAGCTAAGCGGCTCCAAAATTCCTTACAGAACTGTGAGATAATAAAGGTATGTTGTTGTAAGCCACTAAGTTTTGAGATAATTTGTCACGCAGCACACAGATTCTTAAAGAGAAAGAACTCCAGTGCATAGCACAGTGCCCCAGAAATATTTAAATAAATATTTTAACAACGGTGAATCATTAAATGGGTGAATTTTGAAAAAAGAAAGGCATCAGAAAAAAATCAGAATAGGTAAATAACCCTCCAGTCACCATGCCCCATAAAGTAAATACATTTTCTTCATTCACACTGTATGAGGGCTTAAGTTATTTCATGAGTGTTAAAGAACTGGGTAATTCCAGAAGGCTATAGAACTTGGGATGCTGGGATCCCATGCCATTTCTTTGTTATGCGGAAAAGGAATGGAAGGAAGTATCGTAGAGCTAATGGACACTGTGAGGCACCCCCCAGATACCCTCTCCACCCAGCAACTGCCCTTGGCTGAAGAAAGCAGCCTTGCCCAAAGCACGCCCCCTCCCTGAGGACAGCCCACTACTAAAGACTCATCAGTGAAGGCATACAAAGACCTGAGCACTTTGTCCCTATTGAGAACATCTCTGCACCACCAGCCCAGCTTGAGTGCCCTGTGAGGTTCGATGAGGTCTTTATTGAGACTGTATCACAGCCCAACTTCTCCTTCTGTCCAATTTTGCATCCTTTACACCCCCACAGCTGTAGATGCCAAGAGTGCTCCCCAAGAAACTTCCTACATGCTTATTTCCATCTCAGATTCTGCTTCCCAGGAAACCACCTGCAGCACATGGCAAATCAGGGAAATAAAGCTGGGCTCCGTGACTCACCTTCCTTCTATTTTTTTCTTCTTTCCCTCCTTCCTTTCCTTCATTATTCATTCATTCATTTATTCACACATGCATGCATGTAATAAGCATTGACTGAGAAACCTCCATGAAACAGGAACTGAGCTTATCAGGAAGCCCACTGATCTTATCAGTTTTACTAAGAGGTGCTTGTGCATATTTTTCTTTGTATTCGTTCTGTTTGGGGTTCAAGGCACTTCTTAAAGCTGTAGTTTGATGTCTTTTGTCATTTTTGGAAATTTCTCTATCATTATCACTTCAAATGTTGCTTTTATCTCTTTATCTTCTCTCCCTCTGAAATCCCAATTACAAGTATATTAGACCATCTCAGCATATCCCATATGTCTCACATACGTTCTTCTCAGTATTTTCTCTATCTTTATTTTCCCTTTGTGCTTAGGTCTCGGTATTTTCTTCTGACCCACCTTCCAGTTCACCAATTCTCTCTTCAATATGTCTAATTTGCAAACGTTTAAACCCATGTATTGAATTATTAATTTCAGTTATTATGTTTTTCAGTTCTGGAATGCCCATTTGATTTTTTTATAGTTTCCAGATCTCTGCTAAAATTCTCCATCTTGTCATTGAATTTCTTATATATCTTTTTTTTTTTTTTTGTGGTACATGGGCCTCTCACTGTTGTGGCCTCTCCCGTTGTGGAGCACAGGCTCCGGATGCGCAGGCTCAGTGGCCATGGCTCACGGGCCTAGACGCTCCGCGGCATGTGGGATCTTCCCGGACCGGGGCACGAACCCGTGTCCCCTGCATTGGCAGGCGGACTCTCAACTACTGCGCCACCAGGGAAGCCCTCTTATATATCTTAATCATAGTTACTTAATGTTCATGTCTTACAATGAAATATAAGCAATAAAAAATAACAAACCACTGGTAACTGCAACAAGAGAAATGAATTTTAAAAACATTATGCTGAGTGTAAAAAGCCAAACACAAAAGAATACATACTATATGAATCTATTTACACGAAACTCTAGAAAATGTAAAATAATGTATAGTGACAGAGGGAATATAAGTGGTTGATGGGACTGGGAAGATGGAGGGATCAACTGCAAAGGGATATGAGAATTTTGGGGGGTGATGAAAATGTTCTGTCTCTTCACTGTGGTGGTGGTTACCCAGGTGTATACACTTGTCAAAATCCATCCAACACCAAATTTAAATGGGTGCGACTTATTATACCTTGATAGTGTTGGTTTTAAAAAAACCTAAATTAGACCTACACTACTTGAGGAGACAGCTTCTAATTCTGGCAAATCCTGAATCACATGAATTAAGAAATTGAATCATGATAAAAATAAAAGATAAAGTCCATGTTTGACAACTCAAATAACTCCTCTGGGTCTGTCTTTTCCTTCTGGTTTTAAGTCATGTGGTTTTGCCTCCTAATATGCTTGGTAATTTTTTTTTTTTACTGAATTCCTAAAACTGTGTCTGAAAATTGAGGTAATTTGAGATTCTGGATGATGTTACTTTTCTCCAAAAAAGACTGAAATTTTGCTTTTTGCAGGCAGTTAAGAGAGGGGCAAATCACATTAATCCAGCCAGGGACTCAGCAGATTTGAAGCTCAGCTTTATTTTTATAAGCACTGGTGTGTTTCTAGTTTCCCTTTCCTCCTAGAGTATAGCCCCTCAGGTCCCTACTGGACACATTGCTATTTACCAGGGTCCCCTCCTGTTTGTCTTGAGCTCCACTTTTTCTTCCTCAGCCCCAGGAGGTGAAGGAAGTTCTTAGCTTCTCAGTCTCTTGGCTGCCGTTTTGGAATTCACCAATACCATGAGTGGAAAAGTAGCACTGAACTATGGGCTCACTTCCCTGTGCCTCCCTTCTCTCTAGGAGCCCCACAGTGACCTGAGTACCTTACTGATGCCTTTAAACAGATTGTTAACAATATCCAGCATTTCTAGTTATTCTTGCTGGAGGGTTGGTCCACAAAAGTACAGCTCACCATTGCTGGAAGCAGGAATTTCTTCAGAGCCCTGGGGAGTCCCAGATCCAAGGCCAGTCCCTACCTTCCAGAAACTGACAACTTTCAATTTTCATTAATTACTACAAGGATGTCTGCTAGATGTCCAGGCTACCAAGCTGGTGCAACTGCTGTCCCCAGCAACATCTTCTGTGTGCAACCGGCCGCATAGAACAGTTAACTTCCAGTTTTGAAAATGATAATGATTTAAGCGATGTCTTAAGCGATTCCATTCCATCATCTTACTTGAGCCTCACACTTGATACTTTTTTTTTTTTTTTTTTGCGGTACGCGGGCCTTTCACTGCTGTGGGCTCTCCCGTTGCGGAGCACAGGCTCCGGACGCGCAGGCTCAGCAGCCATGGCTCACGGGCCCAGCCGCTCCGCGGCACGTGGGATCTTCCCGGATCGGGGCACGAACCCGTGTCCCCTGCATCGGCAGGCGTACTCTCAACCACTGCGCCACTAGGGAAGCCCACTTGATACTTTTTTTAAACAGCTTGAGGTATAATTTACACATTGTAAAATTCACTCAATTTAAGTGTACAGTTCAGTGAGTTTTAGTAAATTTACAGAGTTGTGATCATCCTCACAACTCAATTTTAGAACATTTCTATCACCCCAGGAGACACCTTGTGCCCATTTGCAGTTACTTCCTGTTCCCATTCCCAGCCCCTGGCAACCACTAATCTACTCTCTGTCTCTATATATTTGCCTTTTCTGGATGCTTCATACAAATAAAACTGTATAGTATGTGGTCTTTTACGTCTGTCTTCTTTCATTTATCACAGTTGATCTTTAATGAAGGTATTGCTACTTTCACTTTACAAATGAGAAAGTTGAGGGTCAGAGAGCTTAAGAGACTTGCCCAGAGTTGATCAGCTGGTTAATGACAACGGCACTGGGATTTGAACCCATATCTGAGAGCTCTTTCCCTCTACCAAACTGCCACCATCACACGCAAGCTGCCTCAAAGCCAGAGCTAGTCGTAATGGCCCCTAGATCCTGAGTGACGACCAGAGTGTCTGGCCCATCATGGATGCTCAGTCATTATTTGTTGAACTGAAGTTCCTGATCCTTTTTAGTTCCTGCCCCTGTCCTTATTCTATATCCCCAGGTACCATTTTGAGTGACCTCATATTGACTGTCATTAGTTGATATTTACCTAGGGATCACACATGTGTGTCATGGTTGACCAAAGGCAAACAAAGGGAAGAAAAAGGAGAAATTAAGGAAGTACACCCAGCACAACAGTTTGTGGATTTGTGATTATTGAAGCTCATGCACTCCAGAGGCTCCCAGTGAACAGATATCTGTGCCCTGATAGAAATGTTAGGTTTGCCCCTAGCTCCATGATGGGATAGACAGAAAGCTGGGCCCATTCTCCGGCTACATGGCTTGGGATGCTGGAACCTCTCCGTGGTCCATCACCGATAACCAATGTGCGCGTATTTCCCATTCTTCTTTTTTTCCAGGCTGTTTCATTCCTAGTTCTCATAACTTAGACTTAGTAAGTTCTGGGAAAGTAGGGGGAGAACAAGATGCAGTCAGGTCATCCCTCACAGTCCCTATCCATGTATTCAAAACAGAACCTAAATATGTAGTGAGCCCCTACCAGCTGTAAATCTCTGCAGTAAGATTAGGAGCATATATAATCTAAGCCCCTACTTCCAAAGGAGTTTATTACTGAGTTGGAAGGCAGTAGAAGGGAGACAGATGAAGGGGCCAGAGACATTCCATGGATATCCTGGGGATGCGTCTGCACACTCTCTTCTATCAATTTAGGGAGCTAAGGGATAATCTCATTCAGCACTTGAAAATTACATAACTGTGTTGGCCTCACAAGCAAGACGGCACCCGTTGCAAAACTCAAGCTCACCTTGATGGAAGAGTCTCAGACCATTTCCACCAATGACTCCCAATGCAACCACAGGCATGCCACCATAACTCTCAGCGCTTCCGATTTTTAAAACAGAGGAGAGGATGGAAAAAAGCCCCCAATCCTCTAAGAATCCAGGATTTGAGATATGAGTCGCTCGGGATTGAATCATCATTTCCTGCATCTTATTTTACATGCGTAATTCAAGAGCTCAGAGAGTCAACACTATCGAGATTCACAATTAGCCTTCACAGACTGCACCCAAAACAGCTGCAAAGCAAAAGAAAGGTTCTCTTGCAGAGAGTCTCTTTGATAAGACAACGAAAGTTATTTTACTCAACTGGCATCTCCTTCTCAATGAGCCTATTTGTGCAACTTAGTTATCAACACTTCTTTTTTTCCCTGTCCCCAGAAGACAGGGTCAAACGGGATCGTACACATGTTCATACCTTCCACTGCCTTGAGGAAAGGCAGCACCGTGACTAACTCACACTGGTTGAAAAACGTTTTCTTACATCTGCAGAAAACTTCCAGGTCCACTATACACCAAAAAACTTTAATTAAGTAGAATTTTCAGAATCATGAATTATTTATAAACGTTCTTTACTCCCCTTTTAGGAACAAGAGGAAATTGTTCCCCAAACCCAGTTTAAGTTGATCTCCACTCAACAAATATTTATTGAACTTCTTCTATACTCTAAACACGGTGTTAAATGCCAGGACTATGACAGAAGCTTTGAACATCGTCCTCCTGGAATACACAGTCAGGTCTGGGAGAAAGACAAGGAGTCAAACAATCACAAAGCACTGAGGTGGGCAAGAGCTCCAGTGGAGGAAGTGTAAGCTAGTGGGTCAAAGCACAGTTTTTAAGAAAAAAGAGCTGACCTTAAAACCGGACTCAGCCAAGTGCTGGTCTGCGACTCTGGGCAGGCTACCCAACCTCTTTGAGCCTCATTTTCCTTTTCTTTAAACTTCATAGTGCAAATCGGATAATGTGACCGGGTGTCTGGCATATGACAGACTCCCCATGGGCCCTCGGGGGTGAGTAAGCATATATACAATGATACCTAATATTTGCACATTTTTAAAATGCCTTTCTTTATTCCAGAAAGGATCTAATCATACATTATAGAAGGAAAAAAAGTATTTTGGATGAGCTAATAAAAAAAGCTCAGCAAGGGCTTCCCTGGTGGCGCAGTGGTTGAGAGTCCGCCTGCCGATGCAGGGGACACAGGTTCGTGCCCCAGTCCGGGAAGATCCCACATGCCGCGGAGCGGCTGGGCCCGTGAGCCAAGGCCGCTGAGCCTGCGCGTCTGGAGCCTGCGCTCCACAACGGGAGAGGCCACAACAGTGAGAGGCCTGCATACCGCAAAAAAAAAAAAAAAAAAAAAAAAGCTCAGCAAGAAGAAAATGAGAGTAGGAAACAAATGTAAAGCCTAGAAGGAGAATAGACATAACACTTAAGCTGACAATTGTGGGCAGCTGGCCAAAGATTTGATTTTAAGCTTCCTGGCAGCCAGCACGAAGAGGAAAACACATCAGTCACCTGACCATGTCACTGGTTCCAGAATATAAAAAACAAAACAAGAGAGCGTGAGAATCAGAACTCTTCCTGTTCCTGACTGCAGAAATAGGTCCTCCACAGGATACTGGTTACCATAGCAACCAACATCCTCAACAAACCCCTCTTGGGACTATCCTAAAATGTTTCAATTAATGATGAGGAAATGTAAGAACCAAAATGTAGGTCAGCGAAAGGAAACCTGTGGGAAGTCAAAATGATGCAGTCCTGGTACCATCCCAGAGACTTACTTGGCATATCAAGAAGAACTGCACAAACTCTCCATAAGCTCTGCTTTTTGCAAAATAAGAAATATCAGCCAGTCCTCTACGAGGGGGACTGTCTTCAGCTTCACTGAGTGTGCTACCATCTGCTTGATTGTTCAGCCCACTGGGCTCACACAGAAGTGGGTGACAGGAGTGCTCATGAACAGGCCAGGGAGATCCCTCTCAAGTAGTTTTGGGTTCCTCCCAGCACACCGAGGAAAAGCAAGGAAAACTCTTAAGTTCTAAGGAAGTGGTGCTACACATGCCTAATGTACTCCCATGAATAATGCCTTTCAGTATCTCCTTATGGAAATGCGAATCTACTGCAGAGTGAGGGTTGACGCATATTCTGGGTGCTCGGTTGTGTTCCAGGCTGGGAGAACAGCATGTGCACAAGTCCTGGGGTTGGAGAGAATAGGGTGTTATGAGGGTCTGAAAGAAACCAGTATATCTGGAAGAGGGAGAGTGGAGAGATGAGGCAAAGAGAAAAAGAGAGGGCAGGAGAGGAGGGGTGGGGGAGGAAAAGAGAGGGAGTGTGTGTGTGTGTGTGTGTGTGTGTGTGTGTGTGTGTGTGTGTGAGTGGTGCAAAATGAAGCCAGAGAGGAAGGGGCCGGAGCACACAGCCTGGTGGCCACATTGAGGAGTCCTGCCTCTGATCTAAGAGCAATGGGGGTCGTGGAAGAATGAGGAGGAACTGACCAGACTTGCCTTCTGTACAGATCTCACGGGCTGCAGCAGGGTCATGGACTGGAAGAAGGGGAAGGGAGAGGAGGAGTTAGGAGGCTGTGGCTCTGGTAGTGATGGCTTCGACCCAGCAGGGAAACATGAATGGAAAGATGCAATCTGAGAACTAACTAGAAAGTGACAATAGGGAGGGACTGGGGACACAGATTTTGTGGGAGTTGGGGTCGTTAAGTGGGTGAGGGAGAGAGGCCCTGATGGGCGGAACGGAGGGGTGTTAACGACAGCTGGACAAATCAGAGGTCGGGACTGTGCCTTCTGCAAAGAGCAGGGACCCGCAGATAAAGGACGACGGTACTTTTTCCTGTTGGTGCTGATTCACCAAAGACCTGAGAATTTGCAACCCAGGCCAATGGGCTCCGAGAAAATTAAAAATGCTCCCCCGGCTGACAAGAGACAGAAGGTAGAACAAGGCTCCGAACAGTTTATTGAAAGAATGAATGAACGGCTGAATCTGGAGCTGCCGTTTTAAAACTACAAGCCTGGATGACGGCCTGACCTATAACTATTTCTGTGTTTAAAAAACATTTAGACTCTTTTGGTCAAAAACGACTTCATGATGCTTCTTTGTGATTATTATTAATCTAGGTCTTTTCTTCTCCATCAGAAAAAAAAAATCTTGATTTTTATCTATATTTTTCATGCCCTAATTATTTTTCTTCATCTATATTCCAATATGCTAAATAATATGATGATAAATCTAGATAATCTTTTGTCGGTTCCTTTTCTAAGTGTTAATTAACACCCGGAATGCAAATGAAACCTCAGTGTTCTCTACATACTCACAAATAAGATGAATCAAGTTCCTTGGGGGTAGAATGGGGGTAATTATCATTATTTATCAAATGAGATAATGCACGAAAAAGCACTTTTAAGCCCAAAAGCATTATACAGAATGCGAGCTGTTACCATGCGTTAAACAACAGTCCAAAGTCATAAAAAATGTATTTATTCTGATGGAAGGAGAAAGTTAGGTGTATAAGATGGAGCTTTAAAAGGTCCTCACAAAGCTGAGATTCCCTATAGAGTTTGAAAGCCCCTGAGTCTGCCAGGCGTTCATTAGCCGCCAAACTTCCACTAGCCAACCATGAAGGTAGACAGTTGCCAGGCCAAGGTGAAAAGGAGGAGAAATTTCACTCCAAGCAGAAAGGGGCTAGAGGGAGATGCCCCCGGGATGGGATAAGGTCCTACAGGAATTCTCTCTCCCCCAGGCTGCTACTGAAATACACCAACTGAGGAGGACTTTCCATTTCAAGTCATACTTCCATCGTCACGTGAACTGGCCACAAGGAAGGTAGGACTTCGGGGCTGGGTCCCCTTAGATGAGCCACACCCAGCACTCAGAGCCCCAGAAATGATCTGCCTGCCCTGAGGACTCTGGAATCAACTAGGGTTACCTCCAAGTTGATGGCATTTTTCTTGGCAAGGGGAACGTCAGTATTGAGATAAATCATATCCATCTTCCTGGAGAACTTGAGTCAGGCCCAGAAGCAGACCCTCTCTCTGGCCATCCTGAAGTTGGGGATGTGAGAGCAGTGAGACCAAGTTCATTCGACAGAGGTGAGGGAGGCCCAGATGCAATGACACTGGGCCATGGATTTTCAAGGAGGCGATGCCACATAGTTGCGATGGATGCTGCCCAAAGTGTTATGGAAGCTGCTGTCCCAGCAAATGAAACATGCCATCTGCACTCAGAGAACAGCTGCCTGTAGAGGGTTAACCCATGGCCAGTCTCCCAGTGGGGTGGCCTTCTGGAAAAGCTAGAATCTGCTGCTAAAACTCTGGGGAGGAAGGAAGCAGGTCTCCTGTTGCTTTCTCCTTACTGTCTCCCCATGGCCAGGGTTTTCTGCTGTTACAAACACGACCAAAAATAAGAGAATGTATTCAGAAAGAAGCAGATATATATATATATATATATATATATTATATATATATATATATATATACTTACATATTTTAAGTATAATGTATATTTATATAAAAATATATAATAATATAATATATATTTAAAATATATAATATTTTAAAGGGAGGATAGGGACTTCCCTGGTGGTCCAGTGGTAAAGAATCTGCCTTCCAATGCAGGGGACGTGGGTTTGATCCCTGGTAGGGAACTAAGATCCCACATGCCTCGGGGCAACTAAGCCCACACACCACAACTACTGAGCTCGCGTGCCTCTACTAGAGAGCACAAGTGCCACAAACTACAGAGCCCTCGCGCCCTGGAGCCTGTGTGCCACAACTAGAGAGAGAAAACCTGCACGCCACAACTAAAGAGAAGCCCGTGAGCCTCAACAAAGACCCCGCGTGCCACAACTAAGACTTGACGCAGCCAAGGGGCGGGGTGGGGGGGGGGGGAAGGGAGGATAGGTGATTATGAAGAGATTAAAGGTGAGAGCAAACTAAAAGAGATGAATAACCTGCAAGTTCAAATGAGTTAGGATACCAATAAGCAGAAGACAGTAAAAGTTTTTGCCTTACGTAGTGAGAGAAAAGGAAGAAGACTGAAAGTAAAAAATGACTGTCAGTGAAGGAAGCAGAAATTTAAAAGATGGAGGGCAAGAGAGATCAAAGGTTAAGATAAATGGTTTAAACCCAAGAGATGATAAATTAAAAAATGTAAAAGTAAGTGATGGGTTTAAGGATTAGAGAAGGCATTAGTAACAGAAAAGGCCAAAAAAATATTGTTAAGAAATGAGAGAAATCTCTTTTAATCAACTTATTACTTTGGAATACTTTTTGCTTTACAGAAGAGCTGCAAAGCTAGTACGGAGAATTCCCATATACCTTTCATGCAGCTTCTTCCATACACACAGTACATGTGTCAAAACTAAGAAACTGATGTTGGTACGTTGCTCTTCAGTAAACACCAGACTCTATTTGGATTTCACTACGTTTTCCTCCAATGTCCTTTTTCTACTCTGGGATACCACAGCGCATTTCAGAGAGACTGTTTTTCAAAAGAAAATTAAAGCAAATTAAAAAAAATTATCCAGATGTACATGAAAAAGGAAAAAGGAGGGATAGGAAGAAGTGAGAACCAGCAGAACAGAATAAAAAGTACAGGACGGTCCTGAGCGAATTTCGACACCTGACCAATGACAAGGTGGCACGGCAGATCAGTGGGGCAAAAGGAAGCCTATTTGACAAATGGTGCTGGGAAACTGGCTATCTATTTGGGGAAAGAAAAAAAAAGAAATAGAAAAAGAAAGAAAGCTGCCCTTATACATCAAAATCAATTCCAGGTGGGTAGGACAATGTGTTTATGACCTCAGGGCAGAAAGAACTTATTAAATAAGATTTTTTAAAAGCAAAAGCCATAAAGGAAAGAAATGATACATTTGACTACATTAATGTTAAAGACTTCTATTCATCAAAAGAGAAAATAAAGGAAGTGAGAAGGCACACCACAAATCAGAAGATATATGCCACACATACAACAAAGAATTAGAACCCAGAATATTTTTAGTCCCTAAAAATCAATAAGGAAAAAAAAAAAGAAACAACTCAACAGAAGAAAGTGGGCAAAAGACACAGACATTTCACAGAGGAGGAAACATGAGAGGCCAAAACAGATCCTCAGCCACACCAGCAACTGGGGAAGTACGAACGGAAATGAAGCTGAGACACCATTTTATTCTCACCAGATGGGCAAAGTAGTTCAACAGTCTGGCCAAATGAAAGCTGGCAAAAATAGGGAGAACCAGGAACCCCATGCGTTGCTGGTGAACATATAAATTGATGCAACCATTATGGCCGCCAATCATACAACTTCCAGTCCTGTGGTTCTCTCTCAGCCATGGGGTGATTTTGGCCCCCAGAGGATGTTTGGCAATGTCTGGAACGCTTTTGGTTTCTTAAATGTGTTTTTCGGGGGAAGGGTACTACTGGCATCTCGGCGGGGGGAAAGGCCAGGGATGCCGCTAAACATCCCACAATGCACAAGACAGTCCCCACCATGAAGAATTTCTCATCCCCAAGTGTCAACAGTGCTGAAGTTGAGAAACTCTGATCTCATTAAGTTGAATGCTTCAAAGTAAAACAGAGGGAAAAAAAATCCCAGTGTCCATCAACAGAGGAATGCATGCATTCATTGTGGTCTAGTCATACAATGGAATACTACCATATTTCACTGACCTTTAAGAGGCCATTGAGTGTTAAGGTCATTAATTTATGAACCACTAAGATAGAAAGAGGCTGCCAATTATCTAGGACACAGTGCTTTCTTACACTTAAAATTCTTAAATTTAGTGTTATTTCAAAATCTCTTTTAGATTTATTTAGACATATTTTATCATATATCATGCTGCCCTGTCCTTAAGCCTTTCTGCATAGACAATATGTATAGACATTTTTTGTTTCAAAGCCAAGTCATGGTGTGATATTTTTGAAGACTTTTTCAACTCCAATGAAACTCAACTCATGTTAAGATCAACAAAGCAGAGGACCTCAGAAGTGACGACATTATGAAGAGCCACGTCTGTGTGCACTGGATGGGTGACAAATGACAACGACAGCCTGACCCTGCCAGGAGGACAGAGACCATGAGGTGCCATAGATTGCAAATTACAGTCCACCTTCAGAGGTGCTGAACTGTGGAGAGACACGTGCATCTTAGAGTTGGTGAAACACAGGATGTGACAGCATGAAAATGAATGCAATTATTCACATAGATCTGAATGAATCTCAAAACCAGAATATTCAAGAAAAAAAAAGCTGCAGAGTATGTGAAGTTCAAAAACATGCAAAACTAAACTACGTATTGTTTAGGAACACGTACATGTGAGGTTTCCCACAAAGAAAAGCAAGACATGGTAAAACAAATCTAGGATGGTGTCATCCCTCGGGGGAACGGAAGGGGAATGCACATAAAGGGCTTCCAGGAGCTTGAGATGCTCTATTTCTTAAGTTCAAGTTCGGATTCCTGAGTAATTTTATCAGGGCTGGGACTTGGGTGAAGCAAGTAAGGCACTAGCCTGCAGGAAAAAATTTAAGGGTGTGGCCAAAACACTCAGGTATCAACATAAATATATTTTGATGCAACATTTTTAAATGAGTTCAAAAAATCCATGAGAAACAAAATATCAAACTTTTATATAAGTACTTACATGACCTTGCCTCACTTGCCACTCACTAATCCCAGCTCTGGTTTGAATAAAACGTTATTAACAAAAACAGGCAGCCAGCCCACAGGTCATAGTTTGCCCACCTGTTATTTTAAAATATTGCATTAACATTTTATTATTACTCTTTAGAGTGTATATAGATTATAAACATACACATATCAGCACATACACATACGTATTAGGTATAAATGCAAATACACCATTTTTCATTTGGGATATATATTTTAAAAATATTTCAGAGAAAGGAAAAAACAGTGAGAAGAACACCCAAAACAGCATTGGGTTGGGAGATCTCCCTGCAGCCACCATTTATCAGTCATTTTCAGTAAGATCAAGGGCTGTTTCCTACCACGAACCCCAAACAGAGGGGTGGGGGGCTTCACTCCATCCTGTCAGGATGAGTGGATAAAGAAGATGTGATATATATATATATACATATATATATATTATACACACACACACACACACACACACACACACACACACACACACTGGAGTATTACTCAGCCATTAAAAAGAATGAAATAACGCCATTTACAGCAACATGGATGGACCTACAGATTGCCATACTAAGTGAAGTGAGTCAGAAAGAGAAAGACAAATATCATATATCACTTCTATGTGAAATCTAAAAAAAAAATGATACAAATGAACTTATTTACAAAACAGAAATAGACTCACAGACATAGAAAACAAACTTATGGTTACCAAAGGGGAAAGGGGAGGAGATAAATTAAGAATTTGGGATTTACTGATACTACTGTATATAAGATAGATAACCAAGGTCCTACTGTATAGCACAGAGAACTATACTCAATATCTTCTAATAACATATAATGTAAAAGAATCTGAAAAAGAACAGATATATAATATGCATAACTGAATCACTGCTGTACACCTGAAACTAACACAACATTGTAAATCAACTATACTTCAATAAAAATTTAAAAAAAAAAAGCCTCTGTCAGCCTGCCTGGCAGTCCTCTCGATCAGCCATCACCAATGGAGCAGAATTCTTCAGTACAGAAGGCACTTTGCCATCCATTCTTGAATTTAATCTTTATCATGCTGCTGTGGGGGAAGTAGCAGAATCTTCACTTTCCAATGGGGAAACTGAGTCTCAGAGAGGTTGACTAACCCAGCCAACACTGCACAGTGAGGAATGGCAGACCCCGACTCACACTGTGGGTTTCTAATCCATTCAACACCCATTCCATAGGCGCCAGCATCTGACTGGCGGGTGTCCTCTGTGATTTAAGAAGTGCCTTACCCAGTTTACCATTAAATCAGAAAGTGGGGTGACGACAGGATGCAAATGGGCTTCCGCTGAAGCTTTTTTGGCTGGGAAAATGGCTTAATCCAAAGAGCTTATTCCCATAGTGTTGCAGGCAGTATAGACCCTCGTGCCTGAGGTGGGCAGCAACAGCTGTGTCTAATTGGTTTCCACCCCCTCCTCCGCCAGGAGTCCCTGAGGGATGCACGTCCAGATTCTCTTGCGTGGCAAACAGCCGTCCATGGGGCCAGCGGGGCATCTTGCGAAGCAGCACTAACTCTTTATGGTCACTAGGAGGCCATCTGCGAGGTGATCACTCGAACGCACTGACTGATGAGCAATTTCACAGCTGAGAAGAGCTCATGTCATTTTCCCAAAAAGCACCCAGTTTACTCCCAGACTGATTATACAGTCACCGGGAGACTGACTCATGAGCATCGCGCTCGCAAACGTCAGGGCTGAAGATGTACCCCTTACGGACGCATGTTAGTGTCCTGGGGCTGCCGTAACAAAGTACCCCAAATTGGGTGGCTTAAAACAGCAGAGATATATTCTCTCACAGTTTTAAAGGCCAGAAACCTGAAATCAAGGTGTCGGCAGGGTCACGTGCCCCCTGTGGCTAAAAGCAGCCCTTCCTTACCTCCTCCAGCTTCTGGTGGTGGTGGCCATCGATCTTGGGAGCTCCTTGGTTTGCAGCAGCATCCCTCCAATCTCTGCCTCCATGGTCACATGGCATTCCCCTTGTATGTTTCTGCCTTGGTGTCCAAACTTCCCTCTTCTTAGAAGGACACCGGTCATATTGGATGAAGGGCCCATCCTGCTCCAGTATGACCTCATCTTAACTGATTATGTCTGCAATGACCCCCTTTCCAAATAAAAGCATATTCTGTACTGGGGGCTAGGACTGCAACATACCTTTGGGGGGATCTCAATTCAACCCATAACAGATCCACCTGTCAGAGAGCGGAAGATGCCACCGAAGGGAAGGGTAGAAACTGCACAGGTGAGTCAGTGCGGGAGCCTGAGGTTTAGAAGCTTCCCTCAGCACTGAAATTAAACCCCAGATACTAAACTAAAATCCCAGATCTGGCTCCAGCTCGCCTTGCCAGTCTCACCTCTTTTTCTCTGCCTTGCCTCATCCACAGGCTCCTGGGTTCCTGAAACCTGTCCAACGCTTTCAGCCTGGGCTGTTCCTTCTGCCTTAAATGCATGTCCATCCCATTCGTCATCTGGCTAACCCTACTTAGCCTTCAAGTCTCAGCATAAACAGCCCTTGCTCATGAAAGTCTTCCTTGGTTCCCTGGCTTGACTAGGCATCCCTGCTCTGCCCCACCCCCATCATCGCGCCTCTGGTTTAATTTGCATAGCATCCTGGACATCCACTCTACAGCTCTCATTACCACCGAAATTGGCTCATCTCTGTCTCCCCCGGCAGTCTGGATGTTCCGTGAAGATGGAGATCTTGAATGTCTATACATCTCCATATCTCTGGTACCCACACAGAGAGGAGGCACTCTGAAATATTTTTGGTTGGGTGGACAGATGCAGGAATGGCTCTTGAAGAGATCAACTCAAAAGTTATACTGTTGGAAAAGCCATAGCTCCTGAATATTTTCAAAGTTCCTTCCGACACGCCAGAGCTGGCTTTGTAGCATAAGGGAAAGCAGAAAAGCGCTCTGGACCTCAAGGTAAACCAAGTCCTGACCCCAAGTCCTTCCTCCCTCTTGGTAACCCTGAGAAAGTGCGTCACTTCCCTAGACCATGCTCTTCTTGTTTTTCAAAGTGAGAACATCAGGGTTGTTACAATGAATACCACACCCCCTGGCACCTTAGTGCTAAGTGCATTCTGGGGTTGGTGGGGGATGGGAGGGTCTTTTTAATTCATCACTGACACGTTGGCCTTGGGATGAGTGGACCCAATCAGGAATCAGGAGTTTGGGAAAACACCGTCTGTCCTAGAGCCTTGGGTTCCCACTCAAATCATCATTTAAAGAAATTTCCAGGATAGCAGCTCCAAACTGAATTTCAAAGACGTGTCTCAGAGGCCACCACTGAGGGGACTCGGGGATGGTACACAAAGCCCCCTGATGGACATAACCCAGAACAACTGCCCTTTCAACCTGCTGATTCATATACTGGGGGTTTATATAAGCTTCTTTTTGAAGAAGGGGTTTTATTGTTCAATAATATTAATAATCAACCTTTAAAACTCCAGTCTAGAGAAAGGATTCCTGACTTGAATTTTATAGAAATTTAATAAATGGGAGACTGCTTAGAGTTAGCCACGTCTGTTTCTAAGTAAGGACACTATGTAAAAAACAATCACCCTCTATAATTACCCATCATTTCACTTTAAAAAGGACATTTAACACCAAAAAGTTTTGATGGATGTTATCTCAAACTAAAGGGCTGTTTATTAAGTTCACTAACCTACTTCATGGAAACACAGTTTGTTTCTTGTCCTTTTTTAAAAATCTGGCTGGAAGCCAGTTGAAAACAGCCCCAGGCCCTAACCCTCCTCTGGGGGCTGGACTCTGTGACATAATTCCAAGGGAGCTTGTTCAATACCCAGACTCTGGGCCCAGCCTCAGAGAATGGGATGGGAAAGAGGTTCAGAGGCAGCTGACCCATTAGCGCCAGCATTTAGGAACTGCAGGGTTTCCTCCTGCTTAAACCTTAGGTATGGGGTCAACAATTTGATTCTGAGACTTCTGCACAGCTCCTGACTTTGTAAGCCCTTCACAAGCACTGAATGAATGAATGACCCAGGTGGGGAAAAGCAGATATTTGAGGCCCTCTGGACAGCTGTCCAAGTCTCCTCATTGGCGCTGTCCCCATAGCCTGATCTGTCTGTCATCCGCCCCAGGAACCACAGTCCTGTCTGTATTTCACACCTGTCTGCCCACCCACTTCCTCCACCTCTGCAAATGTGCATTCAGAGGCCTGTGCTGACGCCTCGGTGCCCACCTGGCTGAAGATGCAGCAAGGAGACCAGATAATCTGGCAGTAATCAGTGTGTTAGCAAGCAGGAATGGCAGCGGTGAATCACGGCCCTGGCAGGACCCCAACACCTGTAAATCACATGGGATGACGCTGCAGACCAAAACCTGTCTTCTATTTATATCCAGAGCTTGAGATGAGAAGAGAAAGTTTGCAGCACCTACACTGATGACATAGGTGTTCAGAAAATCCTACAAGAGCTTACCTCCGCCTGTCTAGGATAGCTTCTGAATACGCTGGCCACTCCCGCTGGATCGGTGATTCTCGGCCCTGGCTGCACATTGCAATCACCCGGGGAGCATAAAAAGTACTGATGCCTGGGCCTCACCCTCCAGTGGCTCTGATGTCACTGGACAGGGTTGCAGCCTGGGAATCAGAATTTTGAAAAGCCCCCCTCACCCAGGTGATTGGGATATACAGCCAAGGTTGGAACCACCAGGCTAGAAGTAGTTCCTTCTTATTTCACAGCCAGCTGGAAGTCGACGGTGAAGGGGAAAAGAAAGATTTCTGACACCCTCTGAAAGTAGGAATCTCAAGTAGACAGAAAAGGAAATAAAACTCATCAAATAGGTTCATTCTCTTTTTCTGAATTAGTAATTGTTCATCTCCCTAGCTACTCAATGAGGAGAGAAACAAGTGAGAGCATGAATCACAGGTACCCAACCCATCAATCAGTGGCTTTTTATAGGGGCAGTTGTTGCTCTTGCCTGCTCAGCATCTCTGTTCTGGGAGTTACATCATCCAGGTGTTCCTTGGAGATCTATTCCCCTTCATCGCAATCCAATTGGTTCAGTGGGGTTGATGCACTTAGATCTATAAAGATGGAAGCCTGAAGCAGCCAAGGGTCACCATGAAGGGAGAGCCTAACTGAGAATGACACCCATAAGGAGGAAAGCAGGACTGTGAGATGGGAGAGAAAAAGAACATGGCTTGATGACCCTGAGCTCCTGGATCCAGCCATTCCTGAAGCCCTTGTTTATGTCTAGATTTTTTTTCAGTACCTAAACCAGAAAGTTCCCTTTTATTTGCTGAAGCTGGTATGTGGTGGGTCTCTGCACCAGAAAAAGCCCTGACAAATGCAGTCTTGGAGGTCTCTAAGCCAGGTACCCCTCTTTCGCCAATAACCCTCACTCCTTTGTCCAGGTTCTGTGGGATTTCCAAAAGGACGAGAAACTGGGTACCAAAGGGCTACCGCCTCTGTCCAGATGCCTGGATCCCCCACACCATACATCTGAATTAAGTTCACATGTGAGCAGAGGCTGTTTGTCCTTGGTGCAAACCTTGATTTATAGTCTGCCTCCCCATCCAATGCCCATGGAAACAGAATCCCAGACTGCTCAGAAAGGGTTGTGAAGGGGCAGTCACCTCAGTGTGGATCAGCTGGGCTGTGGGCATGGCAGCCCCTGACAGGAAATGGGGCCTTGGAGAAAAACGGTGGTTTCTCATGGGGACCAAGCGGCCTCATTAAATAAGGTGAGTGGAGAAGCCTCACCAAAAACCACACTGCTTCAGTTCTGTGTGTGTGTGTGTGTGTGTGTGTGTGTGTGTGTGTGTGTGTGTGTGTGTGTAACATATATAACGTATATGTGTTATATATAACAAATACACACATTAGTAACATTGTATAAATAGTCATTGCTGACACTTATTGCCTGCTCACCATGTGCCTGGCCCTGTGCTAGCAGTTTACAGGCGTTCTCTCATTTAATCTTACAACTGCCCTATGAGGGAGACCCGACCGTTCTCCTAACTTTGCAGATGAGAAACTGCAGCTCAGAGACCTCACTCACCCGAGGCCTCCCAGCCAGTAGGGGGCAAAGCTGGGCTCTGAAACGCGGTCTTGTTAAGCTCTGAAGTCTGAGCCCAAGTCAGCCCACTGCCTGTTTTGTAAATAAAGCTTTATTGGGACACAGCCCTGCCCCTTCGGTTACCTAAGGCTGTGTTCACGACACTATCGAAGAGTTAGTCGTTGAGACTGTCGACTTGCAAAGCTGGAAGGCAATATTTGCTCTCTGGACCTTTACAGAAAAAGTAGCTGAGCCCTGGCCTAAATATTCACAGCGGCTGCTGTGGTTTCCAGGAAGTGCTGAGGCTAAAGGCAGCACGGAAATGCCGGGATTTCCCCAGGCCAGTAGGGATGGGGGGCTGTGACAGGACCCCCTGAGGCCTAGGAAGCAGCCTGTTCTTTGGAGAAGGAGGACACTTCCTACTCAAAAGGAGTAACAGATAGGTAAAATGCCTGGGATGAAAATTAGAGTTATCAGAGCTACACCCTAGAGCAGGACAGCCTGTGTGGCACTTGAGTGACAGGAAAGGTCAGGAGGGGAGCCCGGGAGCACAGTCCTGGGGATGAGAAGAAGAGCAGACCCTACGTCTGTGAAAAGAAAAGAAGTAGCAAAGGACATGTCGTTTATGGCAGGTATGGGCACAAGGACCCTAACAGCCCACAAGGACTGATACACTCAGTATCACACTTTACACGTCAGGAATTCAATCAGTAGTGATGGTTCCATTTAGGTATGGTGGGGGGTGGACTGATGTCCAGCAGCAACCAGGGAGGACCAAAGTTGACCGAAACCCCAACGCTGTATAATAGTATCGATGACCACAGCAACACAGGTGATGCTTCCTAGGCACCAGGCACGGTGCTCAGCATCCTTTTATTTCATCCTGATAACCACTCCACACGAAAGGCCTATTAGGCCCATTTTGAAGATGGGGAAACTGAGGCTCAGAGGTGTTAGCTAATAAATGGCAGAAATGAGATTCAAACCCAGGTTTGTGTAACTCTCAATTCCGTGCCTGGCGAATGCCAGGATGCTACGGCTTCACCTTGAGAGTGGAGCTGAGTCTCCTCCTGGAACCGGGGGTTAACCTTCTCTGGCAGGTTGTGTGCTTCCTGGAGACCCCCCCAGGAGTGTCAGAGGGATAGAAAAGAAATTCCTTGCCAGGGATCACTGAGAAACACAGCCCAAGGGAGACACAGAAAAAGGAAAGGGTTGCCTGTACAATAGGGGAGACATGGCCCCACTATCTTGGATCATGAACTAATCTGGCCAGGAAGAAGCTCCTCAAAGCCCCTGAGGACAGGGACCCTCGTTAATCATTTTTACTCTAATGGACACTGATTGTCAGCTTCCCCAGCATTCATGTTCCAAAATCCTCCATTTCTAAGCCCAAAAGTAAAGATCACAGCCCAGGGTTAAGCCAGTAAATTTCCATCCCATTTCCCTGGGCCTACCAGTTGGTTCAGAGGTGGCATGTGGTCACGCTGGTTGACTCAGTGAATCTCAGACTTAAACAATCTCATTCCTTTACTGTGGACCAGAAGAGGGAAGGGGCTGAGACTCCTAAGGCCATATCGCCACCACATGGAAAGCCTAAGGGTGAAGCCATACCTGGAGAAGAGCAGAGCTGAGAGATATGGAGTCCTGACATGAACTGAGCCCCTAGATCCAGCCAAGCCTGAAGCTCATGCAACCCCTGGACTTTTCAGCTACATGTGCCAATAAATGACCTCGACACTAAAAAAAAAGCTCAAGTTTGTTTACTGTCACTTGAAACCAAGACACATGTCCATACTACCACCATCGTACAGCGATAAAGACCTGCTTATTTTCTGATTAAAATAGTTTTTGGCAGTTTTGCTTGGGAGCCTGCTTCTCTGGTCAGTTAAAGCAGGAGAGCCATCCGTAAAATCCCAAAGACTACATCGAAGTCTAGCAACTTCAGCTCCTGCCTCAGTGATGCCCAAACCAGCCAGCTCTACAGCTCTGGAGGGCAACAAGCAGAATCCTCTCTCCTTTGCTCTCTAGATCCCGAGTGGCTGAAGGCCCACAATGCTGGCCACAAAGTGAATGCTCAGAAATGGTACTGTCCGTTCAAAAATACTTATCTGTGCAGGAGGGGTTGTTACTAGGACAAAGGCACAATCAGACACAGGTCCTGATGACAGGGAACGGGATGCCCGTGCCGCCAGTGTGTACCTGACTGAGAATCAGGGCTCACTCCAAGAAGCACAGATGCCCCCCCTGGCTCCTAGCACCAACCACTTGCCAACCGATTTTTGCTGCCACAATTCCTGGTGGGAGCAATCATAACAAAAGGTCTAAGGTTGCCCATTGCATGCTGAGCCCAAACTCTTTGTGCTAAGGCAGGAATTCCAAAATATACGGGCCGACCAGAGAAGAGGGAGTTGATAAAAATCCAGCAGTAGGGGCTTCCCTGGTGGTGCAGTGGTTGAGAGTCTGCCTGCCAATGCGGGGGACACGGGTTCGAGCCCTGGTCTGGGAGGATCCCACATGCCGCGGAGCAACTGGGCCCGTGAGCCACAATTACTGAGCCCGCGCGTCTGGAGCCTGTGCTCCGCAACAAGAGAGGCCGTGACAGTGAGAGGCCCGCGCACCGCGATGAAGAGTGGCCCCCGCTTGGCACAACTAGAGAAAGCCCTCACACAGAAATGAAGACCCAACACAGCCATAAATTAATTAATTGATCCAGCAGTAGCCTCACATAAAACATACATACCTACCTGCATGCACTCCCCTGACACGCACACACACAGCACCAGTGCCCCCGTACACACAAAACATGTCATCTTTTAAATGAAGGCACTGTTTCCCTCCTCTCGGGCACTTTCAGTACACTTTCAGAAGCCTCAGTTTTGCAACCATCTTGGTGTAACGGAGGGAACCATTAGTTAGGCCCCAGGAGACCTAGGTTCAAACCCCAGCTCTGTAATCCTGGGCAAGTCCCTTCCACTCTCTGGCCTCAGTTTCTCCATCTGTAAAACGAGAGCTTGCACTCAGTGATTTTTGAGGCACCTACCAGTTCCGACCTCCATGGTTCTAGAGCAGAGGTTAAAAACTGGGAACCCCAAGACCAAATAGGACCCACAAGCCCATGGGGTTATTTAAACGGGTTCACGTATCGTTGAAAGATTTTTCACTGGCTGCTTACATTTTAAAACTGGGAGTCTTCTCATAAACGTCACGGTCTCTGACTTCTTTTGAAAAAGTCAAAGATCTGGCAGCCCTGGGCCCACAAAGAGGGTCTGCACAAGGTAAAACACAGCACCACTTACACAGAAGTCCCGCCAAGACTGCACGGCCTGAGTCCAACCATGAGAAGAGATCAGACAAACCCACACTGAGGGACATTCTCTAAAGCAGCTGGTCCCTGCTCTTCAGAAATATCAAAGTCACAAATGACAAGGGCTAAGGAACTGTTCCTTGACAAAAGCCCTTGACACAACCGCTAAATGCAGTAGGTGACCCCATACTGAATCCTGCGCCAGAAAAAAAAAAAAAATGCTCTAAAGGACGCTATTGAGACAAATTGCTGAAATTGGAAGATGGTTAGATGACAGTCTTGATCAGATAAGCTGACTAAATCTGGTAACTCTGTGTGGTTATATAAGAGAGTACACAACCTAGCCTCAAATGGTCCACCAAAAGGAGGGAGGGGGAGAGAGAGAGAGAGAGAGAGAGAGAGAGAGAGAGAAATCAGGGTTGGGGGCGGGGGAACTGGAGAGAGGAAGCAAATGTAAAGAAATGTTAAAAACTAGTGATTCTGAGTTTAAGGGGTACAGGAATCTTCTGTATTGTTTTTGCAACTTTTCTATAAGTTTGAAACTATTTCCAAAAGAAGCTTTAAAAAAAATGACATATAACCGAGTGATGCTCAAATGTTCACATGTAAAATCCCCTGGAGGGCTGGTGAAATAGAGAATCCTAGACACTCCCCAGGGCTTCTGATGCAGCGGGTCTGGAAGGAGGAAAGTAAGCATCTGCATTTCTCACGAGCTTTCAGGTGGTGCTGCTCTGGGACACGCTTTGAGCACAACAACCTGGTACAACCTAGTTTAAATTGTGGAAGTGTCCACCAGAAGAAGCAGACACAGAAAGGGTTTTTAAAAAGCAGGATTGGGGGCTGCCCTGGTGGCGCAGCGGTTGAGAGTCCGCCTGCCGATGCAGGGGACATGGGTTCGTGCCCCGGTCCGGGAAGATCCCACATGCCGCGGAGCGGCTGGGCCCGTGAGCCATGGCCGCTGAGCCTGCGCATCCGGAGCCTGTGCTCCACAATGGGAGAGGCCACAACAGTGAGAGGCCCGCGTACCTCAAAAAAAAAAAAAAAAAAAAAAAAAGGCAGGATTGGGAGAGGGATGGTGCAAGGAGCGAATGTTTCATTATGAAACTTTCTGTGTCATTTCACTTGTTCCCAGGTGTATATATCTGAACGCCTGCACCTGCCTGGCAAGGGCAGAAGGTCAGTACGTGTTAGCGACCTGCTGGTTTCTGAATATAGCAAAGATGCCAGGTGACATGGGACACGGGTGCTTCTTGTGTCTCCTGGGTGAGGGCAGTGGGAGCAGGCTTTCCGCTGGCTCATTCTTGGGGAGAAAAGTCCTTCAGGTCACTCCAACAGGATATATGTTTTCCCCTTGGAATTGCCACCACTGAATCAGGTCAGACACAAATTTCTCAAAATCTCTCCTGATTCGGAGATGAGAATATGGTTCAGGCAGCCAATTTTTGTCAAGACACACACTCCTCCTACCCCTCTTCCAGGCGGAGGGAGGGTAATGAACCTTGGTCTCAAGGATCATTAAACCGCAATATATAATCACCCCCATCCGGAGTCTCTGTACAGCCCTCCCAGGGCCTGGCTCCTTGGGAGGCCACAGCTCGGCTTCATCAGTCTTTACTGCTACCTGCTGCTGCCACCCTAACAAATCAGGCTTCTGACTCAGCCTCAGGGCACAGGAGGCGGGGCCCTCAACTGAGGGTCAGCTGCCTGTCGCTGTGTCTCCAGGACAAAGAACAGGAGTTGCTTGGAGAAGAGATGAGAAGAGGGCATGGTGAGCTGGGACGAGGCGAGGGCATGCTGTCTTTCAAATACCTGGTGAAGGACAGCATTTCATAAGATCGGGGCCTCGTATCAAACTCCAGCGGGTGCCACTGGGGCCAAGGTGGGGATGTCCAGGTATCATCAGTCACTTGCTGGCTTTTGTAGCTGCTGCCCTGAAGCACTCAACCTCCCACCCCCAGGCAGCTAATAAACTCCCAGAAAACCGCAGGTGGCAAAAGTCCCCCATCATTCCTCACCTTCTACCAAAGATGTTCAGGATGACGTCTTTTGGCCACGTTCTGCAGCTGCCTGGCCCCCACAGGAACGGCTACCACCTGGCACGGTGGGTCCCCGAAACATCAGCACCAGAGTCCGGCGGGGTCATAGTTTGCCAGCCAGCACGGGTGCTGATCGCTGGGCAAACACAACGCTCTGGTGAACAAGAGGCATCCTTGGAGCAAGGCTGGCCCCCACCATAAAATCCCCCAACTAAGCAAGGGTGCCAGAGAGAAACCTTGAACAAGTGAAGCTCCCTACTTGTTGAGCAAGCAAGTTCCAGTGGAGACAGCGTGGCCATTTCACACCCCAGCACTGCAGACGGGCGGATTCAGAATGACTGCAAACTCCACCTCCTTCCTGGCCTGTGACCTTGGGCCGGTTACTTAAATCTCTCAGCCCCAGTTTCTTCATCTGTAAAATGGGATCATAATAGTACCTACCTGATGGAGGACTTGAAGCTTAAACAAAATAACAGAAGTAAATTGCCTCTCCTGAACTGATGAGGCTTGGGGCATTGGCAACGCACAATAAAAGCCATTGCTATTATCACCGCCATTTGCATCACTGTTACAAGCTATCCCATCCCATAATGTACAGCAATAGCTCCCCGAGCTACCCTCTATTGAGATTCAGTGCTCTGAGCTCTGGCCCCTGTGCTAGGAAATTTACATGATTTCCTCATTTTGTCCTCACTACATCCTTGCCGGGTAGAAACAGGCCCACGGGGTTCAGGGATGTGCCCAAAGATATGTCAGCCATCACTTAGTTGCTACAGACCCCGAATCACTTCTGCCAGCCAGTAATGCATGATGCTGTAGGTGGCATTTTTTTCATTCTGAAGAATCTTCTTTATAGGGATCACAGAGGCTACCTAAGTCAGCTGGGATCAGAGATGCCCTCCAAGGAGCCAAAGACACACAGCTTATTGGACCAAAAGTGGTCCATGGGTGGAGGGCATCCAATCAGATACCACGGGGGTAACACGGCATGCATGAAGGCAGCATGGGATAAATCAATACAGCGAGGATGGAGAGGTGAGTCCGTGGTTCTCTACTTCTCTGGGAAGCAGGCTCACTCCTGAGTCAGCATCTTCCACACTGAGCAGCCGAGTCTAATACCTTATGTTTCGTCCATAGCTAACCTTAGACACAGATTCCTCAGAAGCCAGGGCTCCTTCACCTCCCTCCCTCCCCCTGTTTGTCACCCCCAGACCAAGGAAGGAGGGTGAGCCCCAAGGAGGTAAGTGCTTCTTGCAGCCCATCCGAGGTGGCTAGGCACCCCAAGGGTCTAAGACTCGGCCACTCTGCAGCTGGAATCTTCCTAATGCTGACTCCAGGCATTACCATCAGGGGTAACAAGATGCAGGATCACCACCCTTCACAGCACAGCCAGAGCCACAGCTGACTGTGACAAACGGGCGGACAGACTCAGACTGGCAGGGACACAGCCTCAGAGGCTCCCTTGGCTGGGTCATGGGAGGAAGGCTGGCACTGGGGCCCAGAGGCAGGAAGTTCTCCTCTGCAACTCAGAGTGACATGAGATTGGGACTGTAGGAAGCATGGGGGAGCCGGTGCCAGCAGCTGTGTTCTCCCAACAGCCCTGGCCTGGAGACTCCAAAATCAGCATTCTAAGTGAGTCAAAAGATCTGCCTAGGAAAAGCCACTTTGCATACTCACTGGGTAAGCCTTAGGGTTTCTAAGCTCCGGAATGGACCTGTGTGGAGTCTCTTATTGTACAGTTGGGGAAACTGAAACCCAGATAGAGACCGGAAGACGGGATGCAGGTTAGATTTGCATTTGGATTCAAAATCTACAACATGGGCAAGATCACTGACCTTCTGGAGCCTCAGTTTCCTGATCTGTAACATGGGAATGACGATGTCTGCCTCAAAGAGTGCAGTGAATCTTAACTGTGACAATGCAGCTGATGTGCTCAGCAGGGACAAAGGTCATACAGACAATTGGTGACAACACTGAGACTTCAGCAGAGAGAGTCTCATTTCCTGATCTGAAGCCTATTCCAACAGGCTGCCTCTGTTTCTATCATTTGTTAGGATCAAAGAAAATGGGACTGGTCCATAGGGGTCCAGCTAATATTTGGGTTACACACTTGTTCCCCCACTGAGACTAAAGTGCTATCTTTCTCCTTCCTGGGAGATCAGAGCAACCTCTCTGCATACAAGGACCACCAGGACCGTCCAAAGAGACAATAGTGCTTCTAGGGCATCTTAGTATCAGGAGCTGATTTGAATTCAGAGCTTTGCTCCTGCCCACAGGCAAGCAGAGAAGCCTCTCCTCTCAGATGCAGATGGGGCAGGCATGAAAAGTGGGGAGCTATGGCGAATCCTTGCAAAACTCTGGCAGAAGCAGAGGTCTGAAAGTGCAAGTCTGTGGGTTGTGGTTTTTTTTTTTTTTTTTCTTTTTTTCAGCAAGCTGGAAATGTTTCTACTCTGGCCAGAATTAAAGTGCAGGGCTATGGTCAAGCCCTCTGAGGTGGCCATGCTGACATTCACTCAGGGGATGGCGACGCACGAAGACAGATGGCTGCTGGAAGCAGCCGCCAAGCATCACACCAAGGTAAATTCCAAGCACTCTTAGGGCTGTAAGGAAGTGGGGAGTGTGAACTGAAAGGCATTTAGCCACAGCCTCAAAATTAACCATAGAGCCAGAGGATGGAAACGCTACTAGGCTAAGGAGCCAATAAACATCAGAACAACAGCTATCATTTATTAGGCACTTACTCTGGCCAACTACTGTGCAGACAACTTGACAAATGTGAGCTGATCTAATCTTCACAACCATCTATGGCGTAAAGCTATTGTTATCCCCATTTTACAGATGAAGGAAACTGAGGCTCAGAGAGGCTCTTGACTTGCTCGAGGTCCACACACTGCTCAAAAGTAACAGAGCAGGGACTGGAACCCAGGCAGCTCCCTCCAGGGCCGTGACACCCTGCCCCACCCTGCTGTCGTTACACATCGGATATGTCGTCCCCTTTTTTCTCGTCCAGGCTCACCACGCAGCCCTCTGACTGCCACGCAGGCCCACCCACCGTCACGGAGTGTTTCGAGTCTCTCTGACGGTGATTTCTCTTGACAAATTGATAAATCGGCCTCTTCTGGCGTCGACGTGTGTCATGAGTGCTATTTTAGTTTGCTTGATTCAGGGCCTCTACCCTCTGGGCACTGAGATAAGCCAGGCTCTGGAACTTATCCTAACTGATGTCCACACAAGTCTCTCCTGGTACCAGACCCTCCAGTGATTCCTGCAGTGGACTCATGAGACACATCTGTGGCTTGTAAACTGAGTTCACGGTTCTGCCCCGGGCCAACCACCCAGCTGGGCTAAGGCAGAGGTTCTGAACCCAACAGTCTTGACACTGGACATTTGTGTTGGACGTTACGTGTGCAGTTTTCCAGGGAGAAAATTAATAGATTGCATCCAATTCTTAAAGAGCCCATGGCCTCCCTAAAAAAAAATTTAAAACCCTATGTAAAGGTAAGGAATAGAACCCCACATTTAGACAAAGGTATCCCACTGGGTATTTGAGGAACTTGGTTATCAAATCAGGCATGAGAGATAAGCTTGTATACTCTGGAGTGAGAAAGAATCAGATTCAAATCCTGACTCAACTACTCCATAGCTGTGTGACTTTAGGCGATTCTTTGATGTCCCGGGGCCTCAGTTTCCTCATCTATACAATGGGAATAATCCATCTGTACCACTGATTGTTGCAGGAACTAAATGATATCACACATGTGGGTGAGTGGCACATACTGGTGCCCAGTCAACAACACTTACCATCTATCAGAGCATCAACATGTAGACACAGTCTGGCTGTATTAAGGGCAAGGGGTTATTTCCTACAAATTCTAGCACCCCCTCCTCTTCCTGAGTTCCCAGGCAATAACGTTTTTGTCTTGGCTGGCGGACTGGTTGGGCTTTTTTCAGGGGCTCCCCTCTGACCACATCTGTGCCTGTTCAGCAAAAGGGGCCTCTAGGCAGAGAAGATTAAACACCTTCAGAGACCTCAGCTCTTGATCACCAGAAAGTTCCATTTCCTTTCCCAAGAATAACCCCTTTGCTGCAAAATTCATGGGAGCAGAATGTAAGCCACTCCAGGCCACGCTCAGCCCAGTTTGAACCCAAATCCATCTTTGAGATGTAAAGGTTATGCGCATTGACCCGCGGTGGGGGAGAAAATTACAACATTGAATCAGAGATGCCTTATCCACAGTGGCCAGGAAAAATCCTGTGACCGGACTGCTGAGAAGCAGAGGAGAGCAAAGGCTGATGTTTCCTTTAATGCCCTGCATGCTTGCTTCCCGCTGTCATCCCTACACACCTGCAGGCCTAAAAAGAGGAGGCACATGGGACCAATGACAACAGCCTCCCAATTATGCCCCCTTCTCTCCGAAACCATCCCCAGGGGCATGAGTGGCACAGGTGGAGGTGGCAGGCGGACCGTGGATGAGGCGTGTTCCGCGTGCACTTCCCGAGTATTTTCGCGGAAGAAAGAGAAGAGGGTGCGCCCCCGGGCGCGGAGGGCAGCAGGCGCAGCTGCCGGGGACTTACTTGAGGAGAAGTTGGCCTCGGAGTGGACGGGAGGGGTGGAGGGCAGGAAGGGCGCGTGTCCCACGAAGAAGGAGCGGAGCGAGCGCTCTGACAGCAGCGGGGAGCGCTGCTGGGAGGGGATATTCTCACAGCTGCCCACGCTGCTGTGGATCTTGAGGTTCAACGGCTTGCTTTTCTTCTTGGCTCTGAAAGGGAGACAGAAAAAAGAAGAGAGGGAAATGTATCCCTAGCACACACAGTGAGAGCGGGGGGCCCCAATCTCCTTAGCGTGGCACCCAGTAACCACTCCCCACCTCCATCTGGCCCTGCCACCCTCTCCGGCTCCCTCCCACTGGGCTCCAGCCACATACTTTGTGCTCCCTCGCACTGGGCTTATGCACTTCCCACGGCCTGGGAAACCCTCCCCTTCTTTGTCGGGTCAAGGCCCCATATGTTTTTTTACAACTCTGGTGTCCTCTCCTCCAGGAAGCCTTCCTTGACACCCCAGTCCATCCCAACCAGGGTTGAGTGTTCTTCCTCCAGGAAGCCTTCCCTGATACTCCCCCTTTCCTCCTAGCTTGGGTTGGTGTTCCTCCTCCATCCTCCTAAAATATTCTCTCTATATCTCTGTGGCTGCACTTTCCTATATTTTCCAAACTTGTTCTTTTAGGCTCTGTCTCCCAAGTGGACTGAGGGTCTTTGAAGCCAGTGACTCTGTATTGTTTGTTTCTCCATCTTTGGCAACCAGCACAGAGCCTGGCACGCAGTAGGTGCTCACGAAATGTCTATTAAATGATCGATCTGGATGAAGACGGCCACTCATAATGCTGCATTTTAATTCTCCATCTTCCAGGCCTTTGAGCTCCTTGAGGGTCGGAACCTGTGGTTTTTGTTGTTGGAGCTCTCAGCCCCTAGCTCGGCCCCAGCTGAATAGAATGTACCTCTTGGGCTGGTTCTGAAACATTTCTCCCCTTCCTCAGGAGTTTAGGTGATCAGTTGAAGAGAGTTTGCTCCAAAATTAACCTCACCGCCTTCCCCCCAACTCCCCCAGTGCCCTGTTCAGGTGTGGCCAGGAGTTGGGCGCCCTCTTGTGGCCAAAGCAAACCTGCCTCGGAAATGTTCACAGATCCGGATGGAGGGCCCAGGAAGGGGTGTTCATTTAAGACTAGAGGCCTCCCACACAGGCAGCGTAAAAGTCACCCTCTCCAGGAGTCTGCTGCCCCTCAGCTTTAAGGAGTTCAAGTGTGCCTGCAGAGTTGCCCCCCGTGGTCGCTGCACCGACAGCCAGGAAGGCGCCTCCTGCTAGAGCAGCACGCGCTGGCCGGCTCACCCCGAACCGTGGCTGCAGAAGAGCAGGCAGCGGGGGTGGCGGCGTTTCATCCCACACGAGCGTCCAGTGGTGGAGAGTCACAGAGGCGTCTACACAGAGGGAGTGCAATGTAGGAGTTACACTCGCAGGCTTTGGGGTCAGGGAGTCTGGAGCCTGGGTCCTGACTGTGACCTCAGGAAAGTGAACTCACCTTTTCTTCGTGCCTCAGTGTTCTCACCTGGACGATGGGGGAAACCACAGCACCTACCTAAGAAGGATGGATGACGATTGTACGGGATCATGTGCTTGGCACGCGGCCCGGCACAGAATGAGGGTTCAGGTGACCTGATGTTAACATCACTATGACCAGGTTCAACTGGCTGTCTGTAGAGCAGGGGCTTAACCTTGAAGAAGCCAAGCCATGTTTTTCACCTGAAACATCCAGCAGCTCCCTCAACCCACCATGACCCTTGGCAGATGAAGAGGATGCAGTCAAACCCTGCAGCAATATGTACCGTGATGATCTCCCAAACACAGATGGCAGCCTTGAGGCACTGGGCCACTAAGTGATGAGGCCAGATCCCTTATGCAAGAAGAACCAAGTCTATATGTAAAACATAACTAATAAGGACCTACTGTACAGCACAGGGAACTCTTCTCAGTACTCTGTAATGACCTATATGGGAAAGGAATCTAAAAAAGAGTGGATGTATGTATATGTGTAACTGATTCACTTTGCTGTACAGCAGAAAATAACACAACATTGTAAATCAACTATACTCCAATAAAACATTTTTAAATAAAATAAAATAAATAAAAAGAAGAAGGAAGTCTAACCCAGCACAGATGTAATCGTAGCTCAATGCTGCTGCACTCATGGCCACAGATGGAGCAGAGAAGGGGTGTGTATAAATAAATGTTAGTTGGACAGATGGATGGATGGATGGATGGATGGGTGGATAGAGGGGAAAAGGGTGAAAAATGGAAGGATGGAATGAATGAAGGACAGAGAGGATAAGAAGATGAAAGAATGGGATGGCAGGGGCTTCCCTGGTGGCGCAGTGGTTGAGAGTCCGCCTGCCGATGCAGGGGACACGGGTTCGTGCCCCGGTCCGGGATGACCCCGCATGCCGCGGAGCGGCTGGGTCCGTGAGCCATGGCCGTTGAGCCTGCGCGTCCGGAGGCTGTGCTCCACAACGGGAGAGGCCGCAACAGTGAGAGGCCCGCATACCACAAAAAAAAAAAAAAAAAAAAAAAAGAATGGGATGGCAAATGGATAGAATGAAAGAGAGAATGAGAAGATGGAAGGATGGAGAAGGGGAGGATGGATGGAAGGAAGAATGGATGGATGGATGGATGGAAGGGTGAAAAGGTCAAAGGATGAAAGGGTGATGGATGGATGGATGCAATGAAGGAGGAGGGGATGGTAGGATGGAAAGATGGATAGAAAGAAAGGAGGAAGAGAGGATAGGAAGAAGAGAAAGTGGGAGGATGAATGGCTATTTAATCAGAGAAAGCGGAAGGAAATTCTATATCGCTTCCCACCCACCAAGGAAGTCTTTGTAGACAGGACGTAGGATTCACCTTTACCATCTGTGCTCATTACCCAGACATGCTTGGAGGGGAAAGCAGACACAGCCGACTGTGTCTGACGACTGTGGCCGTGACTAAAATTTAGTGGCTATTTTTCAGTATATCCTGCAGATGCTGTTAAAAGGAACACCCTCTCCATGATCTTCACAGATATTAGATGTCTATTACATAAATGTATTTTTCTGGAAATGGGGCCAATTCTGGGGAAAGCAGCAACATGAAACGCTGGCACGGGCAGCTCCATCCTCTGGGGCTGTATCAGCAGTGGGTGGACATGCCGCTTTCTGGACGGGCTCTCTGGCATGGCAGGCTGGACCACAAACTGTACCTAGGAAAATGTGCTTGTTTTACCAGGGACAGCAAAGGCCTAGTCCAACGCTGGCGTCTAGCAAAGTTCTTGCAACCGTCCTGATTTGCATAGCATATTTGAACGAAAAGGATCCTGAGAATTGTCACCTCTTCACGTTGGTTCATTACTTTCCATCTCCAGCCCAGAGTTCCGGACCAAGCCACCTTCCTCCCTCACCTAAGCTACTGCTGCTGCCGCCTCTTAAAATCCTAATCCCACTTTTGTTTCCCTCTGCTCTGTTTTTTTTGTATTGAGGTCAAATTCACATAAGGTTAACCGTTTTAAAGTAAACAACTCAATAGCATTAAGTACTCACAGTGCTGTGCAAACACTACCTCCATTTAGCCCCCCAAGTATCTTCCCCATCCCCAAAGGACACCCTCTGCCCATGAAACCATTACTCTCCATTCCCCTTTGCTACAGCCCCTGGCAATCACTAATGTTTTCTGTCTCTAAGGATTTGCCTATTCCAGGTATTTCATATAAATGGAATGAATCATCCAATACGTGACCTTTTGCGTCTGGCTTCTTTTACTTAGTGTCATGTTCTTGAGGTTCATCCATGTTGTAGCATGTATCAAAACATCATTCATTTTAATGGCTGAATAACACCACCTGACTTTTAATTCTTTACAATGTATTTTCTACCCAGCAGTTAAAGTGATGTTTAAAAATGGTACATTGTATCATGTCACCCTCAGCTTAAAAACTTCCAAAGGTTTTCCATTGTTCTCCCTTCCCGTGGCTTACAAAAGCTTCATAGCACCCTCAGCACCCTCTCTCCAACTTCTTTACCGTCACCTTGTCACCCTCTGACTCTGGTCATCTCCCTGGTCCTTGACCACACCAAGTTGTCATCCACCTCAGGGCCTTTGCACATGCTGTCCCTCTGCCTGGGGCGCTATTCCCCATCCTGTTAGTGGAGACCTACTCACCTTTAGGCATCACTTCCTTAGAGACACTGTCCCCAATCCTCAGAACTAGTCAGATCTCTAGGCTACATGTGCTCCCAGCACTATGTGAATTCTGCATTTACTTATGTGGTTACTGAATGTCTGTCTCCCCCATGGCCTGTGCCCCCCACACACAAGGGAAGAACCTGTATCCCCAGCACCTAACACAAAGCAGGCACGCCACAGTGGCAAAGCCAAGATCAGATGCCGGGTCCACAGACTCCCAACCACGTCTATGTGCCCCAGCTCGGGCTAGGACCTGACATCCTCCATCTGGGGGGCGGGGGGCGGGCAGGGAATTCTAAAGGACCGTGTCCCAGTTTCGATCTGTGAGTCAGGAGGACTGTTTATCAGCATCTTCCCAGTTAATTCTCAAATATGGGCTCCTTGAGGGCGGAGATGCATCTTATTTCTTTCGCCAGCCTCTGGCCACCTCTGTGTGGATCTGGCGGACAGCTCTGCACTCATAAGGCTCCTGATCGATGCCCATTTGCCAGCTAGCCTCTCAGAGCCTTTATCACAAAGGTTGCCAAGGGAAGCCCCAGACTGATGCTTAGACTTTGCACCGTTTCCTCTCCCCAAAGTCTGCTGGATTTTGAGCTAAGCCGAGCCGCTGGCTCACACGGCCCCTCAGCTTCCTCAAGTGTGGGGTTGTGTCCCCTTGCACTTGAAAGCCTTCACCAGCCAAACCCCTCAGCATATCATTAACGGGGTCTGGGGCATCTGGCCCTGCCGACTGGCAGGAAATGACAGGGCTGGGAACAGGCAGGCTCCTCGCAGGCATGGCAGGAGGACAGGCACAAACACACATTCTCACACACCACCTTGGGCAGCAAAGTGCTAATCCAGTAGCCATTTCCCCAAACAGGAAAAAAATGCCCGCTGGTCTAACCCGCAGTTGCGTGAGCTGCCCCTCCCCCTCAAACTGGGCCATTTAAATCCTTTGCAGTTGGCCTGATCTGATTACCCAAGAGGAGACCTCCAGGAAAGACCCTTTTCAAAACCAAAGAATAACACCAGTTCTTGGGTGAAAGGGGGTAGAGGTGGGGGGAGTACTTAGGAACCCTCGGCTCAGCTGCTCAAGCGTGGGGAAGGAGGAGGTTTGGAAAAGCCTAACACTGGGAGGATGTTTATTGAGAATCCATTGTGGTCCTTGGCCACAGGCAACAACCCTCATTTCTGGCTCAAGCATGCCCAGAGCATGACAAGAATCAACAGGGGCCCTGGCAAAAAAAGGAGCACTGAGGAGTCAGCCAGACAACAGAAGCTGCATTTCCCCAGGTGTGGAGGAACAGGCAATGCTTTTAGATGAGACATGGATGCCGTTTTTGTATTTTAAAATTTGAAATATTGATTTTGTACGCCAAGTCCATAATTTCATGCAGTTATTTCACAGTATACGGCCTTATGTAAAATACACTAAGAAGAATTAAAAGAAGAGGAAGAAAAGGAAAAGAAAGAAGGAGAAGGAAAAGAGGAAGAACAAAGGAGATGGAGGAAGAGACACTGGCTGAAAAAAAAATGTCAAATAAATTCTAGTATAGGTCCCACCAGAGTGGCTAAAATAGAGTTGACAGTACCAGATGTTGGCAAAGGATACAGAGCAACCAGAATTCTCATAAAATTCTGGTGAGACTGTGAATGGGTACAACCATTTGGAAAAACAATTTGACAGTATCTACTGAAACTGAACATATGCTCTGACCCAACAATTTCATAAGGTATTATGTCCTTAACCAAAATGACCGCCCATGTCCACAGAATGACCTGTGTAAGAATATTCATGCCAATGTCATTCATATGGGCAAACACTGGGGAAAATCTCAATGTCCATCAATAGTAGTATGGATAAATACATCGCAGTATACTCGTTTATTTGACTACTGCACGACAATGAAAAAGAGGAAACTACTGCTATACTACAATATGGCTGAGCCTCAAAGATACAGTGTTGGGCCAAAGAAGCCAGCCACAAAACAGTTCTATGTTGTATGAGTCCATTGTGATTCCATTTACATTGAGTTCAAGAATAGGCAAAACTAATCTATGGTGAGAGACCCCAGAAGAGTGATTTTCTTTGGGGAGGTTACTGACTGGAAGGGGAACCAAGAATCCTTCTGGGGGCTGGACATGTCCTCTGTTTTGACTGGGTGAGTCACCTGGGTGGATTGATAAATAAAAATGCATCAAACTGTACACAAAAATTGTGCACTTTACTTCTGAATTAAACTTATGCCTTACAAAAAGTTTTTTAAAACAACAGTATAAAAAACAAACAACCCAATTAAAAAATGAGATTAAAATTAAAAGATTTGGGCTTCCCTGGTGGCGCAGTGGTTGAGAGTCCGCCTGCCGATGCAGGGGACGCGGGTTCGTGCCCCGGTCCAGGAAGATCCCACATGCCGCGGAGCGGCTGCGCCCGTGAGCCATGGCCGCTGAGCCTGCGCGTCCAGAGCCTGTGCTCCGCAATGGGAGAGGCCACAACAGTGAGAGGCCTGCGTACCGCAAAGAAAAAAAAAAAATAAAAGATTTGAATCGACATTTCTCCAAAGAAGATATACAAATGACCAATAAGCCCATAAAAAGATGTTCAGCATTACTAGTCATTAGGGAAATGCAAATCAAAACCACAATGAGATGCCACTTCACACCCACTAAGATGGCCATAACCAAGAAGTCAAAAAATAATAAGTGGTGGTGAGGATATGGAGAAACTGGAACTCTTTTCCATTGCTGGCGGGAATGTGCTGCAGCCACTGTGGAAAACAGTCTGATGGTTCATTCCTCAACAAGTTAAACATGGAATTACTATCTGACCCAGCAATTCTACTCCTAGACATATACCTAAAAGAACTGAGAACAGGTGTTCAAACAAAAACTGTACACAATGTTCACAGCAGCATTATTCACAATAATCAAAAGGTGGAAACAACTCCCATGCCCATCAAAAAGTGAATGGGGGCTTCCCTGGTGGCGCAGTGGTTGAGGGTCCGCCTGCCGATGCAGGGGGCGCGGGTTCGTGCCCCGGTCCGGGAGGATCCCGCGTGCCGCGGAGCGGCTGGGCCCGTGAGCCATGGCCGCTGGGCCTGCGCGTCCGGAGCCTGTGCTCCGCAACGGGAGAGGCCACGACAGTGAGAGGCCCGCGTACAGCAAAAAAAAAAAAAAAAAAAGTGAATGGATACACCAATTGTGGTCTATCCAGACAATGGAATATTATTCACTATTATGAAGTACTGATTCATGCTACAATGTAGATGAACCTCAAAAACATGAGCTAAGTGAAAAAAGCCACATGCAAAGGCCACATATGACGATTCCATTTATATGAAATACCCAGACTAGGCAAATCTATGGAGACTAAAAGCAGATTCGTGGTTGCCCAGGGCTGGGGGCAGAAGGGGAGATGGGAAATGACTGTTTAATGGGTCTGGGGTTTCCATCTGAGGTAATGGAAATGTTTTAGAACTGGATAGTGGTGATAGTTGCACAAGATTATAAATGTACTTAATGCCATTGAATTGTACACTTTAAAATGGTAAATTTTATAGGATGGATAAACAACAAGGTCCTACTGTATAGTACAGGGAACTACATTCAATATCCTGTGATAAACCATCATGGAAAAGTATATGAAGAAGAATATATATGTATAACTGAGTCATTTTGCTGTACAGCAAAAATTAAACACAACATTGTAAATCAACTATACTTCAATAAAATTTAAAATAAAAATGGTAAATTTTATGCTATGTGTATTTTATATAATTAGAAAAAATAATAGCAATAAAAAATAATAGCGATACATGAAGCATATTTCTCCCCCCTCCTAGCTGTGTGACCTTCATCAAGTCACTTAACCTCTCTGAGCATCAATGTCCTCACCTGTAAAAATGCCTAATAATGCCTCTACCTCACAGGGTTGTATGAAGACCCAATGAAATAATGGACTTCAATGCCTCACAGAGTACCTGGCACCTGAGCTAGGGAGCTCTTCTCACATTTGTCCCTTGCCAAGAAATTTCTTTTCCTCTAGACACAGACTGAGGCTCCTTATAGGCGAAGTCTGTCCCATGTGAAAGTAGGTCAGGACTCAATATCAAGAGAAGATGGATAAGTATCCACAAAGAGGACCAAAGAATTCCTCTTTACTCTGGACTTCTTGCCTCGGGAGAAGCACATGAAGGTCTGAGGACAACACTGACCCATCTCTGGGGTGATTGACACCAGACGGGGAAGGCATGAACCCTCCTGGAAGAAGGGCAGTTACAAAAGGATTTTCAAAGGCATCCAGAGAAAAGGCTCAGTGAGGAATGCTTGCTCAGGGCAGCCCTTTCCCTCCACTGTGTTCTTCCTAGGACCCCTCTAGGCTCTCACCGTCAGTGCCTATTATATGCTAAGGGAGTCCCTTGGCACCACTCAGATTAATTTTATCACTAAAAGAAGAGAAACACCCACTGCCTCTGACAGAGTAGTCACTAGGGAATGGACTTGAGACTGGTTACTTTATGAAATTCTTATTCTAGTGGTGTACTAATTTCCTCATTTGCTCTCTAGAATATTCTAGAACTAGAATATAAGCCCCATCTCAATCTTGTTCACCACTGTGAATGCCTGACACGTAGTGCCCCCGAAATTATATTCTGGAAGAATGCACAAGTGAATATTATCACCAAGCTTCATGGGCAGTTCCATTTTACAGATGAAGTAACTGAGTCCAGAGAGCACCAGGATTCAAACTCAATTTGTCCAAAGCCAGAGCCCAGATCCCCACAACTACGTGTGACACCGTTCCAGTCCAGCACCAGGGAGGGGGTTTTCTCCAAAGCTCAGGATCCTGGACCCAGACATCTTCATCACATACTAGAAGTTAGGGTTCAAGGGTTCTGTAAAGGAGACACATGTGGGCTCCTTCCCACCTCGGTCACACAGAGATCTGGACTGGGGAACAGATTCTTGCAAAAACCAAAGCAGAGTTTCCCCAAAGTATAAAACAGCACTGCTAAGGTGCCAGAGAAGAGATGCCGCCTGCCTCTGTCCCACCAAGCCCAGCTCCCAAGACACAGGATCTGGCTTGGGAGGAAGATGGTTCCCAGGTCATGGAATCTGGTTTGGGGGTAAATGTGGCTCTTAGGAGTGATCCAAGTAACCTCCAAGGGACCTCTGAAGTGTGCAGGCTGGTTTTCTGTGGATGAGGACAGCAGACAATACAATAATGTGCTCATCAAGACCTGGGAGTCAAACAGTCCTGGATGGAGGTCCCACTCCCCCTAGCTGTGTGGTCTTGGGCAAGTTCCTTCCCCATTCTGAGCCTTTCTCCTTGTTTTTCAAAGAGGGCTATCACCGAGGTGTGGAAAGGATCACACAAGATAAAAGGGATCTGTGAGGCGTGAGGCCCGGCACCATCCTCTTGGATGTGTACAAAACAATCTGTATTGTTTCCAGTCAATTTCCTACTTCATGAAGGCACGTGACGTCAACTCTGTTTTCCCTGCCTCTTCTTACCTCGAATGAGCTCTACCTCAGCTCCTCCATGCCTTCACTCTCCTAGAACCCTATCATATCTTCTCTCTGGCACATCCTTAAAGGCTCGGCTCGAGGATGACCAGCTCTGATCCCTCCAGAACCATCTGCCTCTATGTTGCCATCAACAGCTCAGCACGTGCATCTGTGTCATGCCCTGAGCACTCGCTGCAGTCCAGACACCAGCCCTGCACACACAGTAACTCACGTGATCCTCCCCACAGCCCTGTGGAGAAGGTTCTACGGTCATACCCATTTTACAGATGGGAAAACTGAAGCTCACAGAGATGATATGGCACTTCGTTGCAAATTCGGCACAGGCCACCCAAGCACACTCTAAGTGTAATGCACTGTGTTAGACACCACGGGGCATAAAGAGGAGCCCAACCTCTGTTCTCAGCGGCCCCACCTTGTGTATCACTTCTGCACCAGTACAGACCTGGCCAGAAAACAGGAGTGTGCTCCACACCTGCTTTATGGCTGGTCACCAAAGCACAGCAGGAACCTCAAATTCAGGTGTGACCCACCAGAAATTGTCTTTCACTGAAAGTAGGTCATCCAGGCTGCCTTGTACCCTGGCTGGGTGTGCAAAATGTAAGAAACCCTGAGTTATGCCTGGGGCATTGTTCTCCCTTTGTACTCTGGGAAGCTGCCTGCTGGTCTGAACTGGGCAGATCCAGCCAGATTCTTCTAGCCCAGAGGTTGACAAACTATGGGCCAACGGTGGCCAAATCCAGCCCTCAGCCTGTTCTTGTAAATAAAGTTTTATTGGAACGCAGCCATGCCCATTCATTACACATTGTCTGTTAATTCTTTAGCTTGACAACTGCAGAGTTAGTTGCAGCACAGACGGTATGGCCCACAAAAGGGCCCTTTACCGAAAAAGTTTGCCAATCCCTGTTCTAGACTCCCTGTCCACAGATGTTAATCACAAAAAAAAGATAAAATTTAAAAATCCTGACAAGAACCAGAGTCTGCTTGGGATTTATTTTCCCTCAAGTGACAGCGTCTGTCTTGACCTTTGCATCTAAATAATGAACACTCTGCCTTCCTACTCCCTTCTCTCCCTGTGGCCCAGTCATGGTGGCCTGAATCATCCAGGGTCAGGCAGTGGCCACATCCCTGAGTGGTAAGACTAAAGCCCTTTGTCTAAATCTGTGTTGTTCTATACAGTAGCCATAGCCACACGTGGCTACTAAAATTTAAATTCAGTAAGATAGAATTTTAAATTCTGTTCATCAGTCTCAAATTGCCACAATTTAAATGCCCAAAAGTCACATGTGGCTGCTGGCTACCATGTTGGACACAGCAGGTACAAGACATTTCCATCATCACTGAAACTTCTTTTGGACTCTGCTGCTCTAAACAACCCTGTTCCCAGCGTTACAGGGTGAGGTGATCACTGTTCTGCTCTCAGAGCATCTGCTCCAGCTCATCTCTCTCTCCTTTCTGATATTCACCCTTCCTCTCCCAATAGTGAAATTAAGTGCTTCGCAAAAAGACTGGAAATAGCTAAAACATGCATCACAGGGGGCTGGTCCATTGAATGGTATTAAATGGTAACTCCATTTGATGGAGCTGTGTAGGGATTTAAAAGAATCGGGATAGCGAGAACACCAACATTTATTATTAAGTGAAGGAAAAGGCAAAACAATGTAGACAATTAGGTGCAGATAATTACTGTTTGATTCCACTTATACGACATACCTAGAATAGCCAAATTCATAGAGTCAGAGAGTACAGTGATCGATGGCAGGGGCCGGGAGGTGAGGGTGGGGTGGGGAGGGGGAATGGGGAGTTAGTGTTTAATGGGGACAGAGTTTCAGTTTAGGAAGGTGAAAAATTTGGGAGATGGATGATGGTGAGAGCTGCGCAGCAATGTGGACGTCCTTAGTACCACTGAACTGTACAGTTGAATATGGCTAGGATAGTATGTTTTATATTTGTTTTATATTTATATGTGACTTTTACCACAATAAAGAAACATTAAAAAATAACAAATAAATAAACAATGTATACAGTATGACCTCATTTGTGTTTTTAAAAGATATATATTAGGGCTTCCCTGGTGGCATAGTGGTTAAGAATCCATCTGCCAATGCAGGGGGCACGGGTTCGAGCCCTGGTCCGGGAAGATCCCACATGCCGCGGAGCAACTAAGCCTGTGCGCCACAACTACTGAGCCTGCGCTCTAGAGCCCGCAAGCCACAACTACTGAGCACACGCACCTAGAGCCCGTGCTCCTCAACAAGAGAAGCCACCGCAATGAGAAGCCCGCACACCGCAACGAAGAGTAGTCCCCGCTCACCGCAACTAGAGAAAGCCCGCACGCAGCAATGAAGACCCAATGCAACCAAAAATAAATAAATAAATAAATAATTTTAATTAAAAAAAAGATATATATTAATGAAAAACATGAATCCCATAAATACTCCTAGAACAATGAGGTGCTGGACTCTAGCAATGAAGGAGGCAGACAAGAGCCACGCTTTCCCTGGGCTGGTACCCTGGTGAGGGTACAGACAAACAGATGAAACAATAAGGGAATACTGGTTAATAATAAGAGCTACATGGAGAATTAAAATCAGAGGGTGTAGTGACTGGGTGGTCGCGCCTCTCTGGGGACATGGCATCTAGGCTGAGATCTGCATGTCGAGGAGAAGCCAGACTTACAAAGATCTAGAGGGAGAGGGGCCCAGGCAGTGAGGGAAGGTCAAGGCCAGGGCAGGTCACCTCACAGTGAGGGAGGAGAAAAGAGACAGTGGGGCCACTGTGAGGAGAGGGGGTTTGATTGTGAGAGCGATGGGAACCTGCTGGAGAGGTTTAAGAAGGAAGGTGATGAACTCTGATTCTGTTCTTAAGAGATCACTCTGCCCAGTGAGTAGAGAATTGACCTGTGGTGGAAGCAAGAATGGGATGAGGGGATCCAGACAGGAGGCTGTTGGAGGCCCCCAGGCAAAAGATGGTGGCGCCTTGGACCAAGGTCTCAGTCATGGAGGTGGAGGGAGAGGAGGTATTTGGACTCAGCTCTCCCAGGACTTGCTGGCCGATTCAACGTGAGGAAGGCGAGAGGAAGAGACGGGAGATGCTTCCTAAGTCGGTGTGCCATACGGACCCCCAGTCTTAGATGGATACACTCACGTCTAAGGTTATAGGAGAGGCAGTTGGCAGCCTGGAATTTCCAGAGTAGGTACTTTATTACTTTTAGACTTTCCTTTGCCTTTTGAACTTAGTAACAGGAGTATTCTTTTATAATAATAAAAGATAATCTTTAAATGACATACTGTATTTTTTGCTTGAATTTCTCTTTTTTGTTTTATTGAAATGAAAAAAATACTCTAGAAAACAGAGGTATGGTCATGGAATACTGTGCTCAATTGTTACTTAATATTTCAAGGATGTTTCATTATTTTTTCAAATTTTAAATTGAAGATCAAATTTGAGACGGGTTTTTGTTTCCCAGATGGCTGCTACCAGTCAACTAGTAACTGGTATCTCAGATTTAGTTGACAGATATTAAAATGTGGTAGTTTATAGATTCCTAGAAATTAAACATATCTATGTTTAATTATACAATATTATGTTTTTATATAATATTAATTATATATAATATTATATAAATTGTATGGATCGTATGTATTTTTATATTATATATTATCCAAAATTAAACATATATGTTTATACTCTTTATATTTTATATATGATATATAATTAAACATATATGTATACTTTTATATCTTTATATATTACATGATATATAACTAAACATATGTATACTTTTGTATCTTTATATATTATATATAATTAAATGAATACATTATATATAAATATATATGTTATATACGAACATATATATATATATAAATATGCACTTGAAAAACATAAAATGTCTTAAGCACAGATACATAATATTTTTTTTTTAAGGTTAAACTTTGCTCAGTAACAGATCAGCTCTCAATATCCAACAGACTTTCTACTAAGACCTGATTTCGGGAAAGAGCAAACTGTCCTCATACACACATTCTCCTCCCATCAACTAAGACACGCTTCAGATCCGGGATGAGTACAGGAGACAAAAAAATGATCAGGAGAGGAAAGGAAAGATGTTCCGGTTGCAGAGGTCAGCAAACTTCCGGTGAACAGCCAGAGAGTACATATCTTTGGCTTCACAAGCCCTATGCTCTCTGTTGCAATTACTCAACTCTGCCCTTGTAGCGCAAGCTCAGTCACAGACAACAGGTGGATGAATGGGCAGGGCATGTTCCAATAAAGCTATCCATATAAATAGGCCCTGGGCCAAATGTGGGCCGCAGCTTGCCCACCCCTGTCCTAGTAGGGTCTGGACTTACCTGAAGGTAGGAAAATTGAAACAAACCATCCCTTTGGTTTGTTTCAACCTTGAATCCCACTTTCCATAGCCTGGCTCACCCCAAGAGCTTGCCACCTGGACTTTATTTGGTGTTTTTCCTTTCTTCATCCTGACTCCATCCCTCCTGGGTTTAGCTGGGTCTTGTCATAGATCCTAGACATTTCTTCAGGCTCCAGCCACAGCTTTGGAATACACATCTGTTTTTCTAATTATTTGATGAACGTGGACCTGTCCCACCCATCTGGAAGCACCAGAAGGACAGGGAGACAGGGATCGTGTCTGACTTGCTCTTTGTGGATCCCCAGGGCCCAGTACGGGGCCTGGCATATAGTAAGAGCTCAATTAATGAAATGAATGCCTGGAAGTCCAAGTGAGCCCACTGTCTCATCACGTGAATGTTCGGGGGCTCCTCCTGAAAGTGATTCGGGGTCAGGGGTAGCCTTCCAGTGCACCCACTTTGCCTTGATGCCAGGGGTGGGGGGGCACCAGGCTGGCACCCACCCTATATATTTATTTCTAATCGGAGGCATTTGCTGCATGGGGTGGCTGTGGGAGTAGTTAGCCTGCAGGAAAGGTAAGAGCCCGAATCAGCCATCGGGTGGGGTGGGGGGGCAGGGTTTGAGTTCCAGTACTTATGGGACTGCTGATGTCAGCACTAAGACTGGTCTCGCTGAGATGCTGCGGGTCAGACGCTGTGTTCCGTACACATTATCTCATTGGACTTGGAACGATTATTACCCGCATTTTCCAATGAAGGTAACTGGGGCTCTCCACAGCTAATGTACCCAAGACACAACTCAATAAAGGCTCAGAGTGATCACAGATTTAACTGACTTCAAAGCCAATTCCTAATTGCTTTGTCAATTCCACTGTAGCCGATGGCTTATATTCTCATTTTACAGCGGTGCCTGTGCAGACCTGGAGCTGTCCAAGTTGTTGATTTCAGGGCTGGCCAGGGACAACCAGTTTTACACTTGCAAACTGGGCATCTTGCTGGTCTCGGCCAGTTTCTGACCTGGACACGGACAACACTGCTTCTGCCCCACGGAATAATCCAGAAGCCCACGGCTCCCTCTCCAGCCTCCCCCACCCCATCTGAGCTCACCCAGACAGCCATCCTCAGTTCTGCCTTCCAGGCCTGATCTGCACCGGCATCCAGGCCCACTGATTTTCCTGCATCCCTGTGATTAGGAACTAATCTTATATTTTTGTTCCCCAACCCATAAATCAGTTACAGACCAAATATTTACACAGGCCATCATTTCCGACCAAACCAAGGCTCATGACAGCGCTCATTATTAAAAAGGATGACTGATTTTAGGCAGAGATTTCACAAGCATGTGGCTGGATGTTTTCTTTCAGGTTTCCTTCCCCCTCCCCTGGCCTGAAGAAAAGACAATTTCCAAGATAAATTCGTACAAAGGTCTGCTCTTGCTGTCTCCTTGGGGCCAGTAGGATGTGGGCAGGCTTCCATAAGCCCAAAAAGTGATGGCTGCTCTTGGCTTCTTCTCCCTTCTCTTGGTCTCCCCCTGGTCAGGGAATCATTTAACTAAACATCCCCTAAAATCAGAAACCCTAAAGGAGACAGAGAGGGAAAGGGTCAGGAAGGGGAAACTCGGCAGCATCACTACCCCCAGTGGTGACACCCACCCTACTGGGGGTAGTGTGGCCTGTCCAGGGTGACCCCGAGGCGGGCCATGTGCTAAGCTGTTAATATTGCTGGGTGGGGAAGCAGGAGGCCACGTTCCTGACCTGGCTCTGTCATTACTTTGCAAGTCACTATGGCCTTTGAGGCTGGTTCCCTTTCCTTTCAAAGCAGGGGTTTGCTAAGTGGACTCTGTCCGTTTCCGGTCCAGGTATCTTGGCTCTCATCGTGAGAGCTGCCATTCATTAAGCCCTTACTATGAGCCTAGCCTGGTACTAAGCACTTTATAGGTATTAGCTCACTTTAGTCTTTAAGATGGGCATCATCCACTCCAGATGAAGAAACAGAGGGTCAGAGAGGCTAAGCCACTCACTTGAGGTCACACAGCACGTAAGGGGCAGAGGCCAGGACTTGAAATTTGTTCTGTCTGACCTCAGTGCTCTTGTTCCTAAAATACACTGCAGTCTCCCTAAGACCTGAGTTTGCTTGGGGCACGGAGGCATGTTGTCACACTGATTCTTAACACCCTGATATCTCCCAATGAAAGCACCTGGGGTCAGCGTCCTAAGCAAAGGCAGACTTGACAATTGTCTGCCCAGTGGTGAGCCAGCAAAGAGCCTTCTCTCTGCAAAGCGAGAGGGCAGCTGGAAATGTTTCTTCAAGGAAACCGTGAGTATTTTGCCTCATATGGAAGTCTTCAAAGAAGTTCCTTTACCCTGGGAAAATTAATTGGGAGTGAATCTTTACAGACATGCCTAAAAAGCACATATTTCAGTCCGGTGGTTCTATGAGATCCACACTGAAATGCGTCCATCAGAGTCTGTGAGACGAGAGCAGCAGTGCCAGCTCTGAGGGCTTGGGAAGGATTCAGACAGTACGGGGGCCGGCTGGGTACTCGGGGCCAGCCGCTTAACCTCAGCAGGCTCTCAGCCTCTCCACTCGTAAAATGAGGGCTTAGGGCAGATCATCCTTAAAAGCTCATCCATCCTCACTGTGATGGTTCTGTGATGCTGCCCTCTTTCCTCCAGACTTACGGCGTGACCTTGGGTGGGTCAGAATCTGTGAGTCTTCGAGCCTTCTTATTTATACTGTGGGATAACCTCTCCAGACCCCCTGTCTGCCCCTTGCTTCTGTGGAGGGCACATGAGTCAGTGTGAGCACTGTGAAACCTCAGCGCTACGTTCCCAGCGGTGCGGAATTTCCAAGAAGTCATGACTTTCCTTTGGTGACTCTAAGAAGAAAGTCTGAAACATTTTCCGTTTGAGTTTGAACACTGTTGTTTGAAATCAACGTTTTGTTTTGCTTTTCATAACAAGGTCTTCCACCCGATTTCAACTTTTGCATCCAACAGTGACTTGTTATGATACAAAATGTGTCCATTGGGGATCAAATAATACAGAGGGCGGGCCCGCCAGGGATTGTAACTTAACGTGCTTGCCCACGGATTTCTTCCTGCTCAGGTATTTAATCTCAGTCAATGGCCTGTCTGGCTGCTTTGCAGAGGACATTTGATTGTGACCACCAAGCACTCACCATCCCCCCCCCAACTTTTGGGGGCAATTCTCTCTCCTCCGTGCACAATCTCGTTGGGGGTGTCAGCCAGGGGATAGACGTTGCCCATCCCAAGTCACCAGGTGCCAAATCAGGCCCATAGGAATCTCTCTGGGGAATGTGAATCTTGAATGGCATGACACATAATGGAAAAATATTTTGAAGCTCGGTTGATCTACTGGTTCACCCCCAAAACAACCTTTCAAGTCATTCCTGCTACTTAGAGCCTCCAAGACACCCTGGATCCTGCTCCTTTCTGAGCCTTCCAGTGGATCCTGAGAGCTATCCCAGAATCTTCCGTGTAGGTAGGTCCATTCTCTGCTTAAGTCAGCCAGGGTTGGCTTCCATTGTTTGCAATCCAAGACCCCTAGTGCATCCTTGAGAGAGACCACGAAAGCTGAGTTTCCATTTTTCACTATGTCAGACTCTTGACTCCAGAGTTTCTCAAATCCTTTGGGCTGGGGCCCAGACATCTGTGTGTTAACAAGCCTTCCAAAGCCACCTCCACACTCCTGAGAACCACTGCCTTGCCTGGTAGTTCCACATCAAAGACAGTGGTCTGTACTGTTACTGGCAGGTGTGGCACAGGCTAACTCTCTGAAATAAAGGACCATTCACTTTGCTAGCATCTGCTCAGGCTCTCCAAGAACCAGACTTCAAGGCCTGAGAGTTTAGGCCAGGCCAGGGCTGGAGGAAAGCTATCACCAAAAGACACTCTCCAGGACAGCCATGGGGACACAACTGCAAAAGGCACACAGCCCATCTCTACTGCAAGCGTTGAAGGCTCAGGCTTCACCACCTTCCCCATCAGAAAAGTCCAGTATTTATGTCGAACCTGAGGCACAGCAGGGTCAGCCTTATTTAGTGGGTCCCCACTGGAGTAGGTACAGAGAGCAAAGCAGGAAATGTCTTAATAAGGGAGTGATTTAATAAAATACGATGCATCCACACTTCAGAATACTATGCAGTCATTAAAAAGAATGAGGTAGGACTTCCCTCGTGGCACAGTGGTTAAGAATCAGCCTGCCAATGCAGGGGACATGGGTTCGAGCCCTGTTCTGGGAAAAGCCCACATGCCGCGGAGCAACTAAGCCTGTGCACCACAACTACTGACTGAGCTTGCACTCTAGAGCCTGTGAGCCACAACTACTGAGCCCGTGTGCCACAACTACTGAAACTCGTGAGCCTGGAGCCCGTGCTCCACAACAAGAGAAGCCACCGCAACTAGAGAAAGCCCGCATGCAGCAATGAAGACCCAACACAGCCATAGATAAATAAATAAATAAAATGTATTAAAAAAAAAAAAAAAGAATGAGGTAGCTCTATAGCCAGGATCAACAAACTTTTTCTACAAGGGCCAGATAGTAAATACTACAGACTTTGCATGCCAGGGTGTCTCCATTGCAACTGCTCAACTCTGCCAATGAAGCACAAAAGCCGTCCTGGGCAACACATAAACACATGGGCAAGGCTGTGTCCCAATAAAACTTTATTTACAAAAACAAGCAGTGGACCAGATTTGGCCCAGAGCCCTGGTTTGCCAACTCCTGTTCTCCACGAGCAGATGTGGAAAACTCCAAGACACACTTATTTATGAAGAAAACTAACTGCCCAGCAACATGTCTAGTGTGAGCTCATCTCTACAAATATAAATATATATAAACATAAATATGTATAGATACATTTGCATAATGTTTGAATATATTTACTATCTATTCCTGTGATGTATTTAAGGTCATAGAATAAGAACCGGAAGAAAGGAGTGGGAGTAACAGAGTTGGAGAAACTCCCACATTTGACTATGTATGTGAAGCTTTTACAGTGAAAATGCTTACTGTGAGTGTAATGTGTAATTTGGAAGGAGGGAGGGAAGAGAAGAAGGAAGTTTGGAGAGAGAAGGAGAGGGAAGGAAGAATGAAGGGGGAGAAGAAGAAAGGAAAAGAAATAAAGTAAAGGAGGAAGAAGGGAGATAGGGAAGGACAGAAAGAAAGCTGTGTTCCAATAAAACTTTCTTTACAAAACCAGGCAGTGGGCCAGATTTGGTCCACAGGTCATAGTTTTGTGACCTCTGGTCTAGGAGGGCAGAGTCATGACAGTTTTGTTCATCGCTACATCTATAGTGTCTAGAGAAAACCTTGGCACACAGTAGGAGCTCAAGAAATAGTATTTGGAAGAATGAATGAAACCCAGCCTCTCCCTATTAACCTAGAAAACTAACAAGTCAACTATTACCCTAAGCCCTTGACATGAGCAGATATAAAGGGAATTTGGCTGTGTGTTACTCATGTAAATGTCTTGAACTAACTGCTACCAGCATACAGGTTAATTAAATGGCAGAGATCTTAAAAAAAAAAAAAAAATTCAGTTCTTATTCTCACATTACCACATCAAAGGGGTCTCACTCTGTGGCACTGGGCTGGCTTAGAAAAAGAGAAACAGGACTATGGCTTCTGCTTCACATCTAGAGACCTGTTCTCCAGTTCCCGCCAGGCACAAAAGCTTGTCTGCAGTCACGCAGGTCCCCAGATCTTCAGGCAGATGTTTCCATCTCCAAGGAAACTGCATCTCTAAATGCCAGGCAGTGTTTTCCAACCACAGGCAAACAGATTCTGATTCGGAGGAAAATCTGCAAACCTTCTCTCAAAAATAGGAACAGGGCTTCAAGCGGGGGGCCGACATGGGATGACAATGCCACAAGGTGACTTTCAAAAGAATCAGGGCTGTATTTTTGAGGGGATGGGAGGAGAGATGGGAAGCTGTGCAAGTGGATTTTTAAAGTAGCAAGACAATTGCTGCACTTTTGGACACTCTGTTCTGCAGTGCCCTGGAATCAAGGGCGATTGGCGTCTCAACTGGCAGATTAGGGGAGCAATGTCAAGTACAGTCTTTAAGTCTTCGGGAAATGACTCAACCTGGTGTCTCACTGCTACAAAGAAAGATTGCAGCACTAGACACTGAGTCACTCGCCCTCACCTGAAGCCAAAGGCACCTGGGAAACTAAATAAGAGGCTCCCCTCTTCCTCCTGAATATGCAAACTCACTAGCCCATTGGGTTCTGCCGCCTTCAGTGTGACTGCAGCATCAAGATGAATTATGTATCGGAGAGGTTTGGCAGATTGACAGAGATAGACAGCTGCCTACCAAAGGCCGTGCTGAGTGCAAAGAGAGCCATCACATCAAGATGTTGCAAAAGGCCCCCTCCTGCCCCCTGTTTGCTTCGGTACAGAATCCCTAAGCTATATGGCTGTCTCCATCACTATCTACAGTGTCCATCCCAGATCGCTTGTGGATGCAAAAGCAACCAGGAAGATAGCACATGTCATGAGCTAAGCCATGAGCTGCAAGTTAAATTGAGGAGCAGGGGTAAAATTCAAGCTAATAAAAGGGGTTACCATCTCTTTGGGGGCCTCCCCATGCTCGGCACTGGGATAAACATTTCCCCTACATTACCTCCAATCTTTAGAGCCCATGTAGGAGACAGAGGACCGTGTCCCCATTTTATAGATGAGGAAACTGAGGCTCAGAGAATGGAAGCTGCTTGCCCAAGGGCCCACAGAGGTGGCACTCCACCCAGACCCTGCTGGCTGCAAGTCTGGGCTCCTTCACCTCTACAAGGTGCTATTGCTACAACCAGGCTGGTCGGGGGCTCAAGAGAAGGAGAGATGATGAATGTGGATCAAAAGAGAGTATGGAACAAAAAGACAAACAATCCAATTATAAAATGGACAAAAGACTTGAATAGCTGTTTCTCCAAAGAAGATCTACAAATGGCGGCCAACAAAAACATAAAAGGATGCTCAAACTGGTCATTAGCCAAATGCAAATTAAAACCACAATGAGATACCACTTCACACCTGCTAGGGTGGCTAAAATTTTTTAAAAAGGAAAATAACAAGTGTTGGCAAGGATGCGGATGTGGAACCCTTGCACATTGCTGGTGGGAGTGTAAAATGGCTCAGCTGCCATGGAAGTTTGATGGTTCCTCAAAAAGTTAAACATAACATTACCACATGACCCAGCAACCCTACTCCTCGACATGTATCTAAAAGAATTAAAAATAGGTACTCAGACAAATACATGTACGTGCATGTTCATAGCAGCATTCAAAAGGTGAAAACGACACAAATGTCCATCAAAGGATGGATGGACAAACAAATTGTGGCATATCCATACAGTGTAATATTATTCAGCCATGAAAAGGAATGAAGATTTACAACGTGGATGAACCTGGAAGACATGATGCTAAGTAAAAGAAGCCAGATACCAACGGTCATATATCGTCTGATTCCACGTATGTGAAATGTCCAGAATAGGCAAGTCCACAGAGACAGAAAGCAGACTCGTGGCTGCCAGGGGCTGGAGGAAGGAGGCATGGGGAGTGACTGCTTAATGGGTACGAGGTCTCTTTTTGGGGTGATGACATATTTAGGAACTAGACAGAGATGGTGGTTGCACAACATGGGAAGGATACCAAATGCCACTGAATTGTTCACTTCAAAATGGTTCATTTTATGTTATCTGAATCTCAATGTTGCAAACGTTACTTTAAAATCCTTTTTTAAAAAGCATGGAATCCAAAAAATGGGGAGGCAGGGTGACTGCAAAAGAGGAAGCGTGGACCTCAGGAGACCCGGAGGACCTGGAGGTCTCTGTCACCAACTGGCTCCGTGACGGGTCACATTTGTTGTTCTCTCTGGGCCTCAGTTTCCTTGCCTGTTGGATAACACGGTGGCACAAAAGGCTCTTGGAGATCCCGACACTCAACAAGCTGAGGGTCTATGACGTGCAGGCACTGGGAATCTAATAGTAAGCTGCAGGTCTGCTTGCCAAAACCTCTAAATCCAGCAGGAAATAACAAACATCTAACTGCTGCAGAAGTGGGTGAGGGATGGGAGTGGGAGGGGCTCATTCCAACTCCAGAAATCAAGGAAAGTTTTATGGAAGATGGGGGATTTGGGCTGCATCCAACGTGAACAATATTAGTAACTCACATTTACAGAGCATGTACAATGGGCCAAGTGCTGTACCATTTTACATGCATCTTTCAAAATTGAATCTTCATAACAAATCCATGAAGCTGAGACTGCCATGTACACTGTGTGCTAGATACTGTGAGGTATCACCCAGATCTGCCTTCAGGAAGGACCTGTTGCCCCAGCTGCCCTTTAGGGATTGCCTCACCCAAGGTCATACCTCCCGGGGGCAGCCCTCATCCAATGACCCATCAAGGCAAAGTTGTAATGGTCTGGCCACGTGGGCCCATTGCAAGCCAACTCTAGTTGGACATTTCAGCCCCCAAGCTACCGTGGGGTCATTGGGCTGAGGCTGTCACTTGGCCTCCATCATGACTCAACTTCCCCCTCTGTCTGATCCTACATCTGTCCCCTCCCTCCCATAGGGGTGGATACCCACAGCATCCCATAATAAACATCCACCATGCTAAACTCCATCTCAAGCCTGCTTCCTGGGGAACCCAGCCCTCTACCCCATTTCAGAACAGAAGGGGCAACTGAGGCTCAGAGAGGTTATTTCACTTCCCTTAAGTCACACAGTTGGGAAATGGGAAAGTAGGGACTTGAACCTGGGTTGACATAGCTCCTGAGCTCCTGTTTAGTTATCTACCCTTTGTGATCACCTCCCAGGGCAAACAGCAGTCGGGCAGGCAGAGGGGAGAAGAGTTGCTCTTGACAGGTTCCAAATCCCACAGCTCTGGCAAAGGAAAAGGGGCTTAGAGGCATGTGACGAGGGCAGAGATGGTCAAGTTGATTCTGACTAAGCCAAGAGTGGGGCTTGGTGGTGCCCGTGACACGCAGAGAACCTTTCCCCTGAGAAAGGGCCACAGGCAAGCAAGCACGAACGCCATGTGGCTTCTGACGAATTGCACTCAGTCCTGAATAATTCAGGGAAGAGGGATACCATTTACTATTTCTCAGCCTGCACTCAGGGGCTCTTTCAGCAAAGGAGACCAGCTGCATCATAAAGTCCTGAGAACAACCACGGGTCCCGGCCTCAGGCAGGAGGGAAAGAACTCGACATCCCCCACCTACTTCTTGTTTCGCTTCAAGGGAAAGTGTCTGTTGCGCAAATGAGATACTCAGCATAGTGGGATATGAAACAGTAGGGAGAAGAAGAATTAGACTGAGAAAGGAAAGGGGAAAATGAACATGTTTCCTGGTGCTGGAGGCAGCCAGACGCCGGCTCTGCCGTGTCCCAGCTGTCACTCCAAGGGCCCCACGTCTCCACGTCATCTCTACGGTGGGGACGGACGCGGCGCCTCTCCCAGGGCTGTCGTGACGATTAAATGAGGTGATGTGTGTAAAGAGCTTGGTATGTACCTGACACTTAATGGATGCTTGGTAACTGTTTCACGTTTTCCCGAACTATCATATTAACCATGGCCACTCCCTGGAGCCCTGTAGTATATTGCAAACAGACTGTTATCTCTATGAAATAACATTTAGTAAGGGCTTTCTACTTGCCAGGCACTCTCCCAAGAACTCAATGTGTACTCTTAATACCTTTAATTCTTCCAAACACCCCTTGGTCGGTACTAGTACTATTGTCCCCATTTTACAGATAAGGAAACAGAGGCCATATCCAGTCATAACGTCCATTCACTAGCTGAACAAATACTTACTGAATGATAGGGCAGAATATATGAAGAGGCACCTGCCCTCAAGCTGCTGTTAATCTAGTTGAGGAGCCAAGATGGACTCCCACAAGAAGTTATACAGAAAAAAATGAATAAAAATAAAGGGGAACACACAGTGTGATATAAATGCCAAGGGCCTGCTGTGGCCTTGCTTAAAGAAGAATATAGGAGATGCTGCAGAGGAAGAACCAACATAAAATGAGCCACCTATGGGCAATGAATGAGTCCCAATCCACGCTCTATGGAAGCCCAGAGGATGAGGCCAACTTTCTAGAACATTCCTGAACTGGAGGAAGAAGCTCATTTTCCAAAAGCCTAGACTTCCTCTTCCCCTCTTGACCTAGAGATTGCTTAGGTCACTGAAGATGAGTAGCTGCTTCTAAGGACCCCTGCATCTCAAAGCCCGGGCCTTGAGAAGCAACCAACATGATAAGATAGTAGGTGTCTCTGCGAATTCCCAGGCCAAGCATAAATAGGTGGTTGATAAATCCTGGGTGGATAAATGCCTTCCATCCACACTAGGAATACTCCTAGAATGCTTATCTCCTGTCAGACCCTATGCTAGATGCTTTCTATGTACAGTCTCATGGAACCCTCCTGACCCTAGAAAGCAGGTCCTGCAATTACCCCACTGATTAGTTGGGACACCTGAGACTTACAGGGGAGCGCCCTTTATTCAAGTCATCTATCCTGTGAGCAGTAAACTCAGGCTTCAAGAAGACCCTCTCTGAGTCCTATGCCCTTGAGCTAAACCGCTCTGCTCTTGCCTCTTTAATAAATTACTTTCCTCCGATTTCATATTCCTTGGTCTACACTGGCTGGAGGGTCATCACTCAGCCCTTGAACTTTGTCTAGGGGAAGAAGGAGTGAAAGGGTTAACCGGGGGATCTACAAATGCATTGAGGACATGCAGAAATTGGAACTCTAGTGCACTGCTGGTGAGAATGGAAAATGGTAGCTGTTGTGGAAAACAATATGGCAGTTCCTCAAAAAAGTAAACAGAATTACCATATGGCTTCTAGGTATATATCCCAAATTCTACTTCTAGGTATATATCTCCCCCCACCCCAAATGGAAAGCAAGGTCTCAAATAGATCTTTGTTTACCTGTGTTCATACCAGCATTATTCACAATAGCCAAAAGGTAGAAGCAACCCAAGTGACCGTCAACAGACGAAAGGATAGACAAAATGTGGTCTATCCATACAACGGAATATTATTTGACCTTTAAAAGGAAAGAACTTTTGACCCACGCTACAACATGGATGAACCTTGAAGCCACTTAGTGAAGTAAGCCAGTCACAAAAGGACAAATATTGTATGATTCCATCTATATGAGGTACTTAGACAGAAAGTAGAATGGGAGTTTCCAGGGGCCAGAGGGAGGGGAGAATGGGGAGTTTAATGGAGACAGAGCTTCAGTTTGGGAAGATGGGAAAAGCTCTGGAGATGGACGGTAATGATGGCTGTAGAATAATGTCCAATTCATGCAACTGAACCGTATGCCTAAAAATGGTTAAAGTGACAAATTTGATGTTATATGTATTTTATCACACTTTTTAAAAATTAGTAAGTGGATAACCCACCCAATGACGACAGCTGGGGAGGAGGGTCCTGTGGGGGAATAGAGAGAAAGAGAGATGCTTGGAGAGGAAACTGCTTTTCCTCAAGAAGACCAAAGGGAGGACTGCCAAGGTTCACCGCAGAGCCACGGTGCCATTTTCTGGGCAAAGGAAGCTGAGCTGTGGGAGTGAAAGTTCACAGCCACCACCGCGAGAGAAGCCAACAGCCAGCTCAGCCCAGGCCCCTCCGCCTTCTCCACACTGTTACATACCTTCTCTAGCCGTGTGCTCTCCACCTGTTCAGACCCAACTTCACTGGAGATTCAGGGCTCCCCAGGTACCAAAAGCAAATGCCAAGTTTATGACCACTGGCAAAGGAGCCATAAAACCCAGACCTGCTCAAGTATATCACAGTGCCGCCTGCCGCCTGCCACCCGGGGAGGCTGCTGGGCCCCAGGTTGGGTTTTTTTGGGATCCCACTCCACCCATGATCAGCGCATTATCTGGCTCATAAGAAAAGCAGCGGGCAGTGAACCCTAAAGGAGAGTGGACTTCTCAGGAGCACAGCTTGTACAAACTTTCAGAAGCGATCACGGCAATAATTGTCCCGTTATTACCTGAGCTGCCCTGACAGCTAAGTTTCACACTAGATGCCAAGAAAAATGCAGATTTGGAGTCAGACAAGCTTGGAATTTGCTTCGTTGCACCTTGGGTTTCTCTTCTGTAGGAAGAGATGGCCTGTATCCTAGCACTGTTGGAAGCAGTATCATGAAGGTTTTCGGGTTGTGGGCTCAGGACGCAGGATGGGATTCAGAACCCAGCCCTGCAGCTGAGCAGCTGTGCTGTTTCAGCGAGCCTGCTTACTCACTCTTATCGAGGGACTGGACTGGGTTAGAGAGTGTCATTCCCAAAAGGATCCTTCTAGCTCCAATCCGCCCTAGTGAGTAGCTAGTATGGAGCTAATGAGCCATTCCAGACATCCAAGGACATCCAGGACCTCTCTTTGCACATGTTGTTCCCTTAGCCTGAAATACTCTTTCTACAGAAATCCATACAGCTTGTTCCATCATTTCATTCAGTTCTGTGCTCAAGCGTGCCCTTGTTAGTAAGGCCGTCCCGTCCACCTCATCTAAAACGGCAGACCCCCTCCCCATGCTCTCCCTCCCCTTATCTTGGCTTTCAGCTTGTTCATGACAGGAAACATCACCTGACGTTGTGCGTATTTACTGGTTTAAGCACCTATTGTCTATCTTCCCCACCAAGCCACAGGGCCTTTGGACGTTCTGTTCTGCTCGTAACTGAGCACCTAAGATAGTGCCTGGTATCTGCTAGGCATTCAACACATGCCTGTGAACCAACCCATGTTATAGCTTTTATGTAAAATGTCAGTGATGATTACCCTTTTGGTGAGTATTGTTGGTGTATTATCTCATTTACTTCTCACAACAGCCCAATAAAGTAGGTATTATGATTCTCCCATTTTACAGATGGAGACAGAGTAGCTAAGTGACTCACCCAAGGCCATAGAGCTACAGGGTGGTGGAGGCAGGATCTGACGGCGGGACATCAGATCCCAGAGCCCACGGGCTGGACCATCTTCCTCGCTCCCTCCACTCACCTCCCAAGCTCCCCACCTACCACTTTGTCTCCCCAGCCATGGTCTGAACTAGCATCACGGCAGAGTGAGATCTTTCATGAAATGCAAATGGTAGGCAACCAACAGTAAGCACTAAATTGCCTTTATTTATTTTTCCTGCACAGGACTGGCCTGGCTGTTATTAAAAAAAATAAAATAAAATAAGTCACTGGAAAATAATGATGCTGCACGGATGCCTTGGAGCTATACGGAGATATATAAAGCCTGCCCATGCTTTAATTGGCTTCCTGCCACTGGGTGCACTTAACTAGTTGAGGCCGCTATTAACTGCGCTGAAGAAAACATTTATTCACAAGAGAGCCACATAATGAGGGGAACTGTCAGTGAGGGGGCAAATGTCGGCATCTCTCAGATGAGGGAGAATGGCTCATTTGAACTGCTGAAACGTCCTCTTAACTCTCAACATTGGTGCCATCATGCAGGGCAACGCTGAATAAATGACTCTGGATGATAAAAAGGAACTTCTAGTTTATTTCCATTCACTTGTTCACATCGCTCCTTCCACCACTCCAGGACGAGTCCCCAGCATCTCTCTCCTGGTGATGGAGGAAAAAAACCTCTTAGCTACACCCGATGTCCCCAATCCTCTCTTTGCATTACAGAAGAGAAAACTTACTAAAAGTTTAAATCTGGACATGCCACACCTTTGCTTAAAACTTTTTAGTGGCTTCCCAAAGTCATAAAATAAATATGAAATTCTTTACCATCACCTCTGTAGTGGGTTGAACGGTGCCCCCGCCCCCCAAAGATATATCCACTGGGACTTGTGAATGTTGCCTTCTTTGGGGAAAAAAGGTCCTTGTACAAGTACATTTGGGATCCAAAGCTCAGATGAGGGGCAAGGGAGAGGGTGGCTGTCATGCCACTTTTCTCCTCCTCATTTGTACAAAAACCTCACCTATACACTCATGATAAAGAGATAACTATGTATTGTGTTCCCCAAACTCAGAATAAAACCTATTTGTTAAAAGAAAAAAAGAAAGTCCTTGTAGATACAATTAAGTTAGGGATCTTGAGATGAAATAATCTTGGATTATACAGCTGGGCTCTAAATCCAACGACAGTATTCTTATAAGAGAAAGGGAGAGGGAGATTTCACATAGAAGAGAAGACAGAAGGGAAGGCCATGTGAAGATGGACGCAGGGGCTGGAGTGATGCTGTCACAAGCCAAGGAAAGCCAGAGCCACCAGAAGCTGGAAGAGGCAAGGAAGGGTCCTCCCCCAGAAGGCTTTGGAGAGGGCATGGCCCTGCTGACTCCTTGTTCCGACTTCTGGCCTCCAGAACTGTGAGAGAATAGATTTCTATTGTTTGAAACCACCCAGCTTGGAGTAAATTGTTATGGCAGCCCCAGGAAACTTACACAGGCCCCAAAGTCTCCACGGGATTCACCCCTCACACTCTCTCTTCCCCCGCACTGCCCTTCTTCAGTCACTCAAATGAAATATGCTATCATGCTCACCCCAGGGCCTTTGCACATGCTGTTGCCTCTGTCTGCCCCCCGTTAACTTCTTCTACACCTTCAGATAGCAATTCAATCATAACTCCCCTCAGGGAGGTTTTCCTGACGTCACTGGCCAAGAATGAGATCCCTGTTACAGACCCTCCCATCACCAAGCACCTCTCCTTAGTAGCCCCTGTCGGTTACCATTGCCAAGGTGTGGGATTGGATCACCTCCCTCATCAGAACTGAGAGTGACGGGGGAAGCAGCCGCAAGGCACAGGGATATTAGCTCGGTGCTTTGTGACAGCCTGGAAGGGTGGGATGGGGAGAGTGGGAGGGAGGGAGACGCAAGAGGGAAGACATATGGGAACATATGTATATGTATAGCTGATTCACTTTGTTATAAAGCAGAAACTAACACACCATTGTAAAGCAATTATACCCCAATAAAGATGTTTAAAAAAAAAAAAAAAAAAAAGAACTGAGAGTGAGTATCATGTCTGTCTCGTACTCCAATCCCCAGAGCTGTGCACACAGTGCCTGGTATACAATAGATTCCCAAATATTTGATTGAATGTTGAAGGGAGGAGTAACTCAGAGAACCTCAGAAACAGGTTCTACAGCCAGACGTCAAATAGATCCATCAAATTAAAAAGAGAGGAAAAAAAAAAGGTCTCCGGAGTGAGCCCGCAATTCAGTCTGGCTTGTTTTCCCAAAGCCACATCAAAGTTTTCGGAAACAACTTCCAGAGCCTTCGGATGGTGTCAAATCAGGACGTCTTGTCTTCCAGACTCCCCAGTGTGGGCAGAACTAATTTCCTCATTAAGCATCATCTTTGTCCATGCCTCAACCAAACTGGAATATTCCCAGAGACCAAGGCAAAGATCACTTGCAAAAGGAGAGAAATTCAGTGAAACTGCTGGAGCTGGTGACCAGCATACCACGGCCCTTTTAAAGGTCCTCTCTGGCTAATGGGTTGTTTAGCTTGGAGTGAGATCTCCCAGAGCTACATTATTACACATTCGGGGCCATTTTTCTCTATTCACAGCTGGACAATTGACTGGATGGAGGGAAGGCCAGTCAGCTCCCCCAAGGGGGATAAGGAGGAGAAAAAGTGAGAAAAGACAGTTTTCCAGCGACGGACTCGGTTCCTTATTCTCTCGGAACTCAAACTCATCAACCCAGAAACTAAAAGCCAACCCAGAAACGATGGGGAGGAAAGCCGGGATGGAGCAGGGGGCGGGGAGGGATAGGTAGATGGCCCAGGAGTGAAGCCTAGATTCCAATCACAAACTCAGGACCTGCCATGTGCCGAATCTTGGGCAAATTATTTAACCTCTTTTAGTCTCATTTCAGCTGTAGAGCAGGATTTAACTTGTTCATTCAACAAACACTTATGGGGTGCCAACAGCGTGTTAGGCAGGGCTGGGACTAGGGCAAGTTGGCTGAGGTACCAGTGCCTGGAATTCAGGCACTGGCCCAACCCCCCGAGTGAGCATCTCTGTAAACGTTTCTCCCTCGGCCCCAACTCACTCCACCCTGGTTCTGGTGCTAGGGGTCGGGGTCCACGGATGAACAACATCAAATCGGTTCTGCTGCCATGAAGTCTAGGAGTTGGAGGGGAGAAAACTTGTCTGCACTTCACGACACTCATCCTTTTGGCCACAACAAAAAACAGCAAAGAAATTGCATGCTGAAGTTCTTAAAAGGCAATTCCACCTCCCGCTGAAAAACCATTCGTGTGTCCCAGGCTAGGCTGGATTTATCAAACACACACAGCTACCCAGCAATCTTCCCAGAGCGCAGGATTAGAGGCCAAAGGAAATTAACACAAACAGACCCCATAAATATCAGTCTCTTCCAGACCCGCTCTGCTGGGGTGTCCGTCCTTCCAATCCCAATGGCGTGCACTCCAGCCGCATCGGGGTCTGGATTGGGAGCCCTGAAATTATCCCCGCTCCATGCGGTGTACATAAAACGGGGTGGAATCAGCTAGTCTCTTTACTTTGCAAAGAAACTGTAGAGAAAAAGGGCAAACAGTACATGTCCACAGCCGGGATGCATTAACATAAACAGAAGGCATTTGGGCAACTTCTGGGTAAAAGCTGAGTCTCATTTAGGGGTATTATTTGATCCGTGCACTGCTTCCTATGAGGTTCCGATAGAAGACCTGTAACCTTCGGGATTATCTGAACTCGGGGAGGACATTTTGTATTCACAGGTGAAGACGTTCATATTTATGCCTTTGTGGTGAATGGTTCCTGAGCTGCAGGTGCCCCTGAAAGATCTCTCACATCAATCGTTTTCATTGAGGGAAACGCGGCTTTCCCTCTAAGGACCGTATCCCACCCACTGCCATCTCCAGCCAAGTGGACGAGTGGAAAAGCACGTTTCCCGTGTGGGAGGGGAAACTGGTACTGGGTGGAGCTGGAAGAATCCAACTGCCAGTGACCTCGGAGCTTACTTCTGCATCTCTTCAATAACTGAGCAACAAAGCCAACCCTTGTAACCCAGACAGCTGGGGAGAGAAGGAATCGCTGAAGACTACTGAATCAGGCCCCTGGAAGGCCAAGAGGCAAGAGTGTCAAAGAACATGGGCTCCCATATCAGATGCCTGGGTCGAAATCCCCACTCTTTTTATCTGAAGGATGGGAATGATTCTGGCATCTCTCATGGGGCCATTGTAAAGATCACATGAGATAACGCATGGAAAGCCTCGGTGCCTCTAAATCCCTACCCGTGTTAGCTACTATCTGCGCAAGGCAGGTATTCTGACCACCTGTATTCATTTCCTTGGGCTGCTGTAACTAACTACCGCAAACTAGGTGGCTTCAAATAACAGGAATTTATTTTCTGGAGGCTGGAAGTCTAAAATCAAGGTGTTGGCAGGGCCACGCTCCCTCTGAAGGCTCTAGGGAAGAACCCTTCCTCACGTCTTCTGATGGCTCTTAGCACACCTTGGCATTCCCTGGCATGTAACTGCTCGCTCCAGTTTCTGTCTCTGTCTTCCCATGGCCTTCTCCTCTGTGTGACCCTGTGTCGCTGAGTGTCCTGCTCCCCCTCTGATAAGGACACCAGCCACTGGATTTAGGGCCCACCCTAATCCAGAATGACCTCATCTTAACTTGATTCATCTGCAAAGACTCTTCTTCCCAATGAGGTCACATTCTGTGTTCCAGATGGACGTGATTTGGGGGGGCACACTATTCAACCCACTCACCACTCATACTTTTCCTAATCCTGAAAATCACCAGGAAGAAGACCCTAGCACTTCCTTTTAGCAGACATCTTTCAAGATACCCACATCTACCTCTGTGAAGACTCCTACCACCTTCAGCCATGATTGCAACACATGTCTCTGCCCCCTTGGCAACAGGTGATTGGATGAGAGAGGGCTCCTGACCTAGGATGGGCCAATCAGATTCTCTCTCCTGGGATTTTAGAGTTGGACCTAGTGCATCTGGTTGGTTAGCTGTAGATGCTGCACTACGAGGACATGTGAACTTGGGATTGAGGCTGTCACTCAGTGCACAGAGAGTTGGGGAGGCTGACCTGCAAAGAGACAGGGGTTATACAGAGGGGCAGAGAGGCAGCAGCCACCTGGGTTCCCAACCCTACCCCTCAGCCTCCTTGAGGCACCCTTATCATTCCAACAGATCTCACTGTGTGTGTGTGTGTGTGTGTGTGTGTGTGTGTGTGTGTGTGTGTGTGTGTGTGAATGTTCTTGAGATGGAAGGACTTCTGCTCCTTGCATCCTTTAGAGCTTTGATTGAGACAAAGTCTCTAAGCCATGACTCCCTTAGGGTCAAGAATTCTTCATCTCCAACCAAAGCCTTTCTTACTTGGGTCCAATTCTCTTGTTCTGGCCTCTCCAGTGGAAGTCATTGCATAGAATCTGCTGTGTTGAAAACACACACACACACCAAAAACAACCTCTTTCTAAATCCACAGACATGATCTGGACCACCTTCCTCTTCTGGGCCCAGGCTTCACAATGTCAGACCTTCCAACTTTTTGTCTACAGCTCTCCACACCCGAAGTCAGCAAACTGTGGCCCTCTGGCCAAATCTGGCCCGCCACCTGTTTTTGTAAATAAAGTTCTATTGGAGCACAGCCAAGTCCACTTACTGACATATCATCTCTGACTGCTTTCGCGTGGTAAGTGCAGAGTTAACTGCAACAGAGGCTGTGTGGCCCATAAAGCCTAAAATATTTCCTCTCTGGCCCTTTACAGAACAGGTTTGCTGACCTCTGTAATATACCACCCTCAAGACACAATGGAAAAGGATCCTAAGCCGAGATGATTTTAATTAGAAGCTACTAACTCTATGTTTAAAGAGTAGGACAAGGTCAGAAGAGCTCCTGTGTCCGGGCTTTTATTTAGTCACTTGTCCCACAAATATTCCTTGAGGGCCTAGTCTATACTGGACTCTGGGCTAGATGCTGGGGCATGACTGTGAAAGAGACCCGCCCAGCACTGCCTTCAAGGGGTTTAGAGCTCATTCCGTAAAGGATGACTTCACTGCTGCTATGGAAAGTGCTACAGAAGGGTGGTCCCGGGTCCTCTCAGAGTGGATTAGAGGCACGTAGCCTAGGGAAGGGGACCGGGGAAGGTTCCCTGAGGGAGCTAAGACCAGATCGGGGAGCAGGAACTGGTCAGGCAAAGGACGCTCCCAGAGTGGGAGACGCATGTGCGTTTCTCAACCTGCACTGAGAAATGTCAGCCGTGTCCACACTCTCCTGATTACACAATAGTCACCTGTGTATTGAGAAACAATTAGGAGTCTGGAATCGAGGACACAGGACATAGAGCAATGTGGTTCAGGGACACCCTTTCCAGCTCTTCCATGTACAATGGCAGGTCCCCTAACAGGGCCCCAGGGGACACCGAGCAGAGGTCCCTAACCCAGTCCTATCCTGATACCTTCAGATCCCACAGCCCCAGCCTCAAGGTCGGCCTTGGCTTGATGGCGAGCAGCTGTGTGGGTCTTTTGCTGCCCGGTGACAGTTTCCATCTGCCTCATTCCCATCATTACCCAGAAAACACATTTGCAGCTAACTGCTCTTAGCCCTAATTGGTTCCTGATATATGGAGCCATAACAAAGCACGCAGAACCCTCCAGGCAAGGTTTGGGGCAGGAGGGGGGGCGGGGGGGGTGCGTTGCCCTCCTCGTTGGGAATTCTTGCTACAAAGTCTGAGAAGCCAGTGAAGTGAGAGGGCCCAGACTCTGGAAGCCACTGATTTTGGAATTCATTCCCAACACCTCCTCCACTGCTCTGAGCCTCAGTGTTTTCATCTGTAAAATAGGGCTGATGGCACCCACCCCACAGAGCCGTTAGGAGAAGGTGAGGAGGTAGGTGATTAGGATGTCCAAAATTCACCGAGTGCTTGCCATACTAAGACCATCAAGCTGAGTGTTTCGAACGTATTCACTGGTTACAACTTCCAATCCTGTAAGCCACCTACGGTGATCAACCCCATTTCACAGATAGGGGAACTGAGGCCAGAAGAGGTGAAATCACTTGCCTAAGCCACCTGTCCCCTATCCATATGCCCATCATGGACAGACATTCAGAAAGCATAATCTCTTCTAAGTAGCAGCCATTCCTCTTACAAAACAGATTTAAACATGGCCGAGTCACATGTGTGGAGACACAGAAAGCAGACTGACAGTTGCCTGGAACTGGGGTAGAAGCAGGAATTAACTGCAAGCAAATACAAGAAATCTTTTTGGTCTGATGGACGCAATCTAAAACTAGGGTACAGTGAAGTTTGCACAATTCTGTAAATTTACTAAAATGCATTCATTTGATTTAAAGTGGATGAATTTTATGGTATGTAAATTAAACAAATGAACAAATATCATTATGTTTCCAAAAAAATGGCCTGATCAATGTGGCTGTAAATGGCTATAAATATAAAATATAAACTAGCATAAATAGGAGGGTTAAAATAGAAATGGAAACATACGTCCACACAAAAACTTGTACATAAATGTTCACAGCAGCACTATTCATAATAGCCCAGAAGTAAAAACAACCCAAACGTTCATCAACTGAAGAAGGGATAAACAAAATGTGATCCATCCATACAATAGAATATTATTCAACCATAGAAAGGAATGAAGTATTGACACAGGCTACAACATGGACGAACCATGAAAACATTATGCTACGTGAAAGAAGCCAGACACAAAAGGCTACATAGTGTATGATTCCCTCTATATGAAATCCCCAGAACAGGCAAATCTAGACACAGAAATAGATTAGTAGCTGTCAAGGGCTGGGGTGGGAAGGAGTGATAAGTGACTGCTAATGGGCACAGACTTTCTTTTTAGGGTGACAAAAATGTCCTAAAATTAGATGATAATCATGGTTGTACAACTCTGTGATTACACTAAAAACCACGGAATTGTATAGTTTATATGGGTGAATTCTATGGTATGAGAATAAAGCTGTTAAAAAATTAAATTACATTAAATCAGTGGGTGAGTTATAGCCTTGGACAGCCAGGGTTCCAAGCTGAGCTGTGTGACCCTGGGCTGGTGTCTTGGCCTCTCTGAGCCTTGGTTTCATCATATATTAAAAATGGAGGTATGAATAACAACTGTACAATTGCAGAGGGCGTGGGCAGGAAAAATATGAGGTTACATCATGAGTCTGGCATAGACTCTGCCCGAGAGAAATACAGGAGCATGTAGGAAGGTGAGGACAGCAGAGAGTCACTCATCTATTCCAACTGCACCAGCATCGAGGAGTGGCCAACTGGGGAGGACGGGTAATAGGTTACAAATATTCCTTAACCCCCTTCCTAAGTCCTCCTGGATCAATTATCTCTGGCAGTATTTCCCCCAGGATGTTCCTCAGAACATTAATTCCAATAGATGTTGACAGGTATTATATGAAAACTGGGTCACCAAAGCAAATTTGCTTGAGAACTTTGAAGTTTAAATAAAGTAAAATGGGCATCTTTACTGCAGGCCTTGTCAGGGCCTTTAATTCACATATTCGTGCACTGAGATATACAAGAATACAACACCTAGAATTTTCAAAACTAACCTGGCCACACACCATTTTCAAGAGCTTCTGGTGGTACTACAGTTTGGGGAAAGAAAAATAAAACTTTAGGAAACAGTCATCTATGACCTGAATTAGACCATTGTGAATCTACTGTTAGATGTTAAATCAGATGACGATAACTGAAAATTCAACCCAGGACTCCACATTCCATTCTTCCATTGACTCCAATGCCAGGCTCTCTGCCTTATTTCATGGGATCCTCTTGAGAAGAAGGAGTAAGGGGCTGGGATTTCCCCTGCTCTCTAGAAGAGAAGAGACTTGCCTCAGCTAACAAGCAGTCACACTAGACCTTGAATCCAGGCCAGACTGGCTGCAAGGCCACTGAGTTTAATCACCATGCCTCGTCACTTACTAAACCATAGCAGCTAATACCTAGTGTAGTGGATGCTGTAATGTGCCACCCTGACCTCCCTTGAGGATTGAAGGACCCATGTCCCCAGCTAGCGAGTGTTGCCAATGGACAGCTCTCCACTATCACTCTCTCCAAGAATTGACCAAGGCTGAAGAAGACTGCCCAAGGTCAACCTCCTTCTGGGAGCAGACCACATCTAATGACCAATTACTCCAATGTGTAATCGTGCTGAAAGTCATTCCAGCATCCAACCTCCCTGCAGGGCCACCTCAGGCCTCTGCTGAGACTACATCACAGCCCAACTTCTCCCTCTTCCCAACTGTATGAGTCTCCTGTTGCTGCTGTAACAAATGACCATGATCTCAATGGCTTAAACCAACACAAGTTTGTTAACCTACTGTTCTGACAGTCAGAAGTCTACAATAGGTCTTTCAGGGCTAATATCAAGGTGTCACTCTTTCTGGAGGTTCTAGGGCAAATCCATCCTTTGCCTTTTCCAGCCTCTAGAGGCTGCCTGCATTCCTTGGCTTACGGCCCCTTCCTCCACTTTCAAGGTATGTCATTCCAACCTCTGCTTCTATTCTCACACCTCTGATTCTGATCCTCCTACCTCCCTCTAATAGGACCCCTGTCCTTATAATCTCCCCATCACAAGATGCTTAATTTAATCACATCTGAAAATCCTTTTTACCCTGTAGAGTAACATATTCACAAGTTCCAGGGATATGGACGTCTTTGAGGGGCCAGTACTCTGCCTCCCACACCCATCTCTCTTCCATCCATCTCTCCCCCAGATGTTGATCCCAAGAGCACTTCCTGATCAATGCCCTGCACCTTATTCTCCATCTCAGAGGCTGCTTCTCAGGAACTTGGCCTGTATATCAAACATGCTCTTTATGTTTTATCTACCCCAGTGACCCAGTGGGGAGAGCACCATTTTCCCTTAAACTGCAAGAGGTCAAGTATCTTGTCTAAGGTCGTCAGGCTAATTGGTAGCAAATCAACTTGACCTCAAGCATCTGTAGTGGGCTGAACTGCGTCCCCTCAAAAGGTATGTCCCGGGCTTCCCTGGTGGCGCAGTGGTTGAGAGTCTGCCTGCCGATGCAGGGGACACAGGTTCATGCCCCGGTCCGGGAAGATCCCACATGCCGCGGAGCGGCTGGGCCCGTGAGCCATGGCCGCTGAGCCTGTGCGTCCAGAGCCTGTGCTCCGCAATGGGAGAGGCCACAACAGTGAGAGGCCCACGTACCACAAAAAAAAGATATGTCCAGGTCCTAATGCTCAGTACCTGTGAATGTGACCTTATTTGGAAATAAGATTTTTGCAGATGTAATTACATTAAGGATTTCAAGATGAGATCATCGTGGATTTAGGCTAGGCCCGAAATCCAATGATTAGTGTCTTTATAAGAGAAAGGAAAGGGAGATTTGAGACTCAGACACACAGAGTTGGGAAAGTCCTGTGAAGACGAGGTAGAGATTTGAATGATGTGTTTATAAACCAAGGAACATTAAGGATTGCCAGGAACCACCAAAAGCTAGGAGAGAGGCATGAACTGGATTCTCCTTCAGAGCCTCCAGAAGGAATCAACCCTGAAGTCATCTTGATTTCAGATCTCCAGTCTCCAAATCTGTGAGAGAATAAATTTCTGTTATTTAAGCCATGTATTTTGTGGTCATTTGGTACAGCGGCCCTGGGAGACTTATACACCTTGCAAATCCAGAAATGTTAGCTCTTAATCGCTATATGATTTTTTCCCCTGAGAGAGGATCAGGCGATGGTGGTGAGCAGGAATGGAAGTGTGGGGAAGCAGGTGATAAGTTAGAATATGGAAGGGACACTTGGGAGGGAAGGGGCCACACTTATTCACAACTTGATGGACTTCACATAGTGACGAGCATTGTGATGGCGTGACTGGAGAGTGTGATGGGGCTCAGAGGAGGGACACCAGCACAGCCTGGGGGAGTCAAAGAAGGCTTCCTGGAGGAGGTGACACCTGAGCTGAGTGTTAAAGAGTAAACGAGTGTTAGGCAGGGGAGGAAGACAAGGAAGGGCATGAAAAAAGGAATAAGTGAAGAAACTACACAGAGTTGGGAGTTCCTGGAGTACAGCACGGAAGGATGGGAGATGCAGATGGGCTATCCCCAAACTCCCAGCTAAGAGCAGCCAAATGAGATCATTCATTCAACCAACACTTACTGAGTCTCTGTTGAGTGCCAGGCGCTAGGCTGGGGACATGGCGGTGAAGACGACAGCTTCCCTTGGGAGTCCCAGTCTGACTCAGGATCTCTCAGCCTCGGCACTGTTGACATTTGGGGCTAGATAATTCTTTGTTGCGAGGGACTGCCCTGTGCTTTGTAGGATATCAAGCAGTATCACTAGCTGTACTTACCAGATGCCAATAGTGCCAAAATTGACTCCAAGCATTGCCCAAAGTCCCCTGAGAAGCAGAACCATCCAGATTGAGAACCACTGGCCTATGGGAGAGACAGATACCAAATGCACTTGATCATAAAGAGTCTAGTTCCACACCCAGTTCTTATCCTAAGAAAGAAGGTCATAGAGTGAGATTGCTCTCAGCTCTCAAGCGGCTGGATCTGGATTGGACCTTTGGCATTTGAGATGTATTTGAAAAACTGTCTGCAAGGCAGTTGGAATACTGAATTGGAGCCTCGAATCCAAGGAAAGAAATGAGTGAATAAAACATAGCGAGGCCCGACAGGTAATGATGCCATTTGAATATGGCCTCTTGCTCCAAACCATCAAGCCATCGCTTCTGGTTTGTTTAAAGAAAAAAAGAGAAAGAACAACAGAAAAACTGGCAGGTGGCATCTGAAGGCCTTGAGGGCATCTGGATTTCATTATCCACTTCTCATCTTTTATTTAACAAGGAGATGGGAAAGTTTCCGAGCATTTGGGGGAATAGAAATAATGGAACATTCAAGTGCCCTATGGAAAAATGTACATATTAGGGCTGGGCAGAAATCTGGGTCCTGGGGTGGATTATGGGGGAGTCAGGGGTGTTCACACCTCCCTGTACCCCAGGTGGCCTTGGATGCTGGGGCAGAAGGAACCTGATGTAGATGGAAGCAAGTGTTTTGTGGGATTTAAAAGCTTTGGAGTCCTGGGTTCAAATTTGGGTCTGACCCTGCAGGCTGTGGGAGCGGGGCTTTGGGGGTGTCAATCTTTGGGGGTCTCCGTTTCTTTATCTACACTCTGAGAATAATCATACCTGTGGTTGTAAGAGTTAAAGGAGCTACATAAAGCTTTTTACTCAGGGCCTAATACATATCAGGGCTGAATAAATGGTGAGTACCATTATGCTGGCAAGTTTTTGTTTGTTTTGTTTTGTTTTGGCCTCGCCGCGTGGCTTGTAGGATCTTAGTTCCCCAACCAGAACTGAACCCAGGCCCTCAGCAGTGAAAGCGAGGAGTCCTAGTGAGCAGCAGGGAATTCCCTCTGCTTCGCGATTTTTAGCAAATGCAAGCTCTGTTCTCTGCCTACCTCCTGAGCACCAGGTCACATCTCCTCACTCACCATGAGGCATTATCCATGCCAGACTTCTTTCCAGGAGCACACTGTTACTGTTCCTGCCTCAAGACCTTTGCACACGCTGTTCCCTCTGTGTAGAACAGAGGTCTAATGCCTACGTTTCCACTTGGCTAATGTCTACATTTCCTTTAGAGCTTGTCTTGAATGTCACTTAATCAGAGATGCTTTCTACATCCATGCCGTCAGTCAGATCCTCCTGGCCTCATCCCTCATCGTGCTGTTTATTTTCCTTCCTATCCCTTAACGCAATTTTATAATGTGTATAACTCTTTGGGCAATCATCTGCCTCTAAGATCCAAGATGGCAGGGACATGGGGTGGCTGACAAGCTTACCATCAAATACATAAAATCATTTTAAAGTGTCCCAAGGGCTACGAAAGAAACACAGCGGGTGCTGAGACTGAGGTGAGTAGGGTGGTCAGGAAGGTCTCTCTGAGCAGCTGGAGCAGAGATCAGAAGGATTAGAAAGAGTCGGCCATGCAAAGAGTAGAGGTGGAAATGGGGACGGTGTTCCAGGGAGAGAGAAGACACGTGCAAAGGCCCTGAGGCAGGAAGTGCTTGCTGCTCCAGGAACTCAGGAAGAACAGTGTGGCTGGAACTCTGGAGAATGGCTTGGAGGAGGGCAGTCATGGCTGGGAAGCAGTGACAGTCAGCCAATGGCGATGGAGATTGGAATGGCCACACCAAGGGTGGATGGAGTCGAGATAGATTTTGGAGGTGGGATTGACAGGCCTTGCCAATGACCACTGGGTTGTTATTCTTCTTGTGAAGACAGAAGTCTGGGATGTAGAGAGATCTGTGGACCATACAGATCAGAAACTTGGGACTTCAGCTTGACCTCTTGATTCTTCCTGGCGGGATCTTCCTGAAATTCTCTGTGGTTCCCTCTATTTGTCATCACCTTAAACTCCTGCAGAGATGCCCTTTTGCTGTCTCCCATAACACACAAATCAGTGGACAATCCTGGGCTTAGGAGGAAGGTCTGAGGATGCCCTTGCGGCCAGGTGTATGCCACGAGGTGTTGGCCCAGTAGCATGGGGCCCGGGGAGACACCTTGACCCACACCCTCTCTCCGCCCCTCCCATGACCTTCCCTGCACGGATGAGGCAGAGCTGAGCTCAGGTCCCGCGTCCACTTGTATGCCAGCTGCCCACGTGTGAGGCCAGCCAAGGTCTGAGGCACCCAAGATCCAGGTGTGAATCACCCACATCAACCCTCCCAGGCCCAGGAAGGCTGCAGTGGGCCCGTGGCAGAGCCCCCAGTCACCTTCCGCACATCGCAGTGGCCAGGCCTCTCCATTCTCATCCTCTTCAGCAGGAGGTGGCAGGTGAGGCAGAAGCACAGGGTGCACCACACTCCCTTATTTTCCCAGCAGCGAAAGAGCTCATCTCCACTTACAACAAGATGCTCTCATGCTTCCTCTCAAGGAGACAGGCCCTCTGATGCCTCTGCCTTGGGGGGGTGATGGCAACTCTTCCCAAGAAGGGGTGAAGTCTGAGGACAGAGTCTCAGACACACCCAGGAACAGGCCAGGGGATCCACAGTGGGGACCCTCAGAAACATCACTGGCCGGAGGGGCTCTCTTCCCTGCCCAGCCAAATGAACACTCTTGCAGGTTCCCGCCTGGCCATCACTCCTTCCACGTGTAAAACGGAGCAGTGAGCTTCATCTCCACCTCCTAGAGAACTTACGGGAGCAAACAAGATGCGAGTAAGGGGCTTAACACAGCCCCTGGCACGTGGGAAAGAATTCTGCCTCCATGCTGCCTCTGGACTCAAGATTGCAATGTCAGCTCCGGAACTTCCAGCCTGCTGGCCTGCTTTGCGGAATTTGGACTTTCCATCCCCCACAAGCCCATGAATCAATTCCTTCAATTCTAGATAGAGATATAGATATGGGTAATATAGAGATATAGATATATACGATATTGATATAGATACAGGTATTGATATAGATATAGATGATACAGAGATGGCATTGATATAGATATATTTATACACAGATGATATAGCTATAGATGATACTGATAGAAACAGAAATGATATAGAGATAGAGATATATACACACGTCCTATTGGTTCTGTTCTCTGGGAACCCTAATACAGATTTTGTCATGTTGGCTATTATTCCCCCAAAAGATGGATAGCAAAGGATTAAAAGCAGTTATCTGGGGACTAAAATTGGGGCAGGAGGAAAGGGGGACTGTCACTGTTTTACTCTATGTACTTGTGTGTAATTTGTTTGTTACACCAGCGCGGCTTACCTTTACCATTTAAAATAGGGGAAGGGGAGGGACGGGAAGGGACAGTAAGAGGAAAAGATGAGAGCACAGGGCAGGAGGAGGAAAGGAAAGCCGAGCCAGCCTCCACAGCCATATCCTTGCCCTCTCTTCCCTCCTACTTTCTATAAGCCCTGATGAGCAAGTACCAGCGAAAGGGTTTCTACAGTGAGAGGTGAAATGGGGCTGCTCCTCAGGGGATGAGGCAAAAACACAAATTACTCCGAGAGGCTGACTCAATTTCAACTCCTTGGGCTCCCTGGAGGCCAGCAACCCACTGCTTCCAAGTCAGAATCAAATGAGTTCGGCACAGCTTTCCTTGTGATGTTTGGGGGCTGGGGAGGGCAAGTTATTCCCCAATATTTTACTCTATCCTTTTCTCATTCATCTAAGAGGCTAGAATGAAGAAGAGGAATTTTCTTTTCTGATTTGGGGGCAGGATCAGGGGAAGCAGTAGCTTTTCGTTATCAAAGCCGGGCTTGTTAAATATTCACCCAGATGCCTGTCACCATTCCAGGAGGATGATTGGATTTAAGGTTCATATCTCATTGATCTATTATTCTTTTTGGAGCCGCAGGTGGAACTCTTTCGTGCAGTTGCAAATTAGAAAACCGCGCCGTTCTTCGAGGGAAACTTTATGTAATCAGATGCAACTTTTTCTTCACCCCAACAGGTGCCCTCCTTTGCTGCATCTCACGAAGAAAGGCGAGAGGAGGAGCAGGGACAACCTGGAGCGCAGCCTGCACCCATTTGCCCCTACGGATCAGCTCAGAGGGGGAAAGACTCTGAGAGTCTTTCTGGGGAGAAGGAAGGACAAGGAGGCGGGAAGAGTGGGGTGTGCAGCAAGGACAGAAAGAAATCAACACTCACAGAGATTCCCCCTCGTGCCCGGCATTAAAACCACACCGCCCCCTGTCATCTCTACAACAACCTTTGAAGCAGGAATTATGCTCCGAAAGGTTAAGTGACGTGCCCAGGGTCACAAAGCTAGCAGAACTCACCCCAGGGATCTGAAGCCAGTTCGTCTGACCTCTAAGCCCCGTTCCCTGTAGCAGCGGCCTCCTAACTCACGTATGCGTCAATATCTGATGGGTCCCTCTAGAGCGGTACTTCTCAACCAGGGACAGTGTTGCCCTCCAGCGCAATTAGGCAATGTCAGGAGACATCTTTGGTTGTCACAACTTGGGGAGGGGGGTCCAACTGGCATCTAGTGGGTAGAGGCCAGGGGAACTATTAAACCCCCTCCAGTGTACAGGAAAGCCCCTTAACACAGAGAATTATCTAGCCCCGGATGTCCACAGTGTCGAGGCTGAGAGAGTCTGCGCTATGTGGCGGGCATGTGCAATCACCCCCCAGCTCCTAGCTTTTGCCCTGGGAATCTAGAAATTCTACCCAGTGCTCTTATATTTTTGCCCAACGGCCGGGACAAAACTCATCTGGCAGTGAGCAGGTTTGTGGGGAATTCTTCCTCTCTGCGTTGCCCCTGGATACATAAATTCTCATCTAAATTCACGCCCATGCTCACAATTTCACAGTGGCAAGACAGGCATAACTTTCTCATCGAGGGGTACAGTCGAAGTTTCTCTCCACCGAGAGCAGGGAGAATCTGGGCTCTCTTGAAATGAAGCACAGCCATAATCAACATTAATGAAAGCCCTAAGTCAGCCCACATGCTTGCACGACAGGGTGACGGCAGCTATCCCCCCTCATGCAAACAAAATGCCACATTCAGGAGGAACTGAGGGATCCAGAGAGAGAAGTCAATTCCCCATTTCAGATGCCTGAGAACATGAGGGGTCCACAGGAGGATGGACAGGGAGTGCACAGAAGAATTTGGGAGGGAATACAGAAGAGAAAATTCACCTCTGTTGAGTGTAAACTAAGCCTAGTCACTGGGGCAGGCAAGGGACAGCCTCCTCTCATTTAATCTCCACAAGTTATCTGTAGAAGTCAATATTATTGCTGTCCCCGTTTTGTAAATCAGAGATCATTAAACTTTTTCTGCAAAGGACAAGATAGTAAATATTTTAGGCTTTGTAGACTGTAGGAACTACTGCAACTATTCAACTCTGCCATTTTGGCACAAAAGCAACCACAGACAACACATAAGGAATGCACCCTTCTGTCCATCCATCCATCCATTCATTTATCCATCTATCCATCCAACCATCCTTCCATCCATCCAACCATCCACCCATCATCCATCCATCCATTAGTCTATCTATCCATCCATCTATCCATCCATGCAACAAGTATTCATTGACAACATACCATATATCAGACACTTTGGATATCAAGACAAATGAGTTTCTTCCAAGTCCTTCGCCAGGTAGCTCCAGCCACACTGGTCTTCAGAAAGTTCCTGGAACATGCAAGTGCTTTCGTTTCACAGGGCCTCTGAATATTGTCCAGGGCCTTTGTTCTCTCCCCCCTACAATCCCCTCCACCATCTCCACCACCAGCTCTTTGCATGGCCACTCCTGTGATCCTTCTGATCTCAGCTTCTGCTACACAGGGAAGCCTTCCTACTCAACCTTTCATTCTCAATCTCAGCACCCTGTGTGTTTCTTTCACAGTACTTGGGATACTTTGAAATGATTTTATTTATTTCACTGTAAATCAGGTTTATGTCAGCCTCTCCTAGCATATAAATTCCACGGAGGTAGGGATCAAGTCTTTCTCGTTTGCCATTATATTCTCAGCATCTGGCACATAACAGATGCTCAACAAATAGTTATTGAACTGAATCAATAAGTATAAACCCAGAAAAGTTGACTCCAAAGTATGGCCTCCACCCATTACAGCAAGTACAGCCTAGACTGTACCATCCAATATGGCAGCCACTGGACACATGGGGCTAGTGAGTAACTAAAATGTAGCTAGTCTGAGTTGAGATGAGCTATAAGTATACAATACACACCAAATTTAGGAGACTTCATATGGAAAAAATAATGTAAAATACCTCAAGTTTTCAAACTGACTCTATGGTGTTTTGGATTTACAGGGCAAAATGAAATAAATTATTTAAATCAATTTCATCCGTTCATTTTTTTTTTTTTTTTACCTTTTGTAAAAAATATACGCCTAATGGGCTTCCCTGGTGGCACAGTGGTTGAGAGTCCGCCTGCCGATGCAGGGGACACCGGTTTGTGCCCCGGTCCAGGAAGATCCCACATGCCGCGGAACTGCTGGGCCCGTGAGCCATGGCCGCTGAGCCTGCGCTGCCGGAGCCTGTGCTCCACAACGGGAGAGGCCACAGCAGTGAGAGGCCCGCGTAACGCAAAAAAAAAAAAAAGCCTACTAAAGTTTTTAAAATTACATATGTGGTTTGCACTGTATGTCTATTAAGTAGCACTGGTTTAGAACCTCTCCAATTCTATTTCCAGACTTCTTACTAATTAGCTCTTTGATGTTGGTCCAGTCAATTAACCTCAACAGGTCTTGGTTTCTTTACACAACAAATGAATATAAGAATTTCTGACCTACCAACCACATGGGTTGTGGTGTAGCTCAAATGAGATAATGGATATGAAAGTGCCTGGGAAAAAATTTATACAAATGCAAGCTCTTCTGTAATGAGATTTTCTGACTCTGTTTCTAAATCCCCAAGTGGTTTCTTTCCCTCTCTCCCTCCCTGGCTCCTGACTATGACTTAACTTCCTCCATCTTTTCCAAATTTGATCCTCATGGTCTGACTTCTGAAGTCAATATTGGTTCTTTCTCCCAAGTGACACAGCCCTTCCTGTCCAGCCCCAGGGACAGATTTTCAGAAGCTAAAGAGTTTGGCAAGACAAGCCCATCGTCAGACTCCTCAAATTCACCAAAGTTAATGGTGGTCCACTTTCCCACGCTACTCTGGGTGATCTTTCAAGAATGACAGCGCCAAGGAAATCTAAAGAAGAGTGGATATGTGTATATGTATAACTGATTGAACTAGCTGCACAGCAGAGACTAACGAAACATTGTAAAGCAACTGTAGTCCAATAAAAATTAATTAAAAAAAATGAGAGCACCAAGGAAAACTTGATTATTCAGACAACCTCCTCTTGTACTATAACAGGAAGCTGACAACTGTACTTTTGAGGGAGCTCTATATAATTTAGGCTGACCCAGGGCTGACGTTTTAATTATTTTTTTTAACATCTTTATTGGGGTATAATTGCTTTAAAATGGTGTGTTAGTTTCTGCTTTATAACAAAGGGAATCAGTTATACATACACATATGTTCCCATATCTCTTCCCTCTTGCGTCTCCCTCCCTCCCACCCTCCCTATCCCACCCCTCTAGGTGGTCACAAAGCACCGAGCTGATCTCCCTGTGCTATGCGGCTGCTTCCCACTAGCTATCTACCTTACGTTTGGTAGTGTATATATGTCCATGCCTCTCTCTCGCCCTGTCACAGCTCACCCTTCCCCCTCCCCATATCCTCAAGTCCGTTCTCCAGGAGGTCTGTGTTGTTATTCCTGTCTTAACCCTAGGTTCTTCATGACATTTTTTTTCTTAGATTCCATATATATGTGTTAGCATACGGTATTTGTCTTTCTCTTTCTGACTTGCTTCACTCTGTATGACAGACTCTAGGTCCATCCACCTCGTTACAAATAGCTCAATTTCGTTCCTTTTTATGGCTGAGTAATATTCCATTGTATATATGTGCCACATCTTTATGCATTCATCCAATGATGGACACTTAGGTTGTTTCCATCTCCGGGCTATTGTAAATAGAGTTGCAATGAACATTGTGGTACATGACTCTTTTTGAATTATGGTTTTCTCAGGGTATAGGCCCAGTAGTGGGATTGCTGGGTCATATGGTAATTCTATGTGTAGTTTTTAAAGGAACCTCCATACTGTTCTCCATAGTGGCTGCACCAATTCACATTCCCACCAGCAGTGCAGGAGTGTTCCCTTTTCTCCACATCCTCTCCAGCATTTATTGTTTGTAGATTTTTTGATGATGGCCATTCTGACTGGTGTGAGATGATATCTCATTGTAGTTTTGATTTGCATTTCTCTAATGATTAATGATGTTGAGCATTCTTTCATGTGTTTGTTGGCAGTCTGTATATCTTCTTTGGAGAAATGTCTATTTAGGTCTTCTGCCCATTTTTGGATTGGGTTGTTTGTTTTTTTGTTATTGAGCTGCATGAGCTGCTTGTAAATTTTGGAAATTAATCCTTTGCCAGTTGCTTCATTTGCAAATATTTTCTCCCATTCTGAGGGTTGTCTTTTCGTCTTGTTTATGGTTTCCTTTGCTGTGCAAAAGCTTTTAAGTTTCATTAGGTCCCATTTGTTTATTTTTGTTTTTATTTCCATTTCTCTAGGAGGTGGGTCAAAAAGGATCTTGCTGTGATTTATGTCATAGAGTGTTCTGCCTTTGTTTTCCTCTAAGAGTTTGATAATTTCTGGCCTTACATTTAGGTCTTTAATCCATTTTGAGCTCATTTTTGTGTATGGTGTTAGGGAGTGATCTAATCTCATACTTTTACATGTATCTGTCCAGTTTTCCCAGCACCACTTATTGAAGAGGCTGTCCTTTCTCCACTGTACATTCCTGCCTCCTTTATCAAAGATAAGGTGACCATATGTGCGTGGGTTTATCTCTGGGCTTTCTATCCTGTTCCATTGATCTATCTTTCTGTTTTTGTTCCAGTACCATAGTGTCTTGATTACTGTAGCTTTGTAGTATAGTCTGAAGTCCTGGTGCCTGATTCCTCCAGCTCCGTTTTTCATTCTCAAGATTGTTTTGGCTATTCGGGGTCTTTTGTGTTTCCATACAAATTGTGATATTTTTTGTTCTAGTTCTTTGAAAAATGCCAGTGGTAGTTTGATAGGGATTGCACTGAATCTGTAGATTGCTTTGGGTAGTAGAGTCATTTTCACAATGTTGATTCTTCCAATCCAAGAACATGGTTTATCTCTCCATCTATTTGTATCATCTTTAATTTCTTTCATCAGTGTCTTATAAGTTTCTGCATACAGGTCTTTTGTCTCCTTAGGTAGGTTTATTCCTAGATATTTTATTCTTTTTGTTGCAATGGTAAATGGGAGTGTTTTCTTGATTTCACTTTCAGATTTTTCATCTTTAGTGTATAGGAATGCAAGAAATTTCTGTGCATTAATTTTGTATCCTGCAACTTTACCAAATTCACTGATTAGCTCTAGTAGTTTTCTGGTAGCATCTTTAGGATTCTCTATGTATAGTATCATGTCATCTGCAAACAGTAACAGCTTTACTTCTTTTCCGATTTGGATTCCTTTTATTTCCTTTTCTTCTCTGATTGCTGTGGCTAAAACTTCCAAAACTATATTGAATAAGAGTGGTGAGAGTGGGCAACCTTGTCTTGTTCCAGATCTTAGTGGAAATGCTTTCAGTTTTTCACCATTGAGGATGATGGTGGCTGTGGGCTTGTCCTATATGGCCTTTATTATGTTGAGGAAAGTTCCCTCTATGCCTACTTTCTGCAGGGTTTTTATCATAAATGGGTGTTGAATTTTGTCAAAAGCTTTCTCTGCATCTATTGAAATGATCATATGGTTTTTCTCCTTCAATTTGTTAATATGGTTTATCACATTGATTGATTTGCATATATTGAAGAATCCTTGCATTCCTGGAATAAACCCCACTTGATCATGATGTATGATCCTTTTAATGTGCTGTTGGATTCTGTTTTTTAATTATTTTTAAAATGTAGAAGACCTTGTAGGTTTAGTCTGCCTATCATCCATTTCCTCTGGTTCCCACAAATGTACAATCATTTCCCTATTGAGGGCCCATTCTTTCCCTGGTCTTCACCCACATGGTCTGTGCAGGGTAGACAGGTGTGTGTGTATCTGTCTCAATCAGCTTATTCCGTCCCACTGGACATAGCAATGGTTTCAAGGATGAGCACAAGACCCAGGTTGATCTATTAGGGGCCAATCCCAGGACTTTTGTGGGAACCTTTAAGAAAGAAGAGTTGATCTTTCCACTGGGGTTGTAAGTCTGCAACTACTTGAGACATGGAGTTGGGGGAAGCAAGCCTCCATGAGAAAGCAAAACTATCACGGAGAAAGGATCAAGACAAACAAAGTCCCTTCAACATTGTTTAGTCACCTAGATCCAACTATACCTGAAGCCAGAATCCCTCTGAACTTTGCAGTCACAAAAGCCAATGAGTGCATTTTGTAGGAGAAGCCAGTCTAACTTGAGATTTAATCATTTGCAACCAAAAGAACCCGTCTAATGCAAAAGGAGGTCAAATGTAGTGCATTTTTTTTAAATTTGCTTTTATGACTTTCAATTAATGTAGTAATTCCATATGGGTTAACAGAGCGTTGTCTAGAGGTGCCATTAAGAATATTTTACAACTAGATTATGAGTTAACCGCAAACAACTTCATCTAAAGCCACTGAGAATGCACAGAGGTTCATGAGAAGGGCACTTTCACTGGGACCGTTTCACTAAAACCCAATTGTTCACTGTCCGTGGAAGGAAAGATACTGCTCAGCAAAAGTAAACTTTAGACAAGTCACTCCACTTGGAATAACTCAGAACTGGATTAATGGGGCTTTAAATTAATATGGCCTTCAGGGTTTTATTTTTGTTACTTGAGAGAAATCTTCTGTTGCCACTGGGAAACCTTCACCTTTACCCTGAAATCACGGCCCCCCAGGTCACCTTCTTGGCCAGCTCACAAGGTTGGTGAGTGGACGGCTCATGGGCAGATGGGGAAACTGAGGGTCACACATACCTAGTCAGAAATAAATGTATGGACTTTGGAAGTCCAGCTCTGCCCTCCAAGCCAGGCTCCCTGCCATGAAGATTAATGAGGTGACAATTGCCAAAGGCTGGAGGTGGTTAAAACAAGAAAAATCACCCAAACACCTAGGACTATTTTTAGCCTCTTCTGCAAGGGCTTGAGTACATATGCCAACAGCAGCCTGGCAAAGCATGGCCTTTCAGCTGTGTGCTGGTCTTTCCTGTGTCCCCTCCACCATATATAACTCTAACATGGAGACACTGACAAGGTCCAAGGTGATGTCATAGAGTCAACATCTCCCTAAAAAAGCGGACTTCCAACCTTTCGACCAACCACCCTGCAATGGACCCAGCAGGCTTTCTATTTTGGTGGACTTCAAGGAAAACATTTATTAACTGAGCTTGTAAGATTTTAAAATTAGTATGCAAAGTGGTGACCTGTAGTGTAACATCTGGACAGCAGACAAATTTTATCTGGCTCATATGAGGCTTAAGTTTGGAGGTGCTGGCAATGTTTTTTTTTTCAGATAGAGAAATTTCACATGAAAAATTCCATACTTCTGGCTTCTCTTGATAAACTGAAACAATGCAGGGCCTGCATTCTATGTGGCAACAATCAACTGGAGGCGAGGAATATAGATGGGGGCATGAGCTCTCTGGTTTGCCCCACTCCCCACCCTGCCCTACTGTGCTCCTTGAGCCTGAAGCAGAATGTCAGTTGCCATTTGTCATCTTACATCAGGCCCTTTTTGTCCGTTTGACTTTCCTGCCTGGCCCTATTACGTCCTGGAGTGTGCAAGCTCTGCAAAATGCCCCTGAATTAACTGCACAGTAAATTGTTTTGGTAAAACCCAAGCAAGCGAGGAGGTGAAAGAAGACAAGGCTCCGAAGGTCTCTTGGAACTCAGAGAATACCAGGACTGTACGAGCTTTCTGAGGCCACTGTTGGGGGGATGTGAAGGGAGGGTCGGGTGCTTCTCAAACCTTCAGTGTATCTTTCCACGTGAAAGAAGCTCCACCCGCATCCCACTTGGGGCCCCTCTCCAACCACCATCACTCCTTCCACAGAGAGAGGGTAACTCAGTAACTTGAAGTTTGGGGGAGGAACTGGGCTCGTGTAGCCCCTCTCCTTCCTCATCCTCCTCCAGACTGGGAGTAGTCAGGACTGTACTTTAGATACCCTATAGATGGGACTGTCCCCATCTGCATCTTTCTTTACTCTTATTTCTCAACTGACTCAGAGCTCAGGCAGGGAGTGGGGGAAGGAGCGCTAGCTACTGAGTGTTCCAGAGACCTTGACCATCATCTAGGCTGACAGTTCTTATCATTTTGAGGGTTCATTACCCCTTTTGAGAATCTGTTGAAAGCTACACACCTGTTCACACCATAGCTGTACACATAACAACCTGGTGCTCACAGACCCCTGAAGCCCATTCATAGACTTCAGGTTGTTTTTAATCCCTGATTGGTTTCCATCCCCAAAGAGGAGTTATTCAAAGTGAGATGAGGCAGAGACAAGACTGATAAAAGCCCCGACATCCTGATTGGCAGCCTCCTCGCTTGGCATTCAGAGGCACCTATTCATTCAATGCAGCCCAATGCCAGGCGGTCCCCGGGCACGCGGTGATGAGCTCCACCGTGTGTCCAAACAAAGGACTCGAACACCAGTCCACTTATTACACAAATAAACGTCCAAGCACACGGCATGCTAAACACTATGATGGAAAAAACGGGCACCATTTTTGACGAGGGGGTCTGACATATTTGAAGGTGGTGGAGTGAAGAAAGATTTCTCAGAGAAAATGACATTGGAGCCTAGACCTGAAATCTAAAGGATCAAGATAAATTAATTAAAGGTGGGGGAAGGAACAGAGAGTAGAGGCATCCAGACAGAGAGAAGAGCATGGGCAAAGTCCCTGGGGCAGGAGGGAAGGGAGAATGGAATGAGATGGAACTGGAAAGAAAAGACATGTGTGTGCGTGTGTAGTACAGGTGACACGTAGACATGTCAAGTAGATAACCTCTTAAGACCCCATTCAGCCATCAGACACGCAATAAGTGTGAGGTGGGGGGTTACCTTAAGCTCTGACAGAGAGTTAAGAGGTTCATAACCTCAATCCCACATCCCAATTCTGGGAAAATTTCTCCAAAGGAAAGAAGTTATCAAAATCAAGGAGTTATATACACCAAGATGCTCGCAGCAGTGCTATATATAACATCAAAGCTCTGGAAATAATGGAAATCTCCAACTAAAAGAAGAATCACTAAAGAACCATGGGCATCAACACGATACGATGTTATCTAAAAATGGAAATTCTAGTTGAAGTAGAAATTTGGGGACACGCTTATGAGAAATGAACAGCTATGTAAGAGTGTAGGGAAGAAACGGAGGGTAGGATATTTCCATACTTGTAAGGCACATCTAGAAGGTTATACAGTCAGAATGATACTATTCATAGTAACAGTGTAATAGGATATCAAGGGGGATTTCTCCTATTATCCCAGAATCATGGTTAAGGCCCAAAGCTTAAAATAAAAGACATAAATAACTCCACTTTCTAAAGAGAACTGCTCACAAGCCGAAGTTGGGACCAGACTCCTTCCCACAAGGGTAACAAAGAGGGGGCAGAGTCAGCCCCACACCCCAGCTATCACTGCCACCTCCTCCCCAGTGTACAGAAGAAGAGGGGTATGGGATGGGTTTTGGTCTCCGACCTTGTGAGGGTATAGGATTCACAAAGTGTGTGCATTCCTGTTCCCTAGAGGCGCTGGCACGAAAGGGAAACAGGCATCTCATTTCCTGCTGAAATATTGATGCCATACTCTAATGCCACCATCCAAGCAGAGAAGGCTGGGACAGTTCTTGGAAGAGATGGACATGGGTACCTGAAGGTGGAGGATGTCTAGACCAGCAATGTCCAAAAGAACTTTCTGTGATAATGGAAATGTTCTATATATGTGCTGTCCAATGTGGCAGCCACCAGCCAGATATGGTTACTGAGCACTTGACACGTGACTGGTGTAACTGAGAAACTGAAAGTTTAATTTAACCTAATTTTAATTAAAATAATTACCACCTGTGGCTAGTGACTACCATATACAGGTCCAGATATTTCCATAGATGGGAGATCACTAGATATCTGAACACCTTAAGGGGAAACCACAGTGGTGAGCCTGGGGAGGAAACGGGGATACTTCCTACTCCATCCCAGATCTCTGCCCCCTCAGAGAATGTGAGAAGGGACCTCAGTGCTCCCATGGCTCCAGGGGAATGAGCGTGCAGGTTAGTGGATGAGTGGCATCTATCCACGTCCAGGTAGCCACCAGAGAAGGGGCCAAGGGTGGTGCCATTGAGGGCACCCATGGGATCCTCTGAGGAGGGTGGTTCTCAGTGACGGAAGAGGCTGTCAGGACGAACATGAGGACGGGTCGGGGGAAACCATGCTCCCATCTGCATGGGAACCACTCATAGCAGAAGACTCAGACCAAACCAGAGTATCACCAAGGAAGCCAAGCCTGGTTTAAGTTTTCCAACCAAAAGTGAATGAACCTGCCCAAGCTGTCATTAAGGATGGGAAAGGAGACATTAAGTCTACCTCAGTTACAGGAAAAATAAACTGCTTCCTTCATGTTTACACTTTGATGAGTTTAGATTTTTCAACAAACCTATTACAAGAGTGTCCAAGCGTTATATGCTCATGTAAGTTGTTTAAGCCTCACAATAACCCTATTAAGCAGCTCTCATCATCCCTGTTTTATGGAGGAAGAAACTAAGGCTCGGAAAGTTTAAGCGAATCACCCGTGATCCCACAGATAAGTGGCAGAGCTGGAATTTGCCCCCAGGTTGTCTTGTTCCAAAATTGTCTTTAATTTTGTTAAGTCATCTTTTGGACAATAAGATGATTATTTTTTAAAGATCAAAAAAAAATGCATGTAAAACTGATGAAATCCAAATAAGATCTGTGCTTGTGTCAGCAGTACTGTACCTATGTCAATGTCCTGGTTTGGACAATGTACTAAGGTTACATAAGATACTATCAATGGGGGAAGCTGGGTGAAAGGTACACAGGAATTCTGCACTACAACTTCTTGGGAGTCCTAAACCTTTTTATAATAAAAATTTATTTTTTAAAAAAGTTAAGATGGGGTTTTTTGGAAGTTAGGCAAAAGGATGTTTATTGTATATTTTTGACATAGAAGTACTAGTCTATGCTTTAAGAAAGGAAATCATTTAAAGATAATGAAAAGCCTAAATTTTTATTAGCTAAGTATTTTATTTTATAAATTTTAAAAAGTATTTATTTATCTTGCGGAGCTGGGTCCCCGCTGCGGCACGCGGGATACTCGTCACCACGCGCAGGATCTTCGTTGAGGCATGCGCCCAGACCCCATGCACTGCAAGCCCAGAGTCCTAACCACTGGACCACCAGGGAAGTCCCTAGGTAAGTATTTTAGAGTCAAGCTGTCTTTAAAGCCCGCTCTTACTATTTATTTCCATGTACTCTTTAAAACCTAATATGTTTGGGGGATAGGATTGAATGTATATCTTTTAAACTATACCTGGAAATAAGCAGCAATGCCCCTCAGATATGGAGGCATCAGGACAGGTTCTGATTGATCATTTGCATATATAAAAACAGAACTTTTCCTAAATTGAGCTGCAAAGGGCATTATAACCTTTCCATTTAGTCTGGAAGAGTCATGAGTGGCTTTGCTGCTGGTACCTACACAACGAGCATCATCTCTCTGGATCATTAGCAAAACATAGTCTTGCCCTTCCTCCTCCCTCTTCCTTGCATTTCTGGGTTGCTGGACACTCCATGAGCCATGTCAAACAGGCAGGGGGTCTGCAATGCCAGGACATAACCAGCACCATCAGCCCAGATACACAAGAACATGACAAGAATAAACAGGAGAATCAACAGAGATAAGAAACATTTTCGATCTTTTGTAGAGATGGCCGTTTGTTCAGCCCTGGCTTGATGAGTCATTCATTAGGAAAGAAACATGACCTTTTCCTATTGATTCCAGGAAAACTGGTAGGGGGAGGGCATGGATTTCAAGGAGTCAACAGAATCAAAGACAAGGGGAGGAATAAGTTGTAGCCACTCTGTTTAGATAGGATGTGTTTGGGGCAAGTGAGAACTAAGGGGTTGAGTGAAAAATAAGGAAACTGGTTAACAGGAATAAGGATGCTGGGTGCAGTCATGTAATGCTTTTTACTCCTGGCTAAGTCAATTTACACACACACACACACACACACACACACACACACAGAGGGAGATAGGGAGAGAGAGAGAGAGAGGGATGATGAAAAGAGAAAAAGACAGCAAAGAGGCACGAAAAAAGAAGAAAAACTTAACGTAGTTTTTTTTTTTCCTCCCAACTGCCCTCATCCCAAGCCCAGGGAAAGAGGAGAAGTTAAGAGAAGAAAAAACAGGAGACGGATAAGCAGAGAAAGGCCAAGGAGACTACAGTAATCAAGACAATGTGAGACTGGCATAAGGATAAAGCAGAATAAAGACTCGAAATAGACCCACATATACATGGCCCATTTACATGCAACAAAGGTGCCAGGTAATTCATGGGTGATGGGTGGTGTTTACAACAAATGGTGCTGGAACAACTAGATACACTATATGCAAAAATTAATGTGAGATGGATAATAGACCTGGATCATAAAAGCTAAAACTGTAAACGTCTAAAAGAAAACAGGAGAATATGTCAGTGACTTTGGGATTTGCAAAGAGTTCTTAGGATATACAAAGCACTGGGCATAAAACAAAAACTGTGATACCTGACTCCGTTAAAACTGAAAACTTTAGCTCTTTGAAAGACAAGTGTATGAAAGTGATAAGGGAGATCACAGATTGAGAGAAAATATCCATAATACATAATCTGATAAAGGGCCTACAATACAGTAATAAGAAGATAAACAACTCATTTAAAAAATAGGCAAAAGACTTGAACAGATAATTCACATGAAGAGAAAGACTTGAACAGATAATTCACATAAAGAGTGAGAAATGACCAGGAAATGTCCAACATCTTGAGTCATGAGGGAAATGCAAATCACTTAATTAATTCGTGCAAAGTAAAACACAATAAGATCCCACTGCATACCTATTAGAAAGGATAAAATTAGAAGCCTGACAATATCAAGTGGTGACAAGGATGTAGAACAAGGTTTCTCAACCTCGGCATCATTGATACTTTGGGCTGGATAATTCTTTCCTGGGAAGGGGAGGGGTGAAGGGGGGGCTGCTCCATGCATTACACTATGCTTATCAGCACCCCTGGTCTCTACCCAGGAGCTAGATGCTAGCAGCACCCTCCCCCCAAGTTGTGGCAACCCAAAATGTCTCCAGACATTGCCAAATGTCCACTGGGGGACAAAACTGCCCCACATTGAGAACCACTGATGCAGAGCCACTGACTTCCCATGCATTGTTGGTGGGCTGTAAAATGTACAGCCGCTCTGGAACACAGTTTGGCAGATCCTTATAAAGTTAAATATACAAATACACTACGACCTAGGAATTCTACTCATAGGTACTTACCCAAGAGAAATGAAAGCATATGTTGACAAAAAACAAAACAAAAAAAACTCATACAGACTGTTCATAGCAGACTTATTCTCAACAGTCGCAAACTGGAAACACTCCAAATGTCTATCAATGTGAGTATAGGGGGCTGAATTGTGTCCTCAAAAGGATATGCTGAAGTCCTAACCTCCAGGACCTATGAATGGGACCTTGTCTAAAAATAGGGTCGTGGCACATGTAATCAACTTAAGGTAAGAGTGGGCCCTAAATCTAATGACCGCTGTCCTTATAAGAAGAGGAGAGGGTACACAGAGGGAACAAGGCCACATGTAGACAGAGGTAGAGATTGGAATGAAGCAGCGACCAGCCCAGAAACGTCAGGGATTGCTAGGAGTCATCAGACGCTAGAAGAGACAAGGAAGGCCTCTCTTCTAGATCCTTCAGAGGAAGTAAGGCTCAGTCGTCCCCTTGACTTGGCCTTCCGACCTCCAGAACTGTGAGACAACAAATTTCTGCTGTTTTAAGCCACCAAGTTTATGTTACTTTGTTATGACAGCCCTAGGAAACAAATACAGTGAGAAGGGATAAACTGTGGTGTGGTCACACAATGAAACATTATTAACAGATGATAATGAAGTGATACAAAAGAATAAACTACTGATACACAGAACAACATAGGTTAATCTCGAAAGCATCATACTGGAAAAGCCAGACACGAAAGAGTATATGTACAATGCATGATTCCATTTATGTGAAGTTTTATGAGAGGTCTCAGCCATGTGATAAAAATCAGAATGGTGGCTGCCTTGAAGGTAGGGAAAAATAATTGGAGAGTGGGACACAGGGGAACTTTTCAGAGTAGATGAGAAACATTCTAAATCTTGATTCGGGTGGTGGGTATCTGGGGATATACACTTATCAAAACTCACTGAACTTAAAATCTGTGTTTTTATTGTATGTAAATTAATGCTCTATTTTTAAAACTGGAAGTAAAGAGGCTCATGAGAAGAGAAAAGAAAATTGGGACGCATGTGACTTTCACAATGATAAGGGGCAGAGAAGGAAAAGAGGGGGGAAAGCAAGGGGCTGTATCAGAAAAAGACCAACTGCAAACACGCCAGCAACTCTGTCCCCACCTCCAACAAGTTTTGTCACTCTGTTACACCTGCTCTCGCCATGGATAAGTAAACTCACAAATTCTCCACTGGAGGCCAAGTGTGCAGAGCTGTTCACAGCAAATTGGCCCAGGCAGACATCCCAGCTGCTGTCCATTATAACTTGGAATGGAACATTAACTTCTGAGAGGCCCCTCTGGCTCCCAGAGAGACCCTAACCTCCCCACACTTTGGGAATATTCTTGGAAACCTAAATGGATAACTGAGAAAAACTCGGAACTCAGTGCTTGGTGGGCAACCTGTGAGGTCCCCCTGTGGCATGAAACACTCCAAGTGAGGCTAACGGCCCTGCAGCCCTCACCGCCCAGACGCAGCGGGCTCTCCATGCGGCCATGCTGGGGACTTGGCCTGAGTGAGTCGCAGACACTTAAGGGCTCAGGCAGGAAGCAGTGCCTGAGGCCAAAGCCTTCCATGCTGCCCAACCCACAGCCAAGCCATGCCGGGGAGAGGCTAAAATCATTAACTTTGGCACCAGACAGCCCGGAGTCCAAGCGCCGAGATTGCTTCTTCCCTGGGCTCTTTACATCATCATTTCCTCACCTGAGAAATGGGGGAAATGTTAAGGTGCACGCAGGTGGGGAAATAGCACTCAGGAAATGCTGGGTTCCCCTTGTGAAAGGCGGTTAGCAGCGCCCTAACGTTAGATTGTGAACTCTACGCGAATTGCATTCCTTGCTTATAAAAAAGTTCCCTGCTGGAGACTTCATTTGCTGTGGCCTTGGCATTGGCCAGAACACCTCTGGGCCCACCGTTGGGTTTGGCCTCGTAGCTGCCCTTTGAGGAAGGTGACGCTGCTTTGGTCCTTCCCTAGAGTTCCCGGCTGCCTGAGTGACAGAGCTCCCCTCTCACGCAGGCCTATTGCAGAAGCTCTAGGAAAGCGTCCCCACGAATTCACACTTGGGACTGTGCTCGCCATGCGTGCGGGTTGACCCACATTGCTTGAATGGAATAGGGTATTGGGAACATTCAGGATCTGAATTTCAGGCAAGGACAACTCTAAGAGGACCAGTAAAAGATGTAGAAAACAAACTAATGGTTACCAGAGGATAAGGGGGGGGAGGGTAAATTGGGAGATTGGGACTGACATATACCCACTACTACATATAAAATGGATAACTAATAAGGACCTACTGTACAGCACAGGGAACTCTACTCAATACTCTGTAATGGCCTATATGGGAAAAGAATCTAAAAAAGAGTGGATATATGTATACGTATAACTGATTCACTTTGCTGTACGCCTGAAACTAACATAACGTTGTAAATCAACTATACCCCAGTAAAAATTAAACTAAAAATGGAACAGTAAAGATTGCTTCCTCTGGCACTGCCAGCTGCTTCCACATTACCCTGCTGGCAGGAGCACGGCTGGAAACAATGGGACAGGTAACTTCGGCAGGGACAGCGTCACTCACCTCCATCCCTGCCTTAAAGGAGCAAACTGGACAAGGGTCCTCCTTATGTAGCTTCTCTCGCATTCACTCTGTAATGGCAAGAGTAGGGAGGGGCGGCTTCCGATGTTGGGAAGCTGGGAAAATCACGCACCCATCCATCCATCCATCCATCCAACCATTCAGTCATTCCGCAAACACTTATTGAGCCTTTAACTCTGTACGCAGTGCTGTGTTAGGCAAAGAAGTGAAAGAGATGAATGAGACAGGGTCCCTCCTCTGAAAGAACTCACAGTCCAGGGTCTGGAAAAGGACAGAGACTTAAAACCTGCCGGAGAAAGAGTGACAGGCATGGACGTGGCAACTACAGAGGCAGTCTAGCATACGTAAGGTCATGAATTCAGCCTCTGGGCCAGATGCGTATTATACTTGCCACTTCAGCTAAGGACAGGAGCCTTTATGCATTCTCTGAAAGGGCCAGAGAGCAAATATTTCAGGCTCTGGATGCAACTACTCAACTATGCCATTGTAGTGTGAAAGGATGTGACCGTTCCAATAAAACTTTATTTACATAAACAGGTGGTGGGCCAGATCTGGCCCTCAGGTGGTAGTCTGGCAATACCTGATGGAGAAGATGCCATCCTAGGTAAATTGTATAATCTCCTATACTTCAGTTTCTTCGGTACAAAAGAGAGATGATAATAATACCTACTTCATGGGTGACAGAAGCTGATACATTGTGTAAAGCACTTAGCACAGTGCCCACGATACGGTATGGATGCAGTAAATGTTAGCTGTTTCTAGTATTTATTATTATTATTATTATTATTATTATTCATTGCACTATAGTATGAATACAGAAGTACGCAGGCAGAGACAGGAAGGAGTGGAGGGTCAGTTTGGTGTGCGGGAAACCATAGCCAATATTACCTGTTTGAGCCTCTCTAAATCTACCTGTCAGAACAAGAACAAACCCACCTAACTCCCCCGCAGGGCTGAGTTGCTGTCCAAAAAGCTCTCTGGAAAAAAAAAAAAAAAAAGGCTCTCTGAAGACTGGAAATTTCTCTCCGGTCCTCACACACAGACTTTTGATGAAACGAGGGCTTAAGAGAAGGAATCGGTGCCTTCCCTGAGGCAAGAACACGTTTCTTAGATTCTCCTCATCTTCGCTGAAAACAAAACGCTTTCAGTCTCAGCATCTTGGAAGGTGACATCAAAGCCGGGGCCAAGAGATGACATCCCGACAGCTGGGTGTCCCTCCCCGGACATATTCCACGCCAACTTGGTGTTTAAAACCTGGGCTGGCGGGACGATATCCGCACACCTATGCCTGATTCAGCGGACAGACACCAAAAGGCCATCTCTCTAACGTAGGAATCACGATCCCGAAACGCGACTAGGGCTGAAAGGAAGGACTCCGTGATAGCTTCCTGACACTCGTTAAGCACCGCCCCAGAAAATTAACCTCGCCTGCGCTTGGCTTCCAGAAGCCCAGCCATGGTGGAGGCGGGCCCCAGCGGGAGGCCTCGAGAGTTGTGAGTACTTTTATTCTTCCTCTATTAACTTGAGTTCATAAACACCTCCGGCCTGAGGAGAGCAAGGGGAGGCAGCTGGAGGGCTCACTTTTAGCAACCAGACCATGTTCATTTTAAATTACAGAGTCCCCAGAGGGCAGAGGCCACCGGAGGAAGTGGGCGGCTCTAGCAGTGGGTCAGGGGCTCCCTTCCTGGCCATCAGCCACCAGGAGCAGATGGCAGGCCTCCCGTTGACTTCTGCTCAGCAGTGTCACCACAGCCGCGCTCTCCCGCGTCCTGGAAGGGACGTCGCATACCTGAAAGAATTAATTAATGGAAAACAGGAAGAAAAGCGCTCACAGCAATTGGACTGGGGCCTCGAGGCCAAAACTCCTCTCAGCTAAAATGATTCAAGGCAGGTCATGCTCCTCTGCACTAAGAGGCCTTCCGGAGGCTCCCCACCGACTGCCTTGGGGAGGAACTTCAAACTCCCCAACAGCTCCTGCCTCATCCTCCCTTCTCACCCCACACCACACACACACACGCACACACGCACACACACGCACACACATGCACGCACTTACACACGCAGACCCACGTGCGCGCACACTTACATGCACACACGCGCGCGCACACGCACACACATGCACGCACTTACACACGCGGACCCACGTGCGCGCACACTTACATGCACACACACGCGCGCGCACACATGCACGCACTTACACACGCGGACCCACGTGCGCACACACGCGCGCGCGCGCACACACACGCACGCACTTACACACGCGGACCCACGTGCGCGCACACTTACATGCACACACGCGCGCGCGCACACACACGCACGCACTTACACACGCGAACCCACGTGCGCGCACACTTACATCACACACGCGCGCGCGCGCACACACACACGCACGCACTTACACACGCGGACCCACGTGCGCGCACACTTACATGCACACACGCGCGCACACACATGCACGCACTTACACACGCGAACCCACGTGCGCGCACACTTACATGCACACACGCGCGCGCGCGCACACACGCACGCACTTACACACGCGGGCCCACGTGCGCGCACACTTACATGCACACACGCGCGCGCGCGCACACACGCACGCACTTACACACGCGGACCCACGTGCGCACACACTTACATGCACACACACGCACGCACTTACACACGCGGACCCACGTGCACGCACACTTACATGCACACACACGCGCGCACACACGCACGCACTTACACACGCGGACCCACGTGCGCGCACACTTACATGCACACGCGCGCACGCGCACACACACGCGCACTTACACACGCGGACCCACGTGCGCGCACACTTACATGCACACACACGCGCGCGCACACACACACGCACGCACTTACACACGCGGACCCACGTGCGCACACACTTACATGCACACACACGCGCGCACACACACATGCTAAAGTCTTGCTACACAACCATTTTCAGCTCCCCAACCAGCCCTCGCTTCCAGGCCTTTCCACCTGCCATTCTGCCTACACATCTTTCCCCCTCTCTCTTCACCTGGCCAACTCCCACTCACTCTGCAGGTCTCATCTTAGGTCAGGAGCTGGCAAACTACAGCCCGAAGGCCAAATCTGGCCCGCCACTTGTTTTTGTGAATAAAGTTTTAACGGAACACAGCCACCCCACTCATTTGCATATCGTCTATGGCAGCTTTCACTTACAACTGCAGAGTTGAGTGGATGCCAGAGAGACCACTGGGCTGCAGAGGCTGATGTATTTACTACCTGACCCCTTATAGGAAAGTTTGCCGCCTCCTGCCTTGGATGACGGTTCCTCCAGGAAGCTGTCCCTGGTTCCCTCGAATGTTTTAGATGATCCTCACCTGGGCTCCCTCAGTCCCAGTATTACCTCCTTTGCTCCAGACCTTTCGCCACTGAGTTATAAGGTAGGTTTCTAGTCTGTCTCCTCTAAATCTTGAGCTCCTTGAAAGGAAGGCTGGGGTTTTGTTTGTTTGTTTGTTTGTTTTCAACTCTGTTTCCCCAGCTTCTCACTCAGTCCCTGCACATCCTAAGCACTGAAAAATAAGTTTTTCTGAATGAAAGAATGAGCAAATGAGTGAGTGTTTGATGCAGGGCTGGAGAGCCCAATAATACCACTAAACAGCATACAACTAATTCAGGCTATTGGCGACTAGGTCAGGACACTGCACTGCAGCATTATTTCCTGGGATGAACAGAGAACAGAGGGAAAGCCCAAACATGAGCCCATCCAGTGAACAAAGAGGCCCTAAAATATCTCCTGGGGAATAGCTCCCAGGGCAAACACAAGGGGAGAAGAGAGGAAAGTGTCATTAACAGTTGGGGATGGACTATTGCAAGTTGGGACCCATACTCCAAATCCTACTGTCACTTCCAAGGTAGCCCCCAGCGCCCCCTTTATCCCACTCAGCACACACTGCCTTTTCAGTCTGCTAACTTATCGTTCTTTTCTGCTCAGTTGTAAGTTCCTGGAAAGTAGGGATCATTTGCTCACCAGGGAATCCCTGTAGGACTTGGCACCATGTAGGCAAAAATGTATGACACATGAATAAATGAATGAATGAATCTCAAAACATCAAATCCTTCCATCCAGTATAAAGTAGTACAGAGTGGCAGATGGGGCCAGATTTTACTCTGGGGTGGACCCAGGACTGGCCCCTGAACACAGGGGACACAGAAGGGAACACAGATGCACCTTCTATAAGGACAGTCATGACTGTTTCGTGGCTACCTGACATCCGCATGCTGAGGCCACACACTTGGCTTTAAACAGCTTCTCCATCACGGCTTCCAGTTTGTAGATGCATTTCTGGGGTCTCAGCTGTGCCCAGCCTTGTTCCTGACCTCTGCCTTGGTTTTCAAAGTCCTCACTTACAAGCCTGCCTCAGTGTGGCCGTTCCAGCCCACGCTGATATCACTCCTGCATCCTGGCCCCTATTATCTTAAATCAAAGTGCTGGGCAGCTGCCCCCTATGACTCATTTGCCATTTAGGAGCTAAACACAGCAGTGAAGTTGGCCCTGGGAGGAACTTTTCTGTCTCCCCATTTATCACAATAAAAGGTTCGTTTTCAAATTCTATCAAACAGGTCAGATAGCAAGATAGAGAATAGTGCCTCCTGTTTGTTTTTTCCAGAAATGACACCACCCTCTCGAGTGAATAGATCTGGGGCATTTAATTTGGCAACCAAGTGACATTCCCTCCCAGAAGGCTGGTGCCTGCCAGTGGCAGAGCAAAGAGAGGGAGTGGAGAAGCAAAAACGCAACATACTTACCACAAAGAAAGTTACAAAGGACACGTAAGTTCTACTCAACAAATGAGGTCCGTCAGGCAACCTTGCAGTTTCCTGTATCTAAGATGGACTTTTATTCCTAGGCACCTCAATCCTGAGTCTAATTCGAATGCTTCTCCTTTTATCACGGTAATTATAATAACTATCATTATACATTCAAGAGGATGCATGAATGAATGAATGAAACTCAATCATCAAATCCTTGTGGCATACAGAGGTACAGAGTGTCAGGTGGGGCGTGATTTCACTCTGTGAACACACAGCCCCCATACCAGTACCATGCAAAATGTATCACTCCACTTGTGGCCAAGCAGCCCTTGGTCTGCATAAACAGTGGGCCTACGGGATGACACTCCCAGATGATTTGGGGAAAGTGCATCTATGAGATAATCACAGCACTGCAAAACCACGGGGTGCCCTATAATAGTTGCTAAGAAATACATTTAACAGGTTAAGGGTAACACTCTTCCTCTAGCTTTTTCTTACCTGTGTTTGTTTCATATTTGAAGTCACATCCCCCTCAAGAGTAGACGCATTTGCTCTAATAAATAAAATGAACAGCTTTGGGGAGGGATGGAAATGCATGAACATTAATTAATCGAACATTTCAGTTTCAATTGACTGACAGTGACTTTCCCAAGCTGTCGTGTTGAAAAGGATTCTGAAGTCATACCAGGGTCCATGAAAAACGCCTGCCTCTGGAACTGGAGGGGGAATGGCCAGCCTTACACATACACCAGATACGCCAACCCTACCTTTGGTCATTTGACCATAGTTGGATCAGGTCAAGTGGGTATTAAAATTTCTCCCCATTCTCTGTGCGCAGCCAACTCAATCACATCCCACAAAGTGCCATTAAAATGTCACCTAATATGACTTATTGACTTGAGGTTTCCTTGGCACTGCTCCCTTCTGCTTGGGGAAGATGAATGTTCCTTTGTTCGAAAATGTAAAGTGATCGACTCTGTAAACTCTACTCTTTCTTTAGCACTTTTGACACTGACTAGGGGAACTTGTCTCCACGTTCATCTCCGTCCACCATGCTCGTCCCCGTGCCTGGTCCACGGAAGGGACCCAGTAAATATTTGTTGGATTCATCTTGCATTTGAACAAATTCTGTCCCATCCTCATCTCATCCCAAGAACTTTTAAAACTAATAAGGAGTGTGGACCGATTTCTGGGGGAAATTCCAGTGAGTTTATTCCACAGTCGGAGAGTCTCCTCCCTACCAAGAACCAAGCTTTGTGGCTTAGAGGGAAGCATGGAGATTAACCACCTGAGAGCCACAGGGAAGACTGTACCCCTCCTCAGCCTGTTATCCAAAATCTTCTACATTCAACTCGCAGCACAACTTTCTACCTCCATGAACTTGCGAGTGTGCTTCACGCACACTGGAAAATTAAATCTAGTCTTTTGTGGTGAGAATACAACTTCAAGATGGTCCCTTCCAATCCTTAGTCAGCCTCGGAATCACCTTCTCAAGCTCTGCCATATCTAAGCACCACCTTATTTACTCACAGTTTCTTTACACTGACTTAGCCTCATCTTAAGCAACAACATCAAATGAATCCTGGATCTGATGTGTCAGCCACACTTTTTTTCTAATAACATTAAAATATTAACATAATTTAAAATGTTTCAAGTTGCCTCATGTACCTCGTTAAGTCATCTTGCCCAGATGAGTCCCAGAGCATCCGAATCACGACCCTGAAGTCTCGTTCCACAAGCACACAGACACAACAAGGTGGCGACCTTTCCCCTCTCCAGGACTCCAAGCACCAGGGATTCTAACTCAAGTCCTTCCTGGGCAGAAGTCAATGCTATCTGGGAAGCAGTATAGGGCACAGCAGTAAAGGGACAGGGATTTGGAGTCAGGGCTGTGTTTAAACTCTGGCTCCCACTTACAAGCTGTGGCCGTGAGCAATCTGTCTACCCTTTCTGAGCCTCAGTTTCTTTACCTGTAAAATGGGGATAATAAGAGTAGCCACTTCACAGGGGATGTTGTGGGAATTAAATAAGAAAATGCGTTTTCTGGCACAGTGCCTGGGACACCACCGGTACCCAATAAATCACTGATGCTGTTATTATTACCAACACCCAGTCATTCAACAAGTGCACACAGTGTCTGCCATATTCTCACTAAGCACCCAGTCGTGAGCAAGACCAGCGGGGGCCACACAGCGCTAGGAGTGGGGCAAAGAGCATGTAGGGAAGAAGACAGATTAGAAAGAATTCTAAAGGGTGGTTGAAGCCCGGGTTAGGTAAGCCATGGGGAGCCATCTTGGGAGTGCTGGAAGCTTCTATGAGGGTCTAAGGAGCTGACAAAAGCCCTCCAACCCTACCCAGAGCACAAGATCAGGGAAGGGTTCAGGAGGAAGCTGAGATACATAGTTAGATGGACATATTTTTAGGTATGACAATTTTTTTTTTTTTTTTTGCAGTACGCGGGCCTCTCACTGTTGTGGCCTCTCCCGTTGTGGAGCACAGGCTCCGGACGCGCAGGCCCAGCGGCCTATGGCTCATGGGCCCAGCCGCTCCGCGGCATGTGGGATCTTCCCGGACCGGGGCACAAACCCGTGTCCCCTGCATCGGCAGGCAGACTCTCAACCACTGCGCCCCCAGGGAAGCCCTAGGTATGACTATTTTTAATTGATAGAACCTGGCCCATTCCAGCCAGATAAGGATAATGACAAGGATAAAGAAAGACCAGGAAGGCAATAATACCAGCTCAACATATGCACTGTCCTGGCAAGCTTGACTTCAGCTGCTGTTTCTGGGGGGCCTCTCGGGCAGTCCCTCTCCGAGAATCCCCAGTCTTGTCATCCATCTGAGGCGAAGAAGTAGAGCACGAGGACAGTGCTGCCTTACCACGTGCCCCCGCTGGCTCTGGAAACTTACCTGATGGTCAAGGGCAAAAGGCAAACAGGTGGCAGCACCAGCCTGATACGAAATTTGACTTGATGGACTCCAGAAAGACACTCCCCCCCCCAGGACCAAAATGTCTCCATCACCAATCTCAGTGCCCGAGTCTTCCCTTTATCCTTGAAAAGACTGCAATCTCAAGGAGATCCTACCTCCCCCACTAAAATACAAATACTCTTGGCCCAGCAATTCTATTTCAAAGGATGTTTTGGAAAGAAACCCTTGCATGTAGGCACAAGGAAACAAGTATGAGAATTTTCATTGCAACGCTGGTTGCGATACTAAAGGCTTAAAAGCAACCTAGATGTCCATCAACAGGGGAATCAGTAAATATGTAACTATGGTATATTTGTACAATGGAATATTATACAGCAGTTGAAAGTAAATAACATGGAGTTATGTATATATCAACATGGAGATCTCACAAACATGTTGAGTGAAGAAAAGCAAGAAAAATGATATATACATATTTACATATTTACAGCTATGTAAAAAGTTTCAGTACACAAAATAATACGTACACACACAGGAAGGACACACCCTGAAATGAATTTGTGGCTGCCTCTGAGAAGAGGTGGCAGGAATGAGGTTGAGTTTTCAGAGGGATCTTCAAGTTTATCTGTCAATATTCGTTGTTATTGTTGGGGGGAAATGGCAATGCAAATAGAACAAGATGTTAATGTATGTTCATTCTGAGTAGTGGAAAGCTAAGTGTCCATTACATTAGTCACTGCATTTTTCTATATACTTTTTAATTTCTCAAAAAACTTACACCCCTAAGGGGATAACCCCTGAAGACTGTATTACATTGAGTTAAGAGTCTAGGCGCCAGAAAAGAAGAAACAGCCTCTGTGCCTCTGTGACAGCCAACTGTGTCTGGCAGAGCCTGCCTGCCCACTGCTGCTAGAAAAAGATCAGGAGGTCTGAGGGTCAAGAGTTAGCATATCATAATAACACAGTGATGCCATTCATAATAGGAGCTAACACTTACTTTGCACGAGGCATGGTACTCAGCTCTTTACACACAGTATCTTATATGTGAAAAAAAGAACCTGCCTTCAGATAGAGATTCCACATCTTCCCATGCCAGAAAATAAGGCAACACTCAAAGAAAGATGAGAACACGTCTAAAGGGTGCAGGAGCCAGTCTGAAGGGGCTTCCACTGGTAGAGTCTGAGACAACTTGAGCAGCAAGATAAATAATGATATTACGTAAAGGATTATAACCTATTGAATGAGATAAGAATCCATGAGAGTCCACTGATATAAATCAAGAAGGAGAAGGGAAAGCTCTTCCTTTCAAATGCGGAAGAAATGATGGAATTAGAAAATGACCATTTGGAAACCATCCTAGTAATAACTGATTCAGGCAAGAATCATCAATGGATGCTGAAACAGTGGTGAAATTCTGAGGAGTAACAAACTATTTACATATTTTCAAAGTGTCTCCCCACAAGACACTTATTCATTTTAATGGGCAAAATAATAACTCTGGCAGACACCACCTTCACCAAATGATCATAATTAGCAACACCAGGAATGGGTCATATCAACACGCATTTCCTGACGTGATGCACTGAGAATTCCATATGGCTTCTGTGGCATCCCTGCTAAACTGTATAACCTGAATCTAATCATAAGGAAACATCAGATAAACCCAAATTGAGAGATGGTCTACAAGATAAAGCAAAGAATTCTTTGTACTATTCTTGCCACCCTTCTGCAAGCCTGAAATAATTTCAAAAACATTGTTCTAAACAGACTTTAAAGGACCTTTAAAAGAGACTCCTCCCTCCCAAATATTTGAAGGCACAACCAACCCTGTCAGTCTTTAAAATCTGGACAGGAGTAGAATAAGACTCACTAATGAGTCCCACTCCTCTGAACAAAAGCCATCCCTCTGCAAGAAGGATGTCGTGAAGAAATCCACATATCAGATAACTGAGCCAAAAGCTGTGATCAGAACGTGATTGCTAAATACCCTACTTCACATCTACAAAGTGTGGGTAGTCTGGTGAGTGCTTTCCTGGGGCCATAATGTCTATTCAGTCACCTGTGTGAGCTATTGAAGGGCACTGATCACCAAGCTAGACCCTCCCCCGCCAGGAATATCTGAACCTCCAGCTTCTCCGGGTCACAGTCAAGGACTTGTCTCTCCCACATAACGCAAGTAGCCAATCACCACATGTCCCCAAAAGTTAAACACACTGAAATCCTAATAACAACATCTTTAGTACACTGGTCAGGCTCCCGTCGGAGGTCCCCATCACCACTAGCCTCTGGCAAGGAAGCAAGCACACCCCATCTTCACTAATGAGGTTTTGGATCACCCTCCAGCTCTGTAAGTGGCAATGGCAGGATGTGTCTTCGGATCCCAGCCCACTGCCGCCTTGATGTGCTCCCAGAGGGGAAGAGGGAAGACCAGAGGTGAGAAGAACCAGATGACAAATGGCGAGAAGCAGCAAAGGGCTCCTTTCCCGCCTCCAGGTTGACTACGATGCTAGTATATACACACAGTGATGTGTGTGGGTATATTCTGCGAGTACACACACGACAGTGTACACTCATTGCACTAAACCATCGCCAATAACTCTATACTATAACTACTATAACCGTCTCCATTTTGAAGAAGAGGAAACTAATGCTCAGACAAGTTACATCATTTTTCCAGGGAAATTTGGCCAGGAGGTAGCATGGCTGGGATGTGAACCCAAGTCTGTTTGGCTCTATTGCCTGCACACTTAACCTTTAGGTTATACTGCTTTTCTGTCACTGGGCTCTAAAGTGGCGAGGATCTCAGATGCACGGTACAGTCCTTTTAATTAGGGGGGCGGGGGGGTGGGGGTGGAGCAGAAGGTCCTCTGCTGCTTGGCTGCTTTCAACCCGGCTGCTAGGTTACAAACCGAGATGGTGACCTGGGAAGTGCCAAGAGCATCGATTGAATTCTCTGCCCCCTTCACTTTATTCCCCCCATCCCCATCTGTAGGTTCTAACTGTCCCAAGCCAGCAAGCAAGCCCTCGTGCTCTCCTATTACACCTGATTTCTATAATCTTTGGTCTCTGCACCATCTGCTTGGTGGAAGCTGCATCCACCATGGCACAGTAACAAGACCTCTGGTGTCAGGCTGGGCTCCCATCCTGTCTCTGCTGCATACAAAGCTGCATGACACTGGTCAACCTCCCTGAACCTCAGTTTTCTCATCTGTAAAATGGGGATAAAGATGACTACCTCTCCTCCCATTTACTTTGAGAAGCAATTACCCTAACACATGTGGAGTGCCAGGTCCTCCATACATGTATTCAATAATTATCAATTCTCTACCTCCTTGAACTTACAGTGATACTTTTCCCATGTATCCATGTGTTCTGGGTACCAAGACCCATACCAACTGTAACTGGGTTACAGACTGTGGGCTGGTAGACTTATAAGACCTTATCAGTCACACGATATGTCCCACCCCATGGGAGGCAAAGAAAGCAATGCCCCGCTTAAAGCATGATATGAACTTCTCCTTGGTTCCAGCCTAGAGCTTGGCTTATGGAAGGTCTGAGATCTAGCCTAAAGGTTTTCTGGTTCAGCTCACAGGAAGGGAAGAAACAGAGGAAAGCCATGGCAATGTGACCCCTCACAGCTGCCCTGTGTGGAAGCACTCAGACAGAGCCTGGGGCTGGAGGCAACAAATTTGTAAGTTTCTTCTCTATTTCCAAATCTATTTTTATGTTTGAGCTGACTTACATTATTAAGATTGTGCCTTAACAATATGCCTGTCTTCTCAAACTAGAACTGAAGCTCCTTAAAAGCAGAGGGGGGGGTCCTATCAGACCCTCTTTTCTATGCCTCACAGTGTTATTAATGGATTATTTCCCTGCAGGAAACCTACAAACAACCAAGGTTATTATCATGGATTCTGATATTTTAAAAATAGTGACAATGAGTAGCACTTATTTATCCCCGGCTATGGGTCAGGCACTGTTTTAAGCACCTGACATATATTAACTCTTCCAACAACACTATGAACTAGGTACCATATGAGCCCCATTATACAGATGAGAAAACCAAAGCTCAGAGAGTGTAATCATCTTGCCTGGGGTCACACAGCCAGGAAGTGGTGAAGTCAGGATGCAAACCAGGCCCCTTGGCTCCAGAGCCCATGGTCCCTACTCACCCCATCCCCCAACACCACCATGAACTTTGGGTTGGAAGGAACCCCAAATCTGGTACTTAACTAGTCTGAATGAGTTTGGAAGAGGCACATTCTTGCTTAAAGCCAATTTCCTTGACTGTAAAACGGAATATTTGAGGATTAAATAAAACACACCATGTAAAGTGCCAGCATACAATAAGCAAAACAAAAAAAAAACAAAAATAAGCAAATACAATACGTGACAGCTATGATTTCCATTATTGTAACAATCATTCAATCGGCAAATCTTTTAACTGAGTAAAAATGTGTCCACACAGCCGTGTGTAGAGCTTAGTGCGACTATATCAATGATTGATTACCTTTATTCCTGTCTTAGTTCGGCTTCCCCCAAAATCAAGCCCTGAGAGAGATTCTAGGGTGGAAGCAGGATACTTGGGAGGTGGTCCCAGGAAGCATGATGAAGTGGAAAGGTGAGGCAGGGAAGGAAGGAAAGCCCATAGAAGGTGTGTTATTGGGGGGTGGGCCTGAACCACTGTGGGCAACTGGGGTGTGGCCCCTGTGAGGCCCCTCTAAGAGTACACATGTCAGAGTGGCCCCACTGAGGACATATTTACGCACGAACTCTTGTCCATATTGGGGGCATGGGCTGCCCTGCACTCAAGCAAAACATGCTCCACTGGCCCAAAGAAGCCCCCAGGCAGAGACACAGGTGCCAGAGGCAGGACTCGGTGTGCACAGGGTCTGTCCACCAAAGCTGCATGTAACATCCAGCCCAGGGGGGATGCGCTAGGCCTCTCCTGCCCCAAGAAGTAGGCAGACGCAGCCTCCTCTCATTGGAAACAACAGTTCCTATGCAACTTGTTTCTAGTCACAAGGCTAGTCGGCAGTAAAGCTGGGACTCACCTTGGCTCCTTCTAAAACTTTCCTCAACATAATAAAGGCCATATAGGACAAACCCACAGCCAACATCGTCCTCAATGGTGAAAAACTGAAACCATTTCCACTAAGATCTGGAACAAGACAAGGTTGCCCACTCTCACCACTCTTATTCAACATAGTTTTGGAAGTTTTAGCCACAGCAATCAGAGAAAAAAAGAAATAAAAGGAATCCAAATCAGAAAAGAAGAAGTAAAGTTGTCACTGTTTGCAGATGACATGATACTATACATAGAGAATCCTAAAGATGCTACCAGAAAACTACTAGAGCTAATCAACGAATTTGGTAAAGTAGCAGGATACAAAATTAATGCACAGAAATTTCTTGCATTCCTATACACTAACAATGAAACATCTGAAAGTGAAATTAAGAAAACACTCCCAGGGCTTCCCTGGCGGCGCAGTGGTTGAGAGTCTGCCTGCCGATGCAGGGGACATGGGTTCGTGCCCCAGTCCAAGAAGATCCCACATGCCACGGAGCAGCTGGGCCTGTGAGCCATGGCCACTGAGCCTGCACGTCCGGAGCCTGTGCTCCACAATGGGAGAGGCCGCAACAGTAAGAGGCCCGTGTACCGCAAAAAAAAAAAGAAAAAGAAAATACTCCCATTTACCACTGCCACAAAAAGAATAAAATATCTAGGAATAAACCTACCTAAGAAGACAAAAGACCTGTACGCAGAAAATTATAAGACACTGATGAAAGAAATTAAAGATGATACAAATAATTGGAGATATACCATGTTCTTGGATTGGAAGAATCAACATTGTAAAAATGACTCTACTACCCAAAGCAATCTACAGATTCAATGCAATCCCTATCAAACTATCAATGGCATTTCTCACAGAACTAGAACAAAAAAGCTCACAATTTGTATGGGAACACAAAAGACCCTGAATAGCCAAAGCAACCTTGAGAAAGAAAAACGGAGCTGGAGCAATCAGGCTCCAGGACTTCAGACTATACTACAAAGCTACAGTAATCAAGACACTATGGTACTGGAACAAAAACAGAAAGATAGGTCAATGGAACAGGATAGAAAGCCCAGAGATAAACCCATGCACATATGGTCACCTTATCTTTGATAAAGGAGGCAAAAATATACATTGGAGAAAAGACAGCCTCTTCAATAAGTGGTGCTGGGAAAACTGGACAGCTACATGTAAAAGAATGAAATCAGAACACTCCCTAACACCATACACAAAAATAAACTCAAAATGGATTAAAGCCCTAAATGTAAGGCCAGACATTATTAAACTCTTAGAAGAAAACACAGGCAGAACACTCCATGACATAAATCACAGCAAGATCCTTTTTGACCCACCTCCTAGAGAAATGGAAATAAAAACAAAAATAAACAAATGGGACCTAATGAAACTTAAAAGCTTTTGCACAGCAAAGGAAACCATAAACAAGAAGAAAAGACAACCCTCAGAATGGGAGCAAACGAAGAAACGGACAAAGGATTAATCTCCAAAATTTACAAGCAGCTCATGCAGCTCAATATCAAAAAAACAAACAACCCAATCCAAAAATGGGCAGAAGATCTAAATAGAAATTTCTCCAAAGAAGTTATACAGATTGCCAACAAACATATGAAAGGTTGCTCAACATCACTAATCATTAGAGAACTGCAAATCAAAACCACAATGAGGCATCACCTCACGCAGGTCAGAATGACCATCATCAAAAAATCTATAAACGATAAATGCTGGAGAGGGTGTGGAGAAAAGGGAACCCTCTTGCACTGTTGGTGGGAATGTAAATTGATACAGCCACTATGGAGAACAGTACAGAGGTTCCTTAAAAAACTAAAAATAGAACTACCATATGACCCAGCCATCCCACTACTGGGCATATACCCTGAGAAAACCATAATTCAAAAAGAGTCATGTACCACAATGTTCACTGCAGCTCTATTTACAATAGCCAGGACATAGAAGCAACCTAAGTGTCCATCGACAGATGAATGGATAAAGAAGATGTGGCACATATATACAATGGAATATTAGTCAGCCATAAAAAGAAATGAAATTGAGATATTTGTAGTGAGGTGGATGGACCTAGAGTCTGTCATACAGAGTGAAGTCAGTCAGAAAGAGAAAAACAAATACTGTATGCTAACACATATATATGGAACCTAAGAAAAATAAATGGTCATGAAGAACCTAGGGGCAAGACGGGGAAAAAAGACGCAGACCTAATAGAGAATGGACTTGAGGACACGGGGAGGGGGAAGGGTAAGCTGGGACGAAGTGAGAGAGTGGCATGGACATATATACACTACCAAACATAAAATAGATAGCTAGTGGGAAGCAGCCGCATAGCACAGGGAGATCAGCTCGGTGCTTTGTGACCACCTAGAGGGGTGGGATAGGGAGGGTGGGAGGGAGGGAGACACAAGAGGAAAGAATCATAGGGATATATGTATAACTGATTCACTTTGTTATAAAGGAGAAACTAAGACACCATTGTAAAGCAATTATATTCCAGTAAAGATGTTAAAAAAAAAAAAAAAAGAACCTGCATGCCTCAACTAAAAGTGCCGCAGCTAAGACCTAGAGCAGCCAAATAAATAAATTAAAAATTTCTTAATATAAAATAAAAGAAACAAAAATGAAAGAATTTTTCAAGAGAAACTGTGGGTGAAGGGTGAAGGGTGAACTCAACTTTTTCATCTTCCGAAAGGGCAACTGACCTTGGGTGGACTTTCTAGCTCTAATCCTTCGAATCTAAAGGGGCAATGTCAACTCTGTTAATAGACCACACTGCTCGTGGTAGAATTGCCTCTGATGGGTGAATTGTACATCGAATGGGAGTTCTTGGTATGAACTTGAAACTCCTGATAAGGAATCCACAGCCTTGGGGATCCTTGAGTAGCATGACTGTTATAACTGGGCATGTCCCCTGCAGGGACCCTAGGAGCTATACTGATGGAGGTTTTACGAGAGCTCTTGTCCCCTAAGCCAGGATGGTTCCCACACCTGCTTAATGTGGACCTCACCACCTTGCACCTGAATGGCCACTTGGAGGTGAGGGCGTGGAAGAGCAGCCCCCGAGGACCCACAGAAGAGACGCCTGTTGCTGCCATGCGTCAGTCAGATGCCAAGTGTGGTCAGTATTAATCTCATGTGTCTAAATGCTTAATTAGACCTAAAAGAACCCTGTGTACGAGCCCAGTAGAAGCCTTCCTATTTTAACAAATATGCTGTGATATAAAACCAATCACTCCTCTCTTGCCCTTATAAATATAGTAGAGTTTGTCGTAATAATTAGCACAATGATCTGTAGGTGTGTGTCAGTGTGTCTGAGTGTTTGCCCATAATTAGTTTTCTAAAGTAAATGAAAAGAGCCCCCTTGAATTCTTATTTACATAAGGAATCTGTGGGGGAAAGCCTATTCTCATACAAGCTACAAATGGCATCGATATCTCAGATACAGAAATGTGAATTCACTGGAATGAAGAGTCAAGCGTGAGGATCGAGTATGGGTTCCATCCAGCCTGTCCTCTTTGCTCCCAGGTCAGCTGAGGCTTTCACACTCTGCCCCAGAAAGCAGAGATATGAACCCAGGAATGTTCTAGATGAGCTTTGAGGAGACAGAAGAATTTCTAAAAGAGATAAGGTATGAAGGTCATAAAGGGAAGATTTATATTTATGCAGAACTAATAACAGCAAGTCACATTGGGAAAGCCATACAGTGTGGTTCCAATAACGAAGGAAGGGAAGTAGACATATTATAGATACACATACAAACACAACGTATGTACACAAGGACTTTTATCAACGTATTAAGAGCAGCTCTAGATGTTCTCTATGGCAAGGGGAAGGGGACTTTGAGCCTGGATGGCTTACATTTTATACTGCTTTTATTTTCAAAACAAAGCTTATCTGGGAGTCACTTCTGTAGTTAAAATTATAATTGGAAATTATGTTTTAAAAGAATTTGCAAAAAAAGGGGGATTTACAGTAGGATTCCTTTTTAATACTGAGCTACTCTCATGCATTTAAAATGTGGTTCAGTTCACAGAAATCCAGTGTACCCTTTCAGATGCTCTGACAAAAGACAGCAAGTCATTTGTGTGCTGGGTGGACAAATGAGGGAATCAAAAGACAGACAACTCATCACACACTTAAGAATTGTTAGGTTTTTCCTTTTTCCAACACAGTAACCGTGGAATCCCTGGACTGAAGGCCAAGAGGACCAGAATCCCTGAGATTGCTCCCTCAATTTTTCAAATGGCTGAAATCAGCGCCAGCTTACCTATGTAAGTGTGCCCACAAAGCCAGAGGGAGAAGAGAGACGGGTAAGAACACTGGGGAGACTTAGTAACCCCTAATGTTTATGCCTAAGTCTATCTATAGGATTATATCCACAGATCTATGTCAGTGTTTCCCAGCCTTTTTTCAATGACCACTTAAAGAAGCTTTTTAGATATTTTTTTCCAATCGTGACCCCCAATTCCCAATGAAATTTTAATACCACAGATAAACTGGGTATCTATTTATGTATATGACTCTACAGAGATCTGCAAACTATTATATCAAGGTTTTTTTTCCCCACCTCTCTCCCCTAAAAACCCATTTGTGCCCCGTTAGGGGTGATTTCACCCCTGTGAGAATGCATGTTATGTGTATGTGTATAAAACAAAAGGTCCAGCATATACTTTCTACTTTCTTCATCATGTGTCCTGTGTTGTCTCAATTTCCACAACAGTCAGGTATTACTTTTACCAGGGGAAAAAATAGGATTTTTTTCCCTCTGTGTGTGTATGCGTGCACGTGTATATGTGTGCGTGTTTCGGTAGTGCCACAGGAGTAAAATCACACTCATAAATTCAAATGCTAAACAAAAGAAAAGAACAAAAGGAAAAGAAGAAAGTAAAAAGGACTTTGAGAATGCATACACAGCAGGAGAGACGGTTTTGGCCAATACCAATCACAACAGTTCTGATCCAGCTCAACGTACCTGGACTGCAAGGCTACCAGTGATGAGAGACATACTATAGCTCATACAGTCTCGTTTTCTTGCCCTGCTTTTTCTACAAATGCCCATGAGGTACTACTGGGGACAGGACCGAAAGCCGAGCAGACCATCTGTTGAAAAGCACTGTGGGTACACCTGAGAGTGCCAAGAATGACTGGTCTCAAACACAGTCTTCCTCCCACCCAGCACCCACTAGGGTACTGGTGCTGGAAAGCTCACAGGAACCAATGGTTTTGAAAGATTCAGTTCTGTTCAGAAAGACCTGTGACGTCGGAAACCCCACTTCATCCCATGGAGAGGAAATAAAAGTAGGCTTAAAATTGCCAAGTTGGCAACAAAGAACCATCCCCAGCAGGGCTACCAGGGAGAAGGAGAGAAGAAACCAGACATTAAGCAGACAACCGAAACCAGAATGAGCCGAGTAATTCTGCAAGTGCCTTTGGTTACATTCCACAGCGTAAAAGGCTGACTGCTCAAGCCTCCTCACCCACGCCCCAGTGGGGTTTACTCCCAAATCAAAGCTGTCCCGAGTGGGAAGAACCCCCAGAATAAAAAAAAAAAACACTATATACAGTTTGACCCTTGAACAATGTGGGTTCGAACTGCGTGGGTCCACTTATACACGGATTTTTTTTTTTCAATAAGTCATACATGATCTGTGGTTGGAACTGCGGATATGGAAGGCCAACGATGGGACTTGAGATATGTGGATTCTGGTTTCCTTGGTGGGTCCTGGAACCAATCCCCTGTGGATACCGAGGGATGACACAAGTTTCACAAAACAATATTAATACTTAGCCTCACTACATGCAATGCATTCCAACATAATCTAGTCTAGGATAGTCTATTTCATACTTTTTAATGCTGGTCACAGCCCATTAAAATAAGCTCCTTGAGAAAAGGGAACCCTTGTACACTGTTGGTGGGAATGTAAATTCATGCAGCCACTGTGGAAGTAATATGCAGGTTTCTCAAAAAACTAAAAATAAAACTATCATATCACCAGGCAATTCTACTCCTGGGTATATATCCAAAAAAACCAAAAACACTAACTCAAAAAGATACATGCACCCCAATGTTCACGGCAGCATTATCTACAACTGGCAGGACATGGAAGCAACCTAAGTGTCCATCAACAGATGACTGGCTGAAGAAGATGTGGTACATATATACAATGGAATGCTACTCAACCATAAAGAAGAACAAAATTTTGCCACGTGCAGCAACATGGATGGACTTGGAGGGCATTATGCTAAGTGAAATAAGTCAGAGAAAAAAACAAATACTGTATGATATCACTTACATGTGGAATGGAATGTAAAAAATACAACAAACTAGTGGATATAACAAAAAAGAAGCAGACTCACAGATATAGAAACAAACTAGTGGTCACCAGTGGGGAGAGGGAAGGGGGAGGGACAACACAGGGGTGGGGCAGTAAGAGGTACAAACTATTAGGTATAAAATAAACTACAAGGATATATTATTGTACAATATATGGGGCATATAGCCAATATTTTCTAATAACTATAAATGGAGTATAACCGTTAAGAATTGTGAATCATTATATTGTACATCTGTAACTTATATAATATTATACAACAACTATATTTCAATTTAAAAAATAGACCCAAAAAATAAGCTCCTTGACACTGGTCTTGGCAATGATTTTTTGGGTATGACACCAAAAGCACAAGGAAAAATAAATAAGTGGGACTATATCAAACTAAAAAGCTTCTGCATAGCAAAAGAAACAGTCAAAAAATGAAAAGGCAATCTACAGAATGGGAGAAAATACTTGCAAACCATATGTCTGATAAGGGGTTAATAACCAAAATACATAAGGAACTCCTACAACTAACTCAATAGGGAAAAAAAAAAAGGGCTTCCCTGGTGGCGCAGTGGTTGAGAGTCCGCCTGCCGATTCAGGGGACACGGGTTCGTGACCCGGTCTGGGAGGATCCCACATGCCGCGGAATGGCTGGGCCCGTGAGCCATGGCCGCTGAGCCTGTGCGTCCGGAGCCTGTGCTCCACAATGGGAGAGGCCACAACAGCGAGAGGCCCGTGTACCGCAAAAAAAAAAAAAAAAAAAGGATCCAATTAAAACATGGGCAAAAGACCTGAATAAACATTTTTCCAAAGAAGATTTACAAAAGGCCAACATGTATATGAAAAGGTGTTCAGTATCACTAATTATCAGGGAAATACAAATCAAAACCACAATGAGATATCACCTCACACCTGTTGGAATGGCTACCATGTAAAAGACAAGAGATAACAAGTATAGGTGAGGATGTGGAGAAAAGGGAACCCTTGGGCACTGTTGCTAAGAATGTAAATTGGTGCAGCCACTGTAGAAAACAGTATGGAGTTTCCTCAGAAATTTAAAAATGAAACTACCATATGATCCAGCAATCCCACTTCTGGGTATATATCCAAAGAGGATGAAATTATCATCTCAAAGAGATATCTGCACCCCCATGTTCATTGCAGCATTGTTTACAACAGCCAAGATAGGGGAGCAACCTAAATGCACATTGATGGATGAATGGATAAAGAAAATATGGCATACACACACACACACACACACACACACACAATGGAATATTATTCAACTATAGAAAAGAAAACATCCTGCCATTTGCAACAACATGGATAGAACTTGAGAGCGTTATGCTAAGGGAAATAAGTCAGACAGAGAAAGACGAATACTGCATGGTCTCACTTATATGTGGAATCTAAAAACATTGAATTCATATAAACAGAGAGTAGAATGGTGGTTGCCAGGGACTAGGGGATGGGAGAAATGGGGAGATGCTGTTCAGAGGGTACAAACTCCCAGTTACAAGGATAGGTTCTGGGGAACCTAACATACCATATGTTGACTGTTTAACAATATTATATTGTTAGCATTTGAAAGTTGCTAAGAGAGCAAATCTTAACTGTTTTCACCACAAAAAAAAGGTAATTATGCGAGGTAATGGATGTGCTAACTAACCTTATTGTGGTAATCACTTCGTAACACATGTGTGTACTAAGTCATCCCATTGTACACCTTGAACTTACACAGTGTTATTTGTCAATTACATCTCAATAATGCTGGGGCAAAAAACAAACAGGCAAAGGGCAGCCTGTCTCACTTCGCCCCCAGCTTGTAGATTAAAAGATCTTGTGTCTGTCAAGCCAGGTTCTGCCTTCTGGTCAAATTCCACCTCACTCTGTGATCAACACAGCAATGAGTGAGGGAGATGCACAGTCTGGGGAAACCATGGCCAGCAGACCCCAAATGTCCCTCCCACCTTCCACAGCAGCAACTTGCGTTCCTAGCCTTCCTGCAACCCCCCCCACCCCACGTCCTGAGGTCTCAGCAGTCAGTCTCTCTGGCTCTCACAAAACCATAAAAATAAGGACTCCCCTGGTGGTGCAGTGGTTAAGAATCCACCTGCTAATGCAGGGGACATGGGTTCAAGCTCTGGTCCAGGAAGATCCCACATGTCGTGCAGCAACTAAGCCCGTGTACCACAACTACTAAGCCTGTGCTCTAGAGCCCACCAGCCACAGCTACTGAGCCCACGCGCCAGAACTACTGAAGCCTGAGTGCCTACAGCCCGTGCTCCACAGCTAGAGAAGCCACCGCAATGAGAAGCCCACGCACCACAACGAAGAGTAGCCCCTGCTCACTGCAACTAGATAAAGCCTGTGCGCAGCAACGAAGACCCAACGCAGCCAAAATAAGTAAGTAAAATATAAATAAATTTATATAAAAAACCCATAAAAATCAAGCCCAACTCCAATCAGAAAAGCATCAACCCTCTGTTAAGTCTCTGATGTCCCAAATATGTCTGGTGAAGTGGTATGTTTCCAATACAGATTTCACACAGAAGCTTGAGTAACCTTCATAAAATCAGATCTGATCGTGTCTTCCACTTAAATCACTTTAAGGCCTTAGAAGGGAGAATCATCGCCTACAGCAAGGCTTCTGCCAGGGCATACTACAGCCAGTGGGCCAAATGCAGCCAGGCACCTGTTTTTAAATAAAGTTTTATTGGAACATCACCATGGCCGCTTATTCAGCTATTGTCTGTGGCTTCTTTTGCTACGATGGCAGAGATGCCACAGACCACCTGACCTGCAAAGCCTAAAACATTTACTATCTGGCCCTTTACAGAAAAAGTGTGCCCATGCCTGGCTTTCCTGTCTCTTTTTTCATCATTGTTGTAAAATATATATAACATAAAATTACCATTTTAAACATTTTTAAGGGTACAATTCAGTGGCATTAAGTACATTCACATTGCTGTCCCACCATGGCCACCATCCATCTCCAGAACTTTTCCACTTCCCAAACTGAAACTTTACCCAGTAAACACGAACTCCTCATTCCCCTCCTCCAGCCCCTGGCAACCTCTATTCTACTTTCTCTCTCTGTGAATTTGCCTATTCTAGGCACCGCACATCAGTTCAATCATACCGTAGTTGTCCTTTCGTGTCTGGCTTAGTTCACTTAGCATAACGTTTTCAAGGTTCATCCATGTTGTAGCAGGCGTCAGAATTTCATTCCTTTTTATGGCTGAGTAATATTTCATTGTACGGATGGACCACACTGTGTTCATCCCTTCATCTGCTGATGGACACTCGGGTTGTTTCACCTTCTAGCTGTTGTGAACAGGGCTGCCACCTGCCTAACCCAGGAGTCTCTTCTTGCATCGTCTGCCTGCTCCCTTAGCCACAGAGGCCTTCCATCAGTTCCTCCAATGGGTCATGCTCCCTTCCTGAAACAGCTCCCACCCCTTCCACCATCTTAATCCCTAATTAACCTTCAGTCCAAACAGTTCTTCTGGAAGCCACGCCGACCAAACCCTCCCCAGTCCCCCCACTCAGCTCCCTGCCAGTGCAAACTCGATCAGCTCCACAAGCTCTGACAGCATCCTGCACTTTCTCCTGATAGCCTGTAACACTGTTCGTAAATACTGGACATAAGATTATAACACCTGGGGCTTCCCTGGTGGCACAGTGGTTGAGAGTCCGCCTGCCGATGCAGAGGACGCGGGTTCGTGCCCCGGTCCGGGAAGATCCCACATGCCGCGGAGCGGCTGGGCCCGTGAGCCATGGCCGCTGGGCCTGTGTGCTGGAGCCTGTGCTCCGCAACGGGAGAGGCCACAACAGTGAGAGGCGCGCGTACCGCAAAAAAAAAAAAAAAAGATTATAACACCTATGTGTGGTTACTGGATTAGTGTCAGTCTTCACGAGGCCAAGGGCTATGTCTTTTTCCTTTCCATCGTACCCCGCCGACTAGCCCAGAGTCTAGAACACACCACATTTCATCAATTCTAAGATGCACACAGGATGTATCTTACGATCAACGTCTTAGATTCACCCACAAATGGTAGTGAGAGCTCACGAAACACCGGCTAAATCGTTGAAATGGAAATGCAGTGAACCGTTCCCCAGTGGTTGCCCCACCTCAGAGCTCCCAGAACCGGGGTCCACACCTTTCACACACGACAGTTCCCAAATTTAGACTCTTCCCCGCATCTCCTCATAGGATTATCCATAATCATTTTACCTTCTATGCCTCAGATGCAATTTTATTAAAGGTAAATATTTAAAACGTGCTACTCACTTCTGTGACCCTGTTTAGCATTTCTTCCATTTTTAATATACTGAGACCTCAAAAACCTGCAAGGGACCCAGGTCACAGTCAGCCTCTGAGGGGCCCTGGAGGGAGCTGCCCCATTTCTCTCATTAGCCAGCATACAGCCACAGACACCGTGTCGCCCTCTGCTGGCAGCAAGTCCCACCTACGCACCCCCCACCCCCGCAAGTCAGAGCCAGGTACGACCCATGTCAACTTTCAGGATTTTTCTCCCCTGGGTGCCTGTGGCCCCACCTGCAGCTTCTGTGGGACGACCTTTGCTCTGACAGTCCCCTCATCCGCTCCCTGAGCCCCCTCCCACCCCCAGCAGACCTGGGCATGTATCTCAGGTATAAACACAGAGCAAGTCCCAGGCACAGGGTCGGTCAGGGCAGCGCCATCCAGCACCGCAGCCACGTGACACAGGCAGCCAGTCCACACTTGGAAGGTGGCCAGTACGAACTGAGCTGAGCTGCTGGTGTGAGATACCCTCCAGATTTCAAAGACTCAGTGTGGAGAAAAGAATGCAAAGTAGTTCCGTAATAACACTTTACACTGATTCTACTGTGAAATGATCACGTTTTACGATATTGGGTTAAATGACAGATCATGAAAGTTAATATCACTCGTTTCTTTTGACTCTTTTAAGGCAGCTCCTAGAAACCGTAAGGTCGCGTGTGCAGCTGGCGTCCTATTTCTAGGGGCAGCACGCGGATAGACTCTGCAGGGACTGGCAAGTTTTCCTGTAAAGGGCCAGACGGTAAAGACTGCGGCTTTTCGGGCCACCCTCAACTCGGCCATCGTAGCAGGAAAGCACCCACAGACAAAACAGAGCGGAACGAATCTGGATGCGTTGCAATAAATTCGGATTTGGCTCCTGGGCTATAGTTTTCCGACCCCTACTTTACAGCATTAATAGTATTAAAAGGGGTCATTTCTGGGAAATTCCGGACCAGCCATTAGGGAAAAACCACCTTTCATTCAACTGGAGGAGGGAAATACAAGTTGATTCGAAGCTTCCCTGACTGGGAGGCTCAGCTGCCCCCGGGAACCCACCAAATGCACTCACTTGGGCGTGTGGGCCTCGTCTACGCGGTGACCCAGCTGGAACTCGTGGGACTTGCTCCGATGCAGGGCCGTGAAACCCGGGATCAGGTGGATCAGCTTTCGGGAGGAGGGCGGCGGGGTCCCCGGGGGCTTCAGCTTGTTCTTCCTCCTCATGGGTGGCGTGCCGGGCGGGGTCACGGTGGTGACGATGTTGGGGGTGCGCGGCGGGGTGCGGACCGTGTGCCGCTGCCGGGGCGACGGAGGCAGGGACCGGTGGCCCGACTCCAGTGGCAGGGGCGGGCACAGGCCCGGGTAGGCGTCCACCGTGAGCCTGTCCACGTGGGTGTACACGGGGGGCCCCGGGCTGGGGCTGGCGTGACAGTAGTGCTGGACGCACTTGGACTGGACCCTGGGGCTCTGGGAGAGGTGGGTGCGGATCCACGGGGTCGGCTCCGGGGGGCACACGGGGTTGTTCTCCTTCCCCGTCTCCGTGGTGGGCCACTGGATGGTCCAGTCTTGTTTGGAAAGGTTGCCTCCTGAGTTGGGACAAAGGAGCAGAGACGACAGATGAGCCATGAGAAAGTGGGTGAATTACACTGTAGGCACATTACCGTAGATGAGCGTTACACCGTATACACCGTGCACCGCGCGTGTGCTGCTTACAGCGTGCTCTGTACGCATATTTACATAAATTATGCACGGTATGGCTGTGTGCACATTTACATAAATTATGCACGATATGCTGTACGCATATTTACATAAATTCAACCACACCCACTTGGCCCCTCCAAAAAGAATGAAACCCTTTAGTTGACCGTCTCACCATAATCCCCATTCAACAGCCTTGCCCTCCACTGTCCAGGGTTGGGGAGCCCACAGCTCAAATGTCCAAGGAAAGAGCATGGCAGGTGTGGGGAGAGGCGAGGAGGCTGGTAGGGACAAAAGCATAGAGGTAGAAAGGAGATTTTCTTGTCTTACAACAGTTTATTAGAAAAAATGGAGCACTAAAAAAAAATCCTACTGCCTGAATGCAACTTGAGGTTTTTTTCAGCCCTGATATAAGCTAAGTCAGAAAATAAAACTAAATCCTATAGTTCACTAACATTTTTCACTCATTTGCTGTATTAAGAGTGCAAATACGTATTTGGTCTACACATACAGACTCTCAGGCTACAACGTGCAGTCCTACATCCTCTACACTAAGAGATGTAAAAGCGTAAGGGTCAAATACTGAGACCAAACGTTCAGGCTCCAAAACCATCTAAGTCAGGGCAGGCACTTTCCTGGGTCCCTTTTCCAGTGTCTTCTCGAAGGCAATATATGGTGACAATGGGAAAACTGGCTCAGGAGGCTGAAGGGACAGGTGAGGGCAAACCTCCAGGCCCATGTGGATTTTATACCAAGTTCAACAGGAAGCCATCGAGGGTTTTGATCTAAAGTTCATTTCTCTAGTTAGCATCTATCACCCTACAAAGATATCACGTTATTATTGACTATATTCCCCACGCTGTAACTAGACTTACCGTGGTGATCGTTTTGTAATATACAGAAATTTCAAATCACTATGCTGTATACCAGGAAGTAACAGAGTGTTGTAGGTCAATTATACTTCAAAAGACAAACAAACTTATAGAAAAAGAGATCAGATTTGTCATTACCAGAGATAGGGGTGCGGAGGAGGAGAACTGGATGAAGGCTGACGAGAGGTGCAAACTTCCAATTATAACAGAAATAAGTACTAGGGATGTGCTGTACCACGTGATTAATATAATTAATACTGCCATTTGTTACACAGGGAAGTGGTTAGGAGAGTAGATCCTAAGAGTTCTCATCACAAGGAAAAAACTAGTTCTTTTTCTTTTCTATCTGTATGAGATGATGGAGGTTCACTAAACCTACTGTGGTCATCACTTCATCATGTATGTAAGTCAAACTGTTATGCTGGACACCTTAAACATACACAGTGCTGTATGTCAATTATTTCTCAACAAAACGGGAAGAGAGAGAGAGAGAGAGAGAGAGAGGTAATAGAGGATAGATAGACAAATAGATAATAGATGATAGATAGATAGAGGCTGCTGCTTGGACAAGGAGAACCCAGTTAAAGGCTATCACAGGGCTCCCACTGAGAGAGGATGCTGGCTTCCACTTGGGTGGTGGCAGCACAGATGGAGACAAGTCAGCAGGTATCAAGAGAGGACCACGGGGCTTCCCTGGTGGCACAGTGGTTAAGAATCCACCTGCCAATGCAGGGGACACGGGTTCGAGCCCTGGTCCTGGAAGATCCCACATGCCGCAGAGCAACGAAGCCCATGTGCCACACCTACTGAGCCTGTGCGCTAGAGCCCGCGAGTCACAACTGCTGAGACCGCGAGCCACAACTACTGAGCCTCCGCTCTAGAGCCCGTGCTCCACAACAAGAGAAGCCACCGCAATGAGAAGCCCGCGCACCACAAAGAAGAGTAACCCCCGCTTGCCGCAACTAGAGAAAGCCCGCACGCAGCAACAAAGACCCAACGCAGCCAAAAATAAATAAATAAATTTATTTATTTTTTAAAAGAGAGAGAGAGAGAGAGAGAAGACCACGTGGCAGGACCTGGCAGAAGGCGATCGAGTGGGCCCTCCCATCAGAGGCCAAGCTGAAATAAATTCCAACTCGTGGCCGACTGGCAATAACAATAATAATTACTATAAGGACCATGACAAGAGCTAATTTATAGAGCATTTGACAGTTTACAAAGTGCTTTCATGAACACTGACTCACTGCCCCTTTTTTAATTAAAAACAACTCATTTTGTTGTTACATATTCATTATAGAAAAATTAGGAAATTCGGATAAGGAAAAAGGCAATGTTGTTCTACAGCCGAGCCATCCTGCCTATTAATGCTCGGCTGTGGAGCCTGCCAGCTGGTTTGCTGTGCTTTCTTTTTTTTTTTTTTTAAGAAACACTATAAGATCTTATTTAATGGTTGGTCATCTGTTTTCTTCATTTGTTATATTGAGACTGTTCCACATCTTACTTAATTTTCATAAATCTGTGTGCAAAGGGCCATTTTGATCTCTACTTTGTAGATGAGGAAATGTATGTGCAGAGATGAAGATGTTTCCAAGGTTACAGCAGAGATGGGAGCTGGTCTCTGGGATTCAAACCCAGGATCTTGGCCAACTCAACAACGAGGGCACAGGGCCTCTGGGACAGTGGGACCTGCATTCACCGAAGACCCTGGACCGTCATAATCCGCACAATGGAAGCAGGAGCTGGAGCAAGGCTACTTCTGGCAAGAGTCTCCCTTTTCCTTCCTCCCAGACTTTGCCAGAACATTCTACCAAAATCACCATCACTATGGCGTGTCGATTCTCAAATATTTACACATACACATTAGCCCAGGGACTAAGAGAGCCAGCTCTGGAGTCAGATGACTTGGCCCTAATTCTGGCTCTCCTACTTCCCGGCTGTGTGACCTTGGACACTCATCAAACTTCTCTGAGTCTTAGCTTTATTAGCAGTGAAACAGGAAAATAGTAGACCTGCTCCGGGGGAATATTATGAGGATCAAATGCAATAACACAAGCAGTGTGCTGGGCCCAGCACCTGGCACACAGCAGGCCCTCCATAGATGTTCGCTGATTGTACTGCAATTCTCAACGCCATGGTGATGCGTTGCTACCTCCCGTTTAAAGTGTATGCACCTGTGCTGAGAGCTGAACACGGCACCAGGTGACATCACCTCCCTGTGTACCTCTCGGAAGGTGATGTTCAGAGAGGCTGAATAGCTCTGAGAGCTGGGAAGAGACAGACAGAGAATCAAGCCCAGATCAGCTTGATTCACCCAGCAAGCTCTGGATTGATGTATTTGCTCAGGAAATACAAACACATTGCCAAATGAGCCTAAGTAAAACATGTGTAAGAAAGTAAATCTATTTTTTTAAGTTATCTTAATCATATACCACACTCCAAGGCCACAGGGAAGTACTGTGGGCATTATCGCTAGAGCTCATGCTCCCTTGAGTGAAGTGAAAAGAATATGGGACTGCAACTCAGAGAGATCCAGCTTAGAACTCTGGTTCCACTGCTGATCAGCTCTGTGATCTTGGGCCAGTTACTTGACCTCTCTGAGACTCTGGGGGTTTGTAAAATGAGAATGAACAATCATGGCTCCCTTGGAGGGTGCAGTGAGGATTAAACATATTCATTCATTCATTCACCCAAGTATATTTCACAAATATTTGAACTCTTCTCGTATACCAGGCACTGTTCTAGGCACCGGGATACAGCAATGAACAAAAGAGACGAAAGTTCCTGTCCTCACAGAGCTCATGTTCTTGGTAAGGAAACAGAGAAGAAAAGGGGATGAACAAAGAAAGTAACATTATATTACTTATAAGATGTCACATATAATATAATGGCTGTAATATGTCAGTGATAATAAATGCTAGGGAGGAAAAGAAAGCTGGACGTGGGCACCAAAAAGGAGTATTGGGGCTACTTCAATCAGAAAAGGATGCAGACGTGACAGTGGGCATTTGAGCAAATACCAGAGTGAAGCAAGCAGTGAGTTAATGAGACACAATGAGTCGAGCTGTCAGCACAGAGCCTGGACCACATGGTGATGCAGACAAATGGGCGGGTGCTTGAGGATGAGTGAGACGTCTGTCGTGGATGCCTGGGACTCACCTAGCCTGCTCCCCAGGCACTCGCTATACCAGCGCCTGGCGTCGGGCGTCGGTCTCCCCCGTCCTCGAGATGCTCACAGGCCAGTGGGAAGATCAACGATGAAATAAGCACTCACTGCAATTGCACTCCCAGGTATAGACCCAAAGGAATTGAAAGCAGCACTCAAATGTCTGTATGTGAATGTTCACAGCAATGCTAGTCACAACAGCCAAAAGGTAGAAACAATCCAAATGCCCATCGACTGACAAATGGATAAAGTAAAGGTGGTACGTCCATACCACGGGACGCGATTCCACCATCAAAGAGAATGAACTACTGGTACAGGCTACAACGTGGATGAACCTTAAAAGCACGATGTCAAGTGGAATCAGCCGAACATGAAACGTCACATAGTGTATGATTCCATTTATACGAAATGTCCAGAATAGGCAAATCCATAAAGACAGAAATCAGACTAGTGGGTGCCAGGGGCTGGGGTGGGGGAGGAATGGGGGGCAACTGCTTAATGAGTACAGAGTTCCTTTTCGGGTGATAAAAGTGTTCTGGAACTTGATAGAGGTGATGGTTGCACAACGCTGGGAACGCACTAAATGCTGTGGAATCGTTCACTCTTAAATGGTTAATTGTATGTTCTGTGAGTTTCACCTTGCTTAAATAAATGTAAGTACTCACAATATGGAACCGGGAATCCAATGTTAGAGAAAGTGCAGGTGAGTGAGAGCAGAGGGGAGGAAGCCACCTTTCTGGGGAGGGATGGGGAAAGGCATCCCGGAGGAGCAGACACCTAAGCCCAGATCTTGAGGATGAAGGAGAACATCCTAGGAAAGGGGCAGAGTGGAGGGTGTAGGAGGAAGGATGAGGACAGAGGGAACAGCAGGGCCAAGGGCCAGGAGACGGCAGAACGTGGTGAGTCTGGACTGCAAGCAGTTCAGTGTGGCTGGAGATATTCCGAAGGAGGAAGAAATCCAGGCTGAGGCTGGAAAGAAGGGCAAAGGTGGACCGTCCAGGGATTTGCTCTGCTAAGTGGAAGGGGATGGTGACTGATCCCCTGCAGTGGCCTCCTGCAGAGCTCCTGGAAACCTGACACAGCCCAGGGCTCAAGGCCACCAAACCCAGTAATAAGCAAGGGGGAAGCTCTGGTCTACCATCATGCAGCTGTAAGCTCCAGGCCTGGACCCCAGCCCCACAGTCATGCCCAAGGAGGGGCTGGCACTCCCACAACCATAAATGATGATAGCATGGAGGCCAAGTTCCTGCTTGGCCATACTGTTATATCCACAAGGCTTGGGCCCCAAACCCCTGCTTATGCCAAGGGAAGGGCTGGCTCTCCCAGTGGGTAAATGCTGAGAAGTGGGTTAGGGCTGGAGGCCAAGGTTCTTTCCATCACATCACTGTTACACCCCAGCCCCTGCTCATACCAGTGGACATGCTGGCGCATCCCTGATCCTGTGGCTTACATACCAGAGCCCAAGGAATGGAGTCCATTTGCCACGGGCTCCTGCAGGACGCAGGGTGCTGGCCCAGAATGCACGCACTGACTACTCTCTCTGTCCCCTTGTGATTAAAGCTGTCCCAGAGGCCCTGGTGCAGGGCTGTGTGAGCATCCATTCTCGCTCAATAGGACCCACTGTGCATAGCAGGCATGACCAGATGAGTGCTGTGGAAAGACGTGTCTGAAGCCAGCCCCCCAACTGCGCGAGCGCGAGGGGCACGGGGGTGAAATGGGCAAGGATCGTACAGGTCCACGGCAGCCGCAGGAGCCCAGCCTGAGGCTGCTGAAGGCACCTGCGTGGGAGATGACGGGGACCAGGAGTGGAGCTGTGGCAGCAGAGACGGAGACGAGTGGGGTGACTAGTATGAGAGGAGGAGAATCGAGTAGCTGCCATGTGCTGAGCCTTACGGTGCTCCTGATGCTGCTGTTCCAAGTCCTTTACTTGTATCAAGTTAATAGCCGCACAGCCATCCTACAGAGCAGACAAAAGTCACTCTATTTTATAGACGTGGAAACTGAGGCACAGAGAGTTTAAATGACTCGTTCAAGGCGATACAGTTGGAGAGAAGGACAGCTGGGCTGGTGGTCTGCGCCCTTGAGCATGACACTAAGCCAAGGCTGACGTCCCAGTTCCCCCCACCCCTGGGTCACATGGTGGCTGGGGGCATGCCTCACAGCAATGGAAAACACAGCAGGAGATGGAGCACAGGGCAGGGCGGGGGGGCAAGTTCAGGGTCACACCAGCCAAATCTGAGGTTCCTGCAGGACATCTGGGTAGCGATACCCAGGACGCAGTAGAATTTTACCTTCTCCTCTTTTGCTCCCAGGAAATCCTGGGAGAACTGCTCAAGAAGGATTTATTTTTCTAGGCTGAGAGAAGTGGTCGGGAGATTCTAAAACCTCCCAAGTCTGTCCAAGAGTGTCAGACTCCTCTTAGAATTTTTTTTTTTTTTTTTAAGAAAGACATGCCAGGGGCATCCCCTGGTGGTACAGTGGTTAAGAATCCACCTGCCAGTGCAGGGGACACGGGTTTGAGCTCTGGTCCAGGAAGATCCCACATGCCGCAGAGCAACTAAGCCCATGTGCCACAACTACTGAGCCTGCACTCTACAGCCCGTGAGCCACAACTACTGAGCCTGTGCTCTAGAGCCCGCAAGCTACAACTACTGAGCCCGTGAGCCACAACTACTGAAGTCCGTGTGCCTAGAGCCTGTGCTCCGCAACAAGAGAAGCCACCGCAATGAGAAGCCCACGCACCACAACGAAGAGTAGCCCTCGCTGGCCGCAACTAGAGAAAGCCTGCACGCAGCAACGAAGACCCAACACAGCCAAAAATAAATAAATAAATTAGAAAAAAAAAGAAAGACATGCCATGATTTAATCATGTTCACCTTTTGTCTCCTCTCCCATTTGATCCCTGAATCTCCAGAGCAGAGAGCCCATGGCCCTGAATTACAGGTCAGGGAGGAGAGGTAATGAACACATCACCCACTGACTGACTCCCTCAGAAGAAGGGACACCTCCACATTTGGAAGACTTGCTTTCTGAACAGAAAGAACAAGAATAAATTCTAAGTAAACATCAAGCAAGGAAGTGGAAGTTTTTATATGCACAGAACACCCTGGACTTTGCAACATGATGTTTAGAAATGAACTTGCCCCAACCTTTCCTGTGACTCAGTTTCTTCATCTGTAAAACGCAGATCACATTAGAGCTTTCCCCTAGGATTATTCTGAGGATTAAATAAGACCATACAAGCAGGACATTTAGCACTATCTCTGGCACACAGCCCAATGCTGCATAAATATTAGTGAAAATGGGAGTAAAACCACCTATGTTACGTGACGCCGGTGAGGACTAAATGAGGTAGATATGGATATATAGTGCCGGGCCTTCAGGGCCTGTGTCCTTGATCTGGCCAGCTGCCATCCCCTACTGGAAGCAAACCCGTGATATCAAAAGCCACTGAGTCCGGGCTTCCCTGGTGGCGCAGTGGTTGGGGATCCGCCTGCCGATGCAGGGGACACGGGTTCGTGCCCCGGTCCGGGAAGATCCCACATACCGCAGAGAGGCTGGGCCCATGAGCCATGGCCGCTGAGCCTGTGCATCCGGAGCCTGTGCTCTGCAACGGGAGAGGCCACAACAGTGAGAGGCCCGCATACGGCAAAAAAAAGCCACTGCATCCTTATTGTGGTTGAATTGTATCCCCACCAAAGCTATGTTGAAGCCCTAACCCCCAGTGCCAGTAAATGTGATCTTATTTGCAGATAGGGTCTCTGCAGATGTAATCAAGTTAAGATGAGGGAACAGTGGATTACGGTGCACCCTAAACCCAACGACTGGTGTCCTTAAGAAGAGGAAAGGACACACAGAGGAGGAGGCCATGTGAGGACAGAGGCAGAGATCGCAGTGACACAGCTACAAGCCAAGGATCGCCAGCAGCCACCGGAAGCTGGGAGAGAGGCATGGGACAGATTCTCCCCTACAGCCTTCTCCTTGATTCTTCTCCACTAACACCTTGATTTTAGACTTCAAGCCCCCCAGAACTGGGAGAGAATACATTTCTGCTGTTTCAAGCCACCTAGTTTGTGGTGGTTTTGTTACAGCAGATCAAGGAGACTAACAGAGCCTTCAGCCAGGAGTCAGCAACATTTACTGAATACAGACTGTGGAGTTATGATAGGAAGTTAGCATTTGGAGGGCCCTGCCAGGCCCAGTTAGGGGATTCAGTGCTTGTCTTACCTGCCCTGTAAGGTAGATATTATTGATCTGTTTTATAAATGAGTTCTATAAAGTCCCATAGTTGGTAGTAACCTTCACCTTCATGCTTCCCCTTTATCACACGGCATCTGAAGTTGAGCTGGGACCCATTGCCCCCCACAGCCTACAGTTCTTCCAAATACACACACACACACACACACACACACACACACACACACACACACACACAGAACTCCATGAGATTCAAGGAAGCACTGAGTTGGTCCCAAGGATCGCTGTCCTAAAGTTTCAAAGTCTGAGAGATAAAAAGAGTGGAAGAAAAGCTTTACTCTCCAAATTCCCTTCTCCATCAAATTCTCTTCTCCTTTACCCTTCCATTAAAAAATCAGAAGTTTGGGGATGCAGAAGCAAAAAGCCTCATTTCATTAACCAAATTGACAGCCGCTCAACTGACAGGGATTCAACTTCTCTCTGCCGACGCTTCAGAAGTGTTTCGCAGACGGGCTATATTACATCAACTCTTCCCCTCTCTCTTTGGATCCTTTTTTTAATAAAGTCTGAGGCAAGAGGGTAATTTTTCATTTTAAATAGGGAAGGTGTGGCACCAAGGTGCTCTGGGGGTTATTAATCGTAGCCCTTGTCATCCGTTTCTGGAAAATCATTTTATTTCAAGTCTTGAATGGGGTGGGGAGAAGGGAATAGGTTTTAAGAAATGAAAGGTCTAAGGATTGATTAAAGACATTCCAAGGTGCAGGGATTTTTCTTTTGACATTCTCTGATAAGCAACCAAGAGAAATAAAAGCCATTCTCAAGGGAGAAAATTATTTCAGAAAGTCTAGGCAAGTGTCTAACTTCTTTGCCCCTTTCCATAAGCATTTTATAAACAGGTCAACGTCTGGCTTGGACTTTGTCTGAATTTCAGTGCCAGCATCAGAATGTATATATGCTACTATTACAGAATCACCCCTGCTTGTAACTTTTGTGAATATTTCAAAACACTTATTAGTTTAATCCTCACAACTCTCTGGCAAGAAAGAGAACTTTTAGGACTTCCCTTGTGGCGCAGTGGTTGAGCGTCCACCTGCCAATGCAGGGGACGCGGGTTCATGCCCCGGTCCAGGAGGATCCCACATGCCGTGGAGTGGCTGGGCCCGTGGGCCATGGCCTCTGAGCCTGCGCGTCTGGAGCCTGTGCTCCGCAATGGGAGAGGCCACAGCAGTGAGAGGTCCATGTACCGCAAAAAAAAAAAAAACAGAACTTTTAGATGCTGGCTGAAAATACCTCACTGGAGTCATTGGTAAAGCAAAAACATAGTAACAATAATAATTATTATTAACACTAACAAGAGTTACTGTTTATTGAACACTTACTATGCACCAAAGAGTATTCTAAGTATTTTACATGCATCACTTCACATTATCCTCACAAGACCCTTTGGAGAAAATTCTGCTACTGTCTTCATGTTACAGTGGAGGAAACGGAGGATCATCTGAGAGACTGAGTGGCCCAAGGTCACACAGCTGATAAGTGGTACAGTGGGGTTTCCAACACAGGTCTGTATCCCTCACCATCCCGATTTTTCTAGGAGCCTCCCAATGCTCTCAAGAAGTGGAGAAACAGCCAGAAGGCCCTTGAAAGGCTGAACCATTTTACACAGACCTTTCGGATCAGCATTTAGGGCAATGCCATCTGACCCTTCAAAAAAAAGTCAAATATGATACTCACTATAGACACAATCCCTGAAAGAGTGAAACCTGAAATCCAGGATGAATTTTCAAGTTTCTGGTTTGTAGTACTTGCAAAAAGAAACAAATATGGACAAATGAAAAACACACCATTGCCAAAGCAATTCAACAGTGGCAAGAATCTTAATCTAAGACCGCATTAATGAGCTTGGCATCCAGCCAAACTGTGGGTCCTGCTGGGCACTGTCTCCAACCCTGGACGTCCCCAAGCTGGACCAAACAAATGCACTGACCCCAGTCTGTGCAGGAGATGGGCCAGGGCAGGGAGCTTGGGCTCTGACCCAGTAATGCTTCCTAGGTCCTGCCCTACGAGGCTTTTGCGATTTTATTATCCACCAGGAGATCTAGCCAGATTAACGTTTGGTCACGAACTTTAGGGTAGTTTTTCTGTTCTAACAAAGCTCCTTTTTATAAAAAAAAAAAAAAAAAATTGTATTGAGGTGAAATTCACATCAACCATTTTTAAGTGCAGAATTCAGTGACATTTAGTACATTAACAATGTTGTCTCTATCAATTCTAAAAAATTTCCATCACTACCCCCCAAAAATCCCATACCTACTAAACAGTCACTCCCCACCTCATCCCCTTCTCTCAGCCTCTGGTAACCACTAATCTGTTTTCTGTCTCTATGGATTTACCTATTCTGGATGTTTCGCACAAATGGAATCATACAATAAGTGATCTTTTGTAACTGGCTTCTCTCACTTTGTATCATGTTTTCAAGGCTCATTCATGTTGTAGCCTGTGTCAGAATCTCATTCCTCTTTATGGTTGAATAATATTCCACGATATGGGTAGAACACATTTTGTTCATCTATTCATGAGTTGATGGACATAAGCGTTGTTTCCACTTTTTGGCTATTGTGAGCAGCTCTGCTATGATAATTTGCATACGAGTATTTCTTTGAACAACTGTTTTCAATTCTTTGGGGTATGTACCTAGGAGTGGAATTGCTGGGTCACCTGGTAATTCTGTTTAACCTTCTGAGAAACCGCCAAACTCTTTTCCACAGTGGCTGCACCATTCTATAGTCCCACCAACAATATATTTGGGTCTGATTTCTCCCAATCTTAGCCAACTCTTGTTATTTCTATTTATTTATTTATTATTAATATTATTATTGTCATCCTAATGAGTGTTTAACAAAGCACTGTTTTAACAGTACTATTTTTTAATTAATTAATTTATTTGTATTTTGGGGGGCCACGCCCTGCAGCTTGCGGGATCTTAGTTCCCCAACCAGGGATCAAACTCGCAGTCTCAGCAGTGACAGCACGGAGTCTTAACCACTGGACTGCCAGGGAAATCCCAGCAAAGCACCTTCAATCACGGCCATAGCTAACGTTCATTGAGTGCTTACTGTACACCCCACTGCTGCCCCGCCATCTCTCACCCTGATGCCTTATTTCGTTTATTTCTCACGACAACCCTGTGGGGTTGGTGAGGAAATTAAGGCTTTGGAAAATTAAAACACTTGCCCGAGGCCAAGCTCCAAACCCTGGTGTTCTGACCACAGATCACATTCTCTTGGCAGCTATACATAGCACATCTGAATTAATCCTCATAGCCATGCAGGGTGACATGTATTACCAGCCCCATTTTTCAGATGGAGAGACTGAGCCCCACAGAGCAGCAGGGACCTTCCCTAGGTCCACCCACGTAGAAGGTGCCAGGTCCATCCGACTCCAAACCCCATGTTCTTTTCCCTCCGCTGTATATTCTTTTACAATATTTAGTGTTTTAATTGTTAAGTACAATTAAAATTGTGACTGGGATGCAGCCAATCTCCAGAATAAAGAGAGCAACCACCACCATCTGTTGGACAGTTTAAACTGAAAAGAAGCCCTTCCTGGTTAGTAACACGGTTAGAATCTGCATGGAGGAAACTGCAATAAAACACCTCCCAGAGTATCTGGCGGTGAGAATGTTTGATAGGGCAGCAAGCCCTGGAGGTATTGACGGGTTCTGACACTGTACACTGCAGTCTCCTTGGAACCGTGGCTCTGAACCCCGGTGACTGTCAGCATCACACGGCAGCTCTGAACAGCGTAATACGAACGGTGAGCAGAGTGGATGGCACAGTGCACTGGACTCCAGGATTCCTGGGTTCCAAGCTTCCCACAGAGCTGAGTGCCCATCACCGTTCTCTGTTCATCACCTCCACCCTGCTACCCACTCTCTCTCCTCCCCCGCCTCCTGTTTCATTTTCCTCACACCCCTTACCACTCAGTGGAATTATTCTTTTATATCATCTGTTCTCATTATTCACCATCATTATATTCTATAATATAAAGTCACTGCAAACACTGAATTAGCCAATATTGAACCATGGCTCCTAGTGGAAATACAAGGTTAGGTTCCTATGACCCTCTGGTGACATTTTCATCAACTGATCCCTACATAATCTTGTTTTATGAATATTTCTGTTTAAAGACAGAATCTAATAAGTTATTTAATATCTATGTTGCTGATTCATTAACATTCAACTCATGGCCAACAGCACTGTCACTCCTGCCTGAAGGAATCTTACATAACACACGTATTTTCTGGAAAGGCACATCGCAGTCTGCTTGTGCCCAGAAGCACTGGATAGCACTTCAGCACTAGGCTCAGGGGTCATTTTAAACAGAGAAATCACCCCCAAAAAACACAAAAAATGTGAAAAACTTGAAAAAACAAAACAACACCTCACTGACAGTATGAGAGCTGAAACAAGAAGACAGAGCATGAACCTCAGCTGAGAACATGAACACCAGGCGACTCAGACTTCTCCCCACTCCACAAATCCAAGTATTGATTTTAGGATTACGAATAAATTTTAGGGAGTAGGCAAATTCACGGAGACGAATACAGAATCCATGAAGGATTAAGACTGACTTATTTATCTGTTTGTTTATCATCTGTCTTCCCCACTGGAATACAAGCTCTAAGAAGACAGATGCCTGGGCTAGATTTCTCATCACTGCATCACCCAGCACCTAGCACAGTGCTTGGCAACAAATAAATGCAAGTGTTTTTCCCCAGCACAGATGTATGTCAAATCATCATATGGTATCATATGGTACCTCTAAAACTTATACCATGTTTTTTGTCAATTATATCTCGATAAAGCTGGGGGAAATGTTTAAAATAAATATAGACTGTTTTGTCTCAATGCATAAATTATACACTGCTTCATTAAATATCTGTAGACTGAATCAATTCTTCATAAATTCTTACTGCCATGACTGATAAACTTGTTTGTATCACCCACCCTGAATTCACCAAGCAGGGAGATGGGAAATACCTTAACACAGCTAAAATCCTATTCATGCCAAGGGCTGCCCTGCAAAGATAAAGTCTTGAGAAATAAAGGCCTGGTGACCAAAGAAAGAGAGTAGGAAGATGCCCTTATCTTGATCCTGCCTCCTTCTGGCTCTATGTCCTCTGAGTAATAGCTGTGTCTCTGCCCCGCCCCAGCGCCCTGCAGAAGGATGGACTGTCCCCTGGGCCTCTGAGGGACAAGGTGGAGGTGAGAAGGTGGGGGACCCATCGAGCTCAGACCAGTTCCCAGGGATGCAGCAGGAGAGAATCCACACAGGGACAAGCCACACTGGAGAAGGATGCTTTCTGAGATGCTTATAATTCCAGAACTCTCTGTCGCTCCATCACTCTGCCTCCCTTTGAGTGACAGGAGTTATATTAGTTCTATAACTTCTTGTGTTGGAAAATTCAAGAAAGCGGAAGGTGGCATTAGATGACCTTAGGTGCGGCAAGGCACCCTATTTTTATCTCCAGACAACTGACTGGTACAGCAGGTTTTCTTAACCCTCCTGCCTTTTCCCTCACTGTGCGGAATTCAGTGGGACCCGCACCTGCCCTCATTTCTCTCCCAATTTCCCTCTGCGGGGAAATTGCTTGTGAAAGCTTTAGAGCCTGGTGTGGCAGGCAGTCAATCTGTTCAGGTTACCCACATAGACAGAAATGTGGATGCTTCCAGGAAAAAGATGTTGGGGAAACTTTTATTAACTTCTGTCACCCCTCTTAACCGAGGCAGACACCTCCTTGGGCACCAGAGGGCTTTTCGGAGACCTCTGGATTTAGCACCTCCTGTGATAACTCCTTGTCACAGAATGGCAGAACCCAACTGAGTTTGAATCCCAGCTCTACTAATTACGAGTTGTGTGACCTGCAGTCAAGTACTTAACCTCTCTGAACTGTGCTTTGTGTATCTCCAAAGGGAATGATAAAAGCACCCACTCCGTAGGGTTGTTTTGAGAATTCATGAAAATAAAGCACTTTGCAAACAGTCTACCTGCCCTCGTTGTCATGACTGTTGCTCTTGTTGGTTAGCTGTAATTCTCTTTCATTCCCCAGGCAGCTATGTACGTTCATCTTTTAGATTAGACACCCACTACGTACAAGGCACTTGGATCCACAAAACCAGCGGCTTCTCCGTCCACATAGAATTTATACTCTACAAACCAGATTATGAAGACTTAGCATGAAAAAGAAGTTTTAAAAAAACCTCATTAATAATTTTTATATTAACTACATGTTGAAAGGGTTACATTTTTTGGAAATACTGGGCTACATAAAATATATTGTTAAATTTAGTGTCATTCCTTAAACGTTAAACATAGAGTTACCATACGATCCAGGAATTCTACTCCTAGGTATATATCCAAAATAACTGAAAGCAGGGACTCAAACAGATACTTGCACACTGATGCTCATGGCAGCATTATTCACTATAACCAAAAGGTAGAAACAACTCAAGGGCCCATCAACAGACAAATGAATAAACAAAATGTGGTCCATCCACCTAGAGTCTGTCATACAGAGTGAAGTAAGTCAGAAAAGAGAAAAACAAATACTGTATGCTAACACATATATATGGAATCTAAGGGGGAAAAAAAAAAAGGTCATGAAGAACCTAGGGGTAAGACGGGAATAAAGACACAGACCTACTAGAGAATGGACTTGAGGATATGGGGAGGGGGAAGGGTAAGCTGTGACAAAGTGAGAGAGTGGCATGGACATATATACACTACCAAACGTAAGGTAGATAGCTAGTGGGAAGCAGCCGCATAGCACAGGGAGATCAGCTCGGTGCTTTGTGACCACCTAAATTGGTGGGATAGGGAGGGTGGGAGGGAGGGAGACGCAAGAGGGAAGAGATATGGGAACATATGTATATGTATAACTGATTCCCTTTGTTATAAAGCAGAAACTAACACGCCATTGTAAAGCAATTATACTCCAATAAAGATGTTTAAAAAAAAAGACAAGAAATAACAAGCATTAGTGAGGATATGGGAAAAAATGTGGTCCATCCACACAACCGAATATTATTCAACCATAAGAACAGATGAAATTGTAATACATGCTGCAACATGGATGAACCTTGAAAACGAGCTAAGTGAAATAATCCATTCACAAAAGGACAAATATCATTGTGTTTCCACTTGTATGAGGTCCCTAGTCAACTTTATACAGACGGAAAGTAGAATGGTGGTTGCCAGGGGCTGGGGTTGTTTAATGGTTACAGTTTCAGTTTGGGATGATGAGAAAAAGTTCTAGGGAGGGATAGTGGTGATGATTATACAACATTGTGGAAGTACTTACTGCCCCTGAAACGTACACTTCAAACGGTTAACATGAGCGATTTGATGTTATGTATACTTTAACAGAATAAAAAATTAATGTCACCTGTTTCTTTTTTATTGTGACAACTAGAAGATTTTAAATTACATACATGGCTCGTATTATCTTCTCCTTATACATATAATGCCCATCACAGATCTAGAAGAGGAAGCAAGCATTAAATATGGACTCACACTTCAATTATTTAGTTAGAACAGAGGGAGCTGAGAGGGAGCTGGGAAGAGGCTCCCCTGAGCTGGGGGCTGGAGGATGAGCAGTGGTTAATTAGGCAAAGAAAGAGAGGCAGGTGCCCCAACCAGGACACGCATGTCCAAGGATGGGGCCCACTGGAGGAAATAAGAGGGGCCAGTGGGGCCAGAGTATAGAGGGTCCGGGGGGGGAACTGAGGGGGGTGGTGGCAGGCTGGGACCTGCGGGCCAAGGTGGGAAGCTGAGGCTTTATCCAAAGGACGGTGCCCTCTGTGCTCTGACGGTACTGATGACCACCCCTTAGGAGGACGCGAGCCCACTGCATTTGAGCTGAGGACCTGCCCGTATCTGCAGTTAGACCACCAACTCCTGGAGGACAGAGGCCACGTTCTGACACTTTCTATCTCCTCATACCATCTCAGGCCCTAGCACAACACTGGCACCAATAAATATTTGCTGGCTTGATCTGAAAGAAGCCAACCCAAATGGGTCCAGCCCCACAGCAGCTAACCTTTCCTGGCACCCAGGCTGCCACTGGAGCCCAAACACCACGTTGACGATGCTTCCAAAGAACATTTCCAAAAGGAGATGCTGCCGAGCCCAGAGGTAAAAAAAAAAAAAATGAAAAATTAAAAAATATCCCTCCTGGGCTTCCCTGGTGGTACAGTGGTTGAGAGTCCACCTGCCGATGCAGGGGACATGGGTTCGTGCCCCGGTCCGGGAAGATCCCACATGCCGCGGAGCGGCTGGGCCCGTGAGCCATGGCCGCTGAGCCTGCGCGTCCGGAGCCTGTGCTCCGCAACGGGAGAGGCCACAACAGTGAGAGGCCCACGTACAGAAAAAAAAAAAAGAAAAAAAAAAATATCCCTCCAGGTCTAAACAATAATTAAACCTTTTAAACTGATTTTAAAAATCAGAGACTGAGATGGAACTAAGAGTGTCTAGATATTAGCAACGCAGACACTCATGGCTACTCACCCCGAAGGGCAGTCTGATGCTGACAGACAAGGCACCGAGCTTGCGTCGTGCGGTGGCTTACTCATCCCACAAATATTTATTGAGCACTTATTATCCAGCAAGCACTTATGAGGTGTTAGAAGCCTTGGGTAGCTTCTTGCGAACTGTATCTGGACCGTAACTCCTCTCACATCTGGAATAACTCCTTGTATGCTGCAGTCAGAACTTCTGTATATTATACTATCAGGGGTTAATAAGGAAACTAGCATTTTTAAAGGACTTACTCTGTGCCCTGCACCACGCTAAACATTTTGCCTGTATTTTTAATTTTCACAGATAGAAGCAATTATTCACAAGGTACAGATGAGATTTGCAGGGGGCAGGGAGGGTCTAAGTTTTACTTGTTCTAAAGCTATACTGTTATTAAGTGAAAAATGGCAAAATTTGAACTGAGAACTCCTCTTTATTCCTCTCGTGGTGGAGGACGATAAGGAAGAAGTGGGAGAAGTTCATCTGAGCAAAAAAAAAAAAGAAGCAGAAGAAGAATACTGAAAAAGGGCGGAGAATGGGAACAGGACACTCAGTCCCCTGGGAGCATCCTCTGGGCAGTGTCAGCAATTAGGGGAGTAAAAGGAATAATGGCCCGAAATGCTAATGTATTTCTGAAAGAGAAACGACAAAGTAACACACACTGTGGTTAAGGATAAAATGGTTTCACAAGTGACTGAACTCAATAAATATTTACTGAGCCCTACAGTATGCCAGTCATTGTGCTGAGAAATGTCCAATATACAAGGAAAAAATAATAGCAGTGGCAATGACCCCAGCCACACTTCACTGAGGGTCTACTGTGTGCCAGGCCCTATTCTAAACACTTATATTACTGAATCTAATCCTTACAGTGGTGCTACAAGGTAGATACAAGTATTTCCCCATTTTATAGATGAAGGACAAGGAGGATGTGGGCCCTGACTCCAAGGGTGCCCTAGTGGAGTAGGGGAGATAAGGGGTCCAGGTAAGCAGCTTTGACATCATGAAGTGGCTTTAGGCAGACACCAGGTAGCATGAGAATGGCCGTCAGCTGAGAGTTTAGAACCTGGCTTCACCTCTCTGAACCTCTGTTTCCTCACCTGTAAAATGGGGACAGTATCAGGCTTCCCTGGTGGCGCAGTGGTTGAGAGTCCGCCTGCCGATGCAGGGGACGCGGCTTCGTGCCCCGGTCCGGGAAGATCCCACATGCCGCAGAGCAGCTGGGCCTGTGAGCCATGGCCGCTGAGCCTGCGCGTCCGGAGCCTGTGCTCCTCAACGGGAGAGGCCACAACGGTGAGAGGCCCGCGTACCGCAAAAAAAAAAAAAAAAAAATGGGGACAGTATCACCTACCTCATAGGATTGTTTTGAGGGTCTAGTGAGTTGACATTTCTAAAATACCCATGCCAGTTCTGGGTCTGGCCATGATGGAGAAAGCCCATCTTAGGAGCACTGATTACAGCCCCAAACTCTGGGAAAAATGCAAAAGACAACTAATTATCTCAGGATTAAAACAAATAAATAACAGCAGGTGAAAAGGGGAGGAAAGTAAAAATTTGAAGAATGACTAATAGGATGAGTTTCCTTCATCTCCTAGTTTTGCCTTGAAAGTGGGCAGAATCTAGCAACTATGCAGTGGGCATGGAGAATAAACATCCCAGAGGAGCCCATCTTTCTAGCCAAAGCATGGAGACATGAGGCCCTGTGAGCAGAAGAATGTGGGGAGAATCCTCTTCTTTTCTCTTTTTCCTCTCCCAGCCTTGCCCCCAGGTCACCCCAGCCATAACACTGCTTCATATGACACAGAAACAACACAGGTACCTAGGACCCCAAGAGAAAACCCATCCCTTTGGATAGAGGAACTGGGAATAGGGGCCAGTGTGATGTGGATAACGTGAGGGAGAATCCGTGGGGTGTTTTCTCTCTCTTTCCTCACCACTTCATCCCAAGGTCAGGATCAGTCATTCAGAACAATGCACCAGGGCAGCAGTCTAAACTCTGAAAGAACGCCATCTTTTTGGCCAGAAGAACTGAAGAAAGAAGGCCCTGGGAGCCAGAGACCGGGGAAGATATCCCCAAAAGGAAAGAGCGGGAGAAAGGGCGTCCTAATTCAGTGTGTAATACACTGCACATGCTCAGGCCAACCCAAAGAAGCATCAAAAAAACTTAGAGAAATGACCTGGCATTGGACCCACAGAAAGCAAGACAAAACTGACAGCCTGAATCTAACCAGATGGATTGCTTAAGAATATTAAAACAAAACAAACAATAATCAATATTCTCCAAAGGAGATTTAGAACGTCACAATATTCTAAACGTCCAGGAGATACTCCAAAACTACTTTAATGTTTATAGACGTGATACATACAACAACTATAATGTAAAGGAGAGTGGAAACCCAGACAAGAGTAGACCCTTAATAAATGGTAACATTATACTTGCTCTAGTATACTCTGATATTGAAGAAAGGTAATAGCTTGTGGATAGCTTTTCTACAGGGAGAGAGTTGTTGCAGTCATACATGAGATTTCCAGATCTTCCTCAACATCAACCATGATGCCTACGTCTTTATACTAAGCACAACATGAAAACCTAGTCCCCGCCCTCTGAGTCCTTATAACCTAAGGCTGATTATAATGATACAATCAGAATTACAAAATCAAAAAAAAATGGGTTGTAATTATATACATCAGCTCTCAGCTCAAACATCAAGCGTCCTTCCCTGACCACCTTCTCTGGGTTGGTTCCCACCCTTGTTATTCTCCATCACTGCCTTGCCACTTAGCACACGTTTAAAATATGTGTTTATGTGTTCTTTTCATCATCGCTCTTCTTCCTATAGCCTGTGCAGATCAAACTGGTCTTGTTCAGCTCTGTAGCACCTCATAGATGCCTGGCACAGAGTGGACACCAAAAGATTTGGGGATGAATGAATAAATGGACAAATGAGAGAAGTCAGTCAATCGGTCAATTGGTTGTTTAGTCAAAGTGAAGTGCAAATATGGTTTAGGAACAAATAGGTAAGGAAAACATGCTGTTAGGCATAAGACAGAGATTTCAGATGAGCAAAACTACTGGACTTCACCAGAAAAGACAAATGAGAGAGACTGTGATCTCCCCAGATCTTTATTAATAGACTAGACCACTATGTACTTGGGATCGATGGAATGATGATAAACTACTATAGAAGATTCTTGAAATACCTGTCTGCCCAATGATAAATGTTTGTTCTTTGTAATCACGTCTATGAAAGAAGCCATTTTAAAGAAGCAACATCCCAGTACTTCCCTAATGACAGAAGTCAGACCATATCTATGGGATGGGAACTGGAAAGGAGAAATCTTGGGAAGAGATTGTGGATGGACGGCTATCTTTCTGCTGCCATGAGGCAGAAGAGGAATTAGATTTGTCCTAGATGGTTGCAGGGGTCGTTGCTAAAACCAATAGGAAGAAATGAAAGGAAAGCAGATTTGGCTTATTACAAGTCAAACACTAATAGTTACCAACAGCCTCCCTAAAAAAAGAAACGGTGACCTCATAAGGTCGTCAACAACCTGTATCTAGAAGCTTTGAAGAAAATGCTGAATAACCAGAAATTTACAGATCGGGTTGTCCATGTGATGGGAGATTGGACTAGATCTGTGTTTCCCAGACTATGTGCCATAGAATATGAGTCCTAAAAGTAAACTTGAGAAAGACTGCATGCTATAGCCCTCCATTGGAGACTCACAAAGCACACTAGCATATTAAAGGTTCTGACAAGTCCTGCAGAGTAGAAACTCAGCATTTCTCAGACTCATTGATATGATATTATATGATCACAGAATCCAAATTACTTAACTTGTACCACACATGGGTGAAACTCATGGTCTATAAAACATGTTTCAAATAACCTGGACTAGACAATAACTCTAATCTTCTCAATAACTCTAGACAATCTAGACAAGATTAGACAATAACTCTAATCTTGAACATTCTGATTCTCTTTCCATTAAAGGGAAAGAAGTATTGGAGGCTGGAAGCTCTAGGCCAGTAGATCTCAACTTGAACATGCCTGTGAATTCCCCATAGGCCTTGTTAAAACACTGAATATGGGGACTTCCCTGGTGGTGTAGTGGTTAAGAATCCACCTGCCAATGCCGGGGACACATGTTTGATCCCTGGTCTGGGAAGATCCCACATGCCATGAGCAACTAATCCCATGCGCCACAAATACTGAGCCTGCGCTCTAGAGACCGCAAGCCACAACTACTGAGTCCACGTGCTGCAACTACTGAAGCCCGTGCGCCTGGAGCCCGTGCCCCACAACAAGAGAAGCCACTGCAATGAGAAGCCCGCGCACCGCAATGAAGAGTAGCCCCCACTCGCTGCAACTGGAGAGAGCCCACGTGCAGCAACGAAGACCCAACGCAGCCAAACATCAATCAATCAATAAAAAAATTAATTAAAAAAAAAACACTGAATGTGGGGCCCACCCCCAAGGTTCTGATGCCTTGGACCTGGGATAGAGTCTGATATTTTGCATCTCCGACAAGCTCCCAGGTGGTGCTGATGCCACTGGTGCAGGACCACAGTTTGAAAACCACTTGTCTAGACTTCGAGATTAAGGCCTTTCTGTGTTCTGACCAACCTGGAGTCAGAGCGCTCCATACATTTCACTGTGAGTTAAGCTCCAACCCTTTGTAATTCTGACTTTTTCTTCTCATTCCATAAATGAGAGGTGGAAAGGGGAGAGAAAGAGGAATCTGATCGTTAATGATGGAGGTACAGTCTGCAAAGCCCTCCCCTACCAGTCGTGGGACCAGAGAAAACTCAGGCGGCATTATTAGAGGAGATATTACACCCAGCCCTGCTCAGACTTTTCAGGTTCTAATTCAATCACATACTTACTTTTTCCTCAGACCTCGTCTAGATGCTTCCACTCACACTGTCTCATTTATCCACTATGGCCACCTTGCCAGGCAACTGCCATGATTCTCTTTTTTACTGATGGTAAAACTTAAGTTCAGAGAGGTAAAGTGGGTTGGCCAAGGTCACACAGCAGAAAGAGGCAGAGCTGGTGTTTGGAGCTCTTTCTACATGATTCTCTTATTGCCACCTGGCAGGCCCTCCTCCTTCCTTTCCTCCAACCCCTACCTTTATATCAGGAATAGATTCTTGAGGGAAGCCCCCAGCCCAACTGATTCCTCCTGTAAGCAATTCCATCCAGTTCTACAAAGAGCTACTGTCAGGTACCTGGAGACACAGCAGTGAATGAGCCAGGTGAGGCGCCCATCCCCGCTGGGGTCAAGAGCAAAGTCACGCAGACAGACTATTGTCATAAAGTGTGCACCACTTGTCCACACGCTGACTCAGGGCCTGTCTGGAAGCTCAGACAGGGTTTCTGGGAGGAGGATTCCAAGCTGACTCTCAGAGGGGAGGTCGAGTTAGCTGGAGGAAGCCATGCTGTTCAAAGCAGAGCCCTAGGTCAACCCCTCGGCTGTCACCCCTGGACCTGCATCACTCCCACAACTCCCCAGCTCCATACACAGCACCGCCATCTGCTCAGAGCCATCTCTCCCTCCCTGCCCACGGCAAGGCCATCCATGCTACCTCCGGGTACATCCTGAATCTGCCTGTTCTCTCCATCACCACGGCCACGGCCCAGGCTGAGGCACCGTCAGCTCATGCCTGCACAGCTGCAGCAGCCTCCTGGTCGGTCCCCTTGCCTCCCCTCCAGCTCCTCTACAACCCATTCTCTGATGACAACTGATCTTTGCAATCATATAACCGAGCCTCGCTTCCCTACTGGAACCTCAGTGGCTCCCTGTTACTCTTAGGATCTAAATCCCTTCCTGCAGCCTGCAAGCCTGCCCTCCCCGTCCCCTCCCCCGCCCCCCCCCGAAGCCCTCACACGTCCTGCCACTCGGCCTTTGCTCCAAACACACCAACTCACCTCAGGGCCTTTGCACTTGCTCTTCCCTATTTGGAAAGCTCTTTCCCCAGACCCTTCAAGGGCTGGCTCCTTGTCACGCAGGCCATCAGCTCACACGCCCTCCTCTCGGGGAGGCGTCCCCTCTCCTGCCAGTTGCTCCCTGTTACGTCATAGTGGTATTTTCTTCACAGCGCTGAGTCATTCTCTGTTTGCCTGTTTGTTCATTTACTGTCTGTCTCCCCCAACTCCAACTGGAATGTAAGCTCTACAAAAGCAGGAACTTTTGTTTACTGTTCTCCCACCTTGAACTGAGCCTGGCACGTAATAGACCCCCAAATATTTACTGCATGAGTCAGTGAGTGAGTGAATGGCCAAGAAACCCCAAACCACTCAGTGTGACCAGAACATTGAATCTGTGGAAATGAGGCTGAATGGTTTCATTCAAGGAATGACATGATCAGAGGTACCTTCTAGAAAGATCCCTCTGGCTGTTGGTGGAAAGGGGCAGGAGGTGAGATCATTTTGGAGACTGACATGGAAGTCCAGCAGAGACTAGGATGGCCGGGCTAGCGGTGGTTGTGGTGTGTGTGATATACGTGACACATACCAACTCCAGGGACACTTGGACAGAGTGAATGACTGACAAGACGTGGAAGAGGCTGAGGAGAGGAGGTCTCGAAGATCAAATCCCCAATCACAGTCCGTCTACCACACACCCAGATACGCGAATTGTGTAGCAACAGAAATCAACATTTTGTCTGCCTAACTCAACTGTTCCGTTTATTTCAGAACCGGAAACGGCTCTTCCGTCTCTCTCTCTCTCTCTCTCCATACTTCTTTCCACTCCCAAAAGATAACTTGCACAGCTCAGTGCCCACAATTAAGCAACTGCTTTATAAACACAGGGAGCTTATAGAAGGGGAAGGACCAGCATCCTCTCAATAAGACACAAGGAGACGAGGACGTTCTGCACGGAGCTGGTCACACTCCATGCAACACCCCAGCAGCTCGCTTAACTTCCGGGTCAGCAACTTCAGTGTCAGCAACTTCAGAACAGGGACCCTTGCATGGAGTAAACAGGACCCTACACGCAGCGGGCTCGGCACTGTGCCTAGCACAGAGCAAGCCCTCAACCAGGGGAGCTGTGATTAGGACTCGCAGCCACTTAAACATCCAGCAGCCTCTCCCGGCCCCTCAGCCCCTGGCCCTCTGGCTCTGTCCCCGTGCCTGACTCACACTGCTGCCTTTCCACGTCTTGCCTGCTGGTTAGCTGCTGTTTCTCCAGAGCTGGAATATGTCATAATGTGATTGATGCACCCAATCGCAAAAATAACCAGTTATTTTGATGTCGGGTGCGTCATCCCTAAAAATAACCGGGTGTCTTGGAAGTGAAGGCGCCACGACGGACGTTGGGTTGCATCAGGCACACGCGCTCACATCAGTGCGCACACTCTCTCTCTCTCTCTCTCACACACACACACACACACACACACACACACACACACGAAAGTCACTTTAAATGGGATGGGAAAACACACCAACTTTAACCAAGGGGGAAAAGTCCCGTCCTCCTTTATCACTCTCCCGGTGAGTTGATGATGGTGACATTTTATTAGAGGACTCTTGTCAGGAGGCAACGCGGGTGGGGAACAGGGCGAGGCAGGCTGACTACAGTATCAGAGAATACTGCCAGGTAACAGTTTCCCCGGAGCTACAGCAAGGCCACTGACTTTGGCTCTCACAACCTCCTTGGACTTCATTTGCCAGGAGAGCATCCCTCATTCTAAGCCCGTGTCATGCTTCCCTCCTTTAGCAGAGAAATGGCCCCCAGGCATGCCATCCCAACTTGCAACACAAAGAGACACCAACTCATCTTTCTTCAGCTCCTGGAAGTGCATCCCTTGCTACTGAAAGTGCCCGGGAAGCTAGGATGGGAAAGAAATTCACTCTTGACAGCCGTAACCCTTTGCTTCTTCCCTGTACATTTCAAGGGCTATAAGCACAAGGTTTTTTAAACCTCTAGACTTTCTTAGAAAAGAGATGATGTCCAACTTGTCAGTGGTGTCATTGTTCCAGGGACGTCACCCTTGTCTCCTTGTGATACTCACTCTGGAAAACGATGCCAGCTTTTCACAGCTCATTATACCAGGTGGGACGGGCTAGAACACCAGGGAAGCACAACGAGCTTTGGAGATGTTCTGGGGGTGATCCAGAATCTTCACAGATGTCCCTGGCGCCCCAAGAACAACATCTGTCAACAAGGTGAGGGAAGGAGGTTACGCCAGCTCGCTGGGGCAAGCATGAGTGGGGGCCGGGGTCAGAAGCCTGCATTTGAATCCAAGCTCTGCCTCTTACTAGTTAGGCATTTGTGAGCAAGGGAGGTGTGAGCCTCAGTTTACCTGTCTGTAAACTGGGGAGAATAAGAGCTTCCAAGAAAGGTGGCAGGTGAGGACTAAATGAGATAATGCAAGGAAATCACTCAGCACTACACTGGGCATACAGTAAGCACTGCATTATTGTCCTCGTCACCATCACCATCACCATAATATTCATCACTTTTGATGAAGTGTGGAAGGGATGTAAACTGCCCTGTAAATTCATAGACCCACGCTACATTCCTGAGAGTGCCCAGTGAAGCTTGAGACCTGAAATAACACTGTTGCTCTAGGCAAAGAGCATGGCCCTCAGACTCAAACAGACCCAGGTTCAAATCCCAGCCCTGCCACCTACCAGGCACGTGTCCTTAATTCTCCCAAGCCTCAGTTTCCTCGGCCGTAAAATGGAGCCGATCACGCCTACTTCCCAGAGTAGGTGTGAGAATAAACAGGGTTTCTCATCACAGAACCAGCAACATGGTAAGGTCTCATGAGAGGAGAGCTCCCTCTGCTTCCCTTTCACAAAGTGGCTTAAGGAAGATGAGAAACATCGTGACTCAGCTGGACACTGCCCACCATCCCGCAGCGGCTAGGCATACAATGAGCCGAACCACGGCGGCCCCTGCTGTCCCAGAGCAGACCGTGGACAGTGAGGTCCCCGCACGAAATCATCCTACAAAGGCTGGACTATGCATAGACTCACCACATGACTCAGCAATCTCGCTCCTAAGCACATATCCCCAAAATGGAAAACAGGAGCCCAAACTACCCTTTGTACACACACGTTCACAGCAGCGCTATTCACAGTAGCCAGAAGGTCAAAACAACCCAGGTGGATGGATAAACAAAACGGCCCTAGTCGTACAATGGAATATTATTCAGCCATCAAAAGGAATGAAGCATTGATGCGTGCTACAACGTGGATGAACCTCGAAAACACGATGCTGAGTGAAAGGAGCCAGACACAAAAGGAAAATAGGGAATGATGCCATTTGTATGAAATACCTAGAATCAGTAAACCCACAGAGACAGAAAGCAGATTGGTAGTTGCCAGGGGCTTTGGGAAGGAAGAAGTAAGAAGTGACTGCCTGATGGGTACGGGGCTTTAGTTGGGGTGATGAAAATGTTCTGGAAAGAGATGGTGATAGTTGTACAACATTGTGAATGTAACTAAACGCCACTGAATTGTTTGCTTTAAAATGGTTAATTTGATGTTATGTAAATTTCACCTCGATAAAAAAAAAAAAAAAAAGACTGAATCATGTATAATAGGCGTGTTTGAAGCACCAGGTGCTACAGGCAGCACCAGGGCAGTACGCCATTGTTCACTGTGGCATGATTCACAACAGCCCCAAAGTGGAAACAACCCAAATTTCCATCAGTGGTTGAGTGGATAAACAAAATGTGGTGTCCGCACAATAGAATAACTATTCAGCCGTAAAAAGGAATGAAGTACTACAACTTGGATGAACCTGGAACACATATGCAAAGTGAAAAAAGCCAGACACAAAAGGACAAGTGTTATGATTCCACTTATATGAAATACCTAGAACAGGCAAATTCATAGAGACAGAAAGCAGAATAGTAGATTAGCCAGGGGTCGGGAAAGAAAGGGGGATGGGGAGGGACAGCTTAACAGGTACAGAGTTTCTCTGTGGGGTGATGAAAAAGTTTTGGAAAGAGATGGTGATAGTTGTACAACATCGTGAATGTCATCAATGCCACTGAACTGTACACTTACAAATAGTTAAAATGGTAATTTTACATTATGCCTATTTTGCCACAAGAAACAAATGTAAAAAAAGGTCATAGATGATGAGCAGTCATTGGCTTTATTCTTCCTTAAAGCAAAATTAAGAGGATTAGCATCAGGACTGAAGCAGATCGGTGTTTGCAGCTCTGCCGCAGCCACCTCCGAGCTGTGTGACCTTGGTCAAGACACCTGACATCTCTAAGCCTGTTTCCTAATCTATAATAGGTAATCAGAGCTACCCTGATTTTCCATATATGATAGGTCCTCTTCTTCATCCTCCATGTATGTTCCCCCTGGAACATCAGAAGCCATCAATAAACGTTACTGAAATTGAATTTGAAAGAGAAAAGATTCCTTCAAATTCTAGGTAAATCAAAAGGACCCATTCTTTTCATGCATTAAAAAATATATATATATATATTTTTTAATCATGGCTTTTCTCTCTAGACAAATTAGACAAAGCTAGCTGCTATAATAAATAAATTAAAAGACGTTTAAAAAAAAAAACAAAACAGTACCCACAGCTGAGGGTTGTCGTGAACAGGGATGTAAACCACAGTGCCTGGCCTGAGTGCTGAATAAATAGTGATGAATGTTAAGAACTGGGCTGCCTAAGTGGCACCAAAACTCTTCTCCACCTCCCAGAACTGTACCTTGCTGAGAATAAAGACAGGTACCCAGAGTGGGGACAAGTGATCTGCCTCTGGGGCTGACTCCTGGGTTCTGTGAGACGCGGCCGGCTGGGTGCCTGCAAGATGACAGCGGAGGTGATAATTCAATGACAGTGGCTGTACCAGAGACCTAGGAGAAACATCCAAAGGACACCTTCCATGTGGTATATATATACACACAATGGAATACTACTCAGCCATAAGAAAGAATGAAATAATGCCATTTGCAGCAACACGGATGGACCTAGAGATTATCGTGCTAAATGAAGTAAGTCAGAAAGACACATATCATATGATATCCCTTATATGTGGAATCTAAAATATGACACAAATGAACTTATCTACAAAACAGAAACAGACTCACAGACATAGAGAACAGCCTTATGGTTGCCGTGGGGGAGGGAAGGATTGGGAGTTGGGATTAGCAGATGCAAACTATTATATATAGGATGGATAAACAACAAGGTCCTACTATATAGCAAAGGGAACTATATTCAATATCCTGTGATAAACCATAACGGAAAAGAATATGAAAAATAATGTATATATATGTATAATTGAATCACTTTGCTATATAGCAGAAATTAACACAACATTGTAAATCAACTATACTCGATAAAATAAATTTTAAAAACAAAACAGGGCTTCCCTGGTGGCGCAGTGGTTGAGAGTCTGCCTGCCGATGCAGGGGACACGGGTTCATGCCCCGGTCTGGAAAGATCCCACGTGCCGCAGAGCGGCTGGGCCCGTGGGCCATGGCCACTGGGCCTGCGCGTCCAGGGCCTGTGCTCTGCAACGGGAGAGGCCACAATAGTGAGAGGCCCGCGTACCACAAAAAAAAAAAAAAAAAAACAAAGGACATCTACCAAGCCTGGGTACCTGTGGGCATCAGCCCCCCTAAAGAGCCTCAGGCACTCCTGCACCCCCAAGCACCACGGGTGATTAGACTGCTTTGGGGGTACCTGCAGCTCACCTCCGGGCAAAGTTAGGAATAAAAAGGGGCGGCAGAAGCTGCAGTGGCCCTCTGGACATTTCAGGTCACAGGAACCAAGCATGAAAGTTGCTGTTATGGTGGCACTTCCTGGGGAGCAGGGACTCTGAGGATGGAGCTCCTATGGGTAGTACTTCCTCACCTGCTCGCCCTGACTGCCAAAGCAGAAAAACCCAAGAGTCACAAAGGCCTGGGTGCTTGTCCCCCAGGGATCTGGGGAGGCCAAGCCCCGTTGGCCACTCAGTTGGAGAAAAGCAGATTCCAACGGGATAGAGAAGGGGGTGGGAAGAGCCAAGGGATGAGGCATGTCCATGGCAGCTGGTCTGGGATTCCTGAGTGGCCCCCAGGCTAAAGAATTTTACATGATCTGAGTTTCTCACCATGGAAACTTTTCTCCAAGAGAAGGATGACTGAGAAGGTAACAGAATGGGTGTGTGATATGCTTGCGAAAGGGATGCTGAGCTGAGCCGCTTACTAGCCACTAACCTCAGGCAAGTTTCCAGCTGCCGCTGTAACAAATCACCACAAACCTAGCAGCTCGACGCAACACACATTTCCTATCTTAGAGTTCTGGATGTCGGAAGTCCAAAATGGGTCTTAGTGGACTATAATCAAGGTGTCGCTAGAGGGGATGCTGTTTCCTCACCTCTTCCAGCTTCCCCAGGCCGCCCGCTTTCCTTGGCTCCTGGTCCCTTCCTGCATCTTCAAAGCCAGCTGTGTAGCGTCTTCAAATCCCTCTCTGACTCTGACCCTCCTGCCTTCCTTTTTCTCTTATAAGAACCCCTGTGATTACATTGGGCCCACTGAATATTCCAGAATAATCTCCCCATCTCAAGATCCTTAATCACATCTGCAAAGTCCCTTTTGCTATGTAAGATGACATATTCACAGGTTCTGGAGATTAGGGCAAGAACACCTTTGGGGATCCACGGCAAACAAGTCCCTCCTCCTCTCTGAGCCTCAGTTTTCTCACCTGTGAAGTGGAACTGATGATGATGGTCATGATAATAATAATAATAGCACCAATGTCCTGGGTTTGTGTGAGGATGACAATAGGAATGCAATGATCTCTTAGCACAGCATCTGGGACAGAGCAGGTTGGGGGGTGGGGGTCAGTTGGGGACCATCCCCTTCCCTTTCCTACTCCCACTCTTTACCACAAACTCCCAGGAGGCCTGTTGCGTCTTTGGAATCAGGGTTTGCCAAACTCCTTGACCAAGGCTGAGGCTCAGGAGAAACTTATTCTGACAAGAGGGTATCGTTCTTCATATAAAAGTGAAAAATGAATCTTCACACCCCCTGATCTGGGAGTAATGGGATTTTTCAGGCAGGCTTCATTACAGTGTCTCAGTGCCACTGGACCGATAATTGCATTCTGAACTGGAATTGATAAAATGCCCATGCATTGTCATTACTGGATGTTTACCTGATCTATTTGATGAATATTAATTCACAAAAAATATATTTCCGTTCCTGAAACAATTCTGGGCAAAATGATGCCTTTCTCCGCACCCCCCCCCCCCCCCCCCCGCTTCTCCTACCAGCAATTGCCGAAACAATGTACAGAGACAAATAAAAACAAGCCCTTGTCAGAGTGATTTATCGGGCATGAAAACAAAGAGAGAGAAGGACTTCAGCCTCTCCTCCATCAAACAACACCTGCGGGAAGGAACACAGTGTTCCCTTCCAGAGCCGGGAGCACATGGCGGACAGGTGGAGTCTGCAGGCCATGCAGGAGCGAGTTCGGACAACATACATCACCCCCTTGCCAAGGTATCTGCAAGAGGGACCAGGGCACCCACCGTCTACCCCCGCCCCACGCTGAGAAGCTTACATAAAAGAGTTAACATTTACTGAGCACTCACTACCCTGAGGGCCCTCCGGACATGTATTCATCCTTACAACAAATCTGTGAGACTGGGCCCATCAACTGTTCCCATTTTCCAGATGAGCACCCTGGGGCTCAGAGAGGACAAGGTTACACGTGTCCAAGGTCACCTGCTAGAAACGGGCAGAGGTGGGTCTGGAACCTAAGTCTGACTCCCAAAGACAACGCTCTTTCCACTCCACCAGGGAGTGGCAACCTGTAGCCCAAGGGCCGGCTACCTATTTTCGTAAATCTGATTTTATTGGAACACGGCCACATTTGCTGACAGATCGTTTAGGGCTGATTTCACCCTACAACGGCAGAGTTGTGTAGTGGCGACTGTGATCATACGGCCTTCAAAAGTCTAAAATATTTACTCTCTGGTCCTTTAAGGAGAAGTTTGCTGACTCCTGGTACTACACCCTTTGCCAGCAAGTTCACGGTCCATTTGGAGGCCCTACATTGTGCGTTCAGTAAAGAGCGGCCAAAGTAATCAGTATCATTATTATTGTTGTTTTCTTATTACTGTTATTATCATTACGCTGCTTTTACCATCTTTACCTCCTTGAGAAAGACAAATCTTGCTATAACCACCCATCAAGGAACCAGACTTCAAGATAATAAATGCTGTGTTTCCCACAGTAAATCATGAGATTCTTCAACATATTTAATAATAGCTTAAGGTTTTCAATGTTCCTGGGATCTTAACGAGGATTTAAATTGCACCTGCATCCTTCAACAGGCTCTTTAGAAGATGTAAGCCGCCCTTCTCCACAACAGAACAATCCCGGGGATGTCCAAAGACGCTCGGTCGAAAAAGGTCAAAGTTATTTACTAAGACAGGCCATATGTGGGGATGGTCAAAGTAGGGGCATCTTCAGACATCTTGCCCCGCCAGCCACGGCCAACATAGCAGCATCCTTGGAAGCCGTAAAGAACTCCTGAACTCTAAGTAGGGGACCAATCATCCCAGTTTGCAAAGGACTGGGGTGATTTCCAGGGACAGGGGACTTTCCATGCTAAAATCAGGAAAGTCCCCGGCAAACCAGGATGACTTGGTGATCCCTGCCCCCCAGATATTGGATAGTCACCCCATCGACAGCAGATGGGAGGCCCTGTCAGAGTCAACTACAGACCTCTTAATTCGAGGGACCTACTTGTTGAATTCAAACACCCACACACACACCTTTTCATGCGCCAGCCTGGCTGTGCTGAATTTGGACTCTGAATACTACCCTGGCCATCTTTGCACCATCTTGAGCCAAGACACACAGGTCTGGCCCTCCCCCGTCCCTTCCCTAGAGGCGGGGAAGAGGACAGGTGGAGAGTACAGTCGTTCAAGCGTGGACAAGTTACTCCCCGCCTCTCAGCCTCAGTGTCCTCATCTGTACGACAAGCACAATCGAAACCCTTGCTTCATAGAACCAGTGTCGGGGCTACAATGACCAGAGGATACAAGACAGAGCTCAACAAGCAATAACTCTCTTGAGCTATATACTTTTTTAAAAAGTCTCTGAACCTGGATTTTCACATGTTGATTCATTTGCATTTTAGACCCTGGCGGAGCGTGGTCCCTGGACCAGCGGCAGCAGCATCGCTCAGGCGCTGGTTAGAAAATGCAGATTCTCACACGCATCCCAGACCTGCTGAAGCCTGATCTTCACTGTACTACACGCGCAGATGATTTATGTGCTCGTTACAGTGTGAGGAGCCGGGCTTTAAACGCCTGGCATTTCCTGACAGCTGAGACTCAGGAGGGATGAGGGTATAAACAGCACGGGGCGGGAGCGTGGGATTTGGGAGACGCTTGCTCTGGCCCTGGCTTTGCTGTTCACCTGCTCTATATTCCAATCACCGCCTCCAGCTGCCCAGACCCCACCCCAGACCTATTATATCAGCGCTGGGGGTGAGGTCCAGGCAGCCAGACTTTTAAAAGCTCCCCAGGATATGATTCTAACTGCAGCCTGGGGTGAGACTCCCTGTTCCAGTCCAGACCTGATCCCAAAACTCCTCTAGGGCTCCGTTCCCCTCTCTCTAAGTTGACAGAGTCGCACTAAGGAATTTTTTTTTTAATTGAGGTGAAATTTACATAACATAAAAGTAACCATTTTAATGTGTACATTTCAGTGGTATTTACAGTCACAATCCCGTGCAAGGACCACGTGTATCTAAGTCCAAACATTTCTGTCCCTCCCAAAGGAGACCCTGTACCCCTTAAGCAGTCCCTCCCCATTTCCCCCTGCCCCAGCCCCTGGCCACCACCAGTCTGCTTTCTGCCTCTATGTGTTTATCCTGGACACTTCACAGAAACAGAATCATACAACATGGGGCCTTTAGTGTCTGGCTTTTTTCAAGGTTCACCCATGCTGGAGCATGAATCAGAACCCCCTTCCTTTTTTTTTTTTTTTGTGGTACGCGGGCCCCTCACCGCTGCGGCCTCTCCCATTGCAGAGCACAGGCTTCGGACGCGCAGGCCCAGCGGCCATGGCTCACGGGCCCAGCCGCTCCGCGGCACGCAGGATCCTCCCGGACCGGGGCACGAACCCGTGTCCCCTGCATCGGCAGGCGGACTCCCAACCACTGCGCCACCAGGGAAGCTCCCCCCTTCCTTTTAAAGCGCAATAACGCTCTAGCGCTCCATGAATTGAAAATCAAATTAATCCCTGCAGGAGCCAAAGACATCGGCTGGGTCTCCGGAACAGGCCTCTGACCTCCCAGGGTGGCCTGTCCCTGCCCAGACACCTGTCGCCCACCTGCCCCTGGCAGTCCCTCCCCTGTCAGGATCCCTTACGGAGAGACCCAGGCAAAGAGGGCACATCACACAAACCTGTTCCACTCAGGCCCCTCAGACTCAGCCCAGCAGCCGTGACACTTCCTTGGTGCCACATGGAAGCTTCTAGGCCCTGATGAAACCTGACAGGGAGGGGGGCTATCAGCGACACGGCGTCACTCTCACCCGACACCCTGCTCCAGAAACAACGCGAGGAGGAAATGAAGCAGCCGCACCCTGGGCCTCTCGGGAAATCCACAGCTGCATGGTATTTTAGAAACCCACCTCCAAATTCCACCTGACCGCCAGGGTGAGCCCCCCACTCCCTGCACCACATGAAAACCATGGAGGGCTTGAGGGTGGCATGTGAGAAGGGAGAGAGGGAGAGAATATATAGAAGAAAACCACCATCACTTTAGAACACCTCCCAAACTGTGCTATAGCAAATAATGCTGCTCCACAGCGGGTTACCAGGGGCTGTGGGAAAGAGAGACTAGATGCTCTAAGTTCAGCTATCACTGAATATCATCTCCCCCTTTCGGAGATTCTCCAAGCAAGTCTGCAGATCAAAGGCCCTGAGAAGTCCTGCAAGAAAGGAAACTATGGTCATTTCATGTAATGCATCCGATCAAGGAAATATTCCTCTGTATATGCGGACCCTCACCTATAAATGCATCTTAGAAGTCCCTACACATACAGAATCCTTTGTTCAACAAATGTTTATTGAGAACCTACTATGTGCCGGGCACCATTTGGGGACTGAGGATGTGGAAGTAGAAGAGTTATGATCCCTGCACCCAAAGAGCTTCCACTCTAGTAGGTGGAGACATAATCCATACGTAAATAAGTAAACAAAAATAACAGCTGAAATCTACTCTCTCAGTGCCTGCCTTAAAGATCTCCTCATTCAAACCTTTCCAGGCCCCTCCAGTCAGGGGTGACATCTTCCCCTTTGAGCTCCTATAACATTTATGGTCTGCACTATTCAGGAGGTAATTAGTTGGCTCTGCCTGCACCAGCTCCCACATAATCATGTTGGAACTTCCGGCATCTCTCGGGCTGTCAATATTCCCTGTCTTACGTCTTGGTTTCTCAGCTGCACTATAAACTCCACTGGGAAAGGAAAGCAATCTCTGTTTGCCCCCTGCCCACGCTGATCCCCATTGTGTGAAGCCCTAACAAGTTACCTGAGAACCCTGGGTGGATTCCAGTGAGTCCATATTACATATATGGTGCTCTCCTAGGACCACACATCTATCCAAGCAGAAGCAGGAAGGTGGAGCCCAGCAAGCCTTCCAGACGACTCTGATGGCACACGCAAGTTTGAGAACCACTAGCCCAGGGTCTCCACCATGGCTTCTTAGAGCCTGCGATTAAATCCCTGCTCCAACCTTTATTAGCTATGTGACCACGGGCAAGTTATTTAATCTCTCTAAACCTCAGTTTTCTCATCTCTCAAAGGGGAATAATAAGAGTAACGATCTCAGAGAGTTGCTGTGAGGATTAAGTGAGATTTTCATTGAAAGAGGCTTAACCCAGGGCCCACTCCCTGCTACATCTCACTGGCCAGTGTTCCGAAGAAAACAGAGTGTGTTTGTCTAATTGCATCTCATACTGGGGCTGTGCTCCTCCCTCCAGCCTCAAGCCCTACATGCTCTCCTCTCCCACCCACTCCAGTCCTGGTGAACTCCTTACGGGGTCTCCAAAATACCCAGTTCATCCCCATGCTGGCTGGCTGCACACGGAAAGCCCCTCCCTTTCCCCCTGGGCCCACATCTGCACAACGTTTCCCAGCCTCCTTCACAGTTAGAGTTCTGGCCGATGGAACATGGATGGAAGCAAGGCAGACCACAAGAGAAAGGAGGTCCATGAAAAACTACCTGCTCAATCCTCCCCCTACCAGCCCCCTGCCATCCACCTTCTGGGTGTCAATATCCAGGACAACTCCAGTAGCTCCATGTTGAAGACGGCGGAGCCCGGCTCCTGTGTTCCTGAGTGAACAGAGCCCCGGCCCCACCTCCCATCAAAAACAGCCATTTTGGACAATAACTGAGTTAGAAATAAACTTCTACCGCTGAGACTTTGAGGTTTACCTTCTATAATAACCAGCATTACCTTAACTAATACATCACCTTAGGGGTTTATACTTGCTGTTTCTTCTCCCTAGAAATTTCACCGAGGCCACTACTCCTTAAGGACAGACTGCCAATGAGCTGCTGACCAACGGAACCTAACAAACCGATGTGTTTTTGTACATCAAATAACAAAGGGCCCACAAAATTCACGCGCTATCACTCCATGAATCCTGACTCTACAGCATCTCTATCAAACCCCAGTTTAATATTAACTAAATCCTTTCTCAATTTTAAAGGTGATACCTGACTGGCAATTAAACCATCACATCTTAGCCCTCATCTTAACACTGCCAGCTAATGTGCAGAAGAAATGACAGACAGCTACTGCAATACGGAGATGGTTAAACCATGTTCAACCATCCTAGACCTTCGCCTAGTCTTTGTTTTCTCTTTGTTTTGTTTTGTTTAGGGGGTATTATTTTGGGTTTCTTTTAGAAATGAAAAAAAAAAACAGCCAAAGTTAATGAGCTTATCAGAACAAAGCTAAAAATAAATGAATAAATAACAATGATGTTGTGAAACAAAATTAAATTAAATCCAAATTAAAATGTGCTACGATGTTTTTAAAAAGAGTAGCAAACTCGAGAAACTGATGTCTTCATAAAATCCACCAAAGAAAGGACTTTTTTCCTGCTCTCTGACCAGTGTGAGGTCTCAGCTCAAACCCTCTTATGGGAGGACATGTCTGGCTAATAGAAAGTTCTTTCTTTTACGGAGCCCAGATCTGGTCAAGGTGACTTCTGCCTTCCTGGCCCCTGCTCTGCCCTCTACACCCACACAGCACAGCCCCCTCTGCCCCGCGACAGCCCTGCTCATATGTGAGAACCGGGTGTGACCGTGTCCCTCCCGGCTTCTGCTTTCAGGATAAATAACTTTTTAGTGTCTTCAACCCTTCTGCAGGGGAAGCGACTTGCGGGGAGCGTTAACTTCAGCACAGTGCTGCGCAAACTGTGGCCCCCAGGCCAGCAGCTTCAGGGTCACCTGGGAACTTGTTTTAAAATGCACGTTCCCGGGCCCTGCCCCAGACCCACAGAGTCAGAAATTCTGAGGGTGGGGCCCAGCAATCTGTGTTGTTATAAGCCTCCGGGGGATTCTGATGCATACTCAAGTTTGAACACCTGCTGCACATTAAGACCTTGCCAAGTTCCTTTAACTTCTCTCTGCCTGAGTTTCCCCTCTCTCAAATGGGCATATCAGAAGTATCCACGTCACAGGGTGCCTGTGAGATAAGGTATGTGATGGGGCTAGCATGGTAAGCCTGGTAAGGACGTTGGTGAAAGGTGGTTCTAGTTACTGGTGTCGTCACTACTTATTTACTAAGGTTTGGTAGCTACAGAGAGGATGAGTCCTAAATTGGGTTGAGGTCTTCATAGATTTGCCTGCTTAGAAAGGGAGCTGTTTGGAGATGCTGCAGGGAGCTGGAGCATCTCCTGGGCAGCATTTGCAAATTCACAGCCCTGCCTGGAGCTTAGGAAAGGGTATAGTTATGTGGCCCGCTTCTTTAACAAGCCAGCTGACTGTACTTAGTGAAAGTCCCTGCTGAGAGTCAGCCCCCTGAGCTTGGGATCTGGGAGCAGCAGAATTCTATTTGGAATACATTGGGTTAAAGCCTCCCATGCGGGACTTCCCTGGTGGGGAAGAATCTTCCCAGTGGTTAAGAATCCACCTTCCGATGCAGGGGACGAGGGTTCGATCCCTGGTCGGGGAACTAAGATCCCACATGCCATGGGGCAACTAAGCCCGCATGCTGAAACTACTGAGCCCATGCGCCACAACTAGAGAGCCTGCATGCCGCAAACGACAGAGCCCACGTGCTCTGGAACCTGCACGCCACAACTAGAGAGAAGCCTGCATGCCACAATAAAGAGCCCTCATGCCACAAGGAAAGATCCCACATGCTGCCATTGAGACCCGACACAGCCAAAAATGAATAAATAAATAAATAAATATTCAAAAAATAATAACAAAGTCTCCAATGCGAGATGTTTCTTGTTCACGTTCACAAACTACCCACCTCGGAGAGCTCCAGAGCTGCCCGGTCCAATAGGGTAGGCACAAGCCACATGTGGCTATTAAACCCTTGAAGTGTGGCTAGTTGAATTGAGATGGGCTCTAAGTGTAAAATATACACCAGCTCTCAAAGACTTAGCATAAAATAAAATTATGTAAAATGTCTTAATAATTTTTTTATTTTGATGACATATTGCAATAATTATATCTTGGATATGCAGGGTTAAATAAAACACATTAAAATTAGTTACCTGTCTACAGATTCAATGCAATCCTTATCAAAATTCCAATGTCATTTTTCACAGAAATAGAAAAAAAAAATTCTAAAATTTGTATGGAACCACAGAAGACCCCAAAGAGCCAAAGCAATCTTGAGAAAGCTGGAAGCATCATGCTTACTGATTTCAAACCATATTACAAAGCTACAGTAATCAAAACAGTTAGGTACCACCATAAAAACAGACACATAGACCAATGGAACAGAATTGAGAACCCAGAAATAGACCCACACATTGTCAATTAATATTTGACAGCAGAGTCAAGAACACTCAATGGGGAAAGCATAGTCCCTTCAATAAACGGTATTAGGAAAACTGATTATTCACATGCAAAAGAATGAAATTGGCCCTGTATCTTACACTCACAAAAATTAACTCTAAATGTATTAGACTTAAATGTAAGACCTGACACCATAAAACTCCTAGAAGAAAACATAGGGAAAAAGCTCCTTGACATTGGTCTTGGCAATGATTTTTTGGATATGACACCAAAAGCACAAGAAACAAAAGCAAAAATAAATAAATGGGACTACATCAAATTAAAAAGCTTCTACACAGCAAAACAAGCAATCAACAGAGTGAAAAGGTAATATACAGCCGGGGAGAAAATATCTGCAAACTATAAATCTGATAAGGAGTTAATAACCAAAATATATAAGGAACTCATACAATTCAATATGTGTACACACACACACACACACACACACACACACAGGATATTATTCAGCCATAGAAAGGAAGGAAATCCTGCCATTTGTGACACTGATGGACCTTAAGGCCATTATGCTAAGTGAAATAAGACAGAGAAAAACAAATACTGTATGATCTCCTTTAATCTAAAAACACTGAATTCATAGAAAGAGAGAATAGAAGAGTGGTTGCCAGGGGCTGGAGGTGGGGGAAATGGGGAGACGTTGGTCAAAGGGTACAAACTTTCAGTTATAAGATGAATAAATTTCAGGGATCTAATGTACAGTGTGGTGACTGTAGTTTACAAGACTGTATTGTGTCCTTAAAAGCTGGTACGAGGGCTTCCCTGGTGGCGCAGTGGTTGAGAGTCCACCTGCCGAGGCAGGGGACACAGGTTCGTGCCCCGGTCCGGGAAGATCCCACATGCCGCAGAGCGGCGGGTCCCGTGAGCCATGGCCGCTGAGCCTGCGCGTCCGGAGCCTGTGCTCCGCAACGGGAGAGACCACAACAGTGAGAGGCCCGTGTACCAAAAAAAAAAAAAGCTGGTACGAGAGTAGAGCTATAATATTTCCCCATCACAACAACAATAACAAAAAGGTAATTACAGGGACTTCCCTGGTGGCACAGTGGTTAAGAATCCGCCTGCCAATGCAGGGGACACAGGTTCAAGCCCTGGTCTGGGAAGATCCCACATGCCACAGAGCAACTAAGCCCATACGCCATAACTACTGAGCCTGCGCTCTAGAGCCTGTGACCCACAACTACTGAGCCCACAGGCCACAACTACTGAAGCCCACACACGTAGAGCCCGTGCTCTGGAACAGGAGAAGCCACCACAACGAGAAGCTCATGCACTGCAACAAAGAGTAGCCCCCGCTCGCCACAACTAGAGAAAGCCTACACACAGCAACGAAGATAAATAAATAAGTTTATTTTTTTAAAGTAATTAAAAAACGGATGTGTTAACTAACCTGATGGTGGTAATCACAGATTACCATACATGGTACCCAATCATCACATCATACACCTTAAACAAAGTTATATTTCAATTATATGTCAGTAAAGCTGGAAAAAATTAATGTTACCTGTTTCTTTTTTCTTTTCCAATGTGGCTACTAGAAAATTTAAGACTGCATTTGTGGCATGTTGTGAGGGTACCCAAGCAGCCACAGGGCAAGGCCATGCATAGGAGTTTCACTGAGGACCCCAGCTGAGGTTTTGGCCAATAGCTAGCATCAACTTCCAGACATGTGAGTGTGGGTCACCTTTTAGATGATTCCAGCTACCAGCCATCATGGAGCAGACACAAGTCATCCCCACTGTACCCTGTCCCAGTCCCTGACCCTAGGAATCCATTAACATAATAAAATGGTTGCTATTTAACATCATTAAGTTTGGGATGGTCTGTTACACAGCAGTGGTAACTATGACAACATTTTACAAGTATCTGTGAAGTGGCTTTGTCTTTTATTGGTCATCATGGAACCACTGGAAGGTCATGATGGTTGAAGGGGAGAGTCCTGGACCATAGCTGGTGTAACTCTTTGTTCTATTTATTAGTTTACACCTCTAGCAACCTGGGTGTTCCGTAAAGGTTAAGGTCTGTATCATGGTCATCCTTGTGTCCTCAATGCCCAGCACAGAAACTGGCCCAATGGAACAGCTGCCCTCACCAGGTGTTCACCAGGGGCTAGGCATGGAGCTGAGGGCTCTAGATGTGCAATTTTAGTTAATTCACGCAGCAACCCTGTCATGTAGGAATGACCACCCACTTTGCAGATAAGGCAACAAGGTTAGAGAAGTAAAGTGGGTTTGCTTGAGGTTCATCAGGTCGTGAGGGCAGAGCAGAAATTCCACCCCAGGGCTGTGCAGGTGGGTCCCATAGCCTACACCCTGAACCATCACGCACACAGCACAAGGAAGCCACCAGACAGATGGGCACGCTTATGTCTGGAATGGCTGGGCCACGGGGGAGAATGTCCTTTTGACAAATGTCACCAGCAGTCCCGGAACTCAGCTTTTAACCAACTCCTACTCATGAAAGTTTTGATAAGCCATTTCAAGACTGTTAGAGCCTCCCCGTGACAGTCTCTCTTCCCCTGGAAGAGAAAGTTTGCTGACAAAGAGAAATCCCTTAAGACCTACTGTCTATTCACATCTGAATTTCTAAGCTGTTCTAGCAAAACTTCATTAGGCTCTGAGTGTGGCAGAAGAGATAATGATCTGATCTCTCCCTCCCTTCACGACCCTCTTCACAGTCCCAACTGGAAACAGCAGAGGAAATTAGACGGCTCTAATCAGTGACTCAATAATTAGAGAAAAGGGGGAAAGGTTGGCACCACACTCATTCCAGATCATGGATACAGGTTTCAGCCTGTGACGAGTTTCCTTCCCACAGCAGGCTCACCGCTCTTTAAAGAAAGGGTACCCCTTCCAGGATCTGAGCGATGGCCCTCATTATGAAGGACCCTCTCCCGATGCCTCATATTTGTGTGCCAACCCTGGTGCTCCCCATGAGACCTGGATTAGACCCCGGGGGCTAGGACAGTGGAGAAAGACTCCTCCCTGCAGAACCTGGGACTCACATGCCCAACCTCCTCTCCTCAAGATGCTCTTCCAAAGAGAAGGTGGAACAGAGTGGGGTTTAAGGATAACCTCTAGGGTCACATTGCTGGGGCCAAATTCCAATATCACCATTTGGCCTTGGGAAGATTCCCCATTGCCGCCCCCCCCCCCAAACCTTTAATATCCCCACCTGGAAAACTGGAACCATAACAGAGGCCGTAGAGTGCTTGGTGGCTCCAACCACTGACTCTGAGGGTTTGACCCTGGCTGTGTGGCCTGCGGCAAATTGCTTAACCTCTCTCTGCCTCGATGTCCTCATCTGTAAAGTGGGCAGAGTAAAAATACCTACCTCATCAGGTTGCTATAGGATGAAGCGAGTTATGATGCATAAACCACTCACAACAGAGGCTTCACACCCCACGTGCCGTAAAGGGTTGGCTCTTATTAGTGAGCTTATATTGTCATGGGGAGAATGAGGTGAACGAGTTCCCGGGAAAGGCTTAGCACAGGGAAGAGGAGCATTTGATAGATGTTCATGGGTGTCGCTGTATTATTGTGGTTATTGTTGCTTCTCGGTCAGCCTTTGATCCTACTGAAAATTTCCTGTGGCTGAAGGAAGGAAATGAATGCAGTCATTGACTGTGTGATTAGGCAAGTAATGTCCTCAGAGATGGAGCTTGCAGTGTTCTTCTGGCACAGGATGCAAGGATGACAAAAAGCAGAGGGGGATGGAGAGGTCTGAAAGTCCTGCCCAAGGAGAAACGGCCGAAAGAACTGAAAATGTTTGGTCCAGAGAAGAGAAAACTGAAAAGAAGCATAAGATGCTATCTCCCAACAAGCAAAAGCTCATGAAATGTCACTTTCTATAGAGGTCTTCCCTGACCTCACCCCCAAAAAAGATCATCTCCGCATTATAAGCTCTCATGGATCCTTACGCCCCTCTCCTTCAGAGTGAGGCTCACCCCGGAGTTAAATCATTATTTACATACTTAGTTGTTGAATGTCTATCTCCCCCACCTAATCACGAACACTGTGAGATCAAGGACTGGGTAAGTCGCACTCACCACCACCATGGTCAAAATATTTTGCGGCAGGCCCCAGGGGAAATGAATGAAATGGGGAAAGAAGCAGCGGTCAGGAGGGAGAGAAGGAACACACCCTGAGAAGACTGGAGGGCAGAATTAAAACCAGAGAGTGTAAGCTGTGCCAGGAGGCCAGTCTGAGATTGGTCAAGGGAGAAACCGGCAGAACAGCCAGCCGTGAAAGGAGGCCGACTTTTTGGGGGGCATGAGCTCCCTGTCACTAAAGGCATTCAAGGCAGGCAGGTGTTAAGTTGCATTCTTCCATTTGGTGAACTGTGGCACCTTCTACATGCAGGGCAGGTTCTAAGTTGTGTCCTAGGACCACAAGGGGATCAGAAGTTGCTAAGAGCGTCCTAGACATGTGAGGTCACCTCAAAGTGCAAGGAAAACAAAGCCATTCAAAGACAGTTTGGTAGTGATAGATATGTTCACTGTCTTAATTCATGACATTGGTTTCCCGTGTGTATACATATGTCAAAACTCATCAAATTGTATACTTGAATCTGTGTAGTTTATTATATGTTGATTATACTCAGTGAAGTTCTTAAAATATACCATCTTTAAATGAAATGGAATGAGAGTAGGTGATACAAAGACCAGATGATACAAAGATGTTCAGGACACTAGTGTTAATAATAACAAAAACGGAAAGTACAACATAACCAAAAACCAGTGGTTATGCAAATCCACCATATCCACAGGAAGAAACTGGGTGTAGCTATTAGATGTGATATTTTCAAAAGTTAATTAATGACATGGCCAAAAAAGAAAATTGAGTGAAAGAAAAAGGGTATAAGACAATCTATACAATTTGATATTGTTTCTATTTTGTTTAAAATGTATAGAAAGAAAGGCCTTGGGATTATCATAATTAAAAGGTAATCCTTGAAAAAAAAAAAAGGTAATCCTGTGTTACTTGGGCAATTTTTAAAGCATTTAGGTGTTGAAAGGACCCACCATAAAATGTGACTATGAACAAGATTACGGGTGATTTGGGTTTGCTTTTTTTATTCTCTTCTTTATTTTACAGAATTTTTGCAAATAAATATGATTTGGGTGCCCAAAAGAGAAATAAATATTACTTTAGAACAATAAATAAAGGGTACATAAGGTGTTCTCCCCACACCACTTCTGTGGGGAGGGAGAATCCAGAGACATGTTAATGTCCAGGTAACCTTGGCCCCCTTGGAAGACAGAGCCTCCTTTTAACCTTTGTGGGCAGGGGTTGGGGGATGTGCTCTCTAGCGCACATGCCGATTGGATTAGGACCTGGTTCTGTTTTCCTCTAAGTAGATTATGATTTCTTGAACTTGCTCCAGTGGGTCCCGGAAATTCATCCCAGGACAGTCCTGCGGTTCATTTTCAGAGCTCACTGGAATATGTTTAAGCACGTAATAAATACATTTAAGCCTAATCAGATAAATCACTAAATCAGATCGTTATCTTGCAATTTGAAAACCAGACTCTGGCTCCAGATCCCAGGGGGAAGGAGGAATATGAAGAAATAGAAAGGCTTCTCCGCATCAGCAAGGTCACGTTCTTACCCGGGACCATCCAACACCAAAGGCAAAGATGTGCACCACCGCCCCGAACCCAAACATTCATCGGCCGCAGACTGGCCTCAAATTTGCAACAAAACTTGTCAGCAGACTGAAAAAGAAACATCTAGGTGCCCCTGGCGTTTAAGGCCTTTCAAGGAACACGAGTGCTAGAGTTCCAAATGCGGTTCATCTGGTCTACCTCCCTCCTCAAAGTGAAAGAACTTTCAAGTGCTCAGCCAAAACCACCAGAAGAGCCGACATCACCCTTTTCCAAGTCTGTAGATATATTATGGAGCTTTCGTTATGTCAAAGCCCTGTAAAGCTGAGGTTAAAAGGCAAGAACTTGAGAATCCCATAGGTCTAGGTCCAAATCCCAGCTCTTCCTCTGATCTGTAAGATCTTACAAAAGTGACTTCACCTCTCTGTTTCTCAAGTCTCTTCATCTATAAAATGGGGACAGTAAGAGCACCTACCTCATCACGCTGTTGGGAGGATTAAATGAGATAATGCGTATAAAGCACTTAGCACAATGCCTGGCACACAGTAATTTATCCATGTTAAATACAGTTATCGTCTGAATTACTTTCATAGAACTTCCTACCTAATATATTTTTTTATGTGGACATACAATTTTAAGCAGGGGAGCCACATGTTTTGATTTGGGATTATAAGAGATTAATCTGACTCCAAGTAGAGAAGACACTGGAGGGGAGCAAGTGTGAAAGCACGGAAACCAGATAGGAGGCTGCTGCAATCATCCAGGCAAAAGACTAGGGTTGTAGTGGTGAGAAGTGGGAATATTTGAGATACATTCTGGGGACAGAATTAACATGACCTGGGGACGTACAGCCTGTGAGGAGTGAGGGTAGGGCTGAAATCAGGATGACTCCCAGGTTGCCAGCTTGAACAACTACAGAGATGGTACTGCCACTTACAGGAAGGGCAATTTGAGAGGAAGATGAGCAAATTCAGTTTTAGGCACGTAGGAGCCAGAAACGTAGGAGTAAACCAGGAGAGTGTGCCTGCTTGGAAGCCAAGAGAAGAGAATGTTTCCAAAAGGAAGATGTGGCCAATGGTTGTATCTGCTACTGAGAGATTAAGTAAGAGGAGACATGTGTCTGATATGTAACAGGTTGTCCGTTAACGTTTGTTAGATGGTTGAATGGATGGGTACACAGATGAGTACCTGGGTGCATGGATGGATGTGCATGTGGATAATTGATGGATGCATAGATGGAGAAATGAGTTCATGGATGGGTGCATGGATGAATGGCTACACAGATGAGTGAATGGGTACACGGATGGATGGATGGGTGCATGAATATGTGCCTGGGTGCAGGACGGATGTGAACATGGATGATGGATGGGTACAGAGAGATATATGGATGTATGCAAGGATGCATGGATGCACATGGATGAATGAACAGGTGCATGGGCAGATGGGTACCTTCATGGGAGCATGGATGTAGTGGCCCCAGCCACAGAGAACTCTGGTTACTTCCTTAAGTCGGAACTACTTTCCTTCAACATACAACCTTTCCCTGTGCCTGAAGAACTCTTTTTTTAAAAAAAATTTATTTAATTTTGGCTGCGTTGTGTCTTTGTTGTTGCGTGCGGGCTTCCTCTAGTTGCGGTGCACAGGCTTCTCACTGCAGTGGCTTCTCTTGTCGCAGAGCACGGGCTCCAGGCGCACAGGCTTCAGTAGTTGTGACTCGCGGGCTCTAGAGTGCAGGCTCAGTAGTTGTGGCAAACGGGCTTAGTTGCTCCGCGGCATGTGGGATCTTCCAGGACCAGGGCTCGAACCCGTGCATCCTGCATTGGCAGGTGGATTCTTAACCACTGCGCCACCAGGGAAGCCCTGGAGAACTCTTTCTGCCACTTCCTCTCCCCTTGACATTCTTCAGATCTCAGTTCAAATGTTCCTCAGAGAAACCTTCACTGTCTCTTCTAACTAACACGGTTCTCTCACTACTTTCTTCACAGTGTTTGTCAGTTTCTCAAATCACCTCATTCCTTTGTTTAATGGTCTAGTGTCTGTCTCCTTCATTAGGTGGTTCTGTCCGCCACAAGGGCAGGGGCCTTGTTCATCATTTCTAAATCTCCAGCACTGAACAAAGTGTCTGGTGCGTAGAAGGGACTTGGTGCCTATAAAATAGATGGATGGGTAGATGAATAAATAGATGGATGGGTGGGTAAATATGATAGATGAGTAGATGGACAGATGAGTGGATGGATGGAAGATAGGTGAGTGGATGGAAGATGGACAGGTGGATGAACAGATGGGTGGACGAGTGGATGGATAGATGGGTGGATAGGTGGGTGGCAGTGTGACTGGGTGGCTGTATGAGTTAGTGGGTAGGTAAGTGAGTCAATGAATGAGTAGATAGATGGATGGATGGATGAATGGATATGGATGGATGGGTGGATATATGGATGGATGGAGCAAAGGGTAGAAAGATAGAAAGGAAAGAGGGTAAAAGAGAAGGAAGGAGGAAAAATTGGATGAATGAATGAATGAGTGAATGAATGCACCCACTCCCTTTTGACCCACACCTAGGACAACTGCCCCCTTAAGCAAGTCTCGCTCTGCCTCTGCTCAGTCACCAGCTGACAAAGCCCAGTGTGGCCGCAGAGGAGACACCCAACCCTCCCAGGTGCTAAGGGACTTAAATTCTCTCTTTGCAAAGACAATGGCAATCCTGCTCTGCAGCCTCAGCCAGAGCTGCGGCAACAACCTGTCCGCGGGGTTGACGTTAGCTTGTTCCTGTTTTATTGTCTTAGATAAGCAAGGCAGGGTCAGGCTACGGGGCACTGGGAAGGAGAAAAAGGAAGATTTTAAAAGACGAGGAGAAAAAAAACACTGGAATAGGCAAACAAACAACAAAAAGGCACTCTTAAAATACACTGCTTCTTAGGGAGGGGGTCAAGCCCCTTACTCTCAAAGTATTCAGAAGATGACAAGCAAGAGACACACGAAGTCTGAAAGGTGACCTCTGTGAAGCACTGCCTGACATTAGCAGAGGCAGGTATTAGCATTTGGCAAGATCTTTTTTAAAAATACACACACAGACACATACACACACATACACACACACACACAGAACTGGTTCAAGTATTAGGGCTCCCATGTCCTTACATTTTTTGTTTAAACACTTGTGGAAAGTAGTTCTCTCTTTTATAGATCTGTTCTTAGGAGCCCTGGACTGTACTTCTGACTTCAAAAGGCCATTACAAAGGATAGACAGAGGAGGAGGAAAGAGAATCAAGTCTGCCTTTTGAAAGGGAAAAAAGGAGACGGCGTACAGGTTCCTGAAGGTCTGAGGAAGAAAGACTGGACCTGAATGATCTTCGGTTAAAAAAAAAAAAAAAAAAAAGGAAATGCTAAACCGAATGCAGTCTGCCCCCTAGCTCTGCTGGGCTCTCCTCTCTACATGCGTCCACAAGCTGGACCCCTGCCTGGTAGACACACTCTGCTCCACAATAATCTCATCTATGTAGGGATGGGGCAGTGGTTACAACCTCAAGCACTGGAGTCTGTCACTTACAAATTGTGTCCTCTTGACAGGGGCTTAACTCTAAGCCTCAGTTTTCTCATCTGTTAAATGGAGATAATAATTGTAGTTACCAGGTAAGGTTGCTGTGAGGAATAAATTAAACACATCCATGCAAAGTGCCTGGAACAGAGCAAACAATCCACCAATGTTGGCTGTTATTATTACCATTGTTATTGATTATTCTTTTAATAAATATAAAGCACTTCATATATGTCAGTGCTGTATAACTCATTAAATTCTCATAACAACCCTATGAGGTAATAGTAGTACTCTTCTCATTTTGTGGAAGAGGCAACAGAGGCCCAGAGACGTTAAGTAACTTGCACAAGGTCGCACAGTTAGAGACCACAGTTAGACAGAACTGGTTCCCCAACCTCAGCTGACTGATTCCAAGGTCTGTGCTCTTAGCTCCTACATTATGCTTTAAGCATGACTCTTCCCCAGTTCAGTTTTACTAACCCTGGCCCAAGTCAGTATTTCTCATTACCTTTCCAAACTCTTGGCAAGATAAAATGCAGCAGAGATTCATATTGTTCCCATTTTACAGAGTGTAACAGTGAGGTGCAGAGCAGCTCGGGGCTCTCGTGTGAACTCTAGGAATTACCGTCAGAGTCTGTGAGGCCAGGACTGTGTGCTTCTTGCTCACTCTTAGATCCCCAGAGCCCAGCACAGTGCCTGACACAGCGGAAGCCCTCGGTAGGTGTCATCCTTCCCTTAAACAGTATTCCCCAAAGCCTGCTTCATGAGACACTGTGTCAACATATCCTCAGTGAAAACAGGGAGCCATAACCAAGTTTGGGTCGAATCCTGATGTTGTAAGTAAAATCACAGTACATAGCAACTTAGTATATACACCAAGAAGCCCTACAGGAAAGAAACCTGTTTGATTTTTGTTTTAAGTAAACACCTCTCAACATCCTTTAGAAAATGCTATCCCAGATAGTAATTTCATTACTGAACCATTTTATTGAGTGCTTATTGTTTGAGGCACTTGCTTTTTATTGTAGCTCATTAAATGATCACAGTAATCCTAAGAAGTGAGTACTATAATTACCCTATTTCACAGATGAGGAGGCCAAGATCTCTAAGCCCCTTTATCAAAGCAAATGTACAAGCCCTGGACCTCCCCTTGTGGCCAACCTGTCCCAAGTTACAAGGGCAGCCAGTGTCCAAGGTCAACTCGGCCCAATCTTGCCAACCCTAGGACATCTCAGCCCTGATCTCAGGCCTTCAAAGGGAATCCAGTATCCAGACCACATGGCTGTCCCTCTGGGACTTGCCCAGACACTCTATGGAATACACCAGACTGCAGGTTCTTCTACCCTGGCCAGCCTCCTAACTGCCATCTGTACTCTACTGTAAAATAGGAACTATGCCTTGGAGAATTCTACTGCTAACATTCTCACTGGCCGTGAAAAGAGAGGAGTAAATTCCAAAAGGATAAAGTATTTCTAAAGGGAGACATTTGAGATGGGTATAAAAATGGAAAGCCAGCCTAGATCCAGATCAGCCACCTCCAAAGCTAACTGCAGATGTGGTGACCTTGAGATACCCTTCAGAGTTATGAACCCCATCAACCACACACCACTCCTAAGCTGTGGCCTGGAGGTAATCGTAACAGAATAAAGACACAAAAGTCACCACTCCTGTCCTCAGAGTGCTGCCACATAGCCTCTCACCTATCTTACTAGTCTCATCTTTTCCCTTCATCACTCAAACCGTCCTCCAAGTTGACTTCCAACTCGCTGAGCTGATCACGCTTTATCACAATCACAGACCTCACTATAGGCTGTTCCCATGACTGGGAGGTCACGGTCCCCCGGCCGTTTGGGAAACTTTCTATTTTTATACCCATCTCAAATGTCTCCTTGCTATGAAGGTTTCTCTAGCTTTCTCCTGCACTCAGCCTCCAAAACACTGCCTGTTTCCTCTTTCCTGTCACCACTGCGGCAGACACAGCCCTCTGTTTGTATCTTACTGCATTGCAATAATTCCTTAAAGACAAGAAACACCCCTTGTACCTAACAGGAGGCTTGGCCCCAAAAAAGTGCTCCTAAATGCTTGGTGAATCAATAAATGAACAAGCGTACTCGTTCACAAGCACACACAGCAGAAAAAAATGAAAAACCATAAAGGCGCACAGTCAAGGACTAGAACAGAGATTGACAAATTTTTTCTGTAAAGGACAAGATAGTAAAATACTTTGACTTGTGAATACAGTCTCTTGCAACTACTCAACTCTGCCATTGTAATGCAAAAGCAGCCACAGACAGTACATAAGTGAATAGGTATAGCTGTGATCTAATAACATTTTATTTTAAAAAGCAGGCAGCTGGCCAGATTTGGCCTACGGGCCATAGTTTGCCAGTCCCTGCACTAGGTTATTTAATACATCTCAAAATGGCATAAAGGAGATAGGCTCATTCTTAACAAGTCTTCCTCTATTTTCCCCAAAGACAGTTGGCCAGGCTAGAATAGAGAAGGAAAGGACGGAAGGAGGGAGGGAGGAAGGAAGAAAGGGAGGCAGGGGGTGGATACGCCACCTCCTAAAGCCTGAATGGTTTCTGGATGATTAAAAAGATTTTCTCAGAACACTCTCAGACCTCAAGCTTCAAACCCTTGCGGCAGACACGGGAGGAACAAAACCTACGTAAGCTACAAGATAATGACAGATTCCTCTAAAGAGACAGATATGACTTCAGCTACACACTTCAGATACCAGACGATGTGGTGCTGTTTGGATTTTATTACAATCTTTATTGTTATTGTTACTAATACTGTCGTTTCTATTGATAAATTCTGACCTAACCGACATCTTGGGAAACAAAGAAAACATTAGAGAAAATTAGCTCAAGGGAAAAACCAAACTCAAAGGAAATTTAATTAAATAAATAGATTTTCTTGACTGTAAAAGAAAAGAGATGTGACATGTCCCAAAAATCTAACTTCCTCCCAGGTCCGTCTCCCAGGGGACTGGCAGAGCGTGAAAAATCCAAGCACTTCCCCCAGAGCAGGAAACGCCCTGATATTATTATCAATACGCCCCGGCCACATTAAATCATGCCCGTTCAGGCAGAACTTGTTCATTTTGCTCTTTCCCCTTCCCCAAAAAACGCATTTGAAAAGAAAGTTTGGGTTATTACTCAGCTCTTTCTTCTTCCGTCCTGCTCTCTGCCTGATGCTCTCTCTCCACCAGCATCGGCATTTCTTTCCTTGGATGAGGAGTTTCATGCAAGCATCACACTGGCAGAAACCATCCAATTTGGCCCATCTCGATAGAGGCAGAGGAGGGGCAAGCCCAGGACCCCTCTTCTCTGCCTCTCTGAGAACTGGACCAATAGGCTTTGGCAGCTGTACCTCTTTCTTTGTCCATAAATTGGGGCCATGAACCCCAGGCACTTAATTCGCACGGAAGACAGGGTGGGGAAATGGAGTGGCACTGAGAGAGAAGTAAAATAATCCTTGCAGGACTCCCGGGAGCATTTAACGGGATCAGAGAGGTGGAGAAACCTAACAGTAACAATAATTATTGGCCAATAATATAATAGTAATAGCAAGGCCCCATGGGAACGCCATGCCAGGCACTGGGCTTTGCATATTATATCTCATTTAATCCTCACAACAAGCCAAGGAGAGACAACTATTATCTGAATTTTCAGGCCAGGAAATGATGGCTCACAGATGAAATGACTTACCCAAGGCCACAAAGCTGGGACCTCTCCCCCAGTACTGGGCACAGGGAGGTTTCTGATAAACGCCGGTTAAAGCTGAATGCAGGAGTGAACTATATACTAAAACATCATCCAACCTCTCCAACCAGGCTCTACTTTCCAGGATGGGCCATCAAAGACATTTGAGTATTTTTTTGTAACATTTGTATTGTGTCTGCCTGCATATGTTTGGGGGCAACCAACCAGAGCTCTGGGGAACTTATTTCAAGGGAGATTCCACCTCTTCTTTGCTAATGGCCCCAGATAAAGCCGGCACTTCAGACCCAGCCATCCTCAGTAAAAGTGACCACCCCTCCAACTGTAGGTATTAGACAGCTTGCAAAGCCCTTCCTGGATGTCACCTGGTTTGACCCTCACCGACACCTGGGCAGGTGAGGAGAAGGAGAATTCCGATTCTCTTTTTTAAAGAGAGAAAGTGAGGCTTGAGTGATGTGACCCAGGAAGTAGGCCGGGGATTCAAGGAATGCCTCGGGTCTCAATCCGGGGTGCTCTGTTCTGAGCTGTTTTTCTGCTGTGGGGGGACTTTGCCCCAGCCCATGTCTGTGAGGAGTCTGGTATGTCAGAGAGAGAGAAGCAGCCAGTGGCTGTAGGACCCAGGGATGTTCTCTGGCACGAGAGGCATCACTCCGGCAATGCAGGTGCAAGATGCAGAGCAGACGAGCAGTGGTATCGACGCTGACCTGTGTCCCCGCTCGCCTTGCTGGCCCCCCAGCCCGAGTCCCTGCCTGCTCCTCTGGACCTTCTCCATCTCCATTGCTAGCCATCAATTGCTCCAGGCTCCCGTAGTCCTTTCAAGTCCACGGCCTCAACCGCTCCATGCAGACGGAGACACTGATGCTCGGAGAAGCAGACCAACTTCCCAAGGTCACAAGAAGGTAAGTTGCAGGAGCCCAGCCTTTGAAACCAGGACCATGTGACAGCAGAGCCAATGCTTAGTGGAATGACACCTGTTTTGTGGAAAAGTCTCCCCCACTTCCTTCCTTTTCCCCTCCCCCTGAGCAGAGCCCACACGGAATGCCCAGCATGTTCCTGGGATCACCTGGGCTGCTGGCACTGAGGAACAGTGCCCTTCAGACCTCGAAACTGGTCCATGTCGGTTGAAATTGGAGCTCAGCGCACCAGGAAGCAGACAACTGTGATCCCCCCCTCACTGCACCAAACCCCAGGTCTCCCCTTTACCTGATGTTTCATTTAAAGAAACTTTCCCAGGCAGCAGCCATGCTTACCTACCCCCGAGAAACCTCTGTTTGAGCCAGGTCACTAGCAATAATAGCACAAGTAACAACTCCCATGTATTTACTGAGCACATACTGTATGCCAGGGCTGGGCCACAAGCCTTTAGATGCATCACCTCACTGCTCCTCAAACCTGCCTTTTAGAGAAAACACAGGTACTGTTACTCTATTCCTATTAAAGAGAACCAGAGAAGTCAGGGCAGCAGCTGCCTGACCTCAAAGAGCAGGACTCGCCTTCAGGCTGCAGGCCTCATCCCCGCCCCACCCCCCCACGTCACCTCACCCCTCCCTCCCTCTCACGTACCACTTCCTCCAGGACCAGCCATGCACAACCTGGTCACGGGCTCTGCTCCAGTCGACTCCCAGGGCATCAAACCACCCACCGGCGATACCTGGGCCAACAGGTCACTGTCACCCAACGAGTTCATGTTCCTCAAAACTCACGTCTAAGCAGACCTGACCGAGTCCAGGTGGCCTTGGCCGAGCGACTTCTGTAGAGCACCTGCGTTCTCAATCAATGCCCCTCCCTTCCTGTCTCTCCTCAGGGCCTGGGGTGTGGCATAAAGCAGTGGTTACATGCCAAACTCCCAAGTGCAAGGCCAGCTTCGTGACTTGCCAATGCTGTGCAGCCTTGGTTAAATTCATCCACCTCTCTGAACTCCACCTCCTCCCTTTTCACAGGGCAGCCCTGACCTTACACAGTTGTTACAAGGATAACACATCATGGAAAATCCTTTCACATGGTGTGTCTAGCACATCGTAAGTATGGAGCAACGCCTTGGACACAATAGGAAAGAGCAAACATCTATGCAGAGAGAGACACCCGAGGCATGGGGGCATTTTAAATCCCCCCTTTCCACATTCATTGGCAGCATGAATATTTGGAAAACTTCACTGGACACCAAGCCCTTCCTTCATAACGAAACCTCTAATCTCTTCTGTCCCAACCTTTTCTGGCCCAAACCTGATGTCATAGTTTCCCTTTGCCAAAAGCCCAGTGTCTCCTCATAAAATTGGCATCACCCAGGAAACTGAAAGGCCTTGCCAAATAAAGCCCATGGTCAGGGCTTAGGAGGAATTTAACTCAAAATCCTCTTTCACCTTCTGGTCATGGGTACAAGGATCAAAGGAAAGTAGATGGAGCTGGGTCAGGTCCTGGCATTTTCTGTACGTACAACATCCTTCTTTCCAAAAACAGAACATGCACATGACTGACTTTGGCACTGAAAGTCTTCAGGCAGCTTTCACGACACAAAATGGTCCAGAAAGATACTGCCCCCAAAATGGTCCAAAAAGATATTGGAAAAAAAAAAAAAAATTTTTTTTTTTGAGCTAGGATGATTTGACAGAAAAACAAAACAAAAACACCCTGAGCAGATTTAAGAGTTGGCATTTGGTGGGCAATAAAACAAAATAATCAACACAGGAAGCCAGCGAAGAAGCCCAAACACAGCCTGTCATCCTCGGAACTCAGTGTCGCTGTTCCTTCCTCTAGAAAGTTCCCGGAACTCGCTGGGGCTGCGTTCGGCCCCTCCCCCGGGGTTCTCCCAGCCCCCGAGCTTCCCTGAGTGATGACAGAGAAGATAATCAGACTAATACCCGGTAGCGAGCACATCCAGAGCTCAGAGCAAATAATGGGAAGAAGCCAGTCCCAGAAAGAGTGTCACAGGCAGAAGAGATGAGTACAAAGACGGGAACTACTTCTTATGTTCAAAGAATCCCCAGAAGGTGTCTCTGAGCTGATACGGGCATCAATGCAAGAATAACAATCACAGCCGGAAGCCACGGTGTGAACTGTACAGCTGTCGGTGAGGGTGGGGACGTGGTTACTGCCGTCAGCTCACTGGCCCAGCATGAAGGTCAAACCTGAGACACAGAAGCACGGGGGAAGGGTTTATTGCCCGTCCGTCCTGTCCCCAGGCTCAGGGAGGCCAAGTGGCTGGTCCAGGCTCTCCCGGCTGAAGAGGTCAGGGCATGGAGAGCTGTTTACCTGCAAAAGTGATGGAAGTTTTAACTAGGTCCCTGGGGAGAGAGGGAAGAGTTATGCATGTGAGAGTGAGCGCGCCTGCGTGCGTGTGTGTGCGTGTGCGTGCGTGTGTGCGTGTGTGTGTGTGTCTGTGCTGGAGGGAGGATGGTACATCAAGGCTCCTAGCTTTCATCTGGTTCCTTGAGAATTTGACTAAAGACCCCTGGGAAAACGACACTCTGGGCATGATAAGCCAAAGTCCAACTCAGTTACGGGTTTCTGTGCTTTTATAGACCCTCGGTCTTCACAAACCTTCCTGGCTTCCGTCTGGCCTCGGAATACTTCACTTGTCATCATCGTTGTCATCCTCATCATCACCATCCAAGCAGGTGCACCAGCAGCTGGGCGAAGCCTGCAGCGCCTTGCAGAAGTCCAGACGGTGGTTCTCCACCGGGCACACCTCAGGATGCCTGGAGGCATTTCTGATTTCACGGTGGAGGCGGGCGTGGGGGACGGATGCTGCTGGCATCAAAGCTACTGGTATAGCAGGATGCTGCTAAACAGCCTACAATGCACAGGACAGCCCGACCACAAAGAAGCGTCAACAGTGCCAAGGCGGAGAACTCCTGAGCTGCCCCTTACATGCTATCATTGAGGAGCCCAAGAAAACCTCCTGCCTGGGGCCTGAGATGTGGTGACCCTGACATCCGATGGGATTAACGATGATCATTGTTTTTAAGCACATCACCCCCACCCCGTACCCGGAGACAGTCCACAGTGAGGAAGGACCCCGTGGAAATCGACGGATCCCCCGCCGAAAAGCCCTTTAGTCCAGAATCTTGCTCCCTTTGGGGAAATAAATATAGTCCTACGGTTCTATAAAAGATGATGGAAACTTTTCCAACCTGTCAAATGTATTAAAGGAAGGCTGTGATGAGTTGTTATCTTTTTTCTGCTCCAAAATCATAAAAGGGCTGCACTGCCCGTCCCCCATCCACGGCGCAGTAGCTCTGGAAAATTGGGGGGCTTCACCGAAGTCCTGGCATGACCTCGGCTGCCCACGCCCATTGGGGAGTAGGCTTTACCAGCTCTGGGGCCCTCGGACCATTCCGCTCTGGAGGAGTCTGCCTTCGAGAAGCAGGCTGGAGGCAGAACTGGGGAGCAGAGAGAGAGAGACCTTTGGCTTGGCCCATTCACTTGGTTCATCTGATTCCCAGTTCACTCCAGCCAAAAGGACCAAAGCGCGGCTCTGCTCAGGTAGCAGAGGTAGCCCGACACGGGGGACATACATCATCTCATCTGCTCCGTGCATCAACCGTGAGACGGCCAGGCACTTTCATGCCTGTTTCAAAGGCAGAGGCTCTGACAGGGAAGGGGCTGAACCAGCTTCCCTACAGTCCAGTGGCCCAGCCAGGATGCACATGCCGTTCTCAGAACTCACACCCCCTCCCAACTGTGCCACAAACTGGCCGGGCCGGCTGCAAGAAGAACCCAGGAGCTCAGCCCCTTGCCAACTGTAGCCTATGTCTTTTTTATCTCTGTGCCCCAGTGCCGGGCACGTGGCGAAGGCCAAGATGGTGATTTCAATCAAAGCACGTCCTGCTGCTTCTCACAGCCGTCCTGTTGACAGCCTCCAGGAGGCCCCCACGCGGCTGGAGTTACCCCATGTCTGGCCCCATGCTCTTCCAGACGTCTCCCAAGGGAATGAAGCCACTGTCCCTTCCGAGCGCCTTTCGCGTCTCCACTAGTCATTATTTGAAGGCTACGTTTCAAGCTTCCTCCTTTACAGATCATCATCTTCTCTTAACTGGTTTCTCGGTGTAGCAGGCAGACGGAGGTAAGAGCTTCGGTGACATGAGTGCTGTGACAGCAAGACCCCCATCTGAGCAGACTGGAGGCAGGCAGGAACCAGGAGCTGCTCCGATGCTATGCAGCTCATGTAAGGCCAGCCAGGAAAAGAGACAGGTTCCCCCTGGTTCTCAGCCTGACCAGATGCTCCCTCTATAACAGGGAATTCAGCCTACATTGTTCCCTGCCGTAGATGGGTCAAGCCCTTCTCCTCTCAGGAACTCCTTTTTCCCTATTTGAAAGTTGAGGTGATTAGACCGAGCTTCCTTCCAGTTTGCACCTTAATGTAGATCTTTTTTTTCTGGGGCACTTGAGCAAATTCTTTGGCGTCTCAGCTAAAGGAAGATTATCAGGCAGCGCCCCCTGGTGGTCGTCAAGAATCATCACATAGTGGCCCCAGTCAGATGGCGTCCAAGGCAATAAACACTGGGAGGAAAAAGCATCCAAGTGTTTGTAGCCAACCAGCTATTTGACCCCAACTTTTTCCAGCAAGGAGCCTAGGGTTTAGAGCAAAAATACAGCCTGCCACTCAGTCCCTCCGCCTTCCACGACAATGAAGGCAGAAGGTCTTTAGACGTTAGAGCTTGAAAAACAATCTGTCACCATCACCCAGGCTGTCCTGGTATCCGATTACAAAGCTTGTCCGCCTCATTTGTCCTCCACAAAGTACCAGACGGAGAAGGGAAAAACAAAAGCGCTAAAGTAAGAAGATGATCAGATGATGGGGCTAGACCGACCTCTGTTCCCAAGGACAGGGCTGAGGTGGGGGGTGGGACACATCAACAGGTCTGTGTTGGGAGGCATTTCGGGTTTCCTTTTCCAAGTAGGAGTGGAGGCAGCAGGGAGATCTGAAGTGCAGGCACCCCCGAATTCAGGATCCTATTGGGATGGTGTGACACGTTCCCCAAAGAGAACCACAGATCCCCCTAAATGAGAGTGACCCTCCAGGGGCACCATCCAGGCAGCACTCAAGAGATAATGAGATGTGATCCCCATCCCCCAAAAAACTCACAATCTGTTGGGAAACGGACAAGAAAAGTCGGTACATGGGACACTGCAAGAAACACTAGAAAGCGCGTGTTTCTAGTGAGTCCGGCATGGGTTTGAGTGCAGGCTCTACCCTGTAGCAGCTGTGTGACCCCGAGCAAGTTACTTAATCTCTCTGGGGCCTGTCCATCCTCCCTGCCTTTACTTTCTTCCCCTGAGGATTTAGTGTAGTAGGTGCTCAATAAAGGGCAACTCCAGGTAATGCTGTACCACTGTGCAAATAGTAACTCACCCTCATCGAAGAGCTCTCCACGGTCAATGTCCCCCAGTCTCATCGTGTACTTATTTCCCTCCTCCCAGAGGAAGTCCTTCTTAACATCAGACTGAGATCTCTCCTGCCTTAGAGCATCTGTGTATTTGTTTTAGCCAACACTCAGTATTTCTTGCTTGGTCTTTTACAACAAGGGTCAGCAAAACTTTTTCTGTATAAAGCCAGGTAGTAAGTATTTTAGGCTTTCTGGGCCATACGGTCTCGGTTCTGCTGTTGCTATGTGAAAACAGCCATAAACAATATAATACGTTGTCAACAAAAAATTAATCCATCCATCTAAGAAAGAAATAGAAAATTTTATTCGAGCCAAATTGAGGATTATAACACAGGAATGGCATCTTGGAAAGCTCCAAGAACTGTTATTCCCATTAGAAGTCAAGGTGCAGTTATATAAGTTTTTGAGACAGAGGGCTGTACATTAAATGACATACTGTTGACAGTGTACACAACCCACATCTAAGCGCCATCGTGGCCTCTTAACAAGATCAAAAAGGAATGTTATCTTTAATTTTTTATATTTAAATTTTTCTTGTCTTGCCATTAAATGCGAATTTTATTTCACAATGTCAACAAATGGGTATGGCAGTGTTCCAATAAAACTTTATTTTCAAAAGCGGGCAGAGGGCCTTATTTGGCCGGTGGGCTATACTTCGCTGACCCCTGATTTAGAGAGAATTCTCTCTCATTATCTGTTTGTTATCTCCACCACACAAGCCAACCAGTGATATAGACAGAAACTACTCTATTTCTCACTTCTCTCTCCTGGGGCAAATCTAGAAATGCTTCAACCTCCCCCTCAATGATACTTCTGCTACTGTGCTAAGTACTCTATAGAAAACAAAAGAAGCAAAAACAAAAACAAGAGTTTGTGGTCAGCCCGAGCTCAAATCCTGGCACCCTACAATTCACTGCACGTGACCTTGGGTCACTAGGCTCACCTCCCTGCACCTTAGTTCTCTTATCTGAAAACTGGGGACTACAACAGTTCCTATCTCATGGGCAAGTTCTGAAGACTGAGTGAAGTTACCCTTAAAATCAGCTTAGAACAGTACCTGATACAGAGCATACTTTTAATAATTAATTGTTATTTTTGTGATGGCTCCTGCTATCCAGGAATTTCTTATCTGATATGGGAGATTTATATATCAGAACAACTACAAGAGAACTGCAGGATGAATAACACAAGAGTGGAGCAGGGGCAATCTAGGCAGCCTTCCCGGCAGTGGTGGCATTTAAGTTGCATTTTAGAGCATCGTCAAGAATTGTCTAAGCCACAGGGAATTTAACTTCAGGAAGATGCAGCAGGAAGTTTGCCCTTTTGAACAGGTGCAAAGAAGGGGGTTAATCAATGAGGAAATCATAGAAATAACAAAAGGGGTGGGTACAGAAAAAGGTAAACAAATTGGGCTCATGGAAGATTTTTTTCCTTCTAATTTTTTGTTCGTTTAAATTACATCATTGCTTGTTCCTTGCCCAGAAAGATAGAAAGTGCAGATAAGCAAAACAGAAATAACGTCACCTTACTCCAAAAACAACTATGGTAAATATCCAAGTGTATTTCCTTCTAGACTTTTTCTTCCTATGGATCCATCTTTAAAATACTAACTAGCATGCAAATTATGGTCAAAACAAAGTCTTTTTTTTTTCCTTCCCCAAACAATAGACTGGATACTTCTCATATAAGATTGTAAGTCAGTAATCAGGAAAATAAGTAAACAATGCAAAAAAAAAAAAAAAAACTGAGTGAAAAGTGTGACTATTATGAACTGGACCCCTCTTGTAGTTTCCAGCAATGCAGTGTCACAATGTTGGGACATTTTAGGGGGAGGGGAAAATAACTTGGTTCAAATAACAATACAAGGTAATAACATTTTTCTCCATCCTCCCTGCCCTTCCTGCTTTCCTCCTGCACATTTACTGAACTTTCAAACACATTCATATGGCCAAGGACGCCTCCCATTCTCTCTTAGGACCACGGCTGAGAAGGGCAGAAACAGTCACCAAGAAAGGCTCAACCCTGCCAGGAGAAGGAAGAGCCTCCCTGGACTCAGAAGCAGATCAAGGGGCTTCTGAGCTTTCCCAGCCACACCCAGCTTGGGGCAGCTCCCGGCTCTCTAGTTTGAGGATCCCATGTGGAGGGGAAACATGGCCACCACCATCATCCCCCAACAGCATACAGCAGAAAGGGATCTGCGCTGAGAATCAGGAATGGGACATTGCAGTTCCAATTCCAGCTCTGTGGGACCGTGGGAGGGTCAAAGTGACCTTCTTTTGGCCTCAGTTTTCTCACCTGTGAAATGTGTACTCATCTGCCCACCACTTACAGGGTTGTGAGTATCAAATGGGGTCATCTGTATGCAGGTACTTCCTACAACAGAAGGTGCTCTGTCAACAGGTGATATTGCTGTTACTTGGTAGTTACATCCAGGCTTTAAGTAATTTCTTTTGATCTCAAGCTCTCTTTTAAGCTGCTACATCCCTGCAACACCCCCATAGGGCAACCACTTCAGCGGAGATAGATGGACCTCCCAGAGTTAAGGGGAAAGCTGTCCCCACCTCTCTCTCTCGCTCTCTGGTTTTTTATTTATTTATTTATTTTGGCCATGCCACACAGCTTGTGGGATCTTAGTCCCCTGACCAGGGATTGAACCCGGGTCCTTGGCAGTGAGAGTGTGGAGTCCTAACCACCGGACCGCCAGGGAACTCCCCCCACCTCTCTTTAATGAGGGAGCCTCGGCTCGACAGGAGTAGATGGACCCAGGTTCAAACCCTGCCTCTGGTACTTAGTTGCTTTGTGACTCTGAGCTTCAGTTTTCTAACCAGAAAATAGAAATAATAATCACGTGGACCTCATGAGGTTGTTGAAAGGATTAAATAAGCCAGCGCTGCATGTCAATTACCCGGGACAGCTCTTGGCCCGGTAAGAACTCAGTATGTGCTGTTAGCATTATCATGGACCACCACTCATTCAATCATTCAATAACTACTCTTTACACTCTAGTTCTGAGCCAGGCCCTGGGACAATTCCGGCACAGTGGCTCTCAAAATGTAGTCCCCGTGCCAGGAGCAGAAGCATCACCTGGGAACTTGTGAAAAATGCAATTCCTAGGTGCTGACCTGGACCGGTTGAAACGGGAACTCTGGGAGTGGAGCTCTCTGGAGGATTCTGATGCACATCCAGGTCTGAGAACCACTGTTCTAGTGAGAAGGGGTAAAGAAACAAACATTCAAAACGAAATCATTGTATTTGTGATAGGGACCATGAAGAAATGAGTGAGTGACTGAGAGGAAGGTGGGATCAGGAGAAGGTCTCATTTGAGCTGAGACCAAAATGACAAGGAACCAGCCAGAGGAAGATTGGAACAGCACATTCCAGGCAGAAAGAAGGACCCGTGCAAAGGCCCTGAGGCAGGCCTTTCAAGGAAAAGCAGGAAGGCCAGGGTAGCTGGGTGTGAAGACATCAGGAGCCTGGGAGAAGGAGCTGGGATCTGATTCTAAGCTGTAACAGTCCACCTGGGTCTGACTTGGCTGATCGGGTGTAGTGCACATGGAACCCACAATCCTCAAACAGTTCAGCCCCTGCAGACCATATGGTACAAGTTCAGCGTCAGTTTTGTGCCCAATTCTGCTCAGCACCTGCTGGGTGCAACCACGGTGCTGATCAGAGATGACAGCGGGGAGCCGTGCTCTCTTTGTTCTCATTGGGGCGGGACGGGGGTCGGGGTGTGTGTGTGTGGTGGTTCCACAAAAGCCAGAGCTGGCTGTGTGAAGCGGCAGGTGGGCTAGACAGAGGGGCCAGAATGCGGCCCACAAGAAAGCAGAAATAGAGGCTGTATCGGGAAGGGCAGCTTAAGCCCTGGACTGGGTGCTGACCTGGGGCTCTGCTTCTGGGGCTGTAAGATAAAGGCGGGTGTGCGGGGCGGGGGGTGGCGGGGGGGATGTCCTGTGTCCCAGGAAGCAGCCAGAGGCTTGTGGGGAAAATACACTGTTTCAGGTTCAGCTTGGGGGGGAAGGGCTGGGGTGAGGTGGGGGGCAGTGTGCAGGAGGAAGCTGACTTAAAAGAATAATAAGGATGGGGCTTCCCTGTTGGCGCAGTGGGTAGGAATCCGCCTGCAGGGGACACGGGTTCGAGCCCTGGTCTGGGAAGATCCCACATGCCATGGAGCAACTAAGCCTGTGCGCCACAACTACTGAGCCTGCGCTCTAGAGCCCGCAAGCCACAACCACTGAGCATGCGTGCCACAACTACTGAAGCCCACGCGCCTAGAGCCCGTGCTCCGCGACAGAAGAAGCCACTGCAATGAGAAGCCCGCGCACCGCAATGAAGAGTAGCCCCCGCTCGCTGCAACTAGAGAAAGCCTGCGCGCAGCAACGAAGCCCCAACACAGCCATAAATAAATAAATAAATAAGGATAATCATAGCTATCATATATTAAGCACTTGATTTGCCAGACATCAGGCTAAGTGTTTATATTAACTCTTTTCTTGCAACCACGCCATGAGGAAAATATTATCAGCATGCCCATTTTGCAGATGAGGAAAGTGAGGTAGAGTTAAATAGATAGGGTTGAGGCCGACCCCAAGGGAAGCAGAACTAAGATGAAGGAGGAGGGAGAGAGACTCACTGATGGATTGAACTTTGCCTAAAGCCAGCTCCATCCATCTCTGCCTTATGAGTGACGTGAAATCAAATCAAGACGATTCCCTTCTTAAAACCCCCTCCAACAGCCTCCCATTCCGCTTTTCCTGCCATGGCTCCGAGGCTCCCCAGGAGCTGGTCCCCGCCTGCATCTCCACCTGCACCTTCTCCCTGCCACCCCCGCTCCCCGCACTGTACTAGCCTACTGTTGACTTGGCTAGGCTGGCACCACGTTTCCGGAATCCTGTTCTCCGTGGTTTCAGGTCAGAGTTGGCCAAAAGTGAACACATACCATATCAGGGCAGAGAAAGTGAAGCAGCAGCCATCTTGCTCTGAAGGGTGGCAAGGGCAGCAGGCGGCAGGTGCGGAAGATGGAGTTCATCCTCCATCTTCCCTGCTCCACGGCCAACTTTCCTTCCTGACGTGGACCCTGGTGACCAACGGTGGCCTCAGGTCCACCACCTGACACTTCCTGCAAACTCACAGAGGCGATAGCTCCAAAGAACCAATAACCTTCCACTGGCATCTACACCAGCCCCTCTTCATGGTCCCCCTGCAACAACTGGACATGCTGCTTCCAGAAGTTCCCAACAACCCAGGCTGGCTTCCCTTATCAGGGCAGGTTAGAGACTTTGCTCTGAACCTCCAGTTGGTCCTTTCAAACTGTTACTTCCCCAGCTCCTCCTGGTGTTGTATAAGGTCTGCGCTCCGATGATAAGTTCTTTTTCCATTACCCTCGAGTTGTTCTGCTCCCTGACTGACCCCTCACTGATAGAGTCACCAGCAAAAGCAATACTGTACCTGTTCCAGGACCAGCTTCTAAGGCAACTGGTGGCTTCCAATTCCTGCCTCTTGGAATGTTCACTCCAACATAAGAAGCCCAAGCCACACGCAACATGTGGGTGCCCCATAAACAGCCCAGGTTGAACTCCCATCCAACAAGCTGTGTCAACTGCCATCCATGCACGTGTACCATCTTGAATGTTCCAGCCCAGTCAAGCCCGTAGCACGCAACCAAAGAACCACCCAGCCGAGCCCAGCCAACCAGAGAATCATGAAAGATACCAATGTAGGTGCTGTTTTGAGCCATTAAATTGTGGAGTAGATTGTTACATAGGAACGGGTTATCCGAACACGCCCCGCGGTTCAGCCGCGTGGGTCTTCTTTCTGCTTCCTAACAGTGCTTTCGAGATTTGATGGCCTGTTTCTTCTGCTCAAAATGTTCTTCCCCCCCGTCTTCTCATATCTGTATCTTCTTGCCATTCAAAGCTTAGTTTAAATGTCACCTCCGCAGAGAGGCCCACTGTCATGGTCAGTTCAATATGTCAACGTGGCTAAGGCACAGTCCCCAGTAATTCAAGCAATTATTAATTTATATTCCTGCTGTGAAGGTATTTTGTAGATGTGACGAAAGTCCACAGTCAGTTGGCTGTAAGTAAGGGAGATTACCCTTGATAATCTGGAAGGGCTGACTCAAGCCACTGAAAGGCGCTAAGAGCAGAACTAAGGCTTCCCTGAAGAAAAGGAAACTCTGCCCATGGACAGCAACCTCAGCTCATGCCCAATCGTTCCAGCTCACCCTTCCTGACCGCCTACCCCACGGATTTCAGACCTACCCAGCCAGTCACCACAATCACATAAACCACATCCTTGCAATGAATCTCTTAATATATTTATTCTACCGGTTCTGCTTCTCTGGTAGAGCTCTGACTGACCCTCCCTCTGTGGCCACCCCATCAAAGCCGGCCACCTAGCCACCATCGTTATCACCCGATTTTAATTCTCCACATAAAACTGATCACCGTTTGTTATTTCTCTTGTGGACTGTTTCTCTCGACATATTCTAGAAAAGTGCTGTCCAACAGAACTTTCTGTGGTGATGGAAACGACCTAGAACCGTGCTGTGCCAGTAGGGTAGCCACTAGACACAGGTGGCTATAGATCACTTGAAGTGGGGCTCATGCCATGGAAGAAGTGAAATTTTAATTTTATTTCACTTCAATGAACATAAGTTTAATTCACCACATGAGTCTAGTGGCCGCCATATTGGACAGCTCGGGTCTGGAACACAAGGTCCACGGGAGCTGGCTGGCCTTGCCCGCCACTATGTCCCTAGTCCCCCACCGAGACCGAAACAAAGGCTGTTCAATCGAAATTTATAGTGAATGAATGAGCTGTGTCTGCGGAAGGGTTTCTGTCGCTTGCAATCAGGAGTCCTAACGCGGAGTCTCGCTGTGTAAGGGATTCCTGAGAACCCACAGAACGGGACGCTGGAGAACGGGGGAGGACGTGGTGCTGGAACACACCAGACACGGCGGCTCTTCCGCCGCCACCCAGCCCAGCCCTCCCGAAGTTAGAAGCAACAGGAACAATAGGGCAATCAAGACGGTTCCTACTCTTTGTTCCCATGGAAGGAAGGCTAGAGTGGAAGGCGGGGTTCTGGTGGGCTTCATTCAATACCCAAACTGAGGAGATACCAGAGAGCATCTGAGGCTGTCCTATTTCGGGGCCACTCTGCATCCTGTTTTCCTCCTGGCTGCCAGTTCCCTGCCCCTCCACCCACCCCCGAAACTCAAAAGGAGGAGCTGGAGGGGGGATCAACAAAGCAAGCTCCCGGGACACCTGTCTGCCAGTGGCACCCTGGGGTCCTCTTACGCTTCCTGGCATCTCACTCCAAGCCACCCACCCACCCACTCTGCAGCCAGGGTGTTTGTTTGAAAACTGGACAAGTAATCCAGGCATCTTCTATTCAAAACCCTGCCATGCAAGCTCTGGGCCATGGCCCACCGTGGCGGCTGGCCCTGCCCCCTGTCTGATGCCAGCTCCCACCTCTCTGCCCAGCATTCCCAGTGGGCCAGCCACACTGGTCTCTCCACGCCTGGGATGCTCCGAGCTCCCTTGCGGAAGCAATGCACTTCGATGTGCTCCCACCACCCCCCGGTCATTAGGAGACCTCCCCCTTCCTCCTCTTGGTCTCAGCTCTACCCTGAAGCCCCAAGAAAGTCATCAGGCCCTGGAACCCAGCACAGTCCCAGATGAGCAGTGAGTGCTTGATACATGTGTACAGGAAGGAGAGGTGGGAGAGAGGGAGGGAGAAAAGCAGGGCTTTCCATTACGTTGAACCTGGGTTTTTCCTTCGGAAAGTGGAGATACAAATGACCACACATTAGTAGGCTAAAAATAATCAAAAAGCCAAGAAAGAGCATAGAGAGAAAGAGCAAACATCAGAAAAGAGACAGTCCCAGCAACAGTGCTCTGATACCTGAGCCACGCCCCCACCAGGCTCTCCTCTGACAGGGCAGCTGTGACCCAGCAAAGGAAGGGTCAGGAAGGGAGCCCGTGGTCTTCCTACCTGAGGTGTGCAGCCTTGAAGTGCTCCACAGCGCTTATTCTAACACACTTTCTAATGTACATGCTTATTATGATATAATTTATTGCCTGTCTCGCCCACTAGAATGTAAACTCCATAAGGACAGATATCTAAGCACACATTTTCAGAGATTAGAACAGTGCCTGGCATACTGCAGGCATTCGATAAACTTTGTTAAATGAGTAAATGAATGTTTGTGGTTTCAGGCCATAGCTGATGTGATAAGGAACGGTTGGGATATCCTGGCTTCGGGGTCCCTGGAGCTTGTTGAAGGAATGATTGCACGTTCTTTGGTGTCAGGCTAAGGCTGACCTAACAAGATGTGAGAAGAGATGAAAGGGTTAAGCTCTCCTATCTTTGGGGCTCCTTGGGCACTGGGAAATAAGGATAGCCCCAAAACCCAAGGAGAAAACTAAGATCAGAGTTAACAACTCTAAAATCAAGCTGCCCCTATGCTCTGAGAAAGAGAGAGACTGGGATTACATGCATTCCTGGCCAGACATAAAGCTTCCTTGTCTCCATATGTTTGGTTTCCATACGAGTTTCTCATCACAACTTGTATTCCTTCAGTCCCTCAACAAACGTGCATTGAGTCCCCACTACACACCAGAATTTTAAATATCTGATTTTATCACTGTAGGAGACTCCAGCTTTCTGGCTGAGAGCTGGGAATACCAAGCTGAATATGGTAAGACTCTCAAGAAACAAGAGTCTGGTGCGAAAGACACTTGTTTTTTTCTCTAGTTTAGGATAACATTTTTGGTTAAGGTGAAGGGCAGGAAATGACAGGAACCAGCCAGCTCCCAAGATAGTTCGAAGCTTCAAGAAACCAATGATAATTTTTTTTTTTTTTTTTTTTTTTTTTTTTTGCAGTACACGGGCCTCTCACTGTTGTGGCCTCTCCCGTTGCGGAGCACAGGCTCCGGACGCGCAGGGTCAGTGGCCATGGCTCACGGGCCCAGCAACTCAGCGGCACGTGGGATCTTCCCGGACCGGGGCATGAACCCTTGCCCCCTGCATCGGCAGGCGGACTCTCAACCACTGCGCCACCAGGGAAGCCCACCAATGATAATTTTTGAGCGAAGAGAATTTAAAGCAAGAATCCTTTGAGGGTGGCTCAGTGCTGCCCCCTGGTGGAGATCAATAGCAAGCATGTCAGGCGGCTTTCCCACAAAACTTTTCATTCAACAAAGTGCAGAGGCTTCGAGGCAGGAGCTGGGCCTGAGAATAAACAGGGATTCACCAGGAGGACAAAGGGGAAGGGAATTCTAGGCAGAGGGGTGAGTACCAAGAGCCAAAATCCATGTCTGATCTAGGAAACCCTAAGTAACTAATAGATTAATTGGATATTTAGGGCTTGCGGGGGAAATGTGAACAGTGGGCTTCCAAATGGGAGCCAGATCCTGAGGTGCTTTGCAATCCATAAGAAAGACTGTTCATTAAGGCACTGGGGAGTTTTCCTGGGCTACATGAGCGGGAAGGTGTATTGATTCAGAGATATTTATTGAGTCCCTCCTATGGGCTAGATATGTAGCTGGGAATAAAATGGTGTATAAAAACTGGTATGACCCCTGCCCTCTTGCAGCTTTAAGGCTACTGAGGAAGAGAGGTCTCCATTAAAAAAAAAAAAAAAACACTCCTTAAAAACGTTTAAATTAAACTTAAAATGTGAAGAGTGGCACCATAACATTGAGGAAAGGCAGAAGCAGAGTACGACGTTAAGGAGACTCCGAGCTGAGTGGAGAGTGCTTTACTGAGCTGAGGTTCTCTCCAGGCTGACCCTGGCGCTGGAGGAATCTGGGCATGAGCACAGCCCTTGGTCACTGCTTTCAAGGTCCCAGTGGCTCAAAGGGTGGCATCAGAGGTAGGACATCATCAAATGAATCTCAGCTGCCTAGGAAGGGTTGGTGGTGGCGGGAGGATCGATTATATCAGTGTTTTTTTCAAACCGTGGCTCACAGTCCAAAAGTGGGGTGTGAAATCAAAGTGGTGGGTCATCACCAGCATTTGGAAAATTATATGGAATAAAATAGAAAAAAGTGTATAAAGTATCATGTATAGTAAGAATGAGTATTGTTTCATGAAACTCCTTTTAGTTGTGTATGTGAATGTGTACGTGCGTGTGTATTTGTGTATGTGTGTGTGTGTGTGTATACAGGGTTGTATTATAAATCATATTTGTTACTGTGTATCTTGATTAAAAAATTTTTGAAAAATACCCAATTAGAGGCCCTCTCAAGGTCTCACTGAGCCCAGGATGTTACAAAGGATGATGGCCCAGCCCAGGGAGAGGTGACATAAACCCCTCTCTCAGGAAGAACTTGGGTCCAGCTCATTTATAAGAACTTTTCCAAACTCAGTAGCGCAACTCTGAAGAGAAGATATTAACTCTGAAAAGCAATTAAGAACCTAACCTCACGGATGGACCTAGAGTCTGTCATACAGAGTGAAGTGAGCCAGAAAGAGAGAAACAAATACCGTATGCTAACACATATATATGGAATCTAAAAAAAAAAAAAGGTTCTGAAGAACGTGGGGCAGGACAGGAATAAAGGACACAGACGTAGAGAATGGACTTGAGGACACAGGGAGGGGGAAGGATAAGCTGGGATGAAGTGAGAGAGTGGCATGGACATATATACACTAACAAATGTAAAATAGCTAGCTAGTGGGAAGCAGCCACATAGCACAGGGAGATCAGCTCAGTGCTTTGTGACCACCTAGAGGGGTGGGATAGGGAGGGTGGGAGGGAGACGCAAGAGGGAGGGGATATGGGGATATATGTATATGTATAGCTGATTCACTTTGTTATAAAGCAGAAACTAACCAGCATTGTAAAGCAATCATACTCCAATAAAGATATTTAAAAAAACAAACAAACAAACAAAAAAATGAACCTAACCTCAAATGCTCACTCTCATGCATTGTGGGGGGCGGTGGGAGGGAGAGGCATAAATTGGTACGAATTTTTGGAAAGCCATATGGCGACATTCACCAGAAGTCTTAAAATATGTAAACACTTTGCTGCAGGAACTCCACTCCTAAGAATTCACACTACAGGGATCGCCAAGGATGTACCCAAAGTTAACACTCAAAGTTGTTCACTGCAGCAATGCTTATAACAGGAAAAAAAATGGATACAACCTACATTTCTAGAAATAGGAGGCCGGTGGAATAAATGGTGGCAGATTTCAGGCGTTAAAAATGAGCAGGAAATACATTTATTGACAAAGGAAGGTGTTTATGATATAACATTGTAGTTCAGTGCAATTTTTTAAAGGCGAGAAAATTCCCAGCTGCTTCTCACAGTAGGTAGAGAGAAGAAGTCCCCTGAAGCAGGTTTTGTCTGCACTGAGTGACTGAGCGGCCTTTTTTAACTATGTGAATATTAGGTGAGTCAATAGAATTGTACTAGAGTGAAGAATAACATGACCTTTATAGCTAGTCAACCAGGGGTAATTCTGCACCCTCCCTGGAACATTTAGAAACATCTGGAGACATTTCTGCTTGTCATGACAGGGATGGGGCAGGGGTGCTACTGGTATCTAGCGTTACCTCTACTGGTAGAGGCCAGGAATGCTACCAAACACCCTTCAATGACAGAAGAGCCCCCAATTCAGGGCTATTTGATGATGATCGTAGCCATCATTAGAGTCTGCTAGCAAGAAAGAATCCAAAAGGGCGTGCATGGGGGAGCTGGGCCAATGACCTGTTTCAAACATGTTCTTTTTTGTCCACTTCCGTATGCCCAGCCCTGCTGGCACACATAATCACTCCATAAATACTCGTTGAATGTTGCATGTTGAATCCAGCTAGGGCACCTATAGATGAACAGCCACCTGACTTTATCAGTACCAGACTAGTGCTCAACAGTGACTCCTTGTGGTGGGAACTGAAACAACCATGCAGGTGGACCAGTAAGCTTTTCTTTGGCTGTTTGCAGAGCTGATCGCTTAGGACTGAAAAGGCCCCAGTGATAGTGGAAAAATCATGAGACTAGAGGAAAGCAGGAAACCTCAATCAGAATGACGTTTGGTGTCCCGCTAATCAGGGCAAACAGGTATTTGAGAAATTAATGAAAAATAGCAAAGAAAGATTACAATGTTGGACCTCAAACTGATAAAAACAAATCAGAGGTTTTATTTTGTTAGGTGAAAAAAGCAGGTTTCAAAATAATATGTATGGATAATCCTAGCTTCATGGTTTTATCATTTATTGTTTAGAGAAACTATACACATACCCATTTGTCAGGAAGAATTATACCAAAAATTATACCAAAATGATAACAGTAGAGGGTGGGGACTTGGTTTTTTTTTTAATCTATTTTCTAATTTATTTTACAATGAATGTATATTATTTATGGAAAAAGAAAAATAAGAAGTTAGATGCTGAGCCAAAATACAAAGGCACTTCCCAATGTATAAGGTAAAAAGACCCTAGGGACTTCCCTGGTGGTGCAGTGGTTGGGAGTCCACCTGACGATGCAGGGGACACAAAGCCCTGGTCCAGGAGGATCCCACATGCTGCGGAGCAAAAAAAAGACCCTAGTCTTTCACTCACGCCCACTATTTCCATATATGGACCCTAATTATCCAGAACCCCATGCCCTACCACCTCAGAAGGTCTCCCTTGGGCAAGAGTAGCTGCCCTGACCACTTCTTCTGGCTCCAAATTCCAGGCCCCTCTTTCCTCTGCTCCAAGAGCAGTAAGCACCATCCAGAGCCGGCTCTGCCTCATCCCGGCCTGCAGGTGCGGGCACAGGAACCCGGAGGAATGGCGGCACACGTCACGGACGCGTTTCCATCCCCCTGGGGCTGCTCACCTGACATGTGGACGTTCCGTAGGCAGGAGAGGGAGGCATTGAGGCGGGCACACTCCTCCCGGTTGGCCCCATATTTCTCCACGGTCTCACACACCTGCTCGTCCGTCATCTCCAAGAGGGCCTCCAGACTCAGCTGGCCCGGGGTGATCTCCTAGCGGAGGGAAGAGAGAAGGAGGGTAAACAGACCGGAAATGCCCCGAGGGGAGGCCTCCATTTCGCCCTCTAGTGGTAGCTAGAGGAAGGCCAGGCTCCCGGTGGATGTCGGCTTAGCATAACGGTTGGGTCTCCTCACTCCGGTCAGACAGGCCTGCGTTTGAATCTCAGCTTTGCCACTCAGTAGCTAGATGATCCCGGGCAAATCACTTAACCTCTCTGAGCCTCACTTTACTCACCTGAAAAGTGGGAATCTTAAGCTCATGTGCTCTGTAAGGTCGCAGGTATGCTTAGCACATAGTCGGAGCTCTGTAAATGGTGGCAGTTAATTACCTGTCTCCCCATGCAGTTTTTGAACTCCTTACAGGCAGGGCTCCAACTTACTCATCTTGGAAGGCCTTCCATGCCTCCTGTCCGGCTTGGACTCTAATGATTTGTCCCAAATCCAGGGTGAACTAATAAGAGCAGAGAAAACTGGACAGCCCAAGTCTCCTGATGGCTGGTCTCCTTTCCCTTTTCTTCTCTCTTTCCCAGCCACACATTCTAGGGCTCAGACTGGGGGTTCAGGAACCCTAAGGGGAAAGGGGGGCTGGAACCCTGTGGGTGGTTCAGTGCTGTCAATCAAACGGGATTTGGGTCTGAGCCCGGTGGGGCAAGACATTGCAACCCAAGACAAAGTGGAGTATAGAGCATGGAGTGGGGAAAGGGACACCGCTGAAGACATGGGCTGGAGGGAAGGTAGGATTGCCGGCTATAACTGTGTTGGTCAGGTGTCCCTTCACCACCGCCAGCAACCATCCCTCCCTTCCCCGAAGCAGTGTGTCCCTATACACCACAATATGGACACACCTGGAAATTGGTCAAACTTCTATGTTTACGCATCTACAAAAAAAAGCCTTCACATTATAGCACTTATTGGTAACCAACATTTTACATTTATTATTATTACTACCATTATTAAAATAAGAGCTTTAGATAGCAAAGAATGGCGATTCTAAGGCAATATTGTGGAGTACTTCCGCCCTCTTGTGGCCATATCTGTGTATTACAACCAAATGAGACACCATCCTGCCCCACCCACCCCGCCCCCGCCTTAATCTGGCAGTCAGAAAGATGAAAACTGCATCGACACAAAAATTCTACGGGAAAAAAAAAAAAAAAAAAGCTGCCGGGCAAAAGCTGAAACCCAATCAGTGCCTCTCCAACTCACTAGGTCAGGGGCAGAGAAAGAACAATAATGAGTCACATAGCAGCTTCCTCAAATAGGGACTGTTACAGGGAAGTCCACATTAAGAAAGGTGATGCACCAGGATCTGAAAGTATGAAATGAATTACATTTAGAAGGGATGATTCACAACATAAAAGAATTCTCCTCTTTGCTGCAAGATCCACTCGTGCATTTTAATCCTGTAATTTTCCCTCCAAAATAATTTACACTGAAGTTTACGGTTCACACACACACAAATCACAGAAGGAAGAATGACAGAAAAAAATGGAGAAGGCTTTAACTAGCGTGGCCCAAAAGAGGAGAGGCACTTCTGTTCGATTTATTCATAATAATAATAATAATTGAAATAGAACACTGTTTTAAGTGCTTTTCATGGATTTTCTCTAAAGGTCACAAAGACCACATAAAGCAGGTACTTTTACCATCATCATCAATCTGTAACTAGGACATTGGCATTCAGAGAAGTCAGACCATCATCACCCAGGGTCACACTGTGAGTAAGTGTGAGCCCAGGCAGTCTCTCTTAGGAGCTTTCTCCATACTGCTGGTTCTTCCACAGAAGGGGGCCGTCTGGGGGACACACGCGTGAGCTGCAGACAGAGAGCTGGAAACCCAGCTCCGTCCACACTGCCTGGTTGGTGGCCTTGGACTCGATTCTCATAGACTAAGATAAGAGCCAGAGCCCAGGCACCTGCAGGCCAGGTAAATGTAAATGAGCAAAGCTGAGAACTAGCCTGCGGGATCTTAAGGGGCAGCAGAATTCGGTTCACTGACACCAGACAGGAATTCAGTTCTGTGCGGTCAGCAATTCCGATTTTTCGAGAGAAGCTGAAGATCTGAGTTTTTTATGCAGACTCTTCCAACTCTTAAATACTGGCTCAAAAATAATTTTGAAGACAAACAAAAAATATCTGTGCCTCAGATACAAGATACAGCAGAGGGCCACTAGTTTTCAACCCCTGAAGGTTTGCCTCGGTCTTATTCGCCTCAATTGATAAATAAATGGTCCCGAAAGCCTCTGAAACGTGTATGGAGCCATGCAAATGAAATGTACTGTCTGTACTTTTATGGGACCTTTCATTTTAAGGATATTCACACGAAACCGCCATCCTGGGAATGATATTAAGAAACAGAGACTCCTACACCATCTGGTGCGTATGGGCAAGATGCGGGCGGGGGGAGAGGGGAATGTGAGGCTTCTGTATCCCCAGCTCAGGACTGTTATATGTAGCAGGTTCGGGCAAGATCACATTGGGAACAAGGTCTAAAAAGACAAAAGGATCTTCCAGGCCTCTTTGAGCAGGAAGTAGGGGGTGCCTTGAGAAATGGCACTTGGTCCTGCAGGTGAGGGGGGCGCCCAGAATGCCCTCTCCCCAGCTCAGGGAGGCCCCCCAGCAGGAGAACGAGGAAAAAGCACCGTGCTTCCCACTTCACACTCTGGAGTCCATCTGAGCTGGGTTTTCCTGCTAGCTCCGCCCACTCACGAGCAGGGCAACTCCCTCCATCTTCGAGCCTCGGTTTCCTGCTCTGTACAATGGGGTAAAAGTCATTCCTACCTCAAAAGGTCGTTGTTGAGGGTCTGAACAGTCTCAAGAGTTGAGATCCTGCGTGTAAAACCCTCAATACTATGCCTGGCACTGAAGATTCAATGAATGAGAGCTGATTTTATTAGGAAAGTTTCCACCCAGTCACTGAAAACAAGGGGGGACCCAAGATCCCAGAGGGTAAGGAAATCTCACCATCCTTGAAACCTTAAGGAGGTGATCCACTCCTGGAGCGTGGACACAAGACAACAGGTGTTCTGGTTTTGTCACCAGAAAACCTATTACTTCCCAAGTTTTCAGTAACAGCGACAGCAATAATACGTTGACATTTCCTGGGTACTATTAGGTTCCAGACTATGGGCTGAGCATTTTACACAGACCGTCTCATTTTATCATGCCAACTACTTAAGAAGAGGAGACAACCATTACCCCATTGAACAGATGAGAAAACCAATGTCCTAAGATATGCTGCCCAGTATGGTGGCCACTGGCCACATTAATGAACATTAAATACAATTAAAACTTGAGCTCCTCAGTCACAGGCACTAACCACAATTCAAGTGCTCAGTAGCTACATGTGGCTGGTGGCTACCGCATCAGGCAGCACAGATATGAAATATTTCCACCATAGTAGAACAGTCTGCTGGACAGCACTGGTCTGAGGTAAAGTGATTTGGCCCAGGAGGCTGAGTCCTTAAGTGGCAGAGCTGAAAGAGGGTCTATCTGACTCTAGATCCACACTCTGTTTTTTTTTTTTTGGCCACACCTCACAGCATGTGGGATCTTAGTTCCCTGACCAGGGATCGAACCTAAGCCTGGATTCTTAACCACTGGACCGCCAGGGAAGTCCCTAGAACCACACTCTTAATGACCCCATTCAGACAGCATCAGAGATGCTCCGTGCCTGCATCCAGCACGTATCTAAGTCCTACTATGAGCCAGACACAGCCAAAAACCCACTGCCTGCGGGGGCTGGCTGCCGGCCAGTAAGGGGCAGAGGGCAGGGGTCGCCTCCAGTCACCTCCAGGACTTCCTTCCGCACGTCGACGATCCGGAACCAGTGCCGGAGCTGGGGGAAGCCGTCCAGCTCGGCATTGCGTTCCTGCAGGGCTACCTTCTTTTTGCAGGACAGCTGCCGGCTGAAGTACTTCACCAGCTTGCTCTGCGGAGACACAGAGAACAGAGGACATGTCTCAGAGGCACTGCCACAAGGAGGAGAGGCGAGTATCTCCCCAATGTCCCCTCCGCACCCCAACTCCGTGTTTTAAAGACCGGTTCAACTGCAGTGAGACCCAGTTTCCATTCATGTCCCAACTGTGTTGGTGAAGATGGGCAAACAGGCAGGTTCCAAGATTCTGCTGGAGAGGACGGCGTGCGTTGTACCCTTGTAGTGGGGGCGGGGTTTGGACTGTATCCATCCATAACTCCACTGCACCAATCCTTTGACCTTCACAGTTGCACTTGTAGGAACTCCTCCCACAGACACCCCATCCTGTGCCAAATGACTGTGGAGAAGGATATTTCCTACAGTTCTGTTTGCAATGGCAAAAGATTGCAAACACCCTGAGGGGCCATCGGCAGGAGACTCATCATAAATGAGGATACACGCACACGGCGGAACTTTATGCAGCTGTAAAACAAAAAGAGGAAGTGTGCTGTGTACTAAGACAAGATATGCTGATAAATAAAAATAAATACTCTCTCATTCGTGTGGGAAATGTTTACATTTGTGTATCTTTGTAAATGCAGACGCTCTCTGGAAAGATCCCTAATCTTCTAGAGAAGGAAAGAGGGAGGGAGGGGGACAGAGGTGAGAGGAACATTTTGTTTAACCCCTTTTTTACTATTTCAGTCTTAAGTCACATGCAAGTATTCACAAATTAACAAATACTTTTAAAGTGAGGTGGACCCCGGGGACTTCCCTGGAGGTCCAGTGGTTAAGACTCCATGCTTCCACCGCAGGGGGCACAGATTCGATCCCTCACCCAGGAACTAAGATCCGCATGCCGCCTGGTGTGGGCAAAAAATAAATTTAAAAAATAAAATAAAATGAGATGGACCTGAACCCATGCTTCTAGAGGGATGCCATGCCATGAAAAAGGAAAGGTTTTTTTTTTTATTGCCTATTATGTAAAAACTAACAACATTAACAAAAGAAAGGCAATAGGTGTGCATGCGCAGAGAAGAAAGTGTGCAAGACACACCCCAGCCTGCTAAGTTGGGATGGGGAAGCCCTATAGATGGGGTGAGAAAAAAACGGTTGTATTTCTTTATATATTTTTGCTTTGTTTCAATAGTTACTCAAAGCATGTTTCATTTTTGTGATTTAAAAGCTATTTAATAAAGATAATTCAATGAAACAAAAATTAAAATCCTTAGTTATACAAATGCCTTTGACATTTGAAAGCACCTGTCAGCCAATATTTATCAAGAAGGCGGTCCCGGAATTCTAGGATCACATCATTTGGAGCAGAGCATGACAGCAGTGGACACCTGTTTCTGTCTAGCTGGTCTCCATACAAAGACTATTTCAGCTTTCTTTTGGGGAACCTCCTTCTTCGGCTCCCAGTTCATATGGCTGAGGTGAGGCTGGCTTCACCCACCCACCCCACCACCACCGGGCTGCAGGATGGGCATGTGACCCAGGCCTGGCTGCAGCCTTTGGAGCAGAAGTAACAAGTAAGCCAGGCTGGGCCGCGGAGAAACCTCCCCATCAACCCTTCCCAAGCACTCAGAGGACAGCTCCCACTTCCCACTGGAATTGTCAGGAGGGCGCCGACGAAGCCAGGAGCTGCCGGGGCATCCCTGTTGCCATCTAGGAGAGCTCACCTGACACTGAAGCCCACTGGAAGAAATCAGAAAACTGGTGTTTAAGTTAACGTTAATTTTATTCACCTTACTAGTAAAGAGAAAGTTGTCATTTTTTTTTAACAGAGATTTTTAAAATTAATTTATATTTTTGGCCGTGCCGTGCAGCATGTGGGATCTTAGTTCCCCAACCAGGGATCGAACCCGTGCCCCCTGCAGTGGAAGCACAGAGTCTTAACCACTGGACTGCCAGGGAAGTCCCAAAGTTGCCATTCTCGATCAGCCCACATTCTATTGCAATAACGGCACAAAAATCACCTTATGCTAATGTACCTAGAATGCTTTTCATTTAGAATCTCAATTCCGAGTGTTAGAATAGAAAATGTCAAAAAGAATATGCTTTTTTCTCTAGCTTATTTCTGAATGAATAGGGTCTGACCTACTGAGACTTCAAAGCTGGGCTCTCAACTAAGACATCTATAGAACTTTCATGTCTCTCGTTTTATTTTACGACTTGTTTTAACTATTCTCTTTATACAGGTATGGAAAACCACACAAAAGAAATAAGTACACTTTGACACGTTCCCCATCATTCTTTGAGCACTTCCTTACTCTCTGACACAACAAAATTTTCTAGGGTCATCTTATTCTTTTCCTGACCCAACCCTGGAATCCACCATTTCTCCAAGGAGTGTTGGTTCCTCTGAGCAGAATATGGTATTCAGAAGCCAAGATCTGGGTACTTGGTGAGATTATTGATACCGGGGTGTCATCATTTCCAGTCCCCTTAATAGACGGCCTAGGCAACATATGTATGTGCAATGCATATGTGAATACATAGATACATAAATCTGCACCTATATTTATTCTGTTATTTATATGTATTGATAACCGATACCTCTAATCCCAATCCAACACCACGGGGTTTATTCTAGCATTTTCCCTCCCCACATTTGTATCACTCTTCTCAGGCAGTGAGAAAAACAATCCTCAATATATTTACTTATTGGCTCCGTCTGCTGAATTTAGCGAATTCCCTAACTCCACCAGGCCACTGCCCTGCCTGGGTGCTGCCCTCATGAACCCTGACCCCGGCTGGGCTGCCCTCTCACCCTAGTTCTGCTGCCTGCCTTGTTTTTGTTTTTTGCGGTACGCGGGCCTCTCACTGATGCAGCCTCTCCCGTTGCGGAGCACAGGCTCCGGACACGCAGGCTCAGCGGCCGTGGCTCACGGGCCCAGCCGCTCCACAGCATGTGGGGTCTTCCCAGACCGGGGCACGAACCCGTGTCCCCTGCATCGGCAGGCGGACTCTCAACCACTGTGCCACCAGGGAAGCCCTTGTTTTTGTTTTTGTTTTTGTTTTAATTGAAGTATAGCTGATTTACAGTGTTGTGTTAGTTTCTGGTGTACAGCAAAGTGATTCAGATATAGATATAGATATGTATATATATATATATATATATATATTCTTTTTCATATTCTTTTCCATGATGGTTTATCACAGGATATTGAATATAGTTCCCTGTGCTCTACAGTAGGACCTTGCTGTTTATCCATCCTATATACAATAGTTTGCAACTGCTAGTCTCAAACTCCCAATCCATCCCTCCTCTACCCCGCCCTTGGCAACCATAAGGCTGTTCTCTGTCTGTGAGTCTGTTTCTGTTTTGTAGATAAGTTCATTTGTGTCATATTTTAGATTTCACACATAAGTGACATCATATGGTATTTGTCTTTCTCTTTCTGACTTACTTCGCTTAGCATGATAATCTCTAGTTGCATACATGTAGCTTCAAATGACATTATTTCATTCTTTTTTATGGCTCAGTAGCAGTCCATTGTATATCCGTACCACATCTTCTTTACCCATTCATCTGTCGATGGACGTTTAAGTTGTTTCCATGTCTTCGCTGTTGTAAACTCTTCTGCTTATGAACGCTGGGGTGCATGTATCTTTTCAAATTACGGTTTTCTCTAGAAATGTGCCTAGGAGTGGGATTGCTGGGTCATATGGCTATGCCTTGTTGTTGTTGCTGTTGTTTCAGATATTGATGTTTGCCGATGGATTCTCAAATCCAGTATCCAGGCACCACCCCCAACTCTGCTCTGGTTTCACACGCTGAGAAGCGGACATGAGTGAAACTGATTTAATCTGGGTGTCAAATGTCCAAAATGGTCATTTCACCAGCTACATGTGGCTAACTGAACATTTAGGGTATTGCTATAGGGTGATTAAAGAATGGAATTTTAAATTGTATTTAATTTAAATTTGAAAATGGAAGCCACGTACAGCATTTTTCTGTTAAACATAAACTTATCATTTTGATAGAGCTACATTTTACTTTAACTTTGACATTTTAGGGTCTGAATTGAGATGTGCTGTAAGTGTAAAATACACATTGGATTTCAAAGACTTGATAGGAAAAAAATAACATAAAATATCTCATTAATATTTTTACATGGATTACATGTTTCAATGATAATCTTTTGGATACATTGGGTTAGATAAAATAGATTACTAAAATGAATTTCAGCTGTTTATTAATGTGGCTACTAGAAAATTTTAAATTATACATTTGGTTCACATCTGTCACCCTCATTATATTTCTAAGGGACAGTGTTGCTCTAGGGCTTTATCCTAAAGAAATAATTAAGGATATTCATGAAGTCTTGTTCCAAGTGGATAATAGCCATGAAAGATGAGAAACAATCCAACTCTTCAGTGATAAGAGCTGATGTAACTAAATTACAATGTATTCATATAGTGGCATACCACTTAAAGATGTACAAAATATGTATAATATTTGTAATGTATAAAGAATGTATTAAAAGCTTTATAAAACTATACGAGTATAGATGCAAAAAGCCTTGGGAGGGTATATGACAAAATTAAGATTACGGGTGACCTATTTTTTTCCTGTCTGCACATCTGTAGCAATCTTAGAAAATACGATGTATATGCATTAGCTGCTTATCAATGGAAAAAAATGTTTGGGTAAGGTTGGCAATATTTTTTAACGCTGATGCTATCCAGTGTCAATGAGAATGTGAGAAACCATTGAGAATGCCACCAGAGAGCAATTTGATTTGGAAGTATCAACATTTTTTTTTCCAATTGAAGTATAGTTGACTTACAATGTTGTGTTAATTTCTGCTGTATAGCAAAGTGATTCAGTTATACATATACACATATATATATATATATATACATTCTTGTAAAAATTATTTTCCATTATGGTTCACCACAGGATACTGAATATAGTTCCCTGTGCTGTACAGTAGGACCTTGTTGTTATCCTTTCTACCTATAATGGTTTGCATCTGCTAACCCCAAACTCCCAATCCATCCCTAACTCCCTCCGCCCTGGCAACCACAAGTCTGTTCTCTATGTGAGAGTCTGTTTCTATTTCATAGATATGTTCATTTGTGTCGTATTTTAGATTCCACATATAAGTGATATCATATGGTATCTGTCTTTCTCTGACTTACATCACTTAGTCTGATCATCTCTAAGTTCATCCGTGTAGCTGCAAATGGCATGATTTCATTCTTTTTATGGCTGTAAGTAGTATTCCATTGTAAACATGTACCACATCTTCTTTATCCATTCATCTGTCAATGGACATTTAGCAGGATTGATGGAACCATGTCACTGCTCAAACACCCATGCTTGAAGAGCAGCATTTCCCAAGTGTCGGTACCACTGATAGCTTGGGGTGGTACCCAGGCATGGCAACATTGGGTCCCATAATGAGCACATTCTTTCCTGTCCTAATCTCCCTGCAGCCATCTAATTATATATCAAAGAGACAGTCTCAGTTCAGTGACATTATGTCTTTAACACCTAACACTGGCTAATCTCTCTATAACAGACAGCAGGACACAGACTCACAGCCCTGGGCAGGTAACAGTGTTTAACAACTTACTGATACATGTTCGTCGTATTTATTTTCTTGATTGTCTTCCATTCATGGCAAGTGATACTAGTTTTCCATTACAATAGTTGTACAAAGCTTTAATTTTAGATACATGTATGTTTTTAGAAAATTGGGTTTGGTTGATAGCAAAATACACAGATATGACAAAAAGTACGATGGTGATACAAACTGATGAGTTTGGGCAACACTGTCGTATAGAATAATGTTCAAACTCTTTTGACTATTATTTGGGGTTCATCTCAACTCCATTATTCTCCTTGCCTCTCATTTCCATGCAATTCCCTAAACACGTCACCTCAATGTCACCTCTCTATTCATTTGCTCAGGCTCCTCCTACCCAAAAGTCCTTTCCACATCCCCCTGTGGTAGATTGTAAAGAGGACCTGAATCCTTTACCCCTCCTATCTCCACATCCTTTGTGATATGACTTTGCAGTTAACTCACTAAACAGGCAGAATCGGTGCCAGCACCCAACCAGTGTGACTTGCCTCCGCCAAGAGAAAGAGGCCTTGTGTGTTTCTGCTTGCTCTCTTGAATCTCCATGAGAATGTACCCAGGCTGGTCAGCTAGTCACTGAAGGGTGAGAAACTACACTGAGTAAAGTCAAGTTTTCACAGACATCCAAGCCAAAGCCATCCTAGCTCAGCCAAAAGCAAATTGTTGCCTGGGGTTGGCTGTGAGTGAGCCCAGTCAAGATCAGAAGAGCCACTAATCTTCAGGGAACCAATTAAAGTTTATATTGTACACAACTAAGGTTTTGTGATTGTTACGTAGCATTAATGGAACCCATAGCTAGTTGATATAGCACCCCATCAACTCATGAAAATCTGACTTTCTCTCCAAAGCCCATCTCAGATGTCGCCTTCTCCAGCAAGTCTTTATCGATTCTTCTCTGGCATTTTATTTGTACATATGCTATAATAAAATTTATTACTGTTTTCCTTGCATTATAATTGGTGAGTAATGAAGACACAGGAGTCTTAAAGGATTAAGGAGCCCTTTTCAGATTTGGACGAGTAAATGAAGTAAGCATAACGATAAAAATAAAAGTACCGGGGCTTCCCTGGTGGCGCAGTGGTTGAGAGTCCGCCTGCCGATGCAGGGGACACGGGTTCGTGCCCCGGTCTGGGAAGATCCCACATGCCGCGGAGCGGCTGGGCCCGTGGGCCATGGCCGCTGCGCCTGCGCGTCCGGAGCCTGTGCTCCGCAATGGGAGAGGTCACAGCAGTGAGAGGCCCGCGTACCGCAAAAACTAACTAAATAAATAAATAAAAATAAAAGTACCATTATTGAGCACTTCCGTGTGCTCTTACATGTATCATGGTAATATATCCTCACATCCCCCGGAGCTAGGTGCTGTCAAGATCTACATTTTACAGATGAAGAAATGATGCCCAGAGAAATTAAGTCACTTGCTCACCATCACACAACTTAAGTAGAGAGCTAGGATTCAAACCCAAGTCTGATTCCAAAGCCCCAATATTGCAGAAAAGATAACTTTATTTTAATTCACTTTACTTATTTAATAAACACATCCATATATTTTCTTTGTAAAGAAGAAGCTAGAACACTTCAGATAAAGCCAGAGCTCCCTGTGACCACTACTCCCACTGATGCTGGCCTCCTTCTCCCTGAAGATAATGGGGGTAACTATTGAGATTTGGTTGGTGTCCTTCTTTCCATACCTTTTCCTATGTACTTTCACATATACGTACATACATGTAGAAACTCTGCAGTGTGGTTTGATGGGTAGGGTTGTGGGTTTTTTCACATAAATTGTATCATACTTTTTTCCCTTGGTAGCAAGCCTCCAGGATCTCTCCCTGTTTTTTCACACTTTTTCATACTACCTCTTTCTTTTTAATATTCTGCATGAGGCATTCTTTTGGTACCAGGGTCAAAAGCCCATGATGCGAGCATCTCCGGGATGTCTTCTGGGGGCATCTTTGTCAGTTACCATAAAGCATTCTGGGGAATAATGGCCATGATCGCGCAGCCACCGTGCACTGAATACTCACAGTGTGCCGGCGCTGTGAGATAAATGCTTTGAATGTGTTTGTTTGTTTTTAAATCCACACAGCAATGCTAGCTGTGAGGCCGGTGTTCTGAGCCCATTCTGTGAACGAAAAAACTGAGGCATCAAAAACATTAAACCACTTGCCTGGATCCACAAAGCTAGGGTATGATCCCAAAGTTCCCTCTCTTTACCAGGATGCTGCACTCTGAGCTGTTCATAGGTCCTTCCCACCAAATGGGAAATCCAAAAGTTGGCTATCAACCCCTCAAGGGCAGGGAGACAGTCTCACTCGTTTTGGGAAGCCTACTAGGTGTTGTGGGAGAAGTGCGTTTCTGAATTCCAGTTCTGAGGCTTGGGCAAGTCATATCAGCTCCCTGGGCCTCTACTTTCTCATCTGTGAAATGGGCATATATCACCTTTGCTCACATGCCTGCTGAGGCATCACATGAGATAATGTCTGTGCAGAAGACAGGCTGAGCCCCACCCCGCCCCACCCCTCACAAAACACCGTGTCCTAACTATTTGTTGAAGGAATGTTTGGATTCTGCGGAGGAGTTTCCAGGGTCACCCAGAGACTGGACCTACACCTGCCCAGAAGCCAGAATCAAGGGGCATCCCCACTATGATGCATTAGAATGGAGGAGACAGATGGGTGTAGGAAGCAGATGGAGTGTGAGGCGGCAGCCACAGGTCCAGGGCTTCCCCTTGAGCCAAAGAGGAATACGGATCACCTTTCCGGACAAGAGTGTGGCTAATCCAAGCAGGGAAAAGCCCAGAAAACTGCCCAGAACGTGAAGTTGGACTGGCCAGAGATGGAGCAGAACTTCCCAAATGGGGACCCTGGGGATCAGCAGCTCTTTCCACCAGGTCCCCAGGGCTGGTGCTGCAGGATAGTCACAGCTGTCAGCTAACAGGGGTTCTCTCTGAGCCAGGTGCCGTGATAAGCACTTTTTAGGAATCATCGATTTAATTCTCACAGTGACATTGCAACATAGGTCCAATCACTGCCCCACTCCACAACTGAGAAAATCAAGGCTCAGAAAGGTTAAATAACTTGCCCAAGGTCACCGAGCTACTAAGTGCATGAATCAAGATATGAACCCAAGTCTAACAAACTCTTATTTATTGACGCACAAAGAATGTTATGATCCACTGCCAAGTGCAACAACGCAACAGGAACAGTATAATCCCATTTTCTGAATATAAACTGCATGTATGTATAGGCACACGCACACACACAAGACTAGAAGGCAATGCTCCAAAATGTTAGCAGCTGCCTCTCTGGGTTATTATCTCTGCATCTCTGTGCATGTGTGTCTTGGAATTTTTCTATAAGCTTGAATTATCTGTATAACAATCAGTCACAAATGTCATGAAAATCAGACCCTTGCCAACAGTAAAGATGTGGGTCATTCACAATGTTAGCCACTTCATTAAATAAATTTTAAATATATCTATATAGTATATATAAATATTTATATATAAATACACACACATACATATCCCCATTTTACAGATGAGGAAACTGAGGGCCATGGAGCTTAAGTAGCTCTCCTAAGGCACTAGACTATTTTACAAGGTAGTTCCCTCTTTCCCTAATTTCCTGACCATAAAAACCACCTGGAAGTGTTTGCTAAAAAATCAAACCTCCAGACCCACGCCCTAGAAATTCCGATCCAGGGAATCTGGAGAAAGCCCAGGAATCCATAGAAACGCAAGCATCCCAATGGTTCTGAGCATCAGGCAAGCAGGAGAAACATCCATCTACTGTCTGAATTACGTAATGAAGGCAGTTTGTTTGTCAGACAAGCTTAAGCATCCAGACCCTTGGGCAACAAAATCAGGGCAGAAAACCAGTTCTGGAAGCTGGGGCGCAGCACCCCTGCCAGCAGCACCCTTCAAGGGCCGTGGGTTCAGCTGCACAGCAGGCCTTGACCAAGCAGCCCTGAGGGAGGAGTCCTCATCAAGGCCCAGGGTATCCAGAGAGCAGGCCGCACCAGCCCAGGCCTGAAGGGGCTCCCAGTGGGGCAGATGAGACAGCCGTGCAAACACAGTCAAGAGGCGGCGGACAGGAGCCAGAGCAGAAGGGCAGCCAGGGTTCAGCACAGGCACCAAGGATGCAAAATTACGAGAACAGCCTCTTACAAAGCAATGTTCCAAGATCACTGGATGACAAAGATGGGAGAGTTCTACGTTTACCCTAAGAGAAGTAAGACTTCTCATTCGTTCATTTAAGTTTGTGTAGGTACTTTCTAAATACAAAGAGCTGGCGGGTGGGGGGAATATGAGATCAATTACACACACACACACACACACACACCCGCACCTGCCCTAAGACAGGACTATTCAAGTGCCAGGAAGGCCCCGAAGGCCAGCCCCCTTCAGTGAAGGACAGAAATTGAGAGCAGTTAGACACTTTAATGGCTACTTGACAGGGCAATTTTATGTCTGTTGAATCTGATAGTTTTAAAGTGAGGCTTCTATTTTGTTTGGGGTTTTGGGTCCATTTCATTTTTCTAGCAAGTCATTTTTATCGTATTTTATGAGTATTGGCTCCAAAGTACCAGGAAAGAAAAAAACTGACCCTTCCCCACACGAGGTGTGAGAGGCACTGACCTCCACTTGAGGAATTTTCAGGGATTGATCTTAATCTCCCTACATCACTAACCAAATTATTTTCCAAAATAGTTCTAAAGATACTGCTTTATAAGAGCATCATGCCAACGCTGAAGTGGGTGTTGGATTGTTATTAACAAAATTCTGCAGGTGGGGAAACTGATGCTCAGAGGCTTGGGAACTGTGTCCAAGCTCATAACTAAAGAAGCAGGAGGGTCGGGATTTGAACTCAGGCTCTGATTTCCAGTTCTGTACCCTCTTCACCATAACACTCTGCTGAAGTGGAGAGTCTAAACCATCTAGAGGTCAAGGTTGTGAAACACAATTAGTAAAGGGCTTTGGTATGTCCTCACCCTGCCAGGTGTCCTAATTTATTTTTAGGTCACCCTCAATTCAAGACCATGCAGAGCTGAACTGCAAAAAGTCCAAAGAAATGACATCTTCAAGTGAATAAACACTGGACTCCTGGAAATAACACATCCAAGCTGAGCCCACCATGGGCCCCTGCGCTGTCCCGTACAAAATAAGGACTCCTGGGCTTGGGGTCAGAAGGATCACAGGACTTTGAGAGTAGGAACCCAGAGATGTAGCTCCCCATCTTCCCACCAGGGGGCAGCCTGGCACTTTCCACAGCAGATGGAAAAATTTTTGCGACCTCACTGGATCTGAGCATCTTCAGTACCTTATTACTGTACTTGGTATTAGCATGATGGTAAATTTAGCAGCATAAACAAAAAAAATGTTTAAAGTCAAGACATGTGACAGAGCTATAAATAATCATGTCTGAAATTTCTAATGTGAAAACGGGTAACTTTTCACTCAGAATCTAAACCTAGATAAACCCAGAGACCCATGGGCAAGCCCTGGGGTTTGGTTTGCTGGAGTCCAAAACCTTCACCACTTAGATGTTTAAAAAAAAAAAAACAGAAAAGACTAAAGCAGAGTCCGTGGAAACTGGAAAGGAGTGCAATACAGCTTGACGGTCTGTCATCTTTCACGAATCATCTCGTGTAAACCTCATGGCAACGGCCATTTTACACATTAGGAAACTGAGGCTCAGGGATGAGCTGGCCTTAAAATCACACAGATGAAGAGCGCTCTGTAACCCTCAGGGCTGCCTGTCAGCAAGCACCCACACTGCTGCCTTCTCTTTAGCAGGAATCCACTGCTAACGGAGAGCTCAAAGCCCTGAATCTGAACCGTCCACGTCTCCCCACTGCTCAGAGTTCTTGCCCTCCGGCGTTGAGACATAAACGGCATTTTCCTGTCTTCCGGGTGTCATCCCTTCCCAACTGTCCCCCAATGTCACCGTCACAACACCCTGTTTTTTCCTCGGGAGCACTCATCTTTATCCCATAAATTATCCTGTTTATTTGTTTCCATGGTTACCCCCATCTCACACACCCATCAGAATGTCAGCTCAAAAGAGCACGGGCTTCGCCTGTCTCTCCCCGCAGCGTTCAGATCAGTGCCTGGCATACAAGACATTTCTCTTGGTTGGTCTATGAACCAACATCATTGGGGGTCGGGGGGGTCAGGCCTCTACCCAGAAATCCCAACTCCTTTTCCAGCCGGCGCTGCACGTTCAGAACCGAGCCCTGGCTCTGCGGCCCAGGCTCTCTGAGGGTAAAGAAATCGCCAGCGGCCCGACGCCTTCCCGCGGTTGCCAGGGCGACCATTGTCATAACATCTCCGGCGCTGGGGGGACCAGCTGACAGCTGAGAGAATTGACTCTCTAACGTCTCAAGTAACCCGCGATTTGTAACCGCAGGCAAATTCGCTGCTGACGGCTGGAGGCCTGGGAGACGCGCCCTTCTTCTTCTTCCCACCCCATCCCAGTAAGAACAGGATCCCTCAGGCTGAAGCCAGCCCGACCCACCAGTCCAGCGCTGGCCTCCCGGAATGCTGCACCGCGGCCGGCTCCCTCTGCCCGAAACTGCCCTGCCTTTTAAAGCCCTCAGTGCACCTGGTGGCTTTTCCTTTTCTTTACATTATTACTGCTTATGAATACTACAAACAGCAGGGAAAAAAGAGTTGACATATTTAATGAGCAATTACTTAGATGCCAGCCCCACTGGTAACTTCCTCACATAATGATAATTACAATTTTAATATTTTTGCTATAACAATACATTTTGCTATAACATATTTATAGTACATCTATATACTATATAACATATACAATTTATTATATATTAATATATGTATTATATATTATTGTATATTATATATAGTATATCTGTATAATATATATCCATAGATAAGAGTTCATAGATATATGATACATAAGATAATTTTAAACATGATATTATATTATACAGCATATATTATATACTTATAATAATAAAATTGACATTTGTTGACACTTTTTATATGCCAGCCCTGTGCCTACTGCTTTAGTTATGTTGAGAACAATGTTATTATCAATAAACTATTATACAATAATATATTCATAATCATAGCTAAATTTAATTGAGCACTTACCATGTACCAGGCATTGCAGTAAGTGCTTTGTTAATGTTATTTGCTTGTCATATGAACCGTAAGAGCCAAGAACTTTATCATCCCCATTTTTATTTTTATATTTTTAAATTTTTTTTTGGCCGCGATGCACCGCTTGCAGGATCTTGGTTCCCCAACCCGGGATCGAACCCGTGCTCCCTGAAGTGGAAGCGCGCAGCCCTAACCACTGGACTACCAAGGAGGTCCCTATTCCCATTTTTGAGATGAGAAAATGGAGGCACAGAGTGACGATGTAACTTACCTAAGGTCACGAGGGTAACAAGTAGGTGCTGAGTTTGCCCCTGAGCCTGTCACGTTCCTTATTTTCATTCCATTAAGTGACAATACTTTACAGTTGTCAACCTTTAGCTCCCTTAGGGGAGCTTGTTAAGAACACACAGGCTGCGCCCTGCTCCCCCCGACCCACACATGTGGAACCAAATACTCCTGGGGACAGGGGGCTTCTCATCTCATTTCTTTTAAACAAGGTCCCCAGGTAGTTCTGACAGACGCAAGAAGTCCAGAACCACTCCCGAGGGGTTCTTTATCAGTCATTGCCACTACAGTGCCAATTAGGTGATCTGATTAAACAGGAAGTCTTGAGGGGTTGAAATTCCAGAGAGGGCAGAGTGATGTATGTAGGACCAATCATCCTGAAAATGAGAAGAAGCAGGGGGAAAAATAAGATTGCAGGGTGCCCTCAGGCAAACTTAGCTTGTGCCCCAGCTGTAACCTCTCCCAACCTTTCTGGAACAAGGACAGCCTGCATGAAGAGTAATAAATAATGGCACACATTTTTGTCCAGGGCCAGCTTTAGGGGGGGGAAGCCAGACAGTTGAAAAGACCTCCCCCGACCATCCCCCTTCTTCCCCCTTAATCAGTCACCAAGGACCAAGCTGTACAGAGAAATTATAAGCTTGCAGAGTGGGGACCCACACTTTGTACCTACACTTTGAGCATGAAACTTCCTGGCAAGTGACAAAGATAGATGAAGTTGCCAAAAAACGAAAAAAAAAAAAAAAAAAAAAGCCTGGGAGGTGATGGCTGTGGTTCCTGGGCAGCTGGGGGGACAGAGCCAGACTTAAAAAAGTAGCAGCCAAAACCATCTGTGGAAGGTCTGCCCTAGGCCAGATGTTGCCTTACTCTTCACTGCCCGAACGAGAGGGAAAGTAGAAATAAGACCCCAGGCATAAAGCAAGAACAGATGACACAAGGAAAAAACACAAAACCTGCGTACACTGAAAGCAAGTCTCATTTGGGCAACCACTTCACCTTGACCGTGGAAACCTATTCCATCTAGAGCTGTGCTTTCCAATACACCAGCCACTGAGCACACGTGGCCCTGGAAAGGTAAATTTAAATTAACTGAAATTACACAATTAATCAACATAGTGACTAAACAAGGTTAGGGCAGCTTATGGGCACCACTGACAAAAATCCAGAAAGCAGCCTTACTGGACATTAAGTGACCTCAGGCAATCAGAGAATTCACCTCCCAAAAATGTCATTAGACTTGAAGCTGAGAATTGTGTGAGATAAACTAGTTTCCTGAATGGGTTAGCATCTTTAAGTTCTGGGAAAATCTAGGACGAATTATAGACGTATTTAAGTAATTAAACCCATAATAGTAATATCTGAATTAAAGAGTCTGTGCCTTTGGAGTATTTATTTTACATTCTCTTAATGTTTTATATAATTTGGCCAACTAGAGGAAGACTTCACCTTTCTAAGTCTAATTTGAAATGTGTAATTGAATAACTGGTTCAGACGTACATTTTAAGTCAAAATTGTATTCCATTTATGTACTATGATAGAAAGTGGCTTAAGGCCCAGCATATTTATAAGTTTATTTTTTTAGATTTCTATGTGCTGTGTAAGTAGTGGGACGGCTTGTCTGTCAACTGAGTCTTAAAAAATTTTTCTGCATATCAAATTTATAAATATAGTTAAATTATTTGAAGGTGCTTAATTCACTAAGGTTGTCAATGGAAGCGAAAATTATGCAAACTCCCCTTACATGTGATTGCTAAAATTTCCTGGACTTACACGAATAGAATAATACTGCCCGTAAGCTGAATTTAAAGCATAAGGAGAATAGGGTATTGAATTTCTTTTTTGCTTTAATAAACTGTTAACTTCTAAAACCAACAGATAATTACATAAAAGTGAAAATTCAGTTCTTCAGTTGCACTAACCACGTTTCAAGTGGTCAACAGGCACATGTGGCCAGCAGCTGTGGTGCTGGACAATGCAGAAGTAGACTATGTCCATCATTCATAGGGTATTTCCTCTCTAACGCACGTCCAGTTTTTAGCAGATCTCTTAGGAAGCAAACACCCCAAAGCCTTTTCCCCCAGATAGACTACATGACTGCTTCAAAGATGTTCAGGATTGGAAAATGCAAACTCCTGAAGGGAAGAGACGAGCTCCAGAGTGGACCTGCGATGGGAGAGGCGGAGAAGGGAACAGGGAAATTCACCTCAGAATGAATAGAATCCATCATAATCCGCAGGAGGAAGCATAGAAGCGATAAACGCATCCTCTAACCCCTCTCTGTTCTATTTGATGATGGATTTTTGCCAATTTCTTGATAGTACTGTCACCTGATCCCTGCTCAATACTGGGCAGTTCTGAATGGGGAATCAGGGAGGGGCTTAATTGATTTTGATTTTTCCCCCCATTTGGTAAATTTCACACACAAGCTAAAGGATCCTGACCCAAAAAAAAACTTGGAAATTTTCAAGTGAGCCAGAAAATGGTCTGGCTAAGATGAACCGTATGACATCACCATGCCCTTTGAATGCCAGGGTGAAAAAGACTAAAATTAAAGTCAGGGGCTCGCATTCATTCAACTCTCTGCTTTGCAACTAAGAAGCTATGAGGCGCCAGGGAAGCCCATAACCCCTCACAGACTCGTTTATCTATCCATTCAACGTAAGATTAAAAAATACTCTCCAGAGTGACCCCAAGTTCAAAGATTTCAGGATTATTCTTAGAAGTGACACTGATGAAGGAAAAGCAAAAGCTTCCTACTAAGTTTTACACATTAGTCTCGGCTTTGCTCGGCAAGGAAAACCATTTTTGTGTCTCCTTGTGCTGCACCTGGGGTCTTGGCAACAGGGTCAGTGTTCAGAAGAGAACGCTGGCCAGGCAGGTGGGGCTCGGGTTTGGGCCGCCAAGCCTCCTGGTCTTGCGTGCAAGCAAGCAAAGCCAAGAGCGGGGAGACTTCGGCACACGTGGCGGCACACGTGGCCACCATGGAAGTGAAATCATGGATCAAAAATAGTTCCAGGCTGGGAGCTCTTCTGGAGACCAGGTTCCCATCTGACTCTCTCCTAAACAAGCTGATAAAACCTCACGTAAGGCAGCACTTCCAATAGAACTTTCTGTGATGATGGCAATGTCCTATATCTGCCGCATCCAAGATGGTAGCCGTGGTCACCTGTGGCTGTTGAGTACTTGAAATGTGGCTACTCCGTGTGACTCTGGGGCTGAATTCTAAGTTTTACTTAATACTGATTAATTTAGTTTTCAATAGCCACATGCAGCCAGTGGCTACCATCTTGGACAACACAGATGTAACACTTTCTCCACGGTTTTTCTTCTCCCCATCTTCCTCCCCCTCAGCAAAAAGGCATACCTGCTCCTCCCTCCCTTCCAGGTATGTTTAGAGATTGAACAAAGGGATTACTATGGAGGGTTGAGGGTTTGTTAATAGAAGGTCCCTTCGGAGGTGTGAGCTGGTGCCGTCCAGCCGAGCTCAGGGCAGAGCCTCCCACTCAGATCTTGCTGTGGCCACGGATGAAGGTCCAAGGTCCTGAGACTGTCATCTAAGACCTTCCTGTCCTGTGGCCTAAACTCTCTCCACTTCTCTCCCAAACGTACATTTGCTGGATACCCAATGCACTTTGAGTACCATCTAAATGCCTTGCCCTGGCCGGCAGGGCTCTGCCCACTTCTCCGCCATCATGAACCCCACAACTCTTTATTCCAAGTCCACGAGAAGGTTCTCCCACTCCTCAGATGAGCCAAGCTCGTTACTGCCCCAGGGCCTCTTCATATGCCGGCCCCTTCACCAGGAACCCTCGCCACACACATCTCACCAGATCCTTCTCATTCTGCACAGCCCTCCTCACACGTCATGTCCATTCCAGCAAGACAGATGAGACCCCGCTCTGTTATTCTCTCCTATATCACCATGTTCTTTTCCTTCATAGCACCTATCACAGCTTCCAATCATATTCCCCTGGCGTCTCTCTGCCTAACATCCTTCTTCCCCTGTCCTGGCAGCAGTCTCTTTTATCCTCTTCTGTATCCCTATCACCTAGCACAGGGCCTGACGCGTAGTAAGTGCTTAATACTTATTCAATGGGGAAGTGAGTGAATGAATGACCTCCTACACTTTCTTCCTCTGTCGCTTTGCCTCCACCAGGGGTTCTCAAAGTGGGGTCCCCAGACCAGGGCCATCAACATGAGCTGGGAACGTGTCGGTGATGCAAATTCTCAGGCCCCACCCCAGACCCACTGAATGAAACGCTGGGTGTGACGGAGCAACGTGTTTTTCACAAGGTGATTCTGAGGCACGTTCAAGTTTGGGAGCTCCTGCTCCGGGTACTTCTGCACTTCTGAAATGACCTCCCTGCCCTTTGACCTCCTGTTCATCCTTCAGGTTCTAACTCAAATGCTCACTCTCCCTGGAAGCCTTCTTTTTCCCCAATCAGAGTACAATCCACCAGCCTCAACTCCAAGACCACGATGTCTATGCTTGACAGCTAAAACGTATTCCCTGGTATTAGGGCTGTTTCTAGTCATGTCTTAATTCTCCCACCAGATTTCAAGTATCTTAAGGGCAGCGAGCCTTGTTTTTGTCACCTTTGCATTCTCCCACCAATGAACACAGTGATGTCCCCCTAGGAAGTAATTAAAATGGTAGAACGTGGGGGAAGGGACAAATCGGGAGATTGGGATCAACATATACACACGACTGTATATAAAATAGATCACTAACAAGGACCTACTGTACAGCACAGGGAACTCTACTCAGTATTTTGTAATGACCTATGTGGGAAAAGAATCTGAAGAAGAGTGGATATATGTATATGTATATGTGATTCACTTTGCTGTACACCTGAAACGAACACAACATTGTAAATCAACTATACTCCAATAAAAATTTTAAAAAATAAACGACACCTACAAAAAATAATAAATCAAATAAAACAGTAGAATGGATCCATGAATGAATGAGAGATGCACAAAAATGACCACAGGAAGGGCATTCTCTGTTCACAAAACACACAGCTGCCTCATAGGTCCCGGGTTCGGATTACCAGCCTCGACTCCGGTTTACATTTTTTGTTTTGGTGTGATTTGGGGTGTGGAGGGGATTTAGTATACAAACCCAACAGATTGGCAACTCCAACCATCTGCTACTAACCTAGAGATGAGGTTGTTGTCAGCAGAGAGAAGTGGAAAGCTATTCTTTCCCAAAAGAAAGAGAGAGGAGAGATTCTTTTGATCACGTGGCCCTCTTTAGTACGTGACTGTCCTACAGCCCCTGCTGTGTCATTTCTCCCACTCAACTCGGCAGCTAATATATGGCAACAGCAGCCTCCATTTCTCAGGCTCTTTTTTTTTTTTTTTTTTTTTTTTTTTTTTTTGCTGTATGCGGGCCTCTCACTGCTGTGGCCTCTCCCGTTGCGGAGCACAGGCTCCGGACGTGTGCAGGTTCAGCGGCCATGGCTCACGGGCTCAGCCGCTCTGCGGCATGCGGGATCTTCCCGGACCCGGGCATGAACCTGTGTCCCCTGCATCGGCAGGCGGACTCTCAACCACTGCGCCACCAGGGAAGCCCTCTCAGGCTCTTTATGTTTAGTCTCTCAAATCCTTACTGCAAACCTGCAAGGTTGGCCTCATTGTCTCCATTTTACAAATGAGGAAAATAGGGAGTCAGTGGACTTGCCTGGAGCAAGTCTAGCTGGGCAGCGGCAGAGCTGACCCCAGGGCTGTCTGCTTCAAAGCTGCAGGCCTTCCACAGCTGTGGGGCCAGCTGAGCTGGTAAGAGGTAGCACCAGAGGCCAAGGCTGTGGTTAAGTCCAGTAGGGTTAGTAACCCTATGCATCTTAGCCCAATTCATATCTCTCAAGGTCGTGAGAACAGAGACATAACAGGACACCGAATGGCTTAGGGCTCCACCCCCAGGACCACAGTCCTATCCAGAGCCGCTCAAAGGGAATGTTGGGGTGTCCTGGGCACATTTACAGAGGACATACATTTCCCTTAAAGCCCAGAGGCAGCTATAGGCCTCAGCGAGGAAAAACCATGGCAGCTAGAAAAGGCCAATCTCAAGAGGAAAGCACCTTGCAGCTCCCAACCAGGCCCTGCTTTCAAGGAGCTCAGAGAGTAGTGAAGTGGCCAGGTACATGCACAGCTCCTTCAAATGACTGCAGGGGGAAATGGGCACTAGAGTAGAGGTAGCAGCCCAGTGCTCCAAGGACAGAGGGATGACTTCTGGAGGGACATCTGAGAAAATTCCCCAGAGGAGGTGGCATCCAAGGTAGGCCTTGACAGACATTCATAATTTCCTGTGTTCCAAGTCGTTATTCACCTGTCCCCTACACACAAAAATACATCCACACCAGCTTCCATTTGAGCGGAGGGGGATCATTGTGGATGGGGGACTCAACTGGATGAATCTTGAGGCTCCTATCAACCCTGGAATCCTTTGATTGCAGATATCTGGAACCTAACCATTCTTCTATCCATCCATCTATCCACCCGCCATCCATCCACCCAACCATCCATCCACCATCTACCCATTCACCCACCCACCCCTTTATCCATCCATTCATCCACCCACTCACCCAGGCAACCGTCCATTCATTCATCCATTCATCATATAAGCATTTCACTCATGGTACCTGCCTAGCACCATATAATGAAAACACAGGGAAGCTGGGATTGACTCCCATCTTGAAAGCCAGTGACATCACATTGGGCATATCAGGCTTTGTGTAGTTGTTATATCCAAGTGATATAAATTTCTCTTACTAGTCTTGACAATAAAGTTAGTTTACAACCAACCACAGAGTAGAATAAGATGTTGTTTTAAAAGTGTTCCTCCTAGTGCTTGGCACATAGTAGACAATGAATAAATAGTCGATTTCCTTTAAGTGCCAACCACTGTGCTAAGCCTTGGGATAAAATGGTGAACAAGGCAGACTTGATCCCTGCCCTCTTGGAACTTCTATTTTTGTGGGAAAGAGAGACAACATGTAAGCAATAAATAAGATAAACACAGATTGTGATAAATGCTATGGTTGCAACAAAGAGCTTAGAGCACATAACACGGAAGGATGATTACCTGCACCAGCTAAAGGAAATCTCCCTACATCAGGGGCAATGCAGCCAAGTAGAGCGTGTGCAAAGGCCCTGAGGTGGGAAAGCGCTTGGCATGTTTCAGGATCTGAGGGCTGGATTATCATGGGCAAAGGGAAGATAAGGAGGAAATGAGGTCAAAGATGTAGGCAGGGGCTAGATCATGTGGGTCCTACTAGTCATGGCAAGGAGCAAGGTTTTATTACTATGCAGTAGGGAGCTGCAGACATTTTTTGGGTTTTGTTCGTTTGTTTGTTCTTTCCTTGAAGTACAGTTGATTTACAACATTGTGTTAGTTTCAGGGGTACAGCAAAGTGATTCATTTATACATATTTCTATATTTTTCAGATTCTTTTCCATTATAGCTTGCTAAAAAAATATTGAATAGGACTTCCCTGGTGGCACAGTCATTAAGAATCCACCTGCCAATGCAAGGGACACAGGTTCAAGCCCTTGTCCGGGAAGACCCCACATGCCGCTGAGCAACTAAGCCCCGTGCGCCACAACAACTGAGCCTGCGCTCTGGAGCCCGAGTGCCGCAACTACTGAGCCCACGTGCCTAGAGCCCGTGCTCCGCAACAAGAGAAGCCACTGCAATGAGAAGCCCGTGCACAGCAAGAGAGTAGCCCACGCTCGCCACAGCTAGGGAAAGCCTGCGTGCAGCAACAAAGACCCAATGCAGCCAAAAATAAAAATTAAATTAAAAAAAAAGATATTGACATTAAAATATATATATATATTGAATATAGTTCCCTGTGCTATACAGTAAATCCTCATTGTTCATCTATTTTATATATAGTGTTATGTATCTGTTAGTCCCATACTCCTAATTTATCCCTCGCCCTCTTCCCCCTTTGGTAACCATAGAAAACCCTTTGTTTCCTATGTCTGTGAGTCTGTTTCTGTTTTGTAAATACATTCATTTGTATTATTTTTTAGATTCCACATATAACTGACATATAATAATTTGTCTTTCTCTGATTTACTTCTCTTAGTATGATCATCTCTAGGCTCATCCACGTTGCAGAAATTTTTTAAGCAAGGAGTGACATTACCCGATAAAAGAAATAAACAATCTCATTTGTCCCATAAAGCAACCTTGTGAGAGATGGGTACGGCCAACGTTATTATGCCCATTTAACAAGTGGGGAAACAGAGGCACCAGGGGATTAAGGGCCTCCTCTGTCTCTCCTGGATCTGTAACTCTGTAACCCCCCCAGCTGGTCATTGAGCCTTGTCCCGCCTTCCAACTGTGAAGACCCTTCTACAGATTACACCCTGGCAAAGTCCCCAATCCCAGAACAAAGGATACAAGCAAAAGAGAGAAAGAAAGAAGACATGAGACCCAGGACGAGGGGGGATCCTGTCTCTGGCGAGGCCTTAGCACAGCAATCGTTAACGAGCATGTACTTGAACTGAGATGGACATTTTCGGCTCCACATTGCACAGGCAAAATCCTCAACTCTGCCAGCTATTACGAGAACTAAAAATGGTCTTCTCAAAGGGAAATTTCTGAAAACCTATTACTTGTAGTGGTGGGGAAAAAACTAAGGGCCTTCCCAAAATCCTGATGACCAGCCAGCCTCATATATTCAGTTTCCACCAAAAGATGATACTCAGAAGAGATGTTGCCAAAAATCCTGCCTTGGGGCTTCCCTGGTGCCACAGTGGTTAAGAATCCGCCTGCCAATGCAGGGGACACGGGTTCGAGCCCCGGTCTGGCACGATCCCACATGCCGCGGAGCAACTAAGCCCGTGCGCCACAACTACACAGCCCACGCGCCAAGAGCCCGTGCTCCGCAACAAGAGAAGCCACTGCGACAAGAAGCCCACGCACCGCAGCAAAGAGTAGCCCCCACTTGTCGCAACTAGAGAAAGCCCGCGCGCAGCAACGAAGACCCAATGCAGCCAAAAATAAATGATAATAAATACAAAAAAAATCCCGCCTTAAAACTGAGGAAACAGTTTCTGGTTTCTTTTATTTCTGGTGGATGTGCAAGAAGTTATATACTTATGAAAAGCGATCTGGCAGGAGTTATTAAAAATTCAAATTATACATCCTTTGACCTCTGCGGCTGTTGTGTAGCTAGTGAGTGGAAAGGAGAAAGGCAGACACAAAATACTGCACTGAATAGATCTCTGCAAAACCCAGTGCGGGGAACGAGGCACTAGATTTCACCAGCCCTGTCTGTCTCCATCATCTCTACCACCCACTCTGGTCCTTCTCTTAAAGCCTCATCGGCAACAAATGGGGGTAGAGGCAGCCATAGCATCTGCCAGGTAGAAAAACTGCATGTGGGCTTCCCTGGTGGCGCAGTGGTTGGGAGTCCGCCTGCCGATGCAGGGGACACGGTTTCGTGCCCTGGTCCGGGAAGATCCCACATGCCGCGGAGCGGCTGGGCCCGTGAGCCATGGCCGCTGAGCCTGCGCGTCCGGAGCCTGTGCTCCGCAACGGGAGAGGCCACAACAGTGAGAGGCCCGCGGACCAAAAAAAAACAAAAAAAACAAGAAAAAAAAAAACTGCATGTAACTAACGCCTTTCTGTCTTCCCTCCCGATGTCCAATAGGTAATGCCAAAGGATGCCCAGGCCCAGAGGAGGGAGGAGAGCCTAGTTGGGTGTCCTTGTACATGTCACTTCGCCTACCTGGGCCTCGGATACCACTGCAATGGGCACAATCATAACAACCTGTTGGATGCAGATGGCTAAGGCCAGGCTCAGAGAGACAAAAGGACTCCTTTGGGGTTACACAGCTACGAGGTGGCACAGCTGAAGCCAGAATCCAGGTCTTCCCAAGGAAGGTTATAGGAGTCATCACATCCTTAATCACTGAGCGCTAACTAGACACTGGGCATCGCGCTAAGCACTTTGCGTGCATATCTCGTTTGATCTGCACCACAAACCTATGAAGTAGGTATTAATATTATTAATCACTCTTTACAGATAAAGAAACTGACACAGAGAGACGTTAGTCAGTTTGCCCAAGATCACACAGCCAGAAAAGGTGGAGCCCGAAAATGAATGCAGGAGGTCTAGCTCAGAGGCCAGGCACGCAGCCACTATAGTACCCTGCCAGAGTTATCTCTGGGGGAAAAGGTGTGTGTGTGTGTGTGTGTGTGTGTGTGCGCGCAATATGTAAATTATCTATATAATATACATGTGATCATACAGGTATATATACACGTATATAATATACATACATAATTACACATACAGATGTGTGTGTATATGTAATTGTTAAGTATATCCTTTTTTGGTTTTGTTATGTATATTTTATGTCATAAGCATCTATGACCTGGATTATTAAAAACATAGGGTCGGGACTTCCCTGGTGGTCCAGTGGGTAAGACTCCACGCTCCCAATGCAGGTGGCCCAGGGTTCGATCCCTGGTCGGGGAACTACATCCTGAATGCATGCCGCAACGAAAGATCCCACATGCTGCAACAAAGATCCCGTGTGCCTCAACTAAGACCCGGTGCAGCCAAAATAATAAAATAAATAATAAATGTTTTAACAAAACAGGGTCATCCCCTGGGAAAGAGATAAAATACCTTGTCTTCTTTTTTGTCAAGGTCCTAAGAAGAGGTGTGGGGGGAGGGTAGAGGTGCCTATGATATTTACATGCAGATCCATCTTGGTCAAAATCCAGTATACACAGGCCTCAATGCAACCACCGGAGAAAGAGGGCCCATAACCAATTCCTGAGAATCTAGCCTATCCATGGGATGCTCTGTCTTAGGGAACTAAAAACCCTACTAAAATTGGCTTCAACAGAGCGATCTTTTAGTTACAGAGCAAGAAATCCAGAGGGCAGTGGCTTCCAGGGTTGGTTCATTCAGTGGCTCATTGACACTAGCAAGCACCCGTGTATAATGATTTCTCTCCTAGTGGGCACCAAATGGCTGCAGCAGTTCCCTGTAGGTGACAACAAAGGGGCAGCATTTTCTCCAAGGGGTCTCTTTCCATCAGTGAGACAACTTTTTCCATGAGCCCGCCTCCTTTAGACCTCCCCTGCATCCCATTGGCGAGAAGGGGAGGTCACATGGTTAGGACAAGCCAATCATTGCAAAGAGAATATCATTGGTTTGGACCAGTTCTGAGTGACCCACTGAAGGGCAGTGTCACTCAAATGAACACAAAATCATATTAGAATTCAGGAAGCAGGGAGGAAGATGGATGACTTTGGATAGGCAAACAGGAGTGTCTGCCACACCCAGTGCTTGCCTCAAAAAAGGGCTGAATGCTTGGGACAGTATTTCCAACAAGTGCAGCCTCTTTTCCAGCCCCAAATAACTTCTGGATTAAACCCCTATGGAGGATAATTGGAAAACCACCAGCATTTTTTAGTTTTTATTCAGCTGTTTGACCTTTGGTTTTTCCCCAGGGCACTTCCAAACTTTCCACCAGAGTTCAGATTCAGCCCTGAATAAGGCTTCTCAGAAAACTTCAGAGGGTCAGTGCTACAAATAAAAGCTTCCACCGTATCAAAATTATGTTCTCTAAAAGGACAAATATTGGATGATTCCACTTATATGAGGTACAGCATAGTCAAATTTACAGAGACAGAAAGTAGAGGTTTGCAGGGGAGGGATGGGGAGTGGTATGGACTGAATGTGTCTCCCCAAAATTCATACGTTGAAGCTCTAATCTCCAATGTGATGGTATCTGGAGATGGGAAATTTGGGAGGCAATAAGGTTTAGATGAGGTCATGAGGGGGCTGTCTGCAAGACAGGAAGAGAGCCCTCACCAGAACCTGACCATGCTGGCACCATGATCTTGCAAGCAAGGTTAGGAGGTCCCTGGAGAAAGAGAACCAGGCATGGCTTTCTTGACATAAGAGAACCCATTTTGGCCTAAGCCACTTTGTGATCTAAGCCTGGCCACAATGCTTGCCCTTGAACAGGTCTCAGTAATTAACGATCTGAAGGGAGAGAATGCAGAAACAAGGGAGGAGTGGTCAAGAAACAATAGTGTAGCCTTGGGGGAGAGGCCTGGTTCCTCAAGGGATATACATAATAATATACCTTTGAGTTCTGCAGAAACTCAGGCCCCCACCCAGGTGGAGGATGGAATGATATGTTGACCCTCCTGACTTCAATCAACCAAAGCTTGGAATCTGTCGACCTTGCTCCAATTCTATGCTGAGTTCTCCTCTGCTCAAGACCCTTCATGAATATGCATGTACCCTTAGCTTAAAACGTTCCCAATTTTGCTGTTGGGAGAGACACTGCTTTGGGGAAGATTCCTGGTGCTCTTCTTACTTGCTGCAAGTCATAATAAATCCTCCCTTCTCCTGATCTTAGGCTTGGCTGTGTCTACTGGCTCAACACCCACCAAGAGGAAAACTCAGTTTTCCAGTAACAATCTTGGACATCCAGTCTCCAGAACTGTGAGAAAATAAACGACTGTTGTTTTAGCTGCCCATTCTGTGATATCTTGTATGGCAGCCCTGGCTGACAGGGAGTTATTGTTAATGGATACAGAGTTTGAGTCTGGGAGGATGAAAAAGTTCTGGGGACGGATCATGGCGAGGGTTACACAACATGCCAATACACTTAATACTAAATTGTACACTTAAAATGGTTAAAATGGTAAGTTTTATGACATATATATATATATTTTTTTACAACAATAAAAGAAAAATTATGTTCCCACAGAAGCCCCAGGTATTATAGTGTCCATTTTACAGATGCAGAAACCGAATGACTTGCCCAGCATCTCCCATGCAAGTCAGTAGCAGAGGCAGAATTAGAACCAGGGTCACCCACTTCCATGGCACCACACTGGAACGATGCCCCTTCCCCAGGCTCAGATGCGTCCTCAAACTAAGGTCACATGTCGAAGGAAAATCCAGGCACAAGAGACAGTTAACCAGCAAAGGGAAACAGATCTCCTCTGGTTATTATTAGCAGGGGGAGGCAGCCAGGTGTCCAGGGCACCAGCTGTGCGGCTCTCTCGGGAGAGGAACCCAAGGTGAAGTGGAGGGACATCGTGCCCGCGCATCTGGGCAGCAAGCCCTGAACTCACAACGACCTAAAACTTTCCACCAAAATCCCCACGTGCAGCCACTTAGCTTTGGGGGAGAATTAATGCGGGTCCCCGGCGCTAAGATTTTCCATGTTTAGCTTCAACCCAAAGGAAAATTTTGTTAGAAAGTTTAAAGGGTATGACTATTTTTAAATGAGACATCAGGCCACGATGTCAGCACACCCACAAAAGTTAAAAAAAAAAGAAAGAAAAGGCTTGCATCTTGCCTCTTTTCTTCTTTTCTCCTGCTATGATGCAAATGGCTAAACCGCAGAAGAAAGGGAAGCAAGTTAATGCTTAAGTAACAGCCTACCAGAGTTCCAGGAACTCGCTTTCTACTAAACCAGTGGTTCCCAACTAGGGGCGATTTTGGCTCCCAGGCGACATTTGGCAAAATCTGGAGACGTTTTTGATTGTCACAACGTACAGGGGAGGGTTTGCTATTGGCATCAGGTGGGTAGAGGCCAGGGCTGCCCAACATCCTACAGCGCACAGGACAGTCCCCGCTTCCCTCCCATCACCCCCGCCCCTACAAAGAATTTTGCAGCCCTAAATATCATCAGTGCAGAGGCTGAGAAACCCTCTCCTGCGCCAGTGGTTCTCAAACTTGAGCTGCATCGGAATCCCCTGGAGGGCTTGTCCAAACGTGGATTGCTGGACCCCAACCTCAGAGCTGTGATTCAGTAGGTCTGGGGAGGCGACCAGCTTCGCATCCAACCAGCCGATGCTGATGCTGCCGGTCCAGGGACTACAGTGTGAGAAGCACCGTCCTGGGTCATTCTCACCACAGTCTTGAGGCATCAACACTGTTCTTCCTATCTTATAGCCATGAGAACAGAGGCTCTAAAGGGGACAAGCGTTGCCCAAAGGCACTCAAGCTATTAAGTGACAGGATCAGTATTCAAACCCAGATGCATACAATCACCAGCCTCCATGGGCACCCAAAGGCTTTAGGGCTCAGCCAAGTGTCCTAGGAGCCCAGGACGGTACTTTTTGCACGCGTTTTCTCCAACCACAATCAGCCTCTATCAATGGAGCTTGTAAATTTCAGACTAAGGGGACCAAGCTCAGAATTCCGTAATTGTGTTTTCCTGGAAACGCTGCTTATAAACCTAGTATTTTTAAATAAGATCACTACTTAAAGGTCTTCTCTGTGTTAAAGCCTTTGCAGGTTGTAGAAACTTTATAGAAGAAATATTTTACCCATGATTTCATGCCCGATTTACTTTATGTAGGGACCCCTCTCCTACGCTTCATTCAGATCCATTTTATGGCATTTAAAGTTGTTTATATATCCATAAACCATAGGGTTTTTTCTTTTTTTCTTCCTGCTGGGATCCACCATGGGACATTTTTCTGCCAATTCTTGCATCACACTTGAATGGTGTAATGGAAATAGCATTGGACTGGGAGCCAGGAGACTTGGGTTCCAGCAGATGGGAAAAGGAAATCTCAAAGTGCAATTATGCAACAGCCCATCTTCCCCCTCCAAGGGCTACTGGCTTCCCTTGCTGACAACCCACTGGGTCACCTTACTACGTGGTTAAGCACTGTCACCCCTTTAAATCATTCAAAGGTCACAGGAGAAGTGTGCATGGGGAGGGAAAAAAAGTATAGGGTTGGCCCAAAAGTTCGTTCGGGGTTTTCTATAAACCCGAACGCACTTTTTGGCCAACCCAATTAAGTGAGGGTCTCGATTCTTAGGCCTCTAGTTCCAATCACTAGAGCTCACCTCTTTTATTAGAAATGTCTTATTACATCTAAAGTGATTTATTTCAAAATTGGTTGGGGGGAGAAACGGGGACTTGCTAACCAATAAATATAAAATTCCAGTTACACAAGATGAGAAAGTTCTAGAGATCTGACATGCAACATCATGGCCAAAGAAATCTAACAGTGCTGTACTACACAATTCAAACTCTATTAAGAGGGCCTGTCTCATGATAAACGTTCTTACCAAAGAAATCTAACAGTGCTGTACTACACAATTCAAACTCTATTAAGAGGGCCTGTCTCATGATAAACGTTCTTACCAAAGAAATCTAACAGTGCTGTACTACACAATCCAAACTCTATTAAGAGGGCCTGTCTCATGTTAAACGCTCTTACCACAATAAAATTTTTGAATAATTTTTTAAGACAGTTGAGAGTCAAGTGAAAAAAAAAAGCAGTTTATATGTTCTTTTTAACATCTCTGTTCTAACTTACATTCTCATTTTCCCCCATTTAAAATTCAAGATTAAATTAAAAGCTAACTCCTCCTGCCCCCCACAAAATTGGCATTTTTTTTTTTCTTTCTCATTCCCCATTATGCCTCCAAGGCTGAGGACTCTCACAACACAATATTTCCACCTCTTCTATTTCTGCCTTTCAGAATTCATTTCGTTTCCAGCCTTTCAAGATTCTATCTTCAACAGGCCAATTTCAGACATTTCCAAGCATTTTTTTTTTCCCCATACTGGCTTCTGGTGAAAGATACACCTTCCTTTACACCTGGGGTCAGCAAACTATTGCCCACAGGCCAAATCCGGCCCTCAGCTTGTTTTTGTAAATAAAGTTTTATTGAAACACAGACACACCCATTCATTTACTGCTTTTGTGCTACAACTGCAGAGTTGAGTAGTTGCAACAGAGACTGCAGGACCTGGAAAGCTTAAAATATTTACCCTCTGGCTCTTTACAGAAAAAAGGGAACCCCTGCCCTACATACAAAAAAAAAAAAATCAATTTCATGAGAAGCTGCTTATAAAGTGAATTCTTACGAACACTACTACATCTCTACTCCAGATGCAGAACTTTGGCTGTCTTGTCCCCTACTCCACAACCAATATGACAGAGCACACATACCTGGATTCAATAATTATTTGCTGGGCCAAATAAATAAATTGCCAATGAAATTTAAAGGGAAAATGGAATGAGATTCTATGTAAACTAAAAAAAAAACTTTTCAGAAAAAGTGACCAAATCTCCAATGAATTAGTGGTGACTAAGGCTCAGTTTTCTCATCTGTACATGGGGGTCCACACTTTCCAGCCTTTGTACTTTGCAGGGTTGGTTTAGGCTTATGAATTTGAGCATGTCAGAAACCCCAGCACAGAGCTGTGCAAAAAGCATCATCTCAGGCACAAAGATCTGGGTCCAAATCCAGCCTTGTCACCCACACTACCTGTGTGATTTGGGTCACAGTCACTATCTCTCTGAACCTTGTATCTTCATCCATAAACTGAGGATTCTATCACCTACTTTAAAGGGCTTGCCGCGAGAATTAGGTGTGATAAAATGAGATCACACAGAGCATCTAAAAGTAACCGGAACATAGTAGGTGCTTAATTTTCACCGTATCTGGAGGCAGGTAAAGGCAGGGCTGGGACAAAGTGGAGGAGAGTGAGGCATTCACCTTAGGTGCAAAATTCAAGGAGGCACCAAACACCCAAGATGGATTCTGTTTTAATGCAATATTCTTTAAAAATCAAAAGTAATACCAAAAAAAATCTACAAAGAACAAAAGCTCACAATTTTAAATAAAGACAGGATCTAATCGTGCCAGGATTAGGGTGAGGGGAGTGAGGTAAGTCATGCCAATGAGGCGTCAGAGGCTCTTTTGTTTATCAAGCCTCTTTTGTTAATCAAGAATTTGTTGCATTAATTTTGATTTTTAAATACTGCATTAAAATATTAAATATCTTGATTACTGACTTTTTTTTTTTTTTACCCCTGGCCCTTAAACTTTGTGCCCAAGGGGAATGCCTTGCTTACCTCACCTACTCCCAGCCCTGGGTAGAGGCCTGCTAAATATCTACTAATGTGCTAAAACGTGCTCCCGGCATCACGGTTTTCAAACCTGGCTGTACAAGACACTCAGCTGGGGGAATTAAAAAATACAGTAATAATAAAACCAATGCCTATGCCCAATCCCCAGACCAATTCATCGGAATGGAGAGAAGTGGGGGTGGTATAGGCATTTGGTATTTTTTAAAAGGTCTCCTGACCACTTCACACCCACTAAGATGTCTATCATCAAAAAGACAGACAAGTGTCAGTGATGATGTGGTGAAACTGGAACTCTCATACACTGCCGGTGGGAATGTCAAATGGTGCAGCACTGTGGAACACAGTTTGCGGGTTCCTCAAAAGCTAAACACAGAGTTATCACATGACCCAGAAATTCTGCTAGTAGGTACAGACCAAGAAAATTGAAAACATACGTTCATACAAAAACCACACACGAATGTACACAGAAGCACTCTTCACAACAGCCCAAATGCAGAAACAATGTCCATCAACTAAGGAACGGATAAACAAAATGTGGTCTAGCCATACGGTGGAATATTATTTGGCCATAAAAAAGAATGAGGTACTGACACAGGCTAAACATGGATGAACCCTGAAAATATGATGCTGAGTGAAAGAAGCCAGACACGAAAGGCCACACACTGTATGATTCCATTTGTATGAAATGTCCAGAATAGGCACATCTATAGAGACAGAAAGTAGATTAGTGGTTGCTAGGGGCTGGGGAGAGGAGGGGATGGTGCATAACTGGGCATGGGTTTTTTTCTGGGGTGATGAAAATGCTCTGGAATTGGATAGTGGTGATGTAAATATGCTAAAAGTAACTGAAATGTACACTTGAAAAGGGGGGATTTTATATTATGTGAATTATATCTCAATTTTAGAAAAAAAAGGTCCCTGCGTGATTCTAACATGCAGCTAATTCTCCGTCTTTATAAAATGGGTGTGCTGGTAGTTGCCCGTCTCAGCAAGGTCAAGGCTCCAATAGTGATCAGACTAGGAGAGCTTGACAGGGCAGGGCTGTGCCACTTCCTCTGCTAACCAGGAGGTCTTAGAGAGAAACAGTTTCTTCCCCTTCATCCTGTTCCTCTTTGCCCAAGTCAACAGGGACTGGTCTTCAGCTTGGGGAGGGGGAGGGCAGGAAGCATCCACCCTTTCGTTACCAGGAGTTATTGCCTCATTAGCATCCATCTCCCAAGCTGTGGCAGATGCCAGTTTCAAGCAGAAATGATCCGGAGGGGAAAAAAAGTACAAAGGCACAAGTGCCAAGGAAATACACTCAAACTAAGAATAGCTTTGGCACTCAGCACGCCGTGCAGAAAGGTGAGAAGGTTGCTTTCCCTGACCCAGCAAGTCTGAGATCTCCACTTCTTTTAAGAGAAAAAGCAAGCACTCCCGTCCGCCCAGTAGCCTCCATTATCAGGAGGCATGAAAGGTTGACTAGGAAAGCACATCGGCTTTGCAGTGTCCAAAAATACAATCAAAGCTTAGCTGGTGTCTCCTGTGATTCCCATGCAAGGGGCTTCTGCCTTCATGCTTGTCCCCATTACCTGGCTCAACAGACATGCCTTTGAGGTAGCAACGGCCTTCGGAAGGGAGGAAAATTCTCCCCCTGTGGAAATCCCCTTTGGTACAAAAATAAGCACTGGGTTGGTAATTTTCCTTTTTTTTTTTAATGTGAGCTAGGTGACTTGGGTGCTAGCTTTTTGCAGGGCAAAGAAACCTGGTGATGCCAGATCATTAACGCAGCAGAAACCACCAAGCAGATACCCCACAAATATAATGGGCTCAAGTCCCCAGATTGTTGGGAATATCGTCTTATTTTGAAGTCTTCTATGAAAACACCCCCGCAGAAGTTTTACTTGGCTTGAGAATATGTCCACCCACACAAAAGTGCTGGCACTTTATTGCGCACAACGTGAGAGTGTGTGTGTGCGTACACGCACATTTGCGCGCGTCTATGCACACAGTCATATATTACCCTCGGCTCAGCGACTTAGCACCTCTCCCAGGTGGCTTCCTGCGGGCTCCTGTCTTTTGCACATCGACCTCCTGCAAACTAGTTGCCCATGTTGAGGGTTAAGACACTCAAATGCACTTTAAAAGGGTGATGGGATATTGAACACAGACAGTGATGGTCAATCTCCCCCCTCTCAACAACTGTCTTCTTAGTACACAGCCAAATGCAATCCTACTTCAAAAGTCCTCCAGCTGCAGAAGAGGTCAGTGAAGGTTTGCTTTTTCCACTCTCTTTTAAGAAAACAGCAGGAGGTGTTTGTGGGGCTGTTTTGTCTCCTGGGTCGTTTTTGTTTGGGAGGGGTAAGGACTGACTAAATTCCTGCTTGGAGGCAGGAAGCAAGATCAGATGACCTCGGGCTCTTCCTTCTGTGTAAACTGTTGTTGAAAGTCCCCCATTTCATAAAACCTTGAATACTATGGATCCCAACATAAGCACAGATTTTCTCAATAGCTATATAAATTTGACTGGTATATCATGGATACTTAGCGTGTGATAAAAACATAAAAATCTCTACTTATTCCCAGACCACACTTCCAGCAACCCCCCCCCCCCTTTTGGGACACAACCATAAAGTAAACTGTAGATGAGGTCTTATGAGAAGTGAAAACAGTTTTCACAAAGCCCATGCTCTAACATCTGTTTCTCCAAGGAGGCTGTGGTAGGAAGAATTCTAAGACGGCCCCATGATCTGTTATGTCCTTGTACAACCCTTGCTCTTGAGTGTGGGGAGAATATGTGACTTGCTTCTAACCAACAGAATATGGCAAAGGTGATGGGATGTCATTCCAGTAATTAGGACTCATTATATAAAACTCCCATCTTAGCGGAGTGGGGAACAACACTTCCCTGCTGGCCTTGAAGAAACAAACAGCTATGTTGTGAACTGCCTACAGAGATGGCCATATGGTCAGGGAACCATGGGCAACTTCTAGGACACGAGGGTGGACTCCAAGCAACAGTCAGCAAGAAGCTGGGGTCCTCAGTCATAAAGCTGCCACGAAATAAGCTCTGCCGGCAACGTGAATGAATTCCGAAGCAGATTATTCTCCACTCGAGCCCTCAGATGAGAATGCAGGCCAGCCAACACCCTGACTGCAGCTCTGTGAGACTCTGAGCACAGACCCCAGCTAAGCCACTTCTGGACGTACGGCCCATGGAAACTGTGAGGTAACAGATGTGTATGTTTCAAGCCACTAAAATTGTGGTAACTTGTATGCAGCAATATAAAACTAACACAGAGGTCCTCAATTCCCTACTCAGAGGTTTATGGGACTCTCACCCAATATCCAATACAGAGGCTTATTAACTCTGACTCAGTACCTAAATTCAGGTGTACGTTTTTCTAGAACACAGCTAGTAAGAAACATAATACTGGAAAGACATAGTCAGCAGGAACAGATCCTATATGAAAGAGACTCTGACAGCAGCCAAAGGTGCTGTGGTCAGTCTTTAGCACACAGTGTGTAATCAAAGAACATTTCACAGATGCATCAAGGGAAAGGAAAGAAAAACAGGAAGCTAGACATAAAATTCAAAATAATAATGACCACCATTTTTTGAAAATCTAGTGTGTGCCAGGCACCGTGATAGGGACTTCATATGTTTCATCTTCACAGTAGATATGACAAGTTGGTTATTATTTATTGGGCTTTTGAGATGTGACAGACATGCAAACCCAACTTATAACCCACTGCTTTTTTTCTTCCTATTGTAAGAACATCAGCATCATAGCCAAAACCTGTATTTAAGAATGCATCCAACATTGATAAACTATTGAATAAACTGGCATTCGACCATACTATCCACTGTGACAAGCAAATGTGATGGGCCAACGCATAAGGTGGACAAGCTCTGGGTTGAATGGATGCTTGATCGGATACAATAAATTCACATGCCTCCCAACTAATCATGATATTGGCAAAGGCATCCTTTCTCTTCAAAATGCTTAGAACAGCATGGCAAGACATCAAATCATTAAGACCAAAAGATGGTTTCATCTTTCCCAGGAGAGAACCTGTTGGCAAAATAAATTCAGAAGCATCACGGACTCTTCCCAAAAAGGCAGCTTAAAATCAGTGAAGAGGATACCACTGCAACAGATGTTCAAGATGAAACAGTGTGCGACGGGGTCACTGACGTTGAGGGACCAGGGCTAGGGTGAGGCAGGTGAGGCATTTGCCTTGGATACAAGTTTAAGGGGTGCCACAGACACAGAGGACGGTCTTGTGGTTGCCAAGGGGGACAGGGGATGGTAGAAGGATGGGTTGGGAGTTTGGGATTAACAGATGCAAACTATTATATAATATAATAGCATGGATAAACAACAAGGTCCTACTGTATAGCACAGGGAACTATATTCAGTATGCTGTATTAAACCATAATGGAAAAGAATACGAAAAAGAATGTATACATATGTATACCTAAATCACTTTACTGTACAGCAGAAATTAACACAACTTTGTAAATCAACTATACTTCAATAAAATAAATTTTTAAGAAATTGTTAGCCACTCAAAAAAAAGAGTTAAAGGGGTGCCAAAACACCCTGGAAATCATAAGTATATAATAGAATGTAAATAAAACATAAAATAAACATACAATAATAAATGTATACAAAATATGAATAAAATACCTAATATTTTAAGGCAATACTTTAAAAAAATGGAAAAAATGATCCATGATGAACAAAATATTCAAATATTTTTAAAAGACCGGCCATGGTTGATGGCTCATTTTAAGACCCAGAGTTACTGTGCAATGGGAGTTGTCATTTCCAATGAGCCTTAGACCTGTGAGGTCATCACGTCCCCTACTGGGCAGGTTTATGAGGGTCGACAATGACATTCAGACATTGGACATTGCAGACTTTACGTGTAGTCATGTTTTGTTTTGTTTTGTTTTGGCCACAACTCGAGGCTTATGGGATCTTAGTTCCCCGACCAGGGATCGACCGAACCCGGCCCCCCTGCAGTGGAAGTGTGGAGTCCTAACCATTGGACAATCAGGGAAGTTCCGATGTAGTCATGTTCTTCTATTGTAGAGCTTTTGTTGGGGAAACACTGACTGAAACCACCCGGCCCAGGCAGGCCCAACAGTAACCACTGGTATGAGTTATCTTACAACAGGAGGCCCTGGTAAGGAACGTGGAACCAACAAGCTACCATCAACCAGAAGAATTTGGGAAAGGTCAAAAGGAGAGAGGAGACGCCAGCCCATATGTCCTGCCAACCTCCCAGAATCTTCCTCTGCGGAATCCATCTTGGCTGAGTGATGCGCGCACCACCAGGAAGGACCCTGAGTCAGAATGATTGGCCAGAGACAACCCGGAAACTAACCCCATCACCGTAAAACCCGAGACTGCAAGCCACGTGGCAGAGCAGTTCTCCTGGGTTCCCTTACCCTGCTGCTCTCCACCCAGGCGCCCCTTCCCAATAAAGTCTCCTGCTTTGTCAGCATGTGTGTCTCCTCAGACAATCCATTTCCGAGTGTTAGAAAAAGGCCACTCTTGGGCCCTGGAAGGGGTCCCCCTTCCTGTAACACTTTTACTAACTTTCCCACTCAGCTCAGAATATGGGCAGATCTTTTGAGAAGGACATAGAGGGGTGCCCATTCTTCCTGTCCCTCATGCCCCAATGTGGCTCTGCTCACTACTGTCAAAACTACCTTTCCCCGGCCAGCAGTTAGCAGTCAAAGCCTTTCATTTTTATATACCTTGAATGGCCAAACATAATGAACGTAATTTCGAACTTGGTTTGAAAATTTGAAGATTTGAAAATTCTGGATACAACAAAGTTTGTTTACGCTTGCTAAAGGTGAATTGCCAGGAAAGGAAAATGAAATCTTTAGTACAAATGTCAATAGACTCCTATTTTAAGGAGTCTCTGCTAAACCAACCCGATGGAAAAATTTCTCCGAAGGTTCCAAAAGTTTTATTTATGGATTCATCTCAAACATATACCAAACGATGCAGAGAGGTCAACAATAGTCTCTGGAGCCAGACTGCTTGGATTCAAATCCTGACTCTACTGCCTATGAGCTGTGTGACCTTGGGCAAATTCCTTAACCTCTCTGAGCTGAAAAATAGAGGACAATCATACCATTCATATTAACATTTTCTACATCAACACTTTGTTTAATTCAGACCATCTTTAAGAAACTAGAAAACAGATTCCCATGGCACTATAACCCCCTTCCTCTCCTAAAGATATTAGGCTTCTGTATATTGGGCCTCTACTAAGTGCCAACACTCTGCTAAGCATTTTGCATACGCTTCTCATTTAATCCTCCCCACCACCCTGTGAGGGAGGAAATACTCCCTTTTTATGGATGAGAAAACAGTTGCTTAAGGATGTTTAATGGTTTGGCCAAGGTTACGGAGCTCGTAATTGGCAGATCCTGAGCTCAAACCCAGCTATGTTTAACCCCAAAGATGATGCTCTCGGCCCCTGGGCTAGTTTCCCAAACTTGTCACCTGTATACTGCCTTGCTGCCCTTTGCCACAGTCACTGCTGTTTCTTTAAAATCAGCAACTGGAGACTTTCCTGGTCGTCCAGTGGCTAAGACTCCGCGCTCCCAATGCAGGGGTCCCGGGTTTGAACCCTGGTTAGGGAATTAGATCCCGTATGCATGCCACAACTAAGAGTCCACATGCCGCAACTAAGACCTGGTGGAGCCAAAATAAATAAATAAAATAAGAAATATTTTTTAAAAAAAAGTCTGCTTTGCCCCAAGAGGGCCATGGAGGTGATCACTGAATAAACTGCAAAGATGAAAGTGTTCCACAAAAAAATAAAATAAAATAAAATCAGCAATTGTTATTTCTTTAAAATTTGTCTTCAAGTTAATGCAAACCTAATAACACTTCTCATTTTGGCCTTGTCCTACATCATAATATCTGGGAGGCCATAATTTTGATATGCCAGTATGTGTATTTAATACAAATAAAATTAAACATGTAACTATTAAAATGCAAAATGTTTTGCCAACATGCCACACCCCAGCCCCAAATCACCATGTGCATCTACCATTGGTGGTCAGATTGTCACAGTCTGAGATGCCTGAAACACTAGAAGCAGCAAAAACAATCAGGGGAGACAGGATTCCAGAAGAGGAAAGAGAAAAAGCTAATGTAATATGTAGGCTACGCACAGCAGCTGTGGAATATCGGCAATGAAAAATTCTGCGGAACTAAGAATGTATTATCTTCCCCATAAGGATAGCACCTTGCAGCAGAAAAACATTACCCTGAGAAGCGGGTGACAAGGGTTGGAATCACAGCTCTGCCTTATGCCTGCGGACTAGACACTGAGCCATAATAAGAGGAAAATATAAATAAAATAACCACAAAATGGGAATTGTATACCCTTATCTTTCTGAAGAGATCTGGACTAAATTATACCACCTTCCCCTTTTTTCTGATCTGATTCCATGACTTTAAAAGTAGGAAGATAGCATGTAATAATTAGTAATAAAAATGATAATTGAGTGATGATAACAGTTAACATCCATTCATTCATTTCACAAATGTTTGTTGAGTACCTACTATGTGTTAGGCCTGGTTCTAGGTGCTGGGGACACATGGATGAAATATATTAAAAAATCATTGATCTTCAAGAAGCTTCTGCTCTTCGGAGGTATAAGCTTATGATGTGCTGACGATTCTCTCCTTGACTCCTCAAGGCAGTGGTTCGCAAAGTGTGCATCAAATTCCCTGGAGGGTTTGTTAAAACACAGATCCCTGGGCTCCACTCTCAAAGTTGCTGATTCAATAGGTCCTGGGGTGGGATCTGAGAATCTGTATTTCTTTTTTTTTTTTTTTTTTGCGGTGCGCGGGCCTCTCACTGTTGTGGCCTCTCCTGTTGCGGAGCACAGGCTCCGGACGCGCAGGCTCAGCGGCCATGGCTCACGGGCCCAGCCGCTCCGTGGCATGTGGGATCTTCCCCCGACAGGGGCACGAACCTGTGCCCCCTGCTTCGGCAGGCGGACTCTCAACCACTGCGCCACCAGGGAAGCCCTGTATTTCTAATAGGTATCAAGGTGATGCTAATTCACACTGCTGGTCAGGGGGCCCACTCTGGGAACCAATGCCTTTCAACAATTCTATGAGACAGGTACTTTTATTTTCCTTGTTGGACAGACGGGGAAACTGAAGCTCAGGGAGGTTAAATGACTTGCTCAAATTAACACAGTGAGTAAGTGACAACACCAAGATTCACACCTGGTTCTTTCTGACTACAGCATCTATGAGATTTGTCACTGGGACGAATTGTCTTGGTTGAGGATGGGGAATCCTGCCGTGCTGATTCAGCAGAGATTGAGCCCGTGCACTTTCTTTCAGCCAGAATGTATAAAACTCAAAGAAACAAGTCCTCCAGCCTGTAAACATGTGCCCGGTCTGGGAGCTCAAGATGACACTCGCCAGGCATCTCAGGTGAGATCTGGTCTCCAGGTGAAGGTACAACAGCTGCACCTCTCTCGCAACGCCCTCTGCTAACTAATCTGCAGGGCTGGATTGACGTCAGCCACAATGGAAACTGCTCTCCTGCCCTGACCTGTTTAGAGATTAAGAGAGCACAGAACAGAGAGAGGAAGTGGGGGGGTGGGGACAGAGAGAGGGGGAGAGGGACAGAGTGAGAGAGGGAGAATATCAGAAAAAGTGAATGGAAAAATCTGCAAGCAAACCAGGCACCTGTAAGAGTTACAAGGTCAAAGTAAGCTGACTTCACGCTGTTTAGTCATGAAATGCAAATGAAGAGAAATTCATGTCCAAGGTTCCAGAAATATCTGGAAGGGGGACTGTAGCCACATCTTTTTTTTATTATTATTTTTCCTTTTTTCTCCCTATAAAGCTATATAATACTGGCTTCATAATAATCCTTTCACTGCCCCTCTTTGGGAGCTGCCAACTTACTGAAAAGGTATTCAATATAATCACACTGCTTGTCTTTTAGAGAGAAAAGAATCAAGTGAAAGAAAGCATCTGGTGAGAGCTGGAAGATACTGGAAGATTCAGGTTGGGTAAAAGTAAAGTGAGAATTAGTTATAAAGAAGAATGTAATGAGAAAAAGAAACATTTGGGGTGGGTATTTGCAGGATAGAGCGGTGGACAGCAATCAGTTTACAGTGTGGTATCAACATCTTCCATTTCTATCTCGTGTTGAAATGAAAACAATCCATATATGGAAAAGCAAAGCATGGACTACATTTAAATGAACCTGTCATATATCCATTTACAGACATTTCCAAATAAATATCTGGAAAAAAATAACTGGAAAACTCATTCACTTTGGCTTTGTTTATGCTTTCTTGCAAGACTACTTCTTTACTGAGTTTGGCTTTCTTCTGGATTACATTTTAGAATCCACTGGCATGTTTACTTAGCGAGGCTGCCTTGAGAGAAAAACAAGGCTTCTGAAATCCGAACAAATGTGGAAATGCACACCTACCTTCACCTTTAAGGGACTTTATCAAGGCACAATATTCCTAAGCAACCAGCCTTAGGAATAGAACAGCAAACAGAGGCACAGTTCATGAAAGCTGCTCTTTCTACTACCTGAAGGATGTCTATAGTTTAGTATCTTTAAGTACCTCTAGGACACAAAAATCATAAAGATAATCCTCAGTGTTTGGGATCTAAATCCACAGAGGTCAAGGGTCAAAGAGATGTCGGTGTTACACAGCATCTCTGAGGTCAAAGGAACTTTAATGTGCTGTGACTCTTACGAGACTGTGAAGTTATGTGCTATATACTTACTGCAAGTAAACCACCGTTTTAACACAATACAGGGAAAAGTTACATACTTTCCATAAGTCCCACTTGAGTTTCCAAAGCAAGTTACAGAATTTCTTTTGGGCTGTTAAGGCAACGAAGTAGTTGGGCAATGAAATAACCCTTTCAATTCCAGTATTTAATTCACTTCAACCTATAACTATAGAGAATATTGAAACCAAAAGTGAGCCTCTGAGGGCCTCTCATGCAATCCAACTTTGAAGGTGAGGAAAGACATAGAGCGGTGGGATAAACATGCAAAGCCAAGAAGCAAGTTAATCCCAGCACCAAGACTCAAACTTGGTTCTGCCTCTCAAGACCAAGATGCATGTCCTTATACCAGTGGTTTTCAAAGCGCGTTCCATGGAACCCTCAGGGTTCTAATAACCCCAACTGCTTCAACCTAGTAGCTTGACTTTCACCTTCTTCTTATACTGGAGTCTTCAGGAAGATTTCACTTGGGAAAAGGGTCTCCACAGCCTGAATAAAATCTAGGCACTACTTCACTACCCCCGTTGTTGTCTCTTATAAAACAAATTCACTAGTTCCCTCCCTACCAGGTCTAAGTCACCTGACATTGTTTACCAAAAGGATGGTGATAAAGTGGGAGACAATACTTCTCTACGCCTCCAGTTCTCCTTCCAATGCCCCCCACCCCAGCTCCTATGTCTTCCGACTGGCTTTACCCTCCAGAACAATTACCTAAGATACAATTTACCAAAGTGTGGTACGTGTACACCTGTTAATATCAGGGAATATTTAGCTGGTGCCTGCACATGGCATTACATAACCCTGAATCACGTGGTTGAAACTTATTCACTTTCTCCAATTCTTCAACTATATCAAGATTATACCAAGACAGTCTCAGCTTAGTGCTATTCTACCCTTAACAACTACCCAGTGCCTGCTGATCTCCTTCCTCTAACTAAGAGAGAGCCTCTATTTCCTCATTTGTAATAAGAATACTTGCCTCATAGGATGGCATAAGGTTCAAAAGAGATACTGCGTGAAAAGCGCCCAGCTCGGTGCCTGGCGTAGAAAATAGCCAACGTTGGCTGATGGGCTCTTGCTTTTGCCTGTTTCTGTATACGGCTCGTGAAGTCAGGGTTCACTAGTCCCCCTGCCCTCAAAGGGCACGACCCTGGCCACTACATTGTTTTTCAGTCAGCTAACACATGCTGCATCCAGACTGCCCTCCTCTGGTATGGTGGTACTTGAACACGTCTATCCAAGGACTTCTTATCATACTTTAAGTGCTTTTCTTTACAATTCCATGTCCACATGAGACAGCTCCTTGAGGGCAGGAATGACAACCCTTCCAGTTTCTTATACAGCAGGCATTCAGTACACTTGCTCAATAAATTACAGTGTTGACTGGACAGATACCGCAATTCACGATGACTACCGGCGTAAGTTAGCAAACGTGAGTTGGATTTTTAAACACGGCAACATACTGCTTGGCATGAAGTCTTCTTAGGTCAAGAGGGCCACCTGTCCTGAGCTTTGAATCCAGAAAGGACCTCGAATCCAGACATGCAACACCATCTCAAAAAGCCATGAATCTCACTATATTATGAGGGTAAAGCATGTTGATTTCCTAAATGAAAACATTTAAACCAGCTTGCATAATTCTCTTTGGGCCTTTTGTTATTTTTCTTCATTTCCAATATACCAGGAAACTAAAAAGAAGGAAAGTGACCTAGCTCTCTCTCAATCTTCAGGATGTGCTGTAATAAACAAGAGTCTTGGATGTTCAATGCCATTAAATACTAAATATGAAAATTAAGTTCTCCCAAGACCAAATTAAGCAGCCGAGTTGACGGGGAAGAAGCTATTTTGCTGGTACTTAGCTATTTGGATCTGTAACCTTGCTTAATGCTTTATCTTAATATCCTTGTTAAAATAAAAGTAGAGGTTAACATTATTGAAATGATAGTAGGTTATATTCTTCTGGGAAACACAAAAAAATGTATCTGTGACCTTAAGACCATTTGGAACCTCGGAAACTGATAGCAAAATCTTGCCAGTACAGGAGACTTCTGTATTAATGGAAACAGAAACTTAGGGTAAACTGCTGATCTGTTTGCCCACAGGGATCTAAAGTTGTCTGAGAGTTTTGAAATGACAGAGAAACAGTCAAGCAAGAATATACGGTTAAGCAAGAAAAGCAAGATACAAAGCATTAGATGCAGATGACCTCTATATCACAGAGGAGAAAAAATATTTGAAATGTCTCAGTGAATTTGAGTGCTTTTGGGTGGTACGGGTATTGGACTGTTTTGTACTCGTTAACAGTTTTGCATACTGTCCAAATGTTCAGCAAGGAGCCAGATTTAAAAATATAAAATACAGGGAAAACACACATTAAAAGAAAGAGTGATTTGAGCTCAACACTCCAGAGGATAGAGTTTTCTCTGATCTTGGCTCCCTGGATGTTGTATTTCAGGAAGACGGCAAGCGGGGACCTGTAAAGATAGTGAAATGCCAGCTAGGGAGGCTTACCTAGTTAAAAAAATTCATTGGCAGTCAGTCCCCTCAGGGCAGACACTGTTTCCAGCAGTTCTGAAAACAGTTTGTTCCAAATTAACCTTTTGATGAGAATCTCCAGCAAGCCCAGAGGTGAGAGGCCCTACCCGGGGCAGGGGAGCCAGGAACGGAGGTAGGGGGGACATCTTCGACCAGGAAATGAATGGCATATCTTGTCCCTGCCCCCAGATGGCTTCAGAAGCAGAGTGCTCGATCCCCACGTGGCCCAAAAAGAGAAACATCCTGGGATTTGGACAGTGAGTTTCTAGAACAGGACGCGGGGACCTGGTTTCTTTCGGCTGTGAGATGGTCACATGTCGGTGGGCTGGGGGAGCTTTGAAAGTCACCCCCAGGGAAGCAGTTACCACTGCCAAGTGCCATGGGCCAGTGATGACACCTGGCCTTTCTGCTCCCTGCCCCATTCCAGGCCTCTCTTTCTCTAAACCTGTCCATCCTACTATGGTAGTGAAGAGTGTCTCCTCCAAAATTCCTGTCCCCCTGGAACCTTAGGATGTGACCTTATTTGGAAACAGTGTCCTTGAAGATGTAATTAAGGTAAAAATTAAGAGGAGATCATACTAAATTAGGGTGGGCCCTGAATCCAATGGCAGTGTCCTTATTAGAAACAGAAATAGGACACACAGAGGGACACAGGAAAGAAGGCCACGTGAAGACGGCGGAAGAGACTGGAGTGATGTAGCCACAAGCCAAGGGACACCTGGAGCCACAGAAGCTGGAAGAGGCAAGAAGGATCCTCCCTTCAGGCCTTCAGAGGGAGCACGGCCCTGCTGATGCCCTGATGTGGACTTCTGATCTCCGGAACTTTGAGAGGATAAACTTCTATAGTATTAAGCCACTTGGTTTGTGGGATTTTGTTACAGCAGCCCCAGGAAACTAATACAGCTACCACCCCCACGTTCTCCACCCTGGCCCCGTGAATCCAGTTCCTATGCATCACCCTCTTCCTGTGGCTTTTCCTCTCTGCTCCTCTCTTCACTCCAAATGGGGCAAATGACCCCAAAATGGTTCTAAGGGGGTCCTGCCATTTACTGGCTGTATGACCTGGATATAAATTACATCAAATGCCTGGTGCGTCAGATTTCCCATCTCAAAACTGGGGAGAATAATGTGCTGGGTGTATCCTGTTATTAGGAGGATCAAAGAAGTAATCCATGTCAAGCACCTCACACTGATTCCATCTGTCGTAAGTCGGTAATGCGTTTACTCAGCTGCTTATGCCCCTTTTGTTGGCACTTTCTCTAAGTTGATCTGAACAGCCTTGGATGAAAGTGGAGCTAAGAGAATAATGAAGGATTCTGAGGTTCCTGGACCTAGGCAGAAAAATTAGCAGTTGCTGGATAACAAATTCCAAAAATGGTGCCACTTTACAGTTTGCAAACTACTCCCACTTTGTGATTTGTTTGAGCCTCAGGATAACTTCGCCAAGTAGAAGTTATTATATAGATGAAAAAACAAGGCTCACAGAGTTGAATTCCAGTTATTGGGCATTGAGTCTTTATAGGACCCCCGATTTGTCCCTTCCTATGCCTGTGTCTGTCTCAGGGCCTGGTGGTAGTAAGTGCTTGATGACTCTGATGAAAACGACAAGAGATAAATTCTCACACGCCTAAGCTAGATACAGTGTGAATATAGGGATCTGAAAGTATGGGGGCCGTGGGCTGGCAGAGCATCTCAGAGAGATGAGGCCAAGAAAGGACACATTCAGGTAGCCGCGATTTCGGTCACACAGTGAAGGTCTGCGACCCCAAATGTCAATGGGGGTACAAGGTCACCCGAAGCCATGACTGTATCGGTAGCAGTCTGTATCTGCAGTGGCTTTTTTCTTACCCCAAAATCAAGATTCGAGATCTGACAAGACCCAGTGCACTTAGGAGGTTGCCGGGGCAGAGGACTTTCAGCTGAGATGACCACACACTCACCGTTTAACAGATATTCAACTGCATACTTGTACATACCAGACAGTGGGGAAACATTGGAGAGGAACACACATGTGGCTTCTGCCATCAGGCTGATCACAGACTAAACCTATCCCGGCAAACACAGGGGAAACTGTCATATCTGTGTATTTTCCATGGATCCTGACAAGTTTAGAAGCTCTGGCTTGAGATATACCCTAAAAAAGGGGTCCTCTTTTTTCAAGACCTGATGCAAATAACTCCTTCACCCGGAAACCTCTTTCAGCCTTGAGGAAGATTTAAAATCTATCACCTGCACACCCAGAACACCATCCCACCATCTCCCCCACACCCAGAATTACCAAAGCCTTCTCTACCATTAAGCAGACTTTGAGGAAGTGGCCAATTTATCATTTTGCCAACTGCAAGATTAGCAAAATAATTCCACTTCCGTTTCTCGCTTTTTTCCCCAATCCAACGCATTCTGATATCATCCACATTAGTGGTCCTCAAACTAGGATACATGAAACCTTGAGGGTCCTCAGATGAATTCTTCAGGGTCTATAAATTCCACATGAGAATTTTTTAATTTTGAGTTTTCACTTCAAAGCTACTATTTTAAAATGGCACACGATACACATACCTACTGGATCACCTGGATGCCCACCTTGGAAACCAGTCCTGCCCAGCAATTTCAGGGCTTGTAATTTATGAGCCTTTCGGCGCCATGCTGTTCTGCTTTAATTATCTAATGAGAATCGGACTGAGGCAGTTTTAACACAGAGATAACGGGTTCCCCCTGAAGGCCAAATCCTACCATTCTTCCTTCCTCATAGGACAGGAGAACTCAGGCACGAAGGCGCACACCCGAGGCTCACTGAAGACAAAACAACTATACAGGAGTAAGATGGAGCCACATCAGGCTTCCAACGAACAACTGACTTTCAGTAAAGTACTCTCTGCCCCACTGACATGATCCATTGGAATACACTGGGTTTGCAGAACAGTTTGCGTTTAACTTTTGCAAATCTGTGTGGTCTTCATCATTGTTTAATGTCTATAAGCATAAGACATTTACACCTAGGTTTGTGCAAGGGGGTCTCCATATGGGCACTACTGATATTTGGGGCCACACAATCCCCTGTTGGGGGGGGTCATCCTGCACATTATAGGGTGTTGATCAGCATCCTCTCTGTACTGGAAGCTAGTGGTACCTCGTCCTCCCTGAAGTCATGACAACCAAAAACGCCTCCGGATTTTGCCAAATGACCTCTGGGAGGGGGCAAAACCACCCCTGCTGAAGAACTAGTCTTGTGTTGGTAGAGATTTAATTAAATAAATATTTACTTAAAATAATTAAGTCTATATAACATATCTAAATGTCTTTTTCCTTTATAAGAGGAATATTCCTTGAGTTTGTGAAATCCCAACTGACAGAGCACCTGCACCCATGGATGGATATACCTGTAGATATACTGGAATGTAATCAATACTCGGAATCCTTACTGTATCTGGCCTGTCTTTGCTCCGTTCTCTCCTCAGCACCAGAGGATGAAAACATGCAACTCATAGGTCAGATCCAGCCCATAAAAGGATCCTTTCAGTTGTGCATTAGCTGCCAAACTCTAAAAGTTAGGAGAAATCAAGAAATATCTGAATGTCTGACTTCACTCGAAAACAAACAGAAGATTCAACAACTCTGAGCCCACATTCGTGCATGGAAACCCCAGCTGGAACACAGTAATGGTGTCTCCACTTTCCAGTCCACCCCGTCTCCTTCCCACCCCCCATCCCCCACTCCTTAGGTCTCACATCCAGTCAGTGGCAACTCCATCAGGGATGGCTTTCTGATTGAAAGAGGAGGCTGACAAGTGACCTGAAATGCCTTGAACTAGCAGGCAAGCTGTTGTTACTTGGACTGTATGTTTATTTCAGGGGACACTGCCCCATTCATTATGATAGCCTCTTTGGCACCTCTAAGCATTTGAGTTTGCAAACCTAAGCCCTATGTGGTGACTTGCGCACCATCCTAAAACACGCCCCTGATCATGCCACTTTCCTGCTCATGAACTTTCACTGGTTCCCACTGCCCACCAAACTACGTATTCAAAGTTCTTGATGATGCGGCCCCTGTCTCAAGGGCCAACTTCTGCACACTCCACTACAAACCCCAAACTTCCTTGCCCTGTCACCTACTAACTCACCCTATTACTTCTGCCCTATCATCTCCTAACCACCTTTCAATACCCATTTCAGACATTGTCTCTTATAAACCTTATATGGTCCTTCAGACCAGGCATGATCTTGTCCCTGCTTTGAACAACTCCCGTGTTTGATCTATAGCTGGTTGATGAATAAGTCCCAGAGCCCCAAGGAATAAGTAGGAGCATCAACAGCTTTAAACACAATGTGGCAGAAGGTAAATCCTCCAGTAGGCATATACTAGGCTCTTTGTTGCAGTAATTATTGTAAAAACAAAATAGTCAAAAGTATCCTAGGGCTTCCCTGGTGGTGCAGCGGTTGAGAGTCCGCCTGCCAATGCAGGGGACATGGGTTCGTGCCCCAGTCCGGGAAGATCCCACATGCCGTGGAGCGGCCGGGCCCGTGAGCCATGGCCGCTGAGCCTGCGCGTCCAGAGCCTGTGCTCCACAACGGGAGAGGCCACAACAGTGAGAGGTCCGCGTACAGCAAAAAAAAAAAAAAAAAAATCCTAGATGACTTTTTTTTTTTTTGGCCATGCTGTGCCGCATGTGGGATCTTAATTCCCCAACGAGGGATCAAACCCATGCCCCCAGCAGTGGAAGCACGGAGTCCTAACCACTGGACCGCCAGGGAATTCCTCCTAGATGACTTTTGATAGTAAAATGGTTAAACTATGGAACATCTATTTTATGGCTGTCAGTGCTACTCACTAGTTCCACGTTCACTTGTCACAAAAGACTATACCTCTTCATATCCTTTAAAGTAAGGCATGGCCATGTGACCTGCTCTGACCAGTGAAACACAAGCAGAAGTGACATGTGTCACATCCAAATGGAAGCCTTCAAGGGCCGGTGTGGCCATCTCTACATCCCCCTTTTCTGCCTCAGCGATTGTGAAGCCTCAGTCAGCCTATGCCCATGAGTGACTCTGATTAACAGAGATCCCTGCTGGCCTGCACTGAACATGTAGCATGAAATAAAGATAAACTTTTGTTGTGTTAAGCTACTGAAATTTGAGGGTTATTTGTCACTGCAGCATTTCCTAGCCCGTGCTGACTTATACACATTCTATAGAACACAATGCAGCACTCTAAAAGATGAGATTAACAACTATACAAAATACACACCCCTAGCAACAGAGCTCCAAAATACATGAACTAAAAACTCACAGAATTGAAGGGAGAAAAAAAACAATTTAATAATAATAGTTGGAGGGACCTCCCTGGCGGTCCAGTGGTTAAGGCACTCCCAAGGAAGGGGAACAGGTTGAATCCCTGGTCAGGGAACTAAGATCCCACATGCCTCACGGCAGGGCCAAAAAATAAATAAATAAATAAACAAATAAATAAATAAAAATAGCTGGAGACTTTAATATCCACTCTCAACAAATGATAGAAGAATTAGACAAAATCAGCAAAAACAGAGAAGACTTGAAAAAATAGGAACTAATTCATATTAAGTGAAAAAAATTACAGAATAATGTGTACAGTAAAGGTATATACTTATATACAAATAAAAAAATGATATGTATTTCCTACAAGTGCATATATGTATATGTAAATACACAGAAAACAGTCTAGAAGGATACACAGCAAACCGATCATACCAACTAGCTCTGGGGAGCAGGGAACAGGCCCCAGAATTGGAGGGATGCTTAAGGGCATTTTAATGCTATCTGTAATACTCTAATTTTTTACCAAGAAAATGAGTCATGCATTATATGAATAATTTTTTAACAACATAAATGAAAGAAACATAAAGTAGGTCCTATGATGGTAGCTTTGACCTGGAATAAAGGAAGAATAAGAAACAACTGCCTATCCATGCTTTTTCTTATAACTTCACTAAGATACATTATTAAATTAGTAGAGACCAAAACTTCTAGGATTTTAAAGCATAATTGATATTTTCATTAAATTTTAGCACTTAAAAAAAAGGAAACAACTGCCTAGATTAAAATAAGACAGATGAATAGTAGTAATATATTGATGCCATTTATTGAGCACTTACTATATGCCAAGCATTAAATCAGCTACTTTGGATGCATTAACTTGAAATCTCACAAGAGTCCCATGGAAGAGGTACAGTTATGATTTCTCATTTTTCAATAAAGACATGGTGACCCGTAAAGGTAAAAGGCCTTTCCTAAGATTATACTCTGTAATGCAGTCTCTTAACTTCTGTAAGTAAACACAGGGCTCAGGGTGGAGATGGCAGAATGGCTGCCCACACCACAGAACAGGGTGGAGAGAAGGGAGAATTCGAGCACAAAGCAGCAGGGTTTCTGAACTGGGGGCCCACCTGGCTTCAAAATGGGTTTGCAGCCCACAGACGGCAAACTCCTGGGGAACAAACACAAACCTGGGGTAAAACTGTGGACTCACGGCAGGTGGAAGCACAAAACCCTCCTCATTCTAAATTATAGCTTTTTAGGTACTGTTCTTACTCCCATACTGGTGTTTGATTTATCTTTGAGAGGCAGTAAGAGTGTAGTGGTCCAGCTCAGGGACCCTGGTGCCCGGGTATGAGTCTTGGCTGCTATTTACTTACTGTGGGACTCTGACTTCTTATTTAACTGCTCTAGGCCTCGGTTTCCTCATCTGTAAAATGAGGGTAATAGTAAAACCTACCTGAAATGGTTATTATAATGATTACATGAGCCAGTATATGTAAAATCCTCAGAACAGCATGGGCACATTACATACTACATAAGTACTGCCTGCCACTGTTATTCTTAATTCCACAAACGCCAAGTGGGGTGTCTAGCGTATGATACGTGTTCAGTAAATATTAAGCAAGTTGCATAAGACTGTCTCTGAGGCCACACAGTGAGACCTTATCACAAAGAGACTTTTAGAGACACTTCTAACTGAGGTAGTTGACACACAGGCTTTGGAGTCAGGCTGACTTAGACTCTGCCACTAACAGGTTGTATGACTCTGGGTAGATAGCTTCACCTCTCTGAGCCTCAGCTTCCTTATCCGTAAAATGGATGTTGATACTATGCCCTCAGAACTGCCGGGAGAATTAAATGCCATCAATATAAAGCTCTCAGCACCATGCCTAGCAGGTAATAAATAATAACGCCCATTAAAATAACAGTAATCACTACCAGCAACTAAGTCACTGCACTGGGCTCACTTAATCCTACTCCTTTTCCATCACAAATAATGTTATAGTGTCACCCACAAGAGGATGCATAGCTAGTAAAGTGGTTTGAACCTTACAAAACAACAGGAAGTGATCGGTAAAATTGTAGATGCTCTTCTTAACATATATACATGCAAATCCCTAAAGAACTTAGCAAATGTATGTTCGTGTGACAGCTATTTATGGAGGTTGCATGCTTTTATTTGCCTAGAATTTGATGCACTACATATAAACAAATTATGATGAAGACTCTAACAGAAGCAGTCCCCAGACAGAAGCCAGGATTCCTTCCCAAGCTCTCTGGAAGCTTAGTTCCTCTGCAGGCAGGATGATACAGTATATTTAGGCTGCTAATCACACCCAGAAATGTTCCCACCTATCTGAAGACAGGGCAAACCCAGCGAGTCTCAAATTAGCAACATCCAACAAAATCTCATCAGCCAATCTAATGCAAATGCTTTAACTTCTTCTCAGAGAAATTCTCCCTAACAGGCTAAAATTCATGGCTTAAGATCCCCTACCAGGACAATGCCTGTGTGGCTGAAAGAGTACATATCAATCAACTTGGGGTAAATGAAAGCATGGTTTGCACATATTAGTAGAGTTCTCTATTTAAAGAAAATCTGGGTAAATCGTACGGTAGGGTGACCAACAGTGACAAATGAAGCACTTGGGAAATTTTACATGAATCTGACTTCACGCAAGATATTTCTGAAGACCCAGAACCAACAGAGTTGATAGACTTGATGACTAATGTGCCAGGCCAGTGCCTTATTGACAAAAAACTACTATTTCAGAAGAATGGAAACACATCTAAACCAAATTAAACACAAATATTTAGAGCTATACGACCCAAAGTAGAAAATACCCATTCTCACTTGGGGATCCATTCATCCATCATTATTAAGCTTCTACCATGTCCGAGACACACACAAGCAGGGTCTCTCCCATAATAGAGCTTACAACAGTGGAGAATGAAGGAGAAAGAAAATAGAGATAGGCAAATAAAATACAATCCACCCTCATTATTTGCTGATTTCCTGTTGCAGATTTGCCTACTTGCTAAAATGCATTTGTAATCCCCAAATCAACACTCACAGCATTTTCACAGTCATTTGGGAACATACACAGAGCAGTGAAAGGTTTGCACTGCCCACTGTACGTTGCCAGTTGAGGGTGAACAAAGTGACATTCTGGCTTCTTGTTTCAACTCTGGTTCTATAAACTAGTGTCCTTTTCATGGTCTATTTAGAGCCACGTTTTTGTGCCCTTCCTTTTTTTTTTTTTCTTTTTAGATTTCACTTTTTTAAATGGCCTCCAAGCATAGTGCTGAAAAGCTGTTTAGAGTTCCTAAGGAAGAAAGCTGGGATATGTAACTTATGGAGACAATACATGTGTTAGATAAGGTTCATTCAGGGTGAGTTATAGTAGTGTCGGTTGCGATACTAAATAAGGTATCTTTAAACAGAAACGCACATAAAACAAGGTTATGTGCTGATCAGTTGGCAAAAACATGACCAGAGGCTTGCAGGAACCTGACCCTGTATCTCCCCTGGGGTAATGGTTCAGTATTTGTGAACTCAGTGATGACTTTATAGAACATAACTACCGTGAATAATGAGAATCAACTCATTCAAATCTATTAACGCAATGAAGAAAACAACTTAGCTGAAAGAGAACTAAACAGGGGAGCTCTACTTTAGATTATTAGGGTATATAGTGTATATAACATTCTACCTTTCGTGTAAGAAAGGGGGTAATATTAACGAATATATTTGTCATATATGCACATATGTATACATGTACATATTTGCTTTTTTTAAGGAGGTTAAAACTAAAATAAAAATTTAAAAACAAATGAATCTATCTGTATATCAAGTTGATGACATAACTACACAGAGAAAAAAAGTTATGTAACTTTAAAACACAGTGTTTCAATTGTAAATATTGAGTAGGACATATCCTAATGACAAAAGAACTGAAAAAAATCTTAATTATATTCAGTATTCTTAGTCAATAGTAGCAGTATAAATATCATTATTTTGAAACATATATAATTAGTATTAAGGTCAATAACGTTAGAAACCAAAATTCTTAGCTTAAGAGAAATGAGATACAAATATAAAATCAAAAGCTAAGTAAAATCACATAATCTTAGATTTAAATTATGAATTCCTTTTTCTCTCTCTAAAAAATATGTATCTTCTGTCTACTGAAATGATAACCCAGTAGCAATGAGCACCCCCAGTGCCCACCTGTGGTTTCTAAATATCATTTTCTCTCAAAGGAGTCAGGGCTTCTTTGAGAAATGACTGATTTCAGGTCTGGGGAACAAAACAAGAATTCTGGCACAACTTGCTGTGACAGAAGGCATGGAAGCCATTCAAGACAACTGAGAACATGTCCGAAGAACTTGGGAGACAACTTAAAGTGGCTTTGAATGGTCAAAGATGGGGCATTTTGAGCTTCAAAAACAGTAATGGCTACAATGGACGGTAACACATCAAGTAAACTTTTTAAATCCATGATTTCAAAATAATATTCTTTAAAACAATCACTGGCCATTTTTACCAACTCTACATTTGAAAAACTGGTAAGTAAAGGGAAAGAATCAACATTTATCCTGCCTCTTCATATAAACTGAATTTCAGAGTAACCATATAGGAGATATGCAAAAGTTATTTATAAAATAATTCTAGCTTAAAATGCAGAAGGAATGACAGAATTAGAAAAGCATGATATTGCAACCCCCTAATGGAATAAAGGATCTAGATATGGTCATCAATGGATGCCAGTCATTAGGTGAAAGACTGTTGGGACACATAATGCATACGTCGGGCTGACAGCACATGATCCTGCTAGTCGGATGTTCACATCACTAAAAGTGTAATCTCCAGATGTTGTGTGCTTTCTGGTGTGATCATTACAAAATACTCAACATTACCTAGGAAGTATTCTTGCAAAAGATAAATAAATAAGCCTGAACTTAAGCACCTCTAGATTTAGCTATCATTTGACAGGAAACATGGGGATATAGGGACAAGTTAAACCATACCCTGAGGAAGCATGCAAACTCTACAAGACAAATGACTCAGCTTCATCAACAAATAAGTAACATGGATAAAAAGGAGCAGGAACGATGATGATTAAGAACTTAAGAGACACGTAAACCAAATGCAATATAAGATCCTCATATGGATCCTGATTCAAACAAATCAACTGCACAAACACATCTTTCAAAACACCTGGAGAAATCTGAACATGGACTGTGTATTAAACTATATTAAGAAATTAGTTTTTATTTTGTAAGCTGTGGTTAACAGCTTTGTAGTTATATTATTGTAAAAGGCTTAACCTGTTTGAGGTGCATACTGAAGTATTTACAGATAAAAGTCTACAACCTCCGGGATTTGCTTTAAAATACTCCAAAACACACACACACAGACACACACACAGACACACACACACACACAGAGAGAGAAATGAAACAAGATTGGCAATATGTTGATCACTGTTTGATCTGTTAAATTTTTGCATTTAAAAAAAAATTAAATAAATTGTCTCCTATTTACCTTACTCCTTAAAGGAAAAGATAGTTAATGCTGACAATTTTTAACACATGGTAGTATTTTACATAATAATAACTATATAATAATGATAACAGCAGTAGCTATTAATATTATTACTTCCTGCATGCCTGATATAAGGCATTTTACACGTATTATCTCATTAAATCCTAACCCTGAAAGTCCTGTTATTATCTGTATTTTACAGATATTATCTGTATCTGACAGAGTTGTTCAAAGACACACAGCTAATTAACAGCAAACCTGAGATTTGAACCCAGGGCTGATTCTGAAGTGTGTGCTTATCTGTCTTGGGACACTGCCCAATGTAGCCTTTTCAGAAACAAAGTACTGGCTGCCCATCTATCTTTCTCATATAGATCTGGAAGTAAACAACAGAGAAAATAGAAGAAAAATCAGCTGTCTCCCCATCCTTGCCTTGGTTTCCTTCTTAGGGAACCAGGCAAAGCTTCACTAGCCTATCTTGTTTTCTGCTACAGACAGAAGTCCTGATAACTTGTTGACAAGGATGCTGTGAGCACCAAACATCGTGTGCAAAGCACCCCAAGGATGACGAACGCTCCATAATTCCTAATTAGCATCTCTCAGTTAGGAATCTGGAAGCTTCTGCTTTGGAGGTGAATTATAAGTTTGATTTGCATATGTCAGGGCTGCTTTAAACAGAGGAAACTGGTTGATCTCTCCTGGGAGGGACTCTACTGGTACTGTTCCCAAGAGCTCTTTCTGGCACCAAGGAAGTTTCCCTGAACATTCTTTTTCTCCCGTCATGCATTCATTCCCACCCAGAGGAGAAATATCCCTCAGCAGCCACTGGTAGTGAAAGCCACAGACGGCCCTGCTCCTGGCAGAGATGGCCCAATGAACTCCACCACCTACCTTCTTCCTGCAACATAGGGGCACAGTTACGATCTAAGGGTGCCCTTTGTAGATTACCTTTGGGATGCAGCACAGCTTGGCCTGTGGGTCAGCAGGTCCGAGGCTCTCAAATGCCGCCTCCACCAGTGACTAGCTGTGTGTCCTCGGGAAAGTTATTTGATCTCAGTTTTTTCATGTGTCAAATGCGACGGCACCTACCTCCCGGGGTTGTTGTGCAGATGAAAACAGAATAACGTATGGAAAGGGTTTTGCCTAGTCTCTCGCACACTGTCAGCACCCAATAACAACCCTGATCACTTTTGGGTAATGTTTTTGTCATCATTATATCATAGAGAAAAAAAGGATCCAGCCTTTCCTGGACACCAATCAAATACTGGTATGTGAAAGCAAGGTAATCGGGCATACCAGAAAAAAATTAGTACCTGGAAAAGTACTTCTCTTCCTTTTCTTAATTTTTTAATACTGTAGTAAAATATATATAACAAAGTATATCATTTTCGCCACCTTTAAGTGTACGGTTTAGCACATCCATATTGTTGTGCAACCATCACCACCATCCGTCTTCAGAATCTTTTCATCTTCCCAAACTGAAACTCTGTACCCATTAAACAGTAACTCCCCATTTCCCTCTCTCCCAGCTCCAGAGATTCTACTTTCTGCCTCTATGAATTTGACAATGCCAGGTATCTCATAAAAGTGGAAAAGGGGGGCTTCCCTGGTGGCGCAGTGGTTGAGAGTCTGCCTGCCGATGCAGGGGACGTGGGTTCGTGCCCCGGTCCGGGAAGATCCCACATGCCACAGAGCGGCTGGGCCTGTGAGCCATGGCCGCTGAGCCTGCGCGTCCGGAGCCTGTGCTCCGCAACCGGAGAGGCCACAGCAGTGAGAGGCCCACGTACCGCAAAAAAAAAAAAAAAGTGGAAAAGGACAGTATTAATCATTTTGTGTCTGGTTTATTTCACTTAACATAATGCTTTCAAGGGTCATCCGTGTTGTTGCATTTATCACTACTTCCTTTTCATGGCAAAATAATATTCCGTTGTATGGATATACCACATTTTGCTTATTTATTCATTCGTTGATGGACACAGGTTGTTTCTGCCTCTTGGCTATTGTGAACAATGTTTCTATGAATATTCATGTAAAAGTATCTGTTTGAGTCCGTTCTTTCAATCTTGTTGGGTATACACCCAGAAGTGAAATTGCTGGATCATATGGTATATCTATGTTTAATGTTGTAAGGAACCCCCTTTTTTTTTTTTGGCTACGTCACACAGCTTGTGAGATCTTAGTTCCCCGACCAGCAATTTCACTCGGCAGTGAAAGTGTGGCATCCTAACCACTGGACTGCCAGAGAATTCCTAGGAATCTCCTTATTTTTAATGGTAAATAATATCTGTTAAATATTTACAACCAGGCACTTGAATTACTTTTTCCCATTAATTCTCACAGCAATTTCCATTGTAGGCATTTTGATTTTACAGATTAAAAAAATAGAGCTTAAGACTGGATAAGTAATGTGTCCAAGACACTGAACTTAGCAAGAGCAAATGGTGGGATTTGAACTCAGATCTGGAAGACCCCAAAGCCCAATATTTACCACCAGGCCATGTTGTCATCCCTTAGAAAGGAAGAAAAACACTTGTCTTTCTCTTTAAGGATGCATGTGGCCTCTGGGGTCAATGGAAGGGACCAAATAAATGCAGAAACCCAGCACCACCACCCAGCAGCTGTGTGACTTGAGACGAGTCCCTTCACATCTCTGCATCTCAATTTCTTCACGTGTAAATGGAGTTAATACTCCTAGGAATACACCCTAAAGGATTGAAAGCAGGGAAAGTACAGATATTTGTACATGAATATTCATAGGAGCATTATTCACCATAGTCAAGAGGCAGGAACAGGGGACTTCCCTGGTGATCCAGTGGGTAAGACTCCACACTCCCAATGCAGGGGGCCAGGGATCTATCCCTGGTCAGGGAACTAGATCCTGCATGCATGCTGCAACTAAGAGTCCTCATGCCACAACTAGGAAACCTGTATGCCACAACTAAGAAGCCCACATGCCGCAACTAAAAGATCCTGCATGCTGCAACTAATGATCCCACATGCCACAACTAAGGAGCCCACATGCCACAACTAAAAGATCCTGCATGCCGCAACTAATGATCCCGCATGCCACAACTAAGGAGCCCACATGCCACAACTAAAAGATCCTGCATGCAGCAACAAAGACCTTGCATGCCGCAACTAAGACACAGCATAGCATAAATAAATAAACAAATTAATATTTTTAAAAAAGAGGCAGGAACAACTCATCAGTGTCCATCAACAGATGAATGGATAAATAAAATGTGGTCTATCCATACAATGGAATATTATGCAGACCTGAAAAGGAATGAGGTGATGATACACATAACAACATGGACGAACCTGAAAGGCATTATGCTAAGTGAAATAAGTCAGACACAAAAGAAAAAATATTGTATGACTCTACTTATATGAGATACCTAGAATGTGCAAATTCATAGAGACCGAAAGTAGAATAGAGGTTACTAGGGACTGGAAGAGGCAGGGAAGGGGGAGCTATTGTTTAATGGTTACAGTTTTTCTTGGTAATGATGAAAAAGTTTGGGGTATAGATAGTGGTGATGATTACACCATACTGTAAATGTATTTAACATCACTGAATTGTACACTTACCAATGGTTAAAATAATAAATATTATGTATATTTTACCACAAGAAAAAAATTTTAATGGAATCAATAATACTGGGGTTGTTCTAAGGATTAGACTGGTGCTTCACAAACTTTTATGTGCACACAGATCACCTGATTGTATTAAAATGCAATTCAATTAGTCTGAGCCAGAGCCTGAAACTCTGCGTTTTTCTAACCAGCTCCCAAGTGGCACCGATGCCACCTGTCTGTGGGCCACACTGTGCGGAGCCATGTACCTGAAGCTCAGGTGAGTGTTTGGATTCAGTATGCACCAGCACATTTTTTTTTCCCTTATATATATATATATATATATGTTTTTTTTACATCTTTATTGGAATATAATTGCTTTACAATGGTGTGTTGGTTTCTGCTTTACAACAAAGTGAATCAGTTATACATATACATATGGCACCAGCACATTTTGATCTGCCTCTGAAATTTCATAGCCCCCAAGCATGCTCTTTTTAAGAAGCTACAAGAGTCTTGCAGAGCAGAGACTTCAGCCACTGTGTCTCCCACAGTCATCTAAAAACTTTTCTCTCACAACGGCATTTGGATAAAAACACCAAGCTTGAAAACATTTCCATGTTAAATAATCCTGAGGAGAAAGAAGCATGCATAACACACAGCATGAACCTTGGGCGGGCCCTGTCCAGACCCTGATCTTGGGCAGCCCTCAAACACTTCTGATGACCAGGAGCTCATCTGTACTCAACCCCGGCATTTGCCCAGGGTTTGCAGGTGAGGAATGGACAGAAATAGTTAGAAACAGGAGCTGCAGAAAATGACTCAAAAAGGAGCACATCTCCATGGCCTGGATCCAAGTCATGCTCCTACACCCAACCCCCCTGTTAAACAGGGCATGCCTGCTTGAATTTGGGGCAAAACCTTGAGCTAAGACTGCCAAAATCATGTCCACCAAGCCTAGGAACAACAGTCCAAATCACTGTTAGTTCTCCCTCCTCATTTCTCCCCCTTCCCCCAGTTTGGAGCTCATAGCTGCCCGTATATGTCAAGTTCAAAACTGCACCTTGTTATTCTGCTTCAAGGGTTTGATCTGGTAAGCATGAAGCCCGAGCCATAAGGACAATTCAACCCCAAATTTTCCACATGGAGTTGAGAAGTTAATTTGGAAAACCAAACACAAATTATTCTGGACCAGCCAGATTAATTTCTAGAGATTTGCCATAACTGCAGCAGCTAACACTTAGTGAGCTCTTTTTATGTGCTAGACACTGAGCTAAACGTTTTGCATATCTTAGCCAATCCTCATAACAACATTATGAGGTAAGTACTGTCATCTTCCTATTTGTACAGATGGGAAAACTGAGACACAGAGAAGATTAAGCCCACGGTTATGGCTCATAACTGGAAGAGCCAACACTGTTACCCAAAACTTAAACCTATCTTAAAATGAGAATTTCAAAATGTGGTATTATAGGATGGACATACATGAATTCGACATAGTCAAATTCAAGAATTCAAACTTAGCCATAAACCCATAGTCCAAAAAGAGAACAAAAAGTTCATTCATGTCCAATCTGAAAACACTAGTGATATCTACAGTTTAGAGAATGTTCCTGGTCCTCGCATGAATTGTTTGTCAGGAGATAGTCATGAGCAATCAGTAAGAATAACACGTTTCCCTTGTCATGATCACCCAGCACTGCCAGGTTTAGCAAATAAAAGAATATTCAGCTAAATCTGAATGTCAGATAAACAATGATAATTTTTGTAAGTATGTCCTATACAATATTTGGGCATACTTATACCAGAAGAGTATTCATTATCTATATAAAATGCAAGTTTAACTGAGCATCCTATATTTTATCTGGCAACCCCATGATCAGCAAACACAAAACAATACAGCCAAGGCCCTGACTTGTGGGTCCAGTTTCCCAAGCGCTTTATTTTATTTATTTATTTATTTATGCCATGCTGCATGGCACGCAGGATCTTAGTTCCCTGACCAGGGACTGAACTCGCGCCCCCTGCAGTGGAAGCTCAGAGTCCTAACCACTGGACCACTAGGGAATTTCCCCCAAGCGCTTTAAAAAGTGTCTGTCCTTTGATCCTGCCAATATCCTCTGTGGCTCAGTAATGTAATTTGCCCAAATCAGCAGCAAGAGGGTGGCGGAGCTGGGACCCATACCTTGTGTTCTAGCTCTCCATCTACTTGCTGTCCCATGAGAGATGTATGGCCCACCTTGAAAGGGAGGCCAGTCATGAGAACACACTGGAAGCAAAGTGTCTTGGTCCCAGAGTAGACTCACAGAGTAAGGCTATTAGGTAAATCCACTGATTCTGTGAACACTGAGTTAAAAAATCTCTGAAACACCCCACTATGAGCATCTCGACATTCCCAGGGTATGTTTTACCCTTTTGCTCCTTATACCCTCCTCAGAATGTCCTACATCTGCTGGAATTCTGGATTAAGGATTGGGACAACAGAATCTAGTCTTCCCTCCATCCAAGTTTTGGTTAGAACACCCCTGCTTGGTCCATGAAGCTTGGGAAGAACTGACCTTCCGCCCTGGTTCCAGGATCGATCTCTGAGAATGCTGTGCCCTCCTGTAGAGAGGAGAGGTACAGAAATGAATCAAGCCTGACCAGTGAAAAGGATACCCCAGACATTTGTTGCAGCTCCTGGGAAATAAGGAGGCTCTTCCTCCATAGTAGCTAAAAGTGATAGACTGGATGAAAGCAACAGAGAAAGAAAGCAGAGCTGAGAGGTGGAGATAGAGGCCCTTGCCTGTATTCTTTAAGTATCTGGATCCAGCCATGCTGAAGCTAACAATGACCCATAGACTTCTCAGTTACATAGGCCAAAGAACTCCCAATTTTTGCATAAGCAATTTGAGGTACGTTTCTGTCACTTGCGACCAAAAGAGTTCGGGTTAACGCAACCAGTAAACGTCATCATTTTTTACATCAATCAACAGGCAGGGTCAAAAATATCTGGAAATCCTATTTGCTGTAATTTCTAAATATATCCAAAATCCAACCACGGCTCACCAGCCTGGGGTGAGCCACCATCGTCTCTCTCCATGATAGTCTTCTAACTCATCTACCTGCTTCTACTCTTGCCCCCTACAGTCTATTAGTTAGAAGGATGCTATTAAAACTCAAGTCAGATCATGTTACTCCTCTGCTCAAAATCCTCCAGTGCACCTCACTGCACTTAGTAAAAAATCTTTACACTGGTCTAAAAGACCCTACAGATCTGGTCCCACTCTGCTGCTCTGACCTTATCCTCAACACTCCACTCCAGTCACACAAGCTTCCTCCAAGGCCTCAGGGTCTTTGCATGAGCTGTTGCCTCACTCTAAGTGCTCTTCCCCTGCCCCAGACAGATTCATGGATGGCTCCCTTGTTCCCTTTAAGTCTTTGGTCAAATGTCACCTTTTCCATGTAGGTGGAAAAGGTGACATTTCCTTTTCTTCATGTTTATTTATTGTATGTCTCCACCAACTAGAATGTGAGCTACCCAACATCAGGGCTCTTTGCCTGTTTTACACCCAGATGTATCCCTAGCACCTAGAACATCGCATGGCATGTTGTATGGGCTCAACACTAGGAAATCATGAGTTGGGATAACACAGGCCCAGGAGGAAGGAAACAGGTCTGAAAAATAGAAGGGCAGCCTCTGGGAGGTTAGACAAAAGCTGGAGCACAGGGGAGGGTCCAGAGACTCTTCCTCCATCAGACCCAAGGTTCAAGGTGGCATCTGGGTTCAGCCTACCCTCTGCCGTCCTGGTTCTACCTTTGCAAAGACCCTAGTTCCCATCTTAGCAGAAAACTAAGGGCGACTGGCTGTGAGGAAATGTGATTATACATGTATGACTGAATAGTAGGGGGAAGAGTCCTCCTCTTAATCTGAGTTAATATAAGACTGCTCTCATTATCGTTAATCTGATCAATGACGAGCTTCTTGGACCTTCTGTGGAGACATTTTCTGCAGTGCTGTTAATAATAAACCACAAAGCATGGGATTGAAAACGTATTTCCATTTCACCACCTCTTTCTCTCCTGGCTTTATTTTCCCTCCCTCCAGCCCACCCTTCCCAAGGCCTTGCCCATCTGTTATTATTATGGGATGGCTTGTGTTTGTTATGGAGTTAAAGAACCTGCCTCCACCTTAGGGGACCAAAAAACTCATGTTATGCTTTCAAAATGTACTTGAGAAATGGTGATCAGAGAGAGTTTTATTCAATTTGGCAAATGAGACTGCCTCATTTTTCTATAATGAGGAGGAGATGAGGCAGGAAGAAGATGCAAAGGAACCTAGTTTAGAGAAAGGAAAAAGTGCTGCCCCATCCCCTTGCCTTCAAATGGGCCTGAAGCACTCGATACTCCAGCCATGTTGGGCTCCATCTGGTCCCTCAGAAGACCCAGGCTGTGTTCTACCTCTAGGCCTTTGCACATACTGTCCCTCTGCCTGGAACAGCCTTTCCTCAACTCAGGGTAACTCTATTGTCCTTCAGGTCTTAGCTTTAACATCATATAACTAGATCCATGAGGCAGTATATTCCAGGTCCCAGTACCTAGAACAGCACCTTATGTGCTGTACATAGTTATACATCTTAAGCCCCATATGGGCAAGACGTTGTTCTAGTCTCCTTTGTATGTCTAATGCGTTTAACACAAAGTGGAATGAATGAATGAGTGAATGAATGTGGAAGCTAATCAACCAGGTCCCCTTTCAGGGTAGACATTGGAAATGGCTGAAGGCTTATCCTAACATCAAAGCTATGACTCTTCTTGGGTTTCCTCCCAGTCACGGTGCCCAGAATGCTGTCAGGAGAATCGTCAATGGCAACACGGCTTGTTCTTTGAGTGCCTATTTATTTGCTGTAAAGGGACAAAAGTCATCAGGAGTGGGTCAAGCCAAGTCAATATGGTAGCCTTCCATCTTAAGAGCCACCATTTAGGGTCAAGAAAAAAATAAAGAGACTTGTTTTCTTGTAAGGTGACTCTGAAGATGGTTTTCAAGAATGTCTTAAGTAACGCCAGCAGAGCTGGGACAGATGCCTTCTACCATGGCTGCTTTGAGAAGTGCAGCTCTCTTTTGTGTATAAATACTTTGATTTGTTATTTAGAGAAATATCTGACTAAGGAATTATTGGTGTGATAATGGGAGTCTGGTTATGCTTAAAACAGAGTACTTTGTATTTAACACAAATATACATTTGAAATATTTGAGGATGAAATGTTACAATGTCTTAGGAATTGCTTCAAAATAATCCAGGGAGGATGGGGTAGGGGGAGAAGATTGGCCATAATTTGATACTTGTTGAATTTTTATGATGGGTACGTAAGGGTCCATTATGCTATTCTCCCTACCTTTGTATAGGTTTGAAGTGTGTGTGTGTGTGTGTGTGTGAGATTGTCTGGTCCCAGTCATATCTCTAACTTTGTCCTCACTGGTGATTGAGAACAGCCTCCCAATAAGCAAAGATCATAAAATCAACAAGTAGTTGGTTACCCCATCTTCTCCAGACTAAACAATACAACCTCAATTTTTTCAACTTATGGATGGGTAGGATCAGAAAAAACAATTTGAAACAGCAGTGAGACATTACTTCAATAGCATTGATTATCTGTACCTTCCTTTTCCTTATCCAACATTGTTTAAACATATTAAGGGAAAGAATGGTGAGGTTCTTAATCAGATAATAATGGGTCAATGCCTGCTTTTTACTTATAGTTTTGATTTCTGAGTTCTGCTAGAAAATGGAAACTCCATGATAAAATGAGGCTTACATACGACCCATTGGCAACATTGACATCTGTAGGCGTGCCATATGCTCTCCAGTTCACCATGACCCGTCTCCTCCCAAGTATCCTGCCCCTGGCCTATTTTTCTTCTGTGGGTTCCCTGCCTGGTCCCAGAAAACAACTAACTGTGTGATCCCTGGAAATCACACAGCCTCATCTGTAAAACTCACATCACTTTCTGATGTCACTTCAGAAAAATTTCACCTTAAATTAGGCTTCCTTGTCATTGACACGATTCTAACTCTGTATTTATTTCAACTGAAAGTATGTATTTTTAAAAACCAAGCCCGCCCCAAGTTTCTTAGCTCATCACGAGTGGATTCGCTAGTAAAGTGACTTTACATATTTTTTATTAAGTCACAGATTTGCTGGAAACATTTACCTCTCACAGTTGTCATTCCTGAAGATGCAAAGCCACAAACTCTGCTCTCGTAAAGTCTGAGAGGGTTATAAACGGGTACACTCTTCCTAAAGGACCATTTGGCCATATGTGAGAAAAAGCTTTACAAGCACGCAGTAATTCTACTTCTAGGTATATTTCTTAAGGAAACAAATAAGAATGCTTTACAAAGACTTCATTTCAAAAGTAGTCACTAAGGCTGTGTTTATGAGAGCAAAAAACCAGAAATAATCTAACTCACTAAAGGGGGTTGTTTAACTCAATTATGCTACATCTTTATGCTGGAGTGTTACCAGCCATTTGAAATGCTATTTAAAAAATGGTTTTGGCAGGGAAAGACATTCATGTCTTAAGTCAAATTTTAAGAGGAAAAAGAAACAAATAAGAGGAGACTATGAAATAAATAAAATATAGTTGTTCTTAAAAGTCATATGAAAGTACATGTTTGCATGCAGAAAAACCTATAAGACTCTATAACAAGATGTTAACAATGTTGATCTGTGGGTGGTGGGATTATAAGTGTGTTCATTTTTCTTTTTGATTAAATGCATATTCTATTTTTTTCTAGAGTGAATATGCTTTGCTTTAATGGCTATAAATGTCTTTTAAACGACTATTTTATTTAATGAGTTCCATTTCTGAAGTCAGTGTGAACGATTCATCACCTGGCATGTGTAACCTGAAGAGCCAACCGAGTACCTGCAAGAGCTCCAGGGAAATGTCACAGAGACCATCACATACAACCACAAAGGGTGTGGAAGGAACTTCCAGCTCTAGAGTTCCTAACTGCATAGCAGCCTGAACCTGGGGACACGTTTCTTTAGTTTTTAGCAGAAGCAAAACAGTTTCCTCCCCAAATGCCCCCATCCTCTTAACCAAACAAATGATCATGGCAGCACTATTCACAAATAGCCACAAGGTGGAAACAACCCAAATGTCCACTGACGGACGGATAAACAAAATGGGTTTATCCATATGATGGAATATTATTCAGCCATAAAAAGGAACAAATTATTGATACATGTTACACCATGGATGGACCTTGAAGACTTTATGTTAAGTGAAAGAGGCCACACATAAAAGGCCACATACTGTATGATTTCATTTATATGAAATACCCAGACTAGGAAAAACCATAGCAAGAGAAAATAGATTAATGGTTGCCAGGGGATGGAGGACAGGAACACTGAAATTGACTGCTAATAGGTACAAGGTTTAGTTTTGGTTTTTTGGTTGTTGGGGGGTTTTTGTTTTGTTTTGTTTCGTTTTTGCATGTGTGGTAATGGAAATGTTCTAAAATTAGATAGGGGAAATGGTTGCACAACATTGCACATATATTAAAAAGCATTCAGTTGTATACTTCAAAAGAGTTTAAATGGTGAATTTTATGTTATGTGAATTTTACCTCAACTTTTAAAAACCTAAAAAAAGAAACGCTGGGGTGGCTATATTAATATCAAAGAAAATAGTTTTCAGAGCAAGGAAAATTACCAGGGATAAATAGTAACTTTACATAATGACGAAGGGTGAAGTCGCCAAGAAAACAGCCATCCCAAATGCATATACACTTAACAAACAGCTCAAGATACATGAAAGCAAAAAGTGATGGAACTACAAGGAGAAATGGACAACGCTCCCCTCTGTGTAATCAATAAAACTTGAGAGCAAATCAGCAAGGATATAGAGGACTTAACACTATCAACCAACTGGATCTAATTGACATTTATACAACACTGCACCCATCAACTGCAGAATTCACATTCTTTTCAAGTATACCTGCTACATTCACCAAAAGAGAATATGGTCTAAGTGATAAAATAAACCTTAAACATTTCAAAAGAAGTAAAATAATTTAAAATGTGTTCACTGACATAATTGAATTAAACTGTTAGTCAAAGATAACAGGAAATATCTCCAATACTTGGAAATTAAATGACATCAAATATCATTTAATTTGATGAATATATGCATCAAAGAAAAAGCCTCAAAAGAAATTATAAAATACTGTGAGCTAAAGGGAAATAAAAATATAATATAACAAAATTTGTGGGATGCAGTTAAAGTAATCCTTCAAGGGAAATTTACAGCAACAAATACTTATATTAGAAAAGGAGAAAGGTCTCAAATCAACAGTCTAAGCATCCGCCTCAAGAAAATAGAAAAAAGAAGAGCAAAATCAACCCAGAGCCAGCAGGAGAAAGGAAATAATAAGAACAAAAATTAGTAAAAGTTAAAACAGAAAAATAGAGAAAATAAATGAAGCTAAAAATTAGTTCTCTGAAAATATGGCTAAAATTGATAAACCTCTAGCCAGACTAACACAGAATAAAGGAGAAAGAATATACATTACCAACATCAGGAATGAAAGAGGTGACACTACTACACACCCCACAGACACAAAAGGATAATAAGGCGATACTATGAGCAACTCTCCGTATGTAAATTGAACAATGATAAAATGTACCAATTCCTTGAAAGCCACAAAGTCCTAAAATTCACCCAAGAATAAATTAAAGAAATTGAAGTTGTAGTTTAAAACCTTCTGCAAAAAAATTAAATTAAATTAAAATAAATCTCTAGTCCAGATAGTTTCACTGGGGAATTCTATCAGCATTTAAAGATGAAATAACACCAATTCTACACAGTCTCTTCCAGGAAACAGAAGTAGAGGAAACAATTCCAAACTCGTTTTATAAGGCCAGTATTACCCTGATACTTAAACTAAACAAAAATGGCATGAAAAAGGAAACCACAGACAATATCCCTCATGAACAGATACAAAAATCCTCAACAAAATTCTAACAAATCAAATCCAGCAACATATTAAAATAATAGTATAGCAACATATTAAAAGGATAATATTGTTTTTTGGGTTTATCACAAAGCACTGTTTCTCCAAGTCAGATAAGCATAAAAATACAAAAAGTGGCATCTAACCTTGCTCTACCTCCTACCTAATAAAAATGAAGCCCCTGGATGCCCCACTTGATGGGTTCTTTTTTATACCTGTCTATTCGCCTCATTGCTCAAGTGCATGCCACTCAACCCTGCCCAAGGCACCATCGCAGGGCCTTTGTGGATGGGCACAAAGAGACACATTCATGACTATTTCTGATGGGCATGATACTCTGGGTAGGATCGGTGCACAGACAAAGGGAAATTTATCATCGCCAGAGACCCCAGAATCCAAAATTCTATAAGAATGGAACTCAGACAGGACAAAGCAGGGAGACAGCGGCTGCAAAATTTGGGTTGGAGACTTGTCAGGAATCTGTGGGCATGGCTATCTCTCATCTCTACTTGGTAGGTTCCAGATCTAAATGCAAACTCTACTTGAGACTTTTGTCAGCCAAAGGAAGGACTGGCCTTATTCGCTCTCCTCCAAAGAGTAGAACCAAAGGATAAAAGACATCAGAGAGCAGATCCAAGCCAACAGAAGGAAGATAATTCTAACCTTTATAACTCACCCATATCAAAAGGCTGACTTACGAAAGGACTTGAATAGACATTTCTCTAAAGGGGATATACAAATGGCCAATCAGCACATGAAAAGATGCCTACTATCATTAGTCATTAGGGAAATGTGAATCAAAACCACAATGAGATACCACTTCATACCCACTAGGATGGCTATAGTCAAAAAACCAGAAAAGAGTAGGTATTGCCAAGGATGTAGAGAAATTGGAAACCTTGTGCATTGCTGGTGGAAATATAAAATGGTGTAGCCACTGTGGAAAACAGTATGAATGTTTCTCAAAAAATTAAGTATAGAATTAGCATATGACCCAGCAATTCCACTCCTAGATACATAACCCCAAAGAATTCAAAGCAGGGAATCAAACAGATACTTGTACAATAATGTTCATAGCAACATTATTCACAGTAGTCAAAAGATGAAAGCAACTCAAGTGTCTATCAACACAGGATGGATAAACAACACATGGTCTGTCAATACAACGGAATATTATTCAGCCATAAAAAGGAATGAAACACTGATACTGGCTACAACATGGATGAACCTCAGAAACACTGTGCTACGTGAAAGGAGCCAGACACCAAAGACACATAGTGTACGATTCAGCTTACATGAGGTAGCGCCTAGAATAGTCAGGTTCACAGAGACAGAACACAGAATAGAGGTAACCATGTGGCTGGGGGCAGGGGGAGATATTGTTTAATGGGTACAGAATTTCTATTTGGGGTGATGAAAAAGTTCTGCAGATGGATAGTGATGATGGTTGCACAACACCGTGAAAGTCCTCAACGCCACTGAATTGCTCAGTTAAAAATAGTTAAAATGGTAAATTTCATGTTATATATATTTTACCACAATAAAAAAAAAAAATGCAGTTTTTAAAAGGCTGCTTTGTGAAGTAGCGCTCGCCCCAAATCGCAAAGCCGAATCTGGACCCGGGGCAGGAGGGGGCCTACACAACCTCTCAGGGTCCTGTGAAGCACTTGGATATCACAGCTTCTGACTCTTCTCTTTACCGCACAAGCTTGAGACAAGTTCAGGAGTTTAAGGCCCAACCCCATAACTGGCATTTTGTTATCCAACTTGGAGTTTATGACGAGCAAATGGTTTAAAGACTAAAGCCTGCCAGGCACTGATGGGAAGAGAGTCATCTGTGAGCAGTTCGAAGATGCACACCTGGTATGAGAATCTTGTTTGCTTATGTCACCTGTGGCCCAGCAGGTGTGCCATTATCCCATAGAAGGCCTCCATGGGCTTCGCCTTCTCACGTCTTGCTGTCTTCTCCCTGCTTCTCACACGCTGGGGGCTCAGTTAACAATGACCGAATAAATGAACTGGTACCTCCCTGGATGGCTGAAACACCCCACCCACCACCTCAGGGCTGAAGCACCCTAACCTCCCTATGACGAGCTACAGAGAGTATGATCATCAAAACCGCCAAAGCTAACAATTATTAAGCATTTGCTATGTGCCGGGGACTTTGCTCGGCTTTTTAATGCATGCTTCCATTGAATCACCGTAACGACCCCATGTAAAACACTGTCCCAATTTTATAAGCAAGGAAACTGAGGCTCAGGAAGGAGAGCTCATTTGCCCAGGGTTACATAGCTAGCAGATCCTGAATTCAGACCGGGATCCAAGCAGTCTTACTGTGTAGCCCACACCCTCCCAACTACTTGGCTCTACTGCTTCGAGCACCCACCCAAATTTCCAGGGACTCAATTATGTTATTATTTCTGAGTCTTCATCTTATTTTTTTCCTGGTCCAGGGAAATCGAAGACATCCATCTTTGGAATGCATCCACAGCTTTAATCGATGGCTGCCTAGAAACTCCAGGGGGCCCGTGCTTTCAGTCTTTATCAAGAACAAGATTTCCATTATGGCAAAACACAGAAATCACCTCAATGCTCAAGAGCAGCGCTGACCAAGTGAAATATACAGTGAGCTGCCTGTGTCATTTAAAATGTTCTAATAACCCCAGGGACAAAATAAGATACAGGTGAAATCAATTTTAACATAGTTTATTTAACCCAATATATCTAAAATAGCATCATTTCAACAAGTTGTCAATGTAAAAGAATACCAATGAGGTATTTTGCATTCTATTCTTTCTAAGAGCTTGGGATCTGGGGGCTATCTTATAATAATAGCACAGTTCAATTAGAGCTTGCCACATTTCAACTGATTAATAGTCAATGTGGCAAGTGGCTGGCATACTGGACCTCTCAGGTCTAAAATCCCTCCCTCTGGGGACTTCCCTGGCTGGTGGTCCAGTGGGTAAGACTCCGCGCTCCCAATGCAAGGGGCCCGGGTTTGATCCCTGGTCGGGGAACTAGATCCCACGTGCATGCTGCAACTAAGACCCGGCACAGCCAAAATTAAATAAATAAGACTTTTTAAAAAATAATAATAAAAAAAAATAAAATGTCTCCCTCTCTTTTTCTCATCTTTCCTTGTCTCTGTAGATGCCCTACTGCGTCTCCATCAGTTCTGCATTTCTCTTCAGTCATCATCTGGCATGGTCACCAATGAGAGCATATGAGTGACAGAGTATTCCATCATTAGGATTCTCATTAATCCCACAGCTCTCACCTCTGATCACACTCCCCTTATCACCTATGCTTCCTCCTTCGCCTCTATTTGCTCTCATCTTTGCTTTCTTTTCTTCCAGGCCAGGCCACCTCTGGGGACTCCAGGGAGGAGCAGTCAACCTCTTCCTGGAACCGTGGCTGCCTGAATTTGCAGTTTGGGTCAGATCAGTGACTCTAAACCTCAGTTCGCTGGCTTGTAAAACAGGAACAACTACAGTTACAGTCACTCCCCGCTGGAGAGACATTCCAAGGGTCATAGAAACCCTGCCCAAGAAAATCACGCTACGCTCTGGCTTTTCTCCCACTGTTGTCCCTTTTCCCTCCCCACCCTTCAGCTTCTCCATCCTCCCTCCCAGTTGCCATGTCCCCCTTTGGCTTCCTCAGCTTCGGAACACCTTCCATTCCCCAGCTCCAGAGCAGCAAGGGGGAAGGGAGGTCCCAAAAGGTAGAGCCTGGCGAGGGGGGTGGAGAGGGGAGCCCAGAAAATGACCCGTCCACAGGGAGACAAGGAAGAGTCCTCAGTTTCCTGCCCATTGGAAGAAGGATAAGAGCTCCCTAGTAGAACCCACCCTAAAACCTCAGAGGGGGTAGAGAACCCTTCGGAAGTAACTCTTGCCACTGACTCAGAAGTTTGAGACCACGTCCCACCCATGTCTCTATGAGAACAAGGGAGAGGCTGGGTCGCCGCAGGCTGGGTGCTGTGCATGGAAAACCATGTGCTGCTCTCACCAACGCAGGTTCCCAGGTCCTTCCCAAGTGCAAACAGGGAAGACGAGATTTGGGCCTAAGACAACTGCCTCCTTAACCCAGAGCTCTTGGTCATCAAAGCACAGGCAACCAAAAAATAAAACAAAACATAAATCCAGACTGAGGATAGGGAAAAACGGGCCCTTTCCCACACTGTGGGTGAAAGGTAATTTGGCAAAACCTATCAAAAGTCTGGAAACTTTGCATATCCTTGGATCCAGCAATATTTCACTTCTAGGAATCAAAGGCAAGGATGACTACAAGCCACAAGGATGTCTACTACAGTATTATTTATAATAGTGGAACATGATAAACATACACATCTGACAGAATTAAATAAGTTAAATTACGCAACAGCCATGTAACACTATGCAGCCATTAAAAATACTATTTAATAAGATGAAAAGATGCTCCTGACGTGTTAGGTGAACCTCATACCTCTAGCCTTCCTCAAGTCTCCAGGCTCACATACCCAACTGTCTACTTCACAAACGTAAATGTCTAAACAGGACTTCATTGTCAAGCCCAACCTAATCCACCCCCAGTCTTCACACTTCAGATAATGACACCGCCATTCACTTAGTTCTTCTGCCAAACACGTAGGAATAATCCTCGGTTCTTTATTTTCCTTCACCCCAGACATCCGATTCACGCGCACCTCCCATGCACGTGACCGTCTGCGACCGGCCACTTGCTCCATCTCCCCACCATCACTCGCGTCAAAAGCAGTCATTCCGGGCTTCCCTGGTGGCGCAGTGGTTGAGAGTCCGCCTGCCGATGCAGGGGACGCGGGTTCGTGCCCTGGTCCAGGAAGATCCCACATGCCGCGGAGCGGCTGGGCCCGTGAGCCACGGCCGCTGAGCCTGCGCGTCCGGAGCCTGTGCTCCGCAACGGGAGAGGCCGCAGCAGTGAGAGGCCCGCGTATCGCAAAAAAGAAAAATAAAAGCAGTCATTCCCGGCTTTTACTCCCATACTAACCTCCCAATTTGTCCCTGTGCTCCCATTCTTCTCCCCTATAGTCTACTTTCCCTGCAGCAATCAAAAGGAGCTTCTGAGTAAGTCAGTCCCCCACCCTTTGCATAGTTAGAACAAAGTGCGAGTATCTCAGCCAAGCCGTCTATGACTGGGGCCCTGCATCTGCCTCCCACTTGCGCCCCTCACCCCTTCCCCGCTCACCCTGCGCCAAACACAGTGGTCTCCTTGCTGTTCTCAAAACATGTAGAACGCAGTCCCACCCAAGAACTTTGCACCTGCTGTTCCCTCTGACTTGCGCATTCCCCAGATATTTCATGGCTTGCTTCCTCAGGTCAGTAAAACCTCCCCAAGGGGGCCTTTGCTGATCATCCCACGCCCCTTCCCCTCTTTCCCATGCTCTTTCGGCTTTATTTTGGATTTTTTCCATAGCTATGATTCAGTTATGTTAGATTGTTCACTGGCCCCCAATGAACCACACCTGCTGGAATCCATACCCTTGGATACTAAGTCCCACATTGACGATGGGCTCAACCACATAATTTGCTTTGGCCAGTGGGACATTAGCAAAAGTTACAGAAGCAGAGGCTTAAGACAGCCTATGAATTGGAGCTTGCCTTCTTGGAACACTGCTGCTGCCACCATGTAAGAAATCTGGACACTGTAAGTACACTGTAGTTCAGTGAAAGAAAAAAGAGACAGGAGAGAGAGAGAGAGAGAGAGAGAAAGAGAGAAAGAAAGAGGGAGAGAGAGAGAGAGTGAAAGAAAGAAAGAAAGAAAGAAAGAAAGAAAGAAAGAAAGAAAGAAAGAAAGAAAAAGAAAGAAAAAGAGAAAGAAAGAAAGAAAAAGAGAAAGAAAAGATGGGAGGGAGGGAGGAAGAAAGAGAGAGAGAGAAAGGAAGGAGGGAAGGAGGGAGGGAGGGAGAGAGGAAGGAAGGAAGGGAGAAAAGAAAGAAAGAAAGAAAGAGAAAGAAAGAAAGAAAGAAAGAAAAAGAAAGAAAAAGAAAGAAAGAAAGAAAGAAAAAGAAAGAAAAAAGAAAGAAAGAAAAGAGGGGACGGAGGGAGGGAGGAAGAAAGAGAGAGAGAGAAAGGAAGGAAGGGAGGGAGGGAGAGAGAGAGGAAGGAAGGAAGGAAGGAAGGGAGAAAAGAAAGAAAGAAATCTGGGCTGTCCTGCTGGAGAGGCTATGTGGAAGAGAACTGAGGTACCTGAGCCAATCACTAGCCGACCACCAGCCACATGAATAGAGCCATCTTGGACCATTCAGCCTCAGTGGAGCTGCCGGATGACCAGAACTACTGCTCTGCAAGACGAGCCAAAGAACTGCCCAGCCAATCCCAACCCACAGCGTCACTGAAAATAATGCGTTATTGTCTGAGGTCCAGTTTCCCAAACTTAATTAAGTCTAGGTATGGTCTCTCAAACCATAATAAGTCATTGCGACGGAACAGATAAAGAACAAATAATAGATATGTGACGGCTAGAACACCCTCGCTGTATAGGAGATTCTGTTACTTAGCCATCCCCCAACCCAATCCCTGATATTTACCTCCACTTGTAACTTAACCGAAATAGAACCCAACTCAGTACCAGCTGCACGTGGCCAGTGCCCACCAGCCCTAGTGCCACTCACTCACCTTTCAGATGGCCTCTGTGCCTCCAGGTTCATTTCTCACCCTATAAATCAGAGATCAGCAAACTACAGCCCACGGGCCAAGTCTGACCCACCACCTGTTTTTTTAAGGCCCAAAACCGAAGAATAGTTTTTACATTTTTAAATGTAAAAAACAAATTAGAAGGAAAATACTATTTCGTGACGTGTGAAAATTATATCAAATTCAGATTTCAGGGGCCCTAAATGAAGTTTTATTAGAAAACATTTATTTCTGGGTTGTCCGTGGCTGCTTCAGGCTACAACAGCAGAGCTGAGTGGTTGTGATGGAAACCACATGGCCTACAAAGCCTCAATGATTTACTATCTGTCCCGTTACAGAAAAAGTTTGCTGGTCCCTGCTGCAGGCTGCCATCAGACTAACCTTGAAACAACTTTTTAATTGTACTCACTCCAAAACCTTTGAAGATTTCTATCTCCCCTCTCAAAGGGATGAAACTTTGTTTGTCTGACTTCCTGATCCTAAGTTACACCCCAGGAGTTTGTAACCTGAATTCGTTTCCTATGACACTCTACCAGGTACTCTCCATTCTGGGCCAGCCGGTCTGTAAGCTGCCCCTTAAAGGCAGGAGAATGCCTCCATCTGGTTTGTTGTTCTGGCCCAGAGAGCTCCCCCAACCCGCTGCAATTTAAACCCTCCCCCCCATACCTCACTCCACTCAGGGTCCCCAGCTCCCCAATCAAGGATGCTTCCCTAACCACTTCGTCACATGTTTCCCTGGGTGCATTCTATGGAACATCAAGCCCAAGAGATGTCTCTGGAAAAAGGAAACACTGCAGACGCTACCCTCTCTTGGAGTCACAATGTACAAATACAGCACATTAAAGGCTCTGAGAAGTCCTGCAGGCGAGATACCTATCTCTTTGGCTTACCTCAACCTTTCCCAAATGTGCTAACCATGGGATTTATTTTGCCTTCAGAATACTTGCTGACCACCAGCATCTAGTACAGTGCCAGGATTTCAGTATTTGTTGAAAGAGTGAGAATGCTCGGGTTCCACAGAACATACTTTGGAAATGCTGCTTAAGCTCCTTCTTCTCTCCCTCCAGTCTGCGCTGTTCCCTCCGTGTCATCTACTCTGCACCATGTAATGCTAATCATCACCATCAAAGAAGCTACCATTTATTCAGCGCCTGCAGGCACTGGGCTACAGACGGCGTCAGGCCCTTGAAAATCTCACCTCCTCATCCTTACCACCACCTCTGAGGACGGTAATGTTATTCCTTCGCTGCCATTTTGCCAAAAATGAAACCAGGGATCAGAAAATGTAAATCAGTAGGCCAAGATAAAGTAAGTAGGAAAGCTAGAATGCCAAACTACATCGGTCTAACTCCAAAACTCATGACGTTTCTTCTCTGCCAAAGTACCTCCTGGTAACATACTGTGGCCAGTGTTGCTGGCTGTCCACCCAATGTCCCTTCATGCCTTCTTCCATGCTAGCACAACCTTGATTTTGTATGGAGTAGCAACAGGTCAAACCAGGAAACGGACTGCAACTATCTAAACCAGTCACGGTGGTACCCCCCACTGCCTTGCAGCTCGGACAAGTGATCTGACCCAGTTCTGGCAAAGAAGACATAATGAAACATCACCTTAGGGGTAGGAAGGCAGAGGTGTCCTGCGGAAACCAAACAGAGATATGAAGCCTTTATTCCTTCCTATTCACCTGGTCCCCCTCTTCCATACCTTGAACCTGGGTGTGATGGTTAAAGCTTCAGGGGCCATCTTGTGGCCATAAGGAAGAGGCCATGAGAATTCGCAAAGACATCAGCCCCAATGTTATTAACTCACTGAGCCAATTCAAGCAGCTACATACCTCCAGACTTCTTGCTACATGAGAAAAATAAACCATTAATTGCCTAAGCACGCTGGGTGGATTTTCCATTTCACGCAGCTGAACACATTCCTAACGGACCCACATGCTGTCTCCCATATTACTGTTTGGACTTTATCATTATCTCACATAACACATTATTAGCCTTGTCTCCCTCATCAGGAAAGTACGCTTCTTGGAGACTAAGTCCATGTCAGATGTTTTTTGTTTCCACAGGGGTTATAGGCAAGGTTTTCAGGGATGGTCTGTTCAATTTACTACTTTCTTTAGGGTTTGTGAGCAGGGAGATGTCATCATCAAATAGCTGAAATATGGCCTCTATCTCCTATTAGATTAGTCTTTCTCAGAGTGTCAATATGAAAACATGCATCAGAAACACCTGGACTGTTTACTAAATGCAGATCCCTAGGCCCCTTCCAATCCCAACGGAATTAGAATCTCTGGGATTAGAGGCTGAGAATCTGCATTTTTAATAAGCTCCCTCAGGCGGTTCTGATATATAAAGTTTGACAACTGCTGGGATTTAAAAACAACAACAACTGTGGATCCAAAACCTATGAGAGGTTTGGCAGCACTTGCCTGGACCCTAAGGCATCAGCCCCTCCCCAGAGGCCCCACCCTAGCCCTAGAGACCTAGGAAGCCTCAACTGGCATAACTGCTCAAGATCCTTTCTTGGGCAATATGGATAAAGTCGTGGGCACACTCTGTGGCATACTGGGATTAGGAAACTAACAACGGATGCATTCCCAGTAACTGTCACTTCCCACCATACCAATGCCCACATCCCCCAGTTTAAAAAGAAAACCACTATGCAGAAAAGAAGCAATGGAATCCATGGCCCACTACAACAATCACCATGATCCAGGGAGCTCTCAGAGGATGGAGCATGCTGGAAAGAGGAAAAGAAAACTGGAGAAACTTACATAGCAATACACAAACTAGCATTCGGGACTCCTGACTCAGAGGAACAGAAGAGACCTCCGGTGGCCCTTTTGGGTTATTTATTTACAACATGCAATTCTGAACAGAATCTTCTCTTGGGCACTGCTCAGACAGAGACAGAAGGCTGGGCCAGAGCATCCCACACTTTTTCTTCCATCAGCGGAGTCCTAGCCTACATGGCTCTCCAAAGCTCCGAGAAAGAAAATACCTGTGTGCCTCCCCACAGAATTCCCACGCCTCTGCTACCCCTTGATACTTACGTTATTTCATTTCTGACGATCATTTTCCCAGATGACAGGTGCACACAGAGATGCATTCTAGGGGAGCAAATAGCATACTCAATACACACACACACACACACACACACACAACTCCACTTTCAAACTGGTGACCTTCCTGCCTGCTGACATGCGGCCAAATTTAAAACCACGGAGGAAAAAGGAAGACTTGAAAGTGAACCAGAGATAGATGCTCATCCAGGCTAGAATGGGGGCACAAGGGCTAAAAGATTCAGTAGGGATTAAAGAGTTCAGGCCTTGGAAACACACGGGCTGGAAACTAGTGGCCATCCCAGCTCTGCACACGCCCGCACCACCACAGGGAGAACCACCTTCCTTTCCTCCCAGCCCCATGGCCACCACCCCCAGCAAGTACCAGCTAATGGGAGTTCCCAAATCTAATCAAGCCATGCGTAGCACGGGGCCGGTTGGAGAGAGGGATGTGAGTCGAACCCCAGAGATGTTTCGAACAACGTGGATGCTCAGTGATTACGTGGACGCCAGGCGTTTCCTAAAGCTCTCGAAACCTTCTTCCTTTGACCAGATGGCCTTCAGAAGAAATAATTTCTGCCATCTTCTTTCTGAGTAACTTTGCATCCACCCCCCCATCCCCCCCACGAAATTGCTTCAAACTCCCCCTCAAGTTCTGTTGGAGAGAATGTTACAACACGCCAAAGATAAAACTGCTGACCCCTTTTTGCACGGTCCCACCGAGATTCAGAGTATTTTCCCACACCACCTGTGTGTGCTGATCCAGGGTTGTTTTTGTTTTTTGTTTGTTTGTGTTTTAACACGTTTCAGGCCTGCAACAGCTCCCTGCATCAAAATGATTTGACTGGAAATGGGTAGCTCAATGGGGAATTCTTTTTCATGCATCTTGCCTCCTGACATGTACATTACTGAAAACAAACAAGCAAACAAACAAACCAAATCCAAGGAGCAAAAGGGGGGCTGGGAAGGAGGCCGAAAAAGAAGAGGTCTATCTTTACAGGCAGCCCCATTCTGCGAGCAAAAAGCACCTTTTGACCACCTGCAGAATGCGCAAGGTCACGTGGGTTCTCTGCAGCGCCTTAATGTCTTACCCAGCACACAAGCAAGCCCCCGTGGCATATAAACAAATTCACAAGCGAAAAAAAGGGAGAACTCACTCCTCAAAGAGGAAGCGAATGATAACCACAGCCGCAAGAATAATAATAAAGAATAACAGTTACTACTACTCCTCCCACCACCCAGCCAAGCGCCGACGACAGCAGTACAGTAAAGGGACACCCAGTGCAGGCTTTGCAAGATAAATCACAGGAGACCAAATCGTGCCCACCTTGCTACCCTCCCACCCGCCCACCCCACCCCCAACAAACAGAATCAAGGGAAAGGGGATGGTGGGGGAGAAGGGGGAGGGAAGGAAGGATGGCTTTCTTTCCATAGGCAACACCTACCTCCAGGGTCCGGATTTCTTTTTGTGTGAGGTCGTTGGAAGTAGCACATTTGGTCCTAAGCCCTTCCAGGTTGGAGATGCTCAGGTCTATCATGTTTTGGACCAACTCGCACTGCTGTAAGGCTTTTTGCAAACTCAGAGGCTGCTGCTCCTCGCTTTTCGTCATGTTTTCCTCATCCATCGCTTGCTCTGCAAGCCCCCTTCCCCTCCTCCTCCTCCCGGAGAGAAAAAAGGGGGGTGTGGGGGGAGCAGAGGTAGTCTGCCCCCTACGCCTCTCCAACCACTGCGACTTCTCAACAATGTCTCATGAAGAAGAAACCCAACATCTCACACAGGGTTGAGGGGGTGGGGGTGGGAGGAGGGGACAAGAGCCACAATTTATTATTTTATTTTGGGGTATCAAGCAGACTTCATTAGAACGTCTCTTCTCTCTGAGTCTCTGGTCCCTGAAAAGGAGAGATGCTGTTTCTCAGAAGCAAACCAGGTGATGTGATGCTGTCTGTACACTTAGGGAGGAGGAGGAGGAAAAAGAGGAGGAGGGGGAGGGAGAGGAGGAGGGAGAGAAGGAAAACAGCGCTCACTCTTTACACACCGGCTCCGTGAAGGACAAAATTATATATTTTTGGCTGGCTGGCTTTTATGTCAAAAAAAATCTGGTTTGCCCCCCTCCCAGTTGCAGTGACACGGCATTGTCCACCGTTTGTGGTGCTTTAGCGCGTTCTCAAGATGCTGTCTGCATTGCTCCCGCGGCTGCGGCGGCGACTGCGGCTGGTTGCTGGCTCGTCGTCGCGCTGCTGCTGCTGCCGCCGCCGGGCTCCGGGGGTGACGGCTGCTGCATTCGCTCCTGCCTCGCTCCACTCCGACATCTTGCCTGTCAATCAAGTGGGGTGGGGGGGCAAGGGAGCGCCGGCGAGGGATGGAGAGCAAGGGACCTGCAGCGGAGCGGGTTGGTGGAGAGGCGCGGTGCGCGCATCCGCCCCCGCCGGGCCCCGGCCCCGGCTCCGGCTCGCCAGGGACCCGCCGAAGGAGGCGGAGGAGGAGCGCGCAGGCTCGCGCACCTGGCCGGGAAAAGGGACGACTCCCCGCGGCTGCAGGGGGAGCAGGGGGCGGGATTTCTAGGCGATGCGGAGCTCGCGTGGCAAAGTGAAATTACTACCGGGCGGGCGTGCGAGCGAGCAGTCGGCGGGCGGGGGCGCGGGGGAAGCGCGCACGGCGGGCCGAGGCTGCTCCCGGGGGCGGTGGAGATGGCAGGGACTGTGTTACAGCGCGGAGGCTGGGCCGAGGGGGCGGGGAGAGGGATTTGGTGGCCGGGTGGGGGTGGGGGCCACTACTACGGCACCGCTCTCGCGAGACGAGGACGGAGCGCGGCTCAGCAGGTGCACTCCCGCAGGGAGCAGGTGTGCGTCCAACTTTAAACCCCGTAGTGCATGCTGGAGAAACGTCAGCGTGAACCTGGGCACGTCCTCTCCGGCTTTCTAGCTCTGTGTGTGTATGTGTGTGTATCTGTGTGTGTGTGCGTGAGCGTGTGTGTGTGTGTGTGTGTGTGCGCGCGCGCGCGTGTGCGCGCGCTTCTGCCTTTTTGCTTGTCGTCTCTTGATACTGGGGGAAAATGAAACAAACCTGGTGATCTCCCATGAGCTGTAGGAAGCTGCCTCCCAGAACTGTCACCCGGCCTGCAATTGCCCTCAGGGGTGGCTTTACATTTGGAGAGTGAAAGGGGCTTTGTTTCAATCTGATTGTTACCATGTCCTACATGTCCTGCATGGTCTGATCCCCGTCTACCTAACCCCCCTTATATCAGCAAATTACGGTCCCAGAGTTAAGAATGGATTTTACGCTACAAACAACTGCTGGAGAAGGTGTGGAGAAAAGGGAGCCTCCTGCACTGTTGGTGGGCATGTAAACTGGTGCAGCCACTGTGGAGAACAGCATGGAGGTTGCGGAAAGATCTAAAAATAGAGTTACCATATGATCCAGCAATCCCACTCCTGGGCATATATCCGGAGAAAACCATAATTCGAAAAGACACATGCGCCCCAATGTTCACTGCAGCACTGTTTACAATAGCCAGACATGGAAGCAGCCTAAATGTCCGTCGACAGAGGAATGGATAAAGAAGATGTGGTACATGTATACAATGGAATATTACTCAGCCATGAAAAATGAAAGTGTCATTTGCAGCAACATGGATGGACCTAGAGATTGTCATACTGAGTGAAGGAAGTCAGACAAAGACAAAGATCATATGATATCACTTACATGTGGAATCTAAAAAAAAGGTACAAATGAACTTATTTACAAAACAGAAATAGAGTCACAGATGTAGAAAACAAACTTATGGTTACCAAAGGGGAAAGGGAGGGGAGAGAAAAACTGGAAGATTGTAGTTGACATATACACACTACTATATGTAAAACAGATAACTAATAAAGACCTACTGTATAGCACGGGGAACTCTACTCAATATTCTGAAATGACCTATATGGGAAAAGAATCTAAAAAAGTGCATATATGTATATGTATAACTGATTCACTTTGCCGTGCAGTAGAAACTAACACAACCTTGTAAATCAACTATACTCCAATAAAAATTTTTTTAAAAAAGGAATGGATTTTACGTTTTTAAATGGTTGGGGAAAAACTCAAAAGGATATTTTGTGATGTGAAAATTAACAAGGAATTCTGATTTCAGTGTTCATAAATAAAGTTTTATTGGGACACTACCACCCATTTATTTATTATGTGTCTGTACCTTTGCATTATAGCAGCAGAATTTAGTTGCAGCAGACACTGTATGACTTGGAACAGCTAAAATATTTACTATCTAGCCCTTTAGAGAAAAGTTTGTTATCCCCAGGTTAAATCGCCAAACACAGTCTTGCCTCAGAGGTCTATGTACTCTATGTCCCCTCTGCCCAGGTCAAATTTCCCCCTAATCCTCTCCTGTTTGGCTCCTGTCACTTACTGTCAACTCAAATAGGCTTCATCTCCCTGACCATCTTAACTAATAGTACTCGCATCACACATTGCCCAAAGTATGTATTTAGGATAATTAGCAAAAGGCACCTCTTTAACAGAGCTCCATTCCAGGGATTGGGCTTATGGGACAGAGTAGACTCAAGAGTTCAGGGTACAATATGTGTTCCTTAAAGGAAGCCACTTAAGAAGTAGAGAGAATGACAACCTGTGATGGCAAACTTTTTCTCAGACTGTGGGTTGTAGGGTTTTATGGCTTGTATAGAGCTGAACTGGCATTTTCAAAATCCCCCTGTCGATGAGGAGCTCAAGTGTCCTCTCTATGCTCTCAATCTTTTGGACTATGAAGTTTATGGATTCCAATTCTCTGGTAAAATTCTCTTTTCATCCATTTTCTCCATCTTCTGCTTTGTTTTTCTTGAACATATTAATTATGGTTATTTTAAAGCCCCTGTCTAATTCCAATGCCTTGGTCACCTGTGGGGTCTGTTTCTACTGACTATTTTTCTCTTTGTTTTCAGTGATTTGGTCCTGTCTCTTGGCAGGCCTTGTAATTTTTGTGGAATGCCATACAATGTCTGTGCATGAAAAAAATATCTAGAGTCTCCAGGTGATGTTATCTAACTCTGGAGAGGGCTCAGCCTTTCTCTGCAAGACAGATGGCATGAGGACTGAACATCTTCATCCAATCAGAGGCTGAGCTGGATGGAGGCTGGGTTGCAGTTTTGATAAGACACCATTTAACTCTGGCCTTCACTTCTAAGGCCTTGCCTCTCAGGATTTCCAAGTGTTCTTAGGTGTTCACCGAGGCCCCTCCCGCCAGTCCTGAGTTCTAATGGCAAGACTGCTGGAAACTCTGCTCTGTTTTTGTTTGTTTGTTTGTTTGGCCGCACTCTGCAGCAGGCAGAACTTTCCCAACCAGGGATCGAACCCCTGCCCCCTGCATTGGAAGCACGGAGTCTTAACCACTGGACAACCAGGGAAGTTCCTCCGCTCTGCTTTTCAGGAACTTTTTGCTTGGTTTCTTAGCTTCTTGGCCTGCACTGTTTCAGAATCTGCCGACTGTCTTAAGGGGGATGTTGCCATCTATCAAGCTCACTTTTCTGTCCCCCCACTCCTTCTCTCTGGGATATTGGCCTTTCAAGTCCCTGGTTTTGTCTCTCCAGCCCTAGAAGACTGCCGAGAGTTCTGTGGTTTCTCTGTCCCCCAGAAGCAGCTCCCTGCCTGGGAGTGAACTGATGAGAATTGTATTTCATCTCAGAAACTGCATTCTAGGGCTTCCCTGGTGGCGCAGTGGTTAAGAATCCACCTGCCAATGCAGGGGACACAGGTTCAAGCCCTTGTCCGGGAAGATCCCGCATGCCGCGGAGCAACTAAGCCCATGCGCCACAACTACTGAACCTGCACTCTAGAGCCCACGAGCCACAACTGCTGAGCCTGCGTGCCAAAACTACTGAAGCTCGTGAGACTAGAGCCTGTGCTCCACGACAAGAGAAGCTCGCGTATCACAACAAAGAGTAGCCCCTGCTCGCCACAACTAGAGAAAGCCCGCACGCAGCAACAAAGACCCAACGCAGTCAAAAATAAATAAATAAATAAGTAAATAAATAGAAACTGCGTTCTAGCTCTGAGTGACGAATGTCTCAGAGTAGCTTCCTCAATAGTGGAAATAAATTATTGTTACTGGGCTACTGAATGAGCTGAAGTTGGCAATACTTCATTAGATCCCATAGCTTTTAGTTTCAGCTATAAGAACAGTCTCAAATTTAAATACTAGAAGGCCATTCTAGTCCAACCAAAACTTCATTCTCACATCCAGTGTGATACCTCTTCCCCGCCCCTCTGGTCTGACCACAGATGGCTCAGGAATCTGCAGTATGGAGACTAGGCAGGCGTGTCCTTTCCTGCCTCCTCTCCAGCTCCCCTTGCTGGTGTACAGGAGCAAAGGAATGAGTGGACAAGGGGCCTCAGACGGAACAGGCGAGAACAGGTATAGTTCTCGCTTGAGTGTCAGATCCCGCCCCCGCCATATCCTGATGAGCCCTCACACGCTGGATCTTTCACATGGGGGTGAACTGGGGTATCTTCAGAGGCCTCCGTGGGGACCACGTGGGGACTCAAAGCACACACTGTGACCTCTCGCACACCCCGTGACCTCTCGCACACCCCTTTTCCACTCATACCCCGGAAAGTACCCTACATTCTCTGAGGGCCCCTTGCCTGGCAGGCTGGGTGAGTTTTACAGGATGACTCAAGTCTAATATATGCTCTAGCTCATGAGAAACAGGATGCACCTTTGCCCTGCTGCCCTCTCTCCTCACCCCAGGCAGCCTTCAGCGGGCAGTGAGATGCCAGCCACTCCCCCTCAGTGTGCCCAGTCTCATGAGTCTCATGGGTGATTCTTCTTTGAACTCTCCTCTCTTGGCTGGGGGTTGGCAGGGGAGAAGAAAACCCCTTACAAAGACCTGTCAGAAAAACCTCCTCTGGATAAAATCTTGAACTTGTCTTACATCGGCTGGAGGCTGATGGTTACTGATGGTCAGAGGACCAGTCTGGCTGCCTCTTAATGGAAGGATGGAGTATCGTTACCCACTGCCCTCCCTTTGAAGCTTTAGCTGTAGTCCTGGGTTGACAGGAAGAGTCTCATTCCACATCCTGTTGTATTAGGAATGACCTGCCCCCAATATTTTCTAAGTTGCATTGTGAATGGGGACGCAAGTTGGGAAACAGCAGATTCAAAGGTAGAGGGGTGGTCAATGACCCTGGAACTGAAAAAAACTACCATTGACTTGTCCTTAAAGAGGCTCAATGTACTGTTTTCCCAGGGCATTGCTTTTTTTTCTTTTTTCCTTTTTTCCTACTGACTTCTTCAAGGAGGGGAAAAAGCTCAGAACACTAGCCCCCAGGACACAACCAAATCTTCATAGCTGCAAGAGGATTATTATTGCTCTGTTCTAACTCATTGATCCCCAAAACATAAATGGCTTTTTAAAAATACCTTTGATGAGTGCAGGCAGAAAGTTCCTATCTTTAACCCTGTGAATGTTTCCTAACATCAGAAAACTGACTTGTTCTAGAGTTCTTCTTTTGGCCTTCTGCCTCTTTGTCTCTTCATTTTCCAATGTGAGCAAAACCACCAGATCACTCTGTTGATGGTGAGATAATCGAGCTCATCGTAATGGACGGATGATTAGCCCAGTGATTTATGCTGGCTTTACAAATTAAGCACTCAACAATGCACTGTGGATTTTCAGACACAGCTCCCTCAGGGTGGAAAAGGACGCGGACTGTGGCACTCTCCGGATACTGAGGGATACACAGCCGAGGAGTACTGAAAACTGCAGTAAAGTGATGCCATCAGCCGAGCTTGCTTACTTCTCATGCCATCTTGCCTACGAAGTTCTGCATTAGCCCAGATGGTGTCTTTGTGTGAATCAGAAAAAGGCATCTGCTCTGCAAGGGGACCAGGGGTCACAGCTTGTGGGGCAGAGCATGGTCTGGATTTCAGACTTACTCCGATCTGGGCACCTTATGAAGGAAACAACCTGCATGGCATCCATCTGCAGCAGCCCTGACGAAGTTCCCAATTCTTTTGTTTTTATTGTTGAAAAATATGCCTAACATGAAATTCACCGCTAGTGACATGTAGTCCCTTCCCAATGTTGTGCAACCATCACCACCACCTAGCTTCAGAACGTTTTCCTCACCCCAGAAGGAAATCCCGTACAGGTTTAGCAGTCACTCCACATTTCCCCCCCTCTCCCTACCTTGGGCAACCACAAATCTGCTTTCTGTTCCTGTGGATTTACGTATTCTGGGCATTCCATGTAAGCGGAACCACACAGTATGTGGCCTTTTGTGTCTTGCTTCTTTCCCCTTGCATAATGTTTTCAAGGTTCATTCACGCTGTTGCATGTGTCAGTACTTCATTCCTTTTTGTGGTTGCATAATATTCCATGGTGTGCATATACTGCATTTTATCGATCCACTTATCTTTTGGTGGATTTTTTTCCCCCACCTTTTGGCTATTGTGAATAGTGCTGCTGTGGACATTTGTGTGCAAGTTTTTGTTTGAACACCGGTTTTCGATTCTTTGGCTATATATCCAGGAGCGGAATTAGCAGAGATGGTAATTCTACGTTTAACTTTTTGAGACACTGTCACTGTTTTCCATAGCGGTTGCACCATTTTACATTCCCACTAGCAGTGTGTGAGGGCTCCAACTTTTCTACATCCTCCCCTCCTGACTCTCCTTGCATCGATATTATTTCATTATTGGAAAAAAAAAACTATTGTAATGGTGTACTTAGGAAAGTATTGACACATTCATTTCTTGAGTGCCTGCAATGTGCTGGGAGAATGCTACATGCACAGGATTTAAAACTGCATTCTTCAGTTTTCTCTTAGTTACAAGGGACAAAAACCCAATACAAACCAGTTTAGACAAAAAAAGTGACTCAGGTCACCAGGAGGTGAAGGGGAAGAATCTTGCTCTAGCCTGGCACCATCCTTTTCTCTCCCCATTGCTCAGCTCTGCTTTCTTCTGTGTTGGCTTCGTTTTTAGGTGGCTTTTCCCCAGGATGTGACAAAGATGGTAACAGAGAGCTTAGCAACTCCATGAGAAAAACAGTCCCTTTCTCCTTAGTTCCAACGAAGTTCTAATTCATTGCAGCTTAGTTCCAGCTAGTTTCAACATAATTTGCAGGATTGAATGTGCACTAACCTGGTTTAGGCCACCTACTCCCAAGTCAGTCACCTTGGCCAAGGGGGTGAATGTGAGGATGGGCCAGGCCTGGGTTGTAGGAAGTGGCATCAACTCTACCCAAACCACGTGGTATGAGATTAGGGGAGGGCTAGTCCCCCAAAGGGAAAGAGGAATGCTATTATCAGAAGAAGAGAGGGTATATTTGGCCAGACAAAAGGATCAGCAACATTCCACCCTCCTTGAGAAAGTCACAGACTAGTGCAGAGACCCGTGCAAACAAATCCTGTAATTATAATATGCTCTGGGAAAAAAGGAGGAGAGTCCTTTAGACCCCTGCGAGGGAAAGGGGAGGGACTCTGGTAAGGCTCTGTTGAGGTAGAGATTCTGAGGCTGAGACTAAAGAAGAAATGGGCCATTTGCAGCTATGTGGACGGGCCTAGAGATTACCATACTAAGAGAAGTAAGTCAGAATGAGAAAGACAAATACCATATGACATCACTTATATGTAGAATCTAAACTATGATACAAATGAACTTATCTACGAAACAGAAACAGACACACAGACATAGAGGACAGACTTGTGGTTGCCAGCGGGGAGAGGGGACGGGGGAAGGATGCATTGGGAGATGGGGATTAGCAGATGCAAACTTATATATACAATGGATAAAAAACAAGGTCTTACTGTATAGCATATTCAGTATCTTGTAATAAACCATAATGAAAAAGAATATGAAAAACAATACATATATATAATATATATATATAGGTATAACTGAATCACTTTGCTGACCACCAGAAACTAAGACAACATTGTAAATCAACTATACTCCAATACAAAAAAAATTTTTTAATAAATAAATAAAAGAAGGAATGGGAATCCTCCAGGTGCACACAGAGGTACCGGCTTGTACCAAAGCACAGAGGTCTGAAATCAATGGTGATTATAGACAACTGCAAGAAACATGTACTTGTCATATATTTTTTTTTTTTTTTTTTGCGGTACGCGAGCCTCTCACTGTTGTGGCCTCTCCTGTTGCGGAGCACAGGCTCCGGACGCGCAGGCTCAGCGGCCATGGCTCACAGGCCCAGCCGCTCCGCGACATGTGGGATCTTCCCGGACCGGGGCACGAACCCGCGTCCCCTGCATCGGCAGGCGGACTCTCAACCACTGCACCACCAGGGAAGCCCTGTCATGATGATTTTTAAAGTCACAATCAAAACACTAAGCCATTTGGCCTAGCCTTGAGAAGGCTCATACTGGTGAGTGAGAGAGGTCCTGTCAGTCCCTCCTCTACTGCTTGTCTTCAGCAGCCTCTATAGGAAGACCAACCACCCTCATTTACTGGGGACTGAGGGGTTTCCTGGGATGTGGGGCCTTCAGTGCCTAAATTGTGACTGTCTAAAGCAAACTGGGACAACCTGGTCACCCTAGAGTGAAGTTCCCAATTCATGAGCACCTACAGTGTGCTCAGAGTTGGGATCAGCGCTATGCGAGCATATGTTGTTATGGAAGACTGAGCCCTGTGTTGAAACAAAACTTGCACACAGATGTTCAGAGCAGCACTATTCACCAGAGCCAAAAGGTGGAAACAACCTAACTATCCATCATCTAAAGAGCAGATAAACAAATGTGGTCTCTCCATACGATGGAATCTTATTCACCCATGAAAAGGAGTGGGGCACTGACGCAAGCTCCAACATGGATGAACTTGAAAACGCGATGCTGAGGGAAGGAAGCCAGCCACAAAAGGTCACATCTGTATGATTCCACTTACACGGAATACCCAGAAAAGGCAAATCCAGAGAGACACACAGCAGATTAGTGGTTGCCAGGGGCTGGGGGAGGGGAGAATGGGGAGCGAGTGTTTAAAAGTATGGCGTTCCTGTTTGGGGTAATGAAAAGGTTCTAGAACTAGATAGGGCTGATAGTTGTCCGACACCGTGAACGCACTTAATGCCACTGAATTGTACACTTTAAAATGACTGAAATGGTAAACTTTATGTTAAGTATATTTTACTGCAATTAAAAAAAGAAGAATCCCCAAAAGGTATATAAACTAGGTGAACTAAAAGCCAGCCCACTGGGCCAAATTTGGCCTGCAGTGAGTTTCATCTGGCTTCAGGGAGTTTTAAAATTTGAATTTGTGGCAAACAGATCTAAAAGGGGATATTTCGCATTAAAAAATTCTGATGAGCAATTTATTCGGAAAAATTCGAAAGCCTGGCCCCACTGAGACCGCATCTGCCCCTGGCAATGTCAGGAGGAGGGCGGAGGGGCCGCTTTACTCTGAGGCTGAGGCCTTCCAGTCCCCTCCAGTCCCCTTGCCCCCAGTCTTCACCTGGGCTCCTTCCCTCCTGTGCAGTACCTGCCTGGCCCACGGAGGCCCTAAGCACAGGCTTTCCAATACTTGCACAAAACAATTAGAAAAGAGGCAGATGATAAAGTCTGGAAATCAGGCACACTACATGGTGACTTCCATTTTCATCCCCTTGCAAATGAGGTATCAGTGGACTATCATTTCCCCAAAATGCTACATGACTTTTGAAAAGGTCAAGCAGTGATTCAGAACCTTCACTGCACATGGGAATCACCCAGGAAACTTTTTAAAGTATTGGTGCCTGGGTCCTACCCCCCACCAAGAGATTCTCACTTCTTTGGTCTGGGGCACAACTTGGGCATTGGGATTTTTTAAAGTTCCCCAGCTAATTCTAACATGCAGCCAAAGTCGAGAATTACCGCTTTACAGCTGCCTTTTAGAGAATCGCCCCCTTTTGGCCTCAGATGTCACAGAGCAACTTGTGTGTCACTGCACACAAGTTGAAAATCTCTGTAGTTGTTACCAACATGTCTTTTGTTGTTCTCAATATCTACCCCTACAGACACCAGCTCTCCTCAGCTGGAAACACATGAGCAAATCATCTATTTTGTTTTGGAGGGGAGTCCACTGCTTCATTACCAAAAGGACATCTAAAGCGCCTCATAAAATCGAGACATTAACTGCACGTTTGTTTAATGGGTGTGAAGGGCTCCAGTCCGCAGTGTGCTTCGGCCTAAGGAAGCCATCTGATAATGAACACATGCTGTTTCCCCTGGCCGGAGTCTTAATGGTTTGTCATGTGAATGTGTGCGCATTGTTCAAAGTGATCACCCCTTTGCAAAGTGCAACTGTGACGCAATTGCTAACATCCTGGCCATGCATTTTCCATGTGCTCCTGCTTGTAAAGCTCTCTTCCACCAGAGCAATTCAACGGTGCAAAAAAGCATCTGCTGGCAGGAAAAACAAAACCTGTTCCATAGTCTGCGCATATTCAAGGCACGCTACCTACCTTGGTACCAGACCTTTGCTGAGGTCAGTTGTGCCCGGGTCAGAGATGAAGCCCACCACCGCCTCCAGTTCACACGTGGGCCGTCTGTCTGGTCGATAAAAGCAGAACATGCCTCCTCTTCACACCCCACCACAGCTGTCTGCAACTTGCCTGGTGGCCCAGTGTTGGCTCAGCTTCCAGCACCCATCTGTGACTTGGGGGAAAAAAAAGAAAAAGAAAAAAGAAATGCATGTGGTGAGGGAACAAAATTGCCCACGTCATCCTGGATGAGCCTCAAGTCATCCAATATTTGATTGCCTTCTGAAAGGTATAGACCTGGAGTTTATTGAGCCTCATTTTGTACCCAAGTCAGAAAAATGGAACTGAAGGTCCTTTACAAGTGTCGTCTGCGATTTTTGGACTTTCCTTTTCTCTGAAGAAATGGAGGAGAAAATTAGAAATGTTGAGTGGGACAGATCACAGGTTTTCCCCTGTCTTGTGCTTTTTGTGCACAGAATCAGATAAATCGGTACCAGTTTAGTTTTCTTGGTAAATTGAGAACACTTTTTTTTTCCATCAAAAGAAGTACAAATGTTGGCTTTTAGTTTTTAAAGACAGACCCGGTCCCCGGTTTCAAATGAGCTAGAAGGTGAATCGTCCTCAATCCTGGGACATTCACCTAGTCATTAATTTGTTTATTTATTCAATCCAAATATCAATATATTTCTGATTTTAAATAAAAAGTCTGATTTCCTGATAGGATGACACAAGTAGAGCTGGGGTCCAGGAGAGGTAAGAGGCTCCTACAGGGAAAAATACTGACCTGGAGCCGGATGGCCAGGTTCAAATCCCAGCCCTGCCACCTCCTGGCCCTGTGACCTTATTCAAGGGATTTCAGCTCTCTGGATCTGGGTTTCCTCACCTGTAAAATAAGAGTAATAATAGTCTGCCTCCTGGGGTGGCACTGAGGATTCAGTGACTCAACTTGTGTCAAGTGCTTAGAACGCTGCCTGAACATTAGTTATAACTGCTTCTGCCCCTGGAAACACAATAGTAGCACAAAGGCAAAAGCATTTTTGTAGCATGGCAGGTTTACACACATGTAGCACTGTCACAAACCCATTTTTTTTTTTTAATCTGTATTGGGCTAAAATTGGAAGATCCAGTTCAGAATTTCTGCAAGTGCCCCAGGCTGACCAGTTACATCAGAACTGCAAAATCCCAGAGAGTTCCCTGGTGGCCTAGTGGTTAGGATTCCGGGCTTTCACTGCCGTGGCCAGTGTTCAGTCCCTGGTTGGGGAACTGAGATCCTGCAAGCCATGCGGCACGGCCAAAAAAAAAAAAAAATTGCAAAATCTCAGATCCCACCTGGGACTTACGGAGGCTCTCTGGGGTTAAAGTCCTGGGGATCTGCATTTTAACAAGCATCCCATGGGGCCGTGATGTACCCTAAAGCTAGAAAAGTATGAACAGACTTAACAAATAACGATACCCGTGAAGCCCGAATACTGCTGTTATGGATCCACTAAAGTAGTGTCTCCAAAACTTCATTTGAATATTATCTTTATGCACAATTTTTTTTTTTTATAAATTTATTTTACTTATTTATTTATTGGCTGTGTCAGGTCTTCATTGCTGTGTGCAGGCTTCTCATTGCTGTGGCCTCTCCTGTTGCGGAGCGTGGGCTCTAGGCACACGGGCTTCAGTAGCCGTGGCACACGGGCTCAGTAGTTGTGGCTTGTGGGCTCCAGAGCGCAGGCTCAGTAGCTGTGGCGCATGGGCTTAGTCGCTCCGTGGCATGTGGGATCTTCCCGGACCAGGGCTTGAACCCATGTCCCCTGCATTGGCAGGCGGATTCTTAACCACTGCGCCACCAGGGAAGCCCTATGCACAATTTTTGCCCAATTATTTTACAATCTGACACGGCATATGCTTATAGTTTTCTATAAAGTGACTCACGGTTTCTACAAAAGTGAATTTATTTTTTTAATTGATTTTTAAAAATCAGTTTAATCAGAAGCCTGTGAATTTATTTTAAAAGGGAAATTTATTTCACTCGAGTGAATGAAAAAAATAGGTATCTTGCATAATTAGATGATAACTATAAAAGTAAATATAATTTTTAAAATAATGTTATTAAATTCTACCTAGACACTGTTACCAGCTGAAGCTCTGAATTTGCAGCAGCATCTTTAAAAAAAAAAAAATCAGCAAGGGTTGGAGAGGTGTTACAGTCTTTCTGGCACCACGTGGAGACCTTCTCCTTCATGAAATGATTGCAAGGGAATGAGAGGGGAATAACTTCCTCATTGGGGGATTCAGTGCCATTTAATATTGTATCTAGGACTTCCCTGGTGGCGCAGTGGTTAAGAATCTGCCTGCCAATGCAGGGGACACGGGTTTGAGCCCTGGTCAGGGAAGATCCCACATGCTGCGGAACAACTAAGCCCGTGCGCCACAACTACTAAGCCTGCGCTCTAGAGCCCGTGAGCCACAACTACTGAAGCCCCTGCACCTAGAGCCCGTGCTCTGCAACAAGAGAAGCCACCGCAATGAGAAGCCTGCTCGCCGCAACTAGAGAAGGCCCGCTCGCAGCAACGAAGACCCAACGCAGCCAAAAATAAATAAATTTATTAAAAAAAAAAAAGTGATCTCCATTACACTTTTAAAATATATACATATATTGTATCTAAGCAGCCCCTTAAGTCCCTTCCTAGTGAAGTCAACGGAGCACACTTTGCGCAGAACTGCAATCAGGTCTTTGTCTGAAAGTTTACTGACTCTGGATTTGCACACACACTCACAAAAGAACAAAACAAAAACAAAAACAAAAGCCCCAGGATATTCAAGACACTGGGAGTCATGGTCCGGGCAGTCCATACTTCTATCTCCACAAGGCTCCAGGACCCACTTCAGATGTCACTGTCAAGGGCGACAGATAGATTTGGGTTGGTATCCACTACCCACTCACCTACTATGCATTGTGACCTTGAGCACACCTCCAGAATCTATCTCCACAACTGTAAAATGAGATGATGCCTGTCCGAGCCAAGATGACATAATGATGTATGAAAAGCCCCTAACACAGAGGGTGACACGTGGCTGATGTTCAGTAAATGGTAGCTTTTAAAAATTATCAAGCCTTCATATTTTAAACCACTTTTGATAGAACTCTTTGTAAAACACTTTTCTACTTCCTAAATCCCGTGTAACTACTTGATGACTCAGGGTTATCATTTTGAATGTCTCTGTAGTCATTTTATTGTCTTTGGACGCATTTCTAATAGCTTCCCAAATTCACCCTCCTCTTTGGCCATTTCATATACGCAGTGGGCTGGTAACGAAGCTAAGTGTCCACCAATAGAAAACTGATTGAACCATAGCGAAATTACATGGGTAGCCAATAACAATGCAAAAAGATACTCCCATAGCAATAAGAAAAATACAGATTTAAGCACTGAGCTATTTTTTGTCCATCTGCATAGCAAATGTAAGTACAATATTATCTAAGGTGGGTGAGGAAATGGCAAATAAGAACTTCTACACACTAATGGTGGGAGTGTAAATTGGTACAACCTTCTGGAGGGCACATGCATTTGACCTAGCAATTCCATTTCTAAAAATCTATACAACAGAATCTCTTCCGTACAGGCACAAGAATGCATGTGCAGAACAAGTGTTGGTGAACATGTGGAGAAGTTGGAGCCCTGGTGCACTGCTGGTGGGAATATAAAGTGATACAGGTACTGGGAAAAACCGTATGACGGGTCCTCATAAAATCAAACATAGAATTACCATATGATCCAGGAGTGGCACTTTGAGCACAGAACTCAAAAGAATTGAAAGCAGGGACTCAAACAGATATTTGCACATGAATGTTCATAGCAGCATCATTCACTGTGGTCAAAAGGTGGAAACAACCCAAATGTCCATCAGAGGGTGAATGGATAAACAAAATGTGGTCTATTCACACCGTGGAACATTATTCAGCCTTAAAAAAGAGAATGAAATTCTGATACATACTACAACACGGGTGAACCTTGGAGACATTATACTCAGTGAAATAAGCCAGACATGAAAGGACAACTATTGTATGATTGCACTTATGTTGATTACCTACAATAGTCAAATTCCTAGAGACAGAAGTAGAATAATGGTTACCAGGGGCTGCGAGAAGGGGCAATGGGGAGTTATTGTTTAATGGGTACAGAGGTTCAGTTTGGGAAGGTGAAAAGTTCTGGAGACGGGTGGTGGTGATGGTTGCACGACAATGTGAATGTACTGATGTCACTGGACTGTGCACGGACAGTTAAAATGGTGAACTTTATGTTAAGTATATTTCACCACAATTTAAAAAAAGAATGCAGTGCTAAACCAAAAAGGTATACTTTTGAACAGAACTTTGATGCCCTGGGGACATTTTTCTTTTTATTTCATGTTCAAGACTATGGGTAATGGGAGGACAGAGGACAGTGCAAATCTGATCTCAAAATAAGCAGAACGCTCCTGAGTTTATCTTTTTTCATTTTGTATCTCCCATTCGTCTTCATTCCCACCGAAATACTAACAGAAAACTGCTAACATTTAACAATTAATAATTATACAATTGGGGCTTCCCTGGTGGCACAGTGGTTAAGAACCTGCCTGCCAATGCAGGGGACACAGGTTTGAGCCCTGGTTCAGGAAGATCCCACATGCCAAGGAGCAGCTAAGCCCGTGTGCCACAACTACTGAGCCTACGCTCTAGAGCCCACGTGCCACAACTACTGAGCCTGCGCTCTAGAGCCCACATGCCACAACTACTGAAGCCCAGGTGCCTAGAGCCCGTGCTCCAGAACAAGAGAAGCCACCACAATGAGAAGTCTGCACACTGCAATGAAGAGTAGCCCCTGCTCGCCGCAACTAGAGAAAGCCCACGTGCAGCAATGAAGGCCCAACGCAGCCAAAAAAATTAAAATTAATTAATTAAAAAAAAAATTATACAATTAGACATTGTGATATGATGCCCTTCACAAATTTTGCAAGTCATAAAGATTCAATGAGATAACATGTATAAAGTGGTTAGCACAGTTCCTTAGTTATTATTGTTCTTATTTTTGTCTCATTTAATTCTCAAATCATTCCTGTGACTTGGATATTATTGATATCCCCATTCTGTAGCCAAGAAAAACCAAGGCTCAGAGAAGTTAAGTGATTTGTCCAAGGTCACACAGCACATGGCAGAGCTGAGGCTAAAAAGTGACTGTCAGACTCCAAAGTCTATGTACTTCAGAGGTAGAAAACAAACTTATGGTTACCAGGGGGAAAGAGAGGGGGGAGGAATAAACTGGGAGACTGGGATGACATATACACACTATTATATATAAAATAGATAACTAGGGCTTCCCTGGTGGCGCAGCGGTTGAGAGTCCATCTGCCGATGCAGGGGACACGGGTTCGTGTCCCAGTCCGGGAGGATCCCACATGCCGCCGGAGTGGCTGGGCCTGTGAGACATAGCAGCTGAGCCTGCGCGTCCGGAGCCTGTGCTCCGCAACAGGAGAGGCCACAACAGTGAGTGGCCCGCGTACCGCAAAACAAAAACAAAAACAAAAAAAATAAAATAGATAACTAATAACTCTATTCAGTACTCTGTAATAACCTATATGGAAAAAGAATCTTAAAAAGAGTGGACATATTTATATGTATAACTGATTCACTTTGCTGTACAGTAGAAATAACACAACATTGTAAATCAACTATACTCCCATAAAAATTTAAAAAAATAACAAAAAACCAAAGTCTATGTGCTTGACCCCTATACTGAGAATACTTTGCCAAGCCTTCAGTTTCATGAAACAATTCTAATTGTTCCTAAAAGTGCACCAAAGCAAGTTTTAATTAATTTTTTACATTTCAAAATATCATTCACGGGCTTCCCTGGTGGCGCAGTGGTTGAGAGTCCGCCTGCCGATGCAGGGGACACGGGTTTGTGCCCTGGTCCGGGAAGATCCCACATGCCGCGGAGCGGCTGGGCCTGTGAGCCATGGCCACTGAGCCTGCGCGTCCGGAGCCTGTGCTCCGCAACGGGAGAGGCCACAACAGTGAGAGGCCAGCATACCGCAAAAAAAAAAAAAAAAAAAAAAAATATATATATATATATATATCATTCACTTACTTATTATTGTAGTCAAATATAGTACATATCACTTCTTCAAAGCATTAAATGATTTATTCAAAATAATATAGTTGAGCGTCTTCCCTGGTGGTCCAGTGGTTAAGAATCGGCTCTTCCACTACAGGGGGTGTGGGTTCGACCCCTGGTCGGGGAACTAAGATCCCACTGGCCACGCGGTGCAGCCAAAAAAACCAAAAAAACGAAATAATACACTTGAAAGGCACTTAATTTAAAAGACCCCTCTATCCTACCCTTCCCCATCTCACCTTTCAGGTCCTGTTCGTTAAAGGCAACCACCTTCAACCCTTATATCTTTTCCCCTGGTACTTACTACCACCCTTCTCAATGAGAAACTTATACTGACATTTCTTGATTTATCAAGTTTAGAATGTTTATTGGTTCATTTCTCCCACACGAACATCACTCCCTATTACCCTCCTCCTATCTCTCCAACATCATTACATAGCACTTTGAGAGTGGAAAATGTTTGCGTTAGGTTTTTCTTACAACCACACAAATATTGTTTACTGCCAGACCAAGTACATGCACTCTGACTATGCCTCCTTTCCTATACGACCCTTTGCTTTTCCTAGAATTAATAACTAACTTGTTTTTTTTATGTCTCTGGTTTTCTTACTATTGTTTCTAAGTAATTCTCCAAGTGCTCTGACATCTCTGCCATAGGCCTATCAACAAAATGTTCTCTACATTCAAAGAATCAGTTTCATCTATTTCCCAGAGACCTCCTCCCAGAGTCTGTTTTCTTGCTCCAATCTGGACAAGTTGCTCTTTGGGGCCTGCTACACAGCTGTCATTTTGAATCATCTCTTGGCCATTGTCCTTGGAATTCCCTTTACTTTCGCCCATTTAAAATCTCCCCTTCCCTGGAGTCTTGTCCTTCTCGTTCTCACTTCACTCTATCATTTTGTTGGAACACATTTCCAAAAGCTTACGAAAAGAGGGTAAATGGGAGGCAATTTTTTCAAGTCTCTGCATGCCCAAAAATACTGTTCTAACCTCACTCCTCAAGGATAGTTTCTCTCATCCCTGCCTTCTTCAATTACTACGTGTGAGCTCCCCCAGAAAGGACATGAAGTTGGAGGAGGCGGCTCTCTGTAGCTGAGGCTGATCCCAAAGAAGCTGACAAGCAGAGTCTGTCTCCAGGTCATGCTCCCAGCAGCTGGACAGCAAGTCCTTCCTTGAAGAGGGTCTGGACCATCTCCAGGGCCCATCCTTACCGTATGAGTCTGCTATGGCTGCTATAACAAATTATCACGAACATAGTGGCTAAAAACAACACAAGTTTATTATCTTACAGTTCAGAAGACTGCAAGTTCAAAAATATCTTGCTGAGCTAGTGAAGGTGTTGGCAGGGTTTTGCTCCTTCTGGAGATTCTAGAGGAGAATACATTTCCTTGACTTTTCTGCCTGCTAAAGACTGCCCACAATTCTTGGCTTGTGGCCCCCGGCCAGCAATCACATCACTCTGACCTCTGCTTCCATTGTCACATCCTTCTCTAACTCCTCTGCCTCCCTCTCTCACTTATAAGGACTCTTGTGATTACACTGGGCCCACTGGGATAATCTAGGATAATCTCCGCATCGCAAGATCCTTAATTTAATCATATCTGTGAAGTCCCGCTTGCCATGTCAGGTAACATAGTCACAGGTTCCGGGGATTAGGAAGTGGACATCTTTGGGAGGCCATTATCCTGCCTACCAAAGTCACCAAAGAGATGGATATTCTAGAGTAGCTGGTGAGATTAACACCAAACAGATACAATGAACTCGATGCCTACATTTGTGTACAGTAACACCTCGCGTGGATGGAGAGCTTACTCTATCCCAAGCACTGTGGTAAGTGCCTGACATGAATATCTTATTTATTTCTCTCAACGGTTCTCTGAGGCAGGCACTATTTTTACAATCCTTATTTTGCAGATGAGCGAGAGGCCCAAAAAGATTGAGCTATTCGCCTCTGGTCAAACAGCCGGTGAGTGGAAGACTCCTTGTTCAAATCCGGGTCTGCCTGACTCCAAAGCTGGTGCCCTTGACCATGTCTCTCTAATCCTTCTTTGCTTGTTGCTAATTTAGGTCTTTAGGCTGCTAAACACAACTGCCTCTCTTCACCCTATGTGCCAGCTCAGGGTGGCACACGACGAGGGCTCAATAAATATTTGTTGAATTTAATTCCCAAAAAAGTCATCTCTTGCTGGTTTCCTCATAACTTTTAGGGCATTCCCAATTCCCATATTCTCCTTCTTGCATCCAATACACTTTTGGGGGGGGGGTTGTGTGTTTTGGCCACACCTCACGGCATGTGGGATTTTAGTTCCACAACCAGGGACCGAACCTGCACCCCCTGCAGTGGAAGCACACAGTCTTCACCACTGGACCACCAGGGAAGTCCCCGATACACTTTTTTAAAAAAATTAATTTATTTATTTTATTTATTTACTTTTGGCTGCTTTGGTTCTTTGTTGTTGCGCGCGGGCTTTCTCTAGTTGCGGAGAGCGGGGGCTACTCTTCACTGCACTGCACGGTCTTCTCATTGCGGTGGCTTCTCTCGTTGCAGAGCACGGGCTCTAGGCACATGGGCTTCAATAGTTGTGGCACGCGGGCTCAGTAGTTGCAGCTCACGGGCTCTAGAGCACAGGCTCAGTAGTTGCGGGGCACAGGCTTAGTTGCTGCACAGCATGTGGGATCTTCCCGGACCAGGGCTCAAACCCGTGTCCCCTGCATTGGCAGGTGGATTCTTAACCACTATGCCACCAGGGAAACCCTCCGATACACTTTTATTGGGCATTTATGTGCTGCCCACTGCAGAAATTCAAAGATAAATAGAACACGTGGTTTACTTCCGGGGAGCTCACTTTCCAGTGAGGGGATCATGATAGTGACCTAGGAGTAATTTTAAGTTTTTCTCTCTTTTCATCTCTTTAGACAATTAGCGGTGAATGTGAAAAAAGGAGATATCATTGTTATTGTTTTCCCCCAACTATTGAGGATAGAAACCAGAAACACCAGAAGAGGAGGCTGGTAGCTCTTTCAGACTGTTTTTCACGTTAATACATATTTTTACTATGCACACAAGTACAGGGGCAGTTTTAGGTTTTGTTTCCCTTTTTGAAAAAATGGGAGCATGGTCTGCAGATTATTCTCACGCTTGCTTTTCCATTTAGGAAGGCACAATAGATATACTGCCAAGCTCACTTCCTCTTAACTGTTTCATTTCCCTATTGATGCTCATTAAAATTGTTTCAAGTGTTCCCCCCCTCCCCAAACTTGCAGGATAGGAACTTCCTTTTGCAGCTCAAGTCCTGGTTACAACCTTGAGGAATGACAGCTCTACCTTTTACTAAACCACTGGGCACCTCGTCCCCAGAATGATCTTTCCAAAGCATGAGTTGGATGATCTCTCCTCTCCCAAATTTCCCCAAGGCCCTGCAGGATAAATCCAAATCCCAACTGCCTGGCCTAGCGTGAAGATTTTCAGAAGCTGGCCCCTCGTCCAGAATCAGCCTTGAGTGGTGACGGTCTACACACACATTCCACACCCCCGTGGGCTTTCTTCATTCCGCCTTAGTGGTCTTCTTGCAGACTCTCCACTGCACAAGCCTGTCTGGATCCGGGTAAATTGTACTCATTCTTCAGTTTCTGCTGAAACATCACTTCCTCAGGGTCCTTCCTGGCTCCTCCCAGCCTGGGGTCTCCCTTTACTCTCTTTCACCCTGGGGACGTGCATCACACTAGTAATTAACTTACTCAGTGTCTGTGTTGCCTGCCCTTCTCTCTCATCCGCTCGAGGGTCTTTCTCCTTTACCTGCTGTACCTCCAAAGCATAGCACAGTTGGTGGCCCACTGCAGTCGTCAATAAATGTTTGCTGAAAGGGTGACGAAGAATGACTCACGGGGAAATTTTACTGCTTCTAGCTAATACACAAATGCGTAGGTACAATCTCATGTTGAATATTTGGTTCCACTGACAGTGATAAAAAAAGAGAAAGATCGCTTACCAAAATACAGGCACCCTACTTTCTTTTTTAAAAGTAACTTATCTATTTTAAGAGTCGTTCTTTTCTCGTGGTTTTTATTCATTTATTTATGGCTTTAATCACTGTGATCCAATTTATTTTTTTTAATTTTATTTTAAAATTAGTCAGTTTTATTTTACTAATTAATTTTTATTGAGATATAATTGATTTACAATATTATATTAGTTTCAGCTGTACAACCCAGTGATTCAATATTTTTACAGATTATACTCCAGTTAAACTTATTACCAAATAATGGCTATATTTCCCTGTGCTGTACAAATAGATGTGATCCAATTTATTTTAACAGTCTTTAAAAATATAATTATCTGAAGCAATTGGCAACCTATCTTGCTGTTTATTGTTTCTTTTGTCTCTTGCTCATGGTGAATTGTTTCCTTGTGTGTTTTGTAATTTCAAACGAGTTGATCTGTATTTGTGGGAATTCCGTATGTCAAGGCTGAAGGTTTGTCCTTCCACAGCTTGTGTTTAGCTACTTTCTTCGCTTGGCGGTTCCCCACAGTATAAATTAAAACCCAAACCTATGTGAGTACAGTCGTATTGTGACAAATTCAGAGGGGACATTTCTTGCCCACCCAGGCCCCCCTAAGGAGAGATAAACATCCGAGTTATTGCCCTATGCTGGCTGGGCAGATTTTTCTAGAACCCCACTCCCTTCCATAAGAGTGGAGCTCTTGGGCTTCCCTGGTGGCGCAGTGGTTGAGAGTCCGCCTGCCGATGCAGGGGATACGGGTTCGTGCACCGGTCCGGGAAGATCCCACATGCCACGGAGCAGCTGGGCCCGTGAGCCATGGCCGCTGGGCCTGCGCGTCCAGAGCCTGTGCTCTGCAACGGGAGAGGCCACAACAGTGAGAGGCCCACGTACCGCAAAAAAAAAAAAAAAAAAAAAAAAAAAGAATACAAGAGTGGAGCTCTTTGAGGGTCCTTGTTTGTGTGGAGGCCATAGTTCCAATTCCCCCCAAACTTTGTCCCCTCTGTCCTTTGGTTTGTTTGTTTGGCTGGTTGGTTTTGGGGTGTTTTTTTTCTTTTTTTTTTTGGCCGTGCCGCACATCTTGTGGGACCTTAGTTCCCCAACCAGGGATTGAACCTGGGTCCTCTGCAATGAGAGTGCAGAGTCCTAACCACTGGACTGCCAGGGAACTCCCCCCTCTTTCCTTTGGCACCTTTAAAAGTCAAAGACCTCCTCCCACTACTCTGGATTTCATACCCTTTTTTTCTGACTACAGAAGATTATCTCTATTTTCTCCAGTATTTCTAGTTGACTATCAAATGTGGGAAAGTTTTTAGATTATCTAGTCCAGAATATTGCCCAAAATGGAAACCCAGTGGACTAGTTTTCAGATCTTTCCCTCATTCTGTATGCATGAGTCTATTTTTTTAAGTCACTTTGCTCTCCTCTTATTTTCTGTATATTTACCACCTCTCTCCTGTTCTCTTACATTTACAAGTTATATTACAGAGCAAGATGCCTTATGCTAATAATTTCTCAGTATAAACTATTCTTTTTTTCCCTTAGTATTTGGCTCTTATTATTGGCTCTTTTTCAGCTCCTATCCTATCTTCTTTTTTGTAATTTCCTAGTGAACAGGCACCAAATATAGTTAGTATTTGATCTATATGTCACCTGCTAATTTACATGCTCTTCTTTAAAAAAAAAAAAAATCGAACCCAGTCTTGCAGATAAAAAAAAATCTTGAGGTTGACAAAACTGCTAGCAATGTTTCCATAAAAACTGTTGTCAAAAGACTGGCAAACTTGGTAACACTAGGTAGCTAAGTTTTTAAAAATTCAGTACTAGTAATGCAAGTCACATCTACAATTTGAACGAAAATTCTAACTTGCTTCAAACTTATTTTAGGCCTAGATAAATTACTTTTGGTCTTAGATCTAGGAATATATGCATATAAACATTCTATTGCTACACAAGTACGCTGCGTACTTTATACAGATAATACTTGTAGCCTAGGATGCGGCAGCAGTATTTGTAATACTGTTCATCCCCACTCATAGCTTACTTGGAACTTCTCCTTAACGTAATGCCAAGTAAGAATTAGATAAGTATTAAAGTGACTACTTTTGTCATTGCTCTAGTCAAGGTTACACGTTAGCTAACTTATAAATAAGTCACTCTCCGTGACAGAAACATCAGCCACTGAAATAGTGTATGAGCACAGTCACAAAGCTTTTTCAAAAGGACTTTTAAAATTTCTCTTAGGGAACTCCCTGGTGGTCCAGTGGTTAAGACTCCACCCTTCCAATGCAGGGGGTGCAGGTTTGATCCCCGGTCAAGGAACTAAGATCCTGCAAGCTGGGCTGCGGTCAAAAAAAAAAAGAAAGAAAGAAAAAAAAATTCTCTTAGTTATGTCAGCTTTGGTTAATGAATATTCTACCTGGCTTTTCTTCTCAGCCTCCAAGAAAGTTTAAAGAGTTGGTAAATCCCAGTTTTAAGGATTTGGAGAATTGTCACTGTAGCACTTATCTATTCCTGCATGACAGACCACACCTAAACGCAATGGCTTAAAATAACAATCGTTTAATTTGTTCCTGAGTCTGTGGGTCAGGAACTCTGTCAGGGCTCAGAGGGGCAGCTCATCTGTGTTCCTTGCAGTGCCGGCTGGAGTGCATTCATGTGGGGCTGGAGGACCCACGCTGGTCTCACTCACAGGGCTGGTGCTTCAGCTGGAATGGCTTGAACGACTGGGGACTGCATGGCTGGGCCTCCTTCCTTGTGGGGCTGACTGGACTCCCTAGTGTGCATGGGGCCTCCTAGCTGTCAGCTGAGTTCCCGGAGTCCCCTGCCTTGGCCTCTTTCTCCAGCAGGACAGCCTGGACTTCTAGACATGGCAGATGGTGTCCCACTCTGGTTAAAGTGGAAACTTCCAGGCCTAAGCTTGGAAGTCCCAGAATAGTATTTCCACCAGATTCTGCCACATTCCATTGGTCAAAGCAAGTCAAAGGCCAGCCTCCAAGGAGTGAAGAAATAGATTCCACCTCTTGAGAGGGGAAGAGGCCCCCATCCACAGGGACAGGAGGAATTGTTGGCAGCCATCTTTGCAGGCAATCTACTGCAGTTGCTTTACCCAACTAAATACATAGCACCCATTCTGTTTATAAAGTTGCTACAAATCAAAGGGGGAAGTTTATTAATGACAGTTTAGGATAACTTAATAACTAGTATTAGGATAGTTTATAATACTTAGACTAAAGATGTCAAGGTATTTTCCTAATATAAATACGCTTAGGGTTGCATTTAAATGTCACTGTCATTATTCAGCACTTAACAGTTTCAAGTGAGAAGGCACAATTTCACTTGATTAACATTAAAGCTTAAGTTAAATTCAACTCCCCTTAGGATCTAGGGGATTACCTTTATTTATTTATTTATTTGCTTGTTTATTTTCTAAACAGCAATTTTTTTTTTTTTTTTTTTTTTGCAGTATGCGGCCTCTCACTGCTGTGCCCTTTCCCGTTGCGGAGCACAGGCTCCGGATGCACAGGCTCAGCGGCCATGGCTCACGGGCCCAGTCGCTCCGTGTCATGTGGGATCCTCCCGGACCGGGGCACGAACCCGCGTCTCCTGCATCGGCAGGCGGACTCTCAACCACTGCGCCACCAGGGAAGCCCCAGCCTTCAGTTCTTTACATAGTCTGTTGGAATAGATGCTCTTTGTACAGACTGGAATGATCCCTTTGAAGATGGACCGTTCTGTTGATAATAGTGTCCTTTCCCTCAGCGTACAATTCAGCCACCCAGAACTTTTGTCGTTCCTCCCAGTGCCACAGAATATGAAGTTTAGACTTTCCTGTGCCCCCTCCTTCCAAGTCCTCCCGCCTCCTCCTCCTTACCCACTACTGCTCCACGTGAGGCCCAGGACCCATAGTATGGGCATTAGCAGGGACCTTGTTAGAAAGGCAGAGTCTCTGGACCCACTCCAGACCTCCTGAATCAGACTTCCATTGTAACAAGTTCTCCAGGCAGTTTGTGTGCGCGTTTCAGTTGATAAGCTGGCTTGCATAATATATCTCTCTCCCGCCATCTTGCTCCCCACCGCCGCTCTGCATCCCGAGTATGGATCTTCAGGGAGCCTGGCCACTCCTCTCTCACACGCACTCGCACCCCTTCCCCTCTAAGGGCATGGAATCTTGATCATTCACTCAAGTCCCTAAGATCCTAGGCATCTTAGCTCCCTGGAGCAAGGCAAGTTCAGCACCCCAGGACTCTAAGATTGAATTGCTTTGCGGGAAAAACATCCCCCTTAGTCATTTGTGATGAGTCTAGAGTAGAAAATAAGTCCGGTTTATTCTCAATCATATTATTCTGGCACATTAATAATAGGCCCTCCAGGCTGGTAAAATTTTAAAGATATTTCTTCTTCTGGAATCCTTCCTAATTCTCCCTACTTGGAGTCTAGCGTCATTGCCTTGGGCTAGAATCTCCGGGGTCATTGGGATTTAAAAAGAGAGAAGGGTGTTAATAAAGAGGTGACGGAAGTGTAGTTACACCGGCCTGGCTTTGTTCGGCATTGGTCCAGCCGTGAACCATACTGCCTTTGGGTTTGTGAGACTGAAAAGGCAGAGGCAAAAACGCAGCTGGGTGTGTACCTGTCGTTAAGATCTGTGTGCGGAACAAGGGGACTGTCGACTACCCACTCCCATCATAGTAGGGACCCTGGGGGATGTAAGGAAGTGAGAAATAGACCTTAATACTGGCAAAAGACCACAGATTCAATTCGAGGACGAAGAGTAATGAGAAAATGCAAGTTACTGTCATTATTTACGTGGCATGGCAGAGTTACACACACTTTATTACACAGTGCATGCTACACAGAGAACTGCTATTTATAGACATTTCATCCCATTCCTCCAATGTCCCTAAACTCACTCTTTCACAGTATTTGGCCCAAGTTCAATGGCAATGTGATTTTTTTAAAAAAGTGTATTTAAAATCAATGTAATGTTGAAAAGTACAGCAAGAGAGTAGTACTGAACACTGAAGAGCCAAGGCTGCCCCAAGTCAGTCTGGAGGAGGATTTTTAAATCTGAAAATATTTTAAGTGTTTCAAAGATATAGATGGTTAACATATATATATATATATTAACAATGTATCTTTTTATTATGAATTTTTTTAACATTTTCATTTTCAACCAGTGGCTTTTGTACTACTTTAGACAATGCCTTAGGGTCTTTTTTTTTTTTGGCTGTGCTGGGTCTTAGTTGCAGTCTATGGGCTTCTTCAAAATATATTTTTAAAAATTCTTTTGACTTAGGAGAAAGTGTGTTTTTTAAAAAGGGAGGCACCTTAGAATTAAATCTTGTTCTAAACTGAAGAGACTTGGCAGATGTGCAGGAAATTAAAATTTCTGGCATGTTCATGAATATGAGGACTGGACAACTGTATCTTGAAAAAATCTTGAAATTTAAAGGTCATTTAAAGTACAGATTTAAAAAACATTTTACAGAACTAAATTTCTTAGTTAAAGGGGTGTCTAATTAAATTTTCCTGAGTCTCATGGAAGTAAATTATTTTATACCCTCTGCTTTAATTTTTTTTCACAATTTAATTTAAGGGGTATTGAATAAAGAGAACATATTCAATATGTCATATTTTGGCAAATGTCAACCAGAACTGGCTTGTTAAATACGGGTTATCTTCAACTTGTGCCAATTAATTAATTTAAAATGTCTTCTTAATGTTAAATTCAAATAAGTTCTTGGTTTTGATACAACTTCTGATTTTCTTCTGTTGCTCAGGTGATTTGAAATTATAATTGAGAATAAATTTTGCAAAATTAACACATAAAAGGGCATCACTGGAAATGTTTTCCACTGCATAATTCCAAATGCCGTGGAAGTGGTTGGCGTATTTGGATAGTCACGAAACTTAATTCCATACGTACATATTTCAAAATTATCCATCTGCTTAACACCAGGAAGGGTTGCAGTGGTAAGATCTTGGTGTACCCGATTGTGGAGAACTTGGTGTGGTAAAATTTGCAAAATCAAAATCGTTGTTTCTTAAAAACAATTAGTGGGATTAGAAAGTTCTTCCAAGCCTACAATATGGTACATCAGAACAAGAAAACAAGATAATTTATTCATGTCTCCCCATACTCCTAAGTGACCACCCGGGAGAAGACACACACAGAGGTAAGGAACTAAAGGTAATCACCCATGGGAGTTTCCCCCGTCCAACAGCTAGGACTCTGCGCTTCCATTGCAGGGAGCATGGGTTCCATCTGGAGCACAGCACTTATTCTGAGATGGGAAAATGTAGTAAGTCAAGCCATATAAAATTGCTGTTTAGGGCTTCCCTGGTGGCGCAGTGGTTGAGAGCCCGCCTGCCGATGCAGGAGACACGGGTTCGTGCCCCGGTCCGGGAGGATCCCACATGCCGCGGAGAGGCTGGGCCCGTGGGCCATGGCCGCTGAGCCTGCGCGTCCGGAGCCTGTGCTCCGCAACGGGAGAGGTCACAACGGTGAGAGCCCTGCGTACCGCAAAAAAAAAAAAAAAAAATTAAAAATAACTGAAGACCAAGAGCCCTTTCCCAAATTTTCTGGCCTGTTTCCCCACAACCTCTTAGACTTCTTGAATGACCCTACAGAAGGGAAGAAACCCAACTCCCAACGCCCAACAGACTGAATTTCCAAACTGCCTTGGCCTGTGGAAGGAGCAGTAGAGGACCTTGAGCCAGATATATTTAATGTAGAAAAACTGAAAATTTTGAGCACAAGTGGCATGGAGCAAATTCATATGAGTTATCCTTTCAATCTCAACTTAAAGAGAATCAAATTCAGGAATCTGTAAATAGCCATTTCATTAGTTGTTCAATCAACAAATGTTTAGTGGATGCTGAATGAGCTTCCCTAAGTTCCGATGTAGGGCATTTTTGGACGTCTGACAAGAGAAACTAGTTGTAGGGGACAAGTACCCCCAAAAGACCTGAGGACTTAAATTCCTTGTCAGTCAATGATCTTGCCATGGTCACCAAAGAAGATGGCCCTTCCCCTTATACACACTCTTCAAATTGCCCTTTGAGATTTTTCCCTCCTTCAAGTCCTAGCTCTTCATTTAAACATGATTTCACCAGTATAAACATGTTCAGGAGAAAGACCCAGTTTGAGTTTCTTCTGCCAGCCTCTTCCAAAGATAGCCTGAATCCCATTCTCTCATAAGAACAAGTCTTAAAAATAAACTAAGGCAGTAAGTGCTGTGTCCAAGGCCAAGTTTGTTCCAAAGCTGAGAATAATAAAATTCAGGGTTCCCTTTCCCTAATCCAATTTTAAGAGAAAATGCCTTTTGTTGTTAATTTTGTTTGCAAACTCTGATCCTGCCATCTCCATGACCTGATATTTTATTAAAGCATTTCCAAATCTGGTTCTGATTATATAAGAAAAGTTTGTGCCTGTGCTCATCAATGTCACAATTCACATGGAGAGAGCAGCTTGATTTGCCTTAATCCTCCAGAAGGTCTAAAATCTAGGCAGAGCGTAAGAAGGAATCGCTGTATCTTTTGCCTGATCCTCTGTCCTTGAGAAATCAAAAGTCACAAGGGCTCTGACGGTGTTTTTGCTTGGCCAGCAGACTTTTTAAAATTAGTTGTCAATGTTTACCATACAAGAATTTCACACACAAATCCAAGTTTCTGGTTTCTCTTGAAAAATCAGAAGAGCTGGTACCATTTGGTTGCTGTCCCTCATGGCTGAGTACTGGTGTAGTGGACAGTTGTGATCCTTATGGCTGCAATCCCTCTCCTATATTCAGGGATGTCACCAGTTCACAAGTCTTGGTGGCAGGCAGATGTCACTTCCCACTACTCAAGCCACATACCTGGTACTTACTAGCATGTGACCCAGGCCTAGCCAATTAGGCATGTCTCCCCAGGTTTTTATTTTTATTATTAATATTATTATTTTAATTTTTGGCTGTACCACGCGGCATGCAGGATCTTAGTTCCCAGACCAGGGATTGGACCCGCGCCCCCTGCAGTGGAAGCGTGGAGTCTTAACCGCTGGATCCCCAGGAAAGTCCCTCCCCAGGTTTTTAATGTGGCACTAGCTTTAGGAAGACTCTAGTACAGGAGAGAACTGAATTCTTTCTGACAGCAGACATGGTTAAAGCAACGTCCAGTTTGTAGGGTCAGCGTGGGGTGGGCGGGCAGTAGCCTCTGAAAGTCGGCAGCAAAAACAGTTTTCTTACTAGTATCGTTCCATGGAGTAATTTTGACCATGGTTTCAGTTCCACGGCCTGTCTCTGTTCCATTTTCCAAGCCGGGGTCTCCAGAATTCTAACTGACAGTGAGCTAGCCAATATTTCATTGCTACAATCCTTTTCTGCTTAAATCTTTCATGTATAAGCTCTGCCCCCTTGAGGCAGGGCATAGTGTCCAACCAACCCTCTTCTTTTATATATTAACTTCAGGCTACTTGTAAGACATGTGAGCTTGGAACTCAGGTCTTCTCTCCCTCTTTCTCTTTAAAGTGATAGAGTTTTGTCACTGGGAGAAAAGCTAAAGATCATCTAGTGCAAAGATCGGCAAAGTAATGAGAAAAGTTTCCCAGATGCCCCTTCCCTCCACCACCACTCTCTCTTACATCTCATTGGGCAGAACTGGATCACAGGCTCACACTTTAAGCCAATCAGGGGACTAGGTTTGCTGTGATTGGCTTAGCCTAGGGCAGTAGTTCAACTTTGGCTGAATATCAGAATCAACTGAGAACCTTTTATAATGCCAACTGCCGGGTCACACCCCCAGGCCACATTTAATTGGTCTGACTGGACTTCTGGCCCTGGAACTTTAAAAAATCCTCTGGTGCTTTTAATATTAACCCTCTCTCTAGTTCAGCCCCACCCATTTTACGAATGCCAATACTGAGGTCCAAAGAGATATTAAGTTGCCTAAAGAACTATACCTTCAGTTAATAGCAAAACAGACAGAAGCAAAACCACACACAAATAACATTTACTAGGACACCTTTGTTTTTCCAGAAAACTCATTTTAGTACCCATTCTTTTTCTTAGAAAGTGAAGTCCTGAGGAGCTCGAAGACTAAGGAGCAGTAGAATATAAGGCGGTGGTTTTCAAGCTTGAGCGCATCAGAATCCCCTAGAGCGCTTGTTACAACACGGAGAGCTGGGCCCACCCCTAGAGCTTCAGCTTCAGTGGTTTTGGGGTGGGGGGAAGAATAATGAGCATTTCTAACAAGTTTCCAGGAGATGCTGCCGCTGCTGGTCCAGCGACCACACCAGCCACCACCAGAGTGGCTAAGAGCTTGGGCTATAGAATCACACCATCTTGGTGAGATCCAGTTCTGCCTCTTACACCAAGTCAGAACACGGGCAAGTCACTTAGCATACCTATGAAGTGGGGCCGATAATGATAGTGGCCTGGGTTCATGGCGACAACTGAATATGCATACAGAATGTAAAAGCACTTAGAACACTGTCTGGCCCATAGTAACTGCCTAATGAACATTAGCTATTAGCATTCATTCATTCCTTCATCAAACAATTATAAATTGAGTGCTTCCTTTGAGACGGGCACTGTTCCAGGCACCAGGAGTACAGTGGTGAGGAAATCAAATGAGCTTACAATCCACTGGGGGGGCACACAATAGATGACCTCATAAATATAAGATAGAATGTCACACAGAAGAATTTTGCACTCCAGGCAAACTGGACAGCAAGTGCACACAGTTTTATGAGAACCTGGTCAAGTTTTGTTTGCATCTTCCATCTCAAGGAGGTGGTGACATCATGTTTCTAATGCAAAAGGCCCTTAGCAGCATGGCTCTTACCATGGCAGTTGAATAAAGCCCAGTTTATGGTTTTTATAGTAAGGTTCTCCAGAGAAACAGAACCAATAGTATTTACATATATATATTATATTTATACTTATGTTATAATACAAGTATATTTAAATATAATTTATATTTAAACTATGTATTATATTTATGTAGATTTTTAAATATTTTTATATTATACACCATACAATAAATATTAATATATCACTATACATTATATATACTATATTTTTTATTTAAAATATATTTTAGATATATTCATATTTGTATATAGATATTTATGTAACATAGATATCATAGGAATTGACTCACATGATTATGGAGGCCAAGAAGTCCCAAGATTTGCTGTCTGCAAGCTGAAGACCCAGGAAAGCTGGTCCAAAGGCCTGAGGATCAAGAACGCCAATGTCCGGGGGGCAGGAAAGGATGGATGTCCCAGCTCGAAACAAGAGCAAATTCACCTTCCCTCTGCTTTTTTTGTTCTATTCAGGACCCCAGTGGATCGGATCACGCCCACCTGCCTTGATGGGAGTTATCTGCTCTACTCATTCTCCCATTTCAGATGCCAATCTCTTCCAGAAACACCCTCAGAGACGCTCCCCCAAAATGATGTTTACAAGCTCTCCAAGCATCACTTGGCCCAGTCAGGTTGACACATAAAATTAACCCTCCCCGGCATAGTCACACCAGCCAATTCTTTAGGTTTTGTTTGAGAGGAAACATTTGTGACAGGAACAGGATGGGTGAAGAGCTTTCTAGAAGAGAGAGAGAGGTGGGTGGAATATACCAGATGCTTTACCTATGTTATTTCATCTAATCCTCACAGCCATCTTGGAGGAGATATGGTTGCACGAGGAGAGAAGTAACCTGCCCAAAGCTGAGCGGGAACAGTGGTACCCTAGCGACCTGCACAACCAGTGTCAGGAGGAAGCAGAGAGCAGGGGCACTGTCATATCACAAGCCCCATCTGACCCCCTTCTTCTGACTCCCCAGGCAGGGGCGAGGGTGAAGCCATAACTGCCATCGTGTATTTGTCCTCTGTCCCTCTACTCTGCTCCTAAAACAGGCGACGGTCATGTAATAAGATGCAAGGAGCAGCTACTTCTGAATCACAACACTTCTGATCCAGGTCCAGCCTCATCTTCTCCCAGGGTTGCTGCCTTTCTCAGCATGTTAAAAAACAAAAATCAGGACTTCCCTGGTGGCGCAGTGGTTCAGAGTCTGCCTGCCGATGCAGGGGACACGGGTTCGTGCCTCGATCCGGGAAGATCCCACATGACGCGGACCGGCTGGGCCCGTGAGCCATGGCCGCTGAGCCTGCGCGTCCGGAGCCTGTGCTCCGCAACGGGAAAGGCCACAACAGTGAGAGGCCCGCGTACCGCAAAAGAACAAAAAACGAAACCAAGAAAAACTTTATTATGGATGTAATACATACTCATTGCTGGGAATACAGACCAGCAAAATAGAAGAAAAAAGTGGTCCATAATCCCCTCACCTCAGAAAAAAATGCTAACATTTTGATAACGATTCTCCTCAGTAGCTTGAGATCAGAGGCAGCCCGTCCTCTATGCTTACTAACTAGCCTTTTCCAGTTACCCATATTAACCTAAATGGAAGTTACTTACTTATTTGTTTTCGCTCTGGAGTTGTTTCTAGAGGTCGGTCGGTTCTGTAAATTTTGTTGAGTGAAGGAAATGGATTTGGGAGACGGATTGGAGTTGGAGTTGTGCTTGGAATTGTTTTTCAATTTGAAGTACTCACCTGCCAGCTTTGGGGCCAAAAAAGTATTTGGAGCCTTTTTTCATACGGCAACTGTATTCAAGAACTGTAAAGAGTGGCCTTGCCTCTCCTGCTCCCGCGCTCGCTGGGCTCGGGACGCCCAAGCCGCACCAGAGAGAGGGCAGCCCCGGCTAGAACCGCGGAGTTGGAACGGGGCTGACGGCCAGGGCCTCCCGGTAACCAGGCAACAGAGGCCTTAGCAACGGGGAGGGGGCGGGACCGGGGGAGGAAGCCGGAAGCCAGCAGCTAAACCTCGCGAGAGTTGCGTTTGCGCGCGAACTGTAAGTACGTGGGTCTCGGGGTCACGTCTTGACTGGTCGCGGTGCAGGCACCTGGGGGAGGCGACAAACCCACCGGACCCAGCGACCTCCGTCACCCTGTCATGGAGACCTCAGCGCACAAGCAGCAGCAGCAGCAGCCTGAGGGGGGCAAGATCAGGAACCTGCCTTGGTAGGAGGAGGCCCGGCAGCCGCGGGGAAGGGGGTCGGCCGCGCGGGGAGGTGGTGGCCGGAGTGGGCAAGTGGCAGGTCCCCACCCCGTCCTCGCCCCGCCGCCCCAGGGTTCGATCGGCACAGGGGTTCGATCTCGTGTCTTCTGACACTACATTGACCTCCGTGGCAAAATATTCTTCTCTCTTGCCAAAATATTCTCTTCCTTCGGTACGATTATTGGTCAGATTCTAAACTAGAATAATATGATGATGATGGTAACAACGCTCCCTAGTTAACTTTTATTTAAGTGACTTTCTATTAGATTAGCAGGCACCCTATTAGATGTTTGAATTTTACAAAGACACTAGGAAGAAGGTACTGTTATTCCAGTTTTACCAAAAGGTTAAATGACTTGCCTGAGGTCCAGAGTTGGAAAATAAGTTTGTATTTGAACCCAGCTGGTCCAGATTCAGAGCTTGCACTCTTAACCATCCTACTTACACAACTGTGTCTTAGTGATGGTTTAAAGACTGAATGGATTTGACTGGATTTCGGAAAACTCCAAGTTGTTTCTTTTCAGTTTATTGTTATCGTAATAAAAATACATAACATACAATTCACAGTTGTAACCATTTTAAAATGTACAATTCAGTGGCATTAAGTACATGCAGGATGTTATGTAACCATCCCACTATCTAGTTCCAAAATTTTTCATCATCCCGAATGGAAACCCCGTACCCATTGGCAACTCCCCAATCCCCCCTTCCTCAGCCCGTGGCAACCACTAATCTACTTTCTGTCTCTAATGAATTTGCTTATTCTGGATATTTCATATAAATGGAGTCATATGATACGTGGCCTTTTGTGACTGGCTTCTTCTTTTTTTAAAATAAATTTTTATTTATTTATTTTGGCTGCACCGGGTCTTAGTTGTGGCACACAGGATCTTCGTTGCGGCACGTGGGATCTTTCATTGCGGCATTCGAACTCTTAGTTACAGCATGCACGCGGGATCTAATTCCCCAGCCAGGGATCGAACCTGGGCCCCCTGCATTGGGAGTGCAGAGTCTTACCCACTGGACCACCAGGGATGTCCCGTTACTGGCTTCTTATATCAGTAACTGATTTCCTTTTATTGCCAAATAACGTTCCCTTGTGTGGCTATACCACCATTTATTTATCCATTCATCTGTTAATTTATATTTGGATATGAGTTCAATTTTGGATTAACTTAGGTGCCCATCCAGGTTGAGATTATGGGCAGACAGCTGGAAAGATGAAATGAGAGCAGTTTTTCTGCACTATTGATATTTGGGGCCAGATATGTGGGGTGTCGCGGGAGGGCATCGGTGTTGTCCTGTGCATTGCAGCATGTTTAACAGCATCCCTGGTGCCTATCCGCTAGATGCCAGTAGTACCCCCCACTCAGCTTTGATAGTGGAAAATGTCTCCAGATATTATCAAGAGTTCACTGGAGGACAGAATGGCTCCAGTTGAGAACCACTGTTAAAGGGTTTTGTATCTCTTTTCTCTTTTAGTTAGGATATGAAAGGATTCTTTTGCACATAACAAAATGTTCTTGCCTTTATATATGTTGTAATCAATGCTAAATTGTATTTCAGGGTTGAAAAATACCGGCCACAGACACTGGATGATCTCATTTCTCATCAGGACATCTTGAGTACCAGTATGTATCCATGTGTCAGCAGCTGGTATCCTAGTCGAAGGACCTGGATACACTTCTTAGGAATGTTGTCTCTACTGAGTAATAATTTTGAAGGATCTGATTGAGCTTTATGGGATGTGGCTTTAAGAGTTGAGTCCTTCAGATTTTTCATTCCTGCATCTGACCCAGATTTGAACATATGGTTGAAGTACCTTCAGCCCAACTCGGGCCTGCAGTGAATGAGGCAACTCTCAGAGACTGATGGCCTCTCTCTTTCTCCCCCTGACCTTCAGTTCAGAAGTTTATCAGTGAGGACCGCCTGCCGCACCTCCTTCTCTATGGTCCTCCAGGGACGGGAAAGACATCCACCATCCTGGCCTGTGCTAAACAGCTGTACAAAGATAAGGAATTTGGCTCCATGGTCTTGGAGGTAAATGGGAGGTTTATTGTTACTCTCGAACCACTCCAGCCTCTTACTTTTAGGTCTGCTAGTTTTGTTTTACTTTACAAGTTAGTTGCCCTGCTGGTGGTTGGGAAAGAAGGAGACATAAGATGTTTTAATTCACTTTTTTTCTATAATTGACATTTTTGCCTGGACTGGTATAAGCTAAAGGGCAGTGGTAGGACTGGGTGTCTTTCTTTGCTGTTGCCAACTTTTACCCAAATCCTCAGTGGTTGCTCGGTTGATGGCTCTCTCCCATGTGCCCCCAGATCCCTTCTGCATGTTGCTCCATGCTCTTCTTGCCCCGCCCCGGAAGGCTGAGCTGTGTCGACTGCGAGCTCTCTTGCCCTCTGGTTCCTGGTTGGGTTTGGCCAGCAGGGGCCTGGAAGGGGTTGGGGAAGGGAGAAGGATGCCTGGTCCTGCCCTGGGGGTCACCACAGGCCAACAGCTTCCCCACCCGCAGGGCACAGCACGCAGCCTTTCCCCCACACACACCCCGCCAGTGCCACTCCCCCACCAACCCCTTAAGACTTGGGGGTGATAATGGGCCCCAGTAGGCCTTGAGGTATTGCATAGCCCTTGTGGTTTCCCCACACCTCACCGGCACCTTTTAAACTATCTCTTCATTTAATCCTCTTCAAATTACTGAATTTGAGTATGCCGTCTGTTTACTACTAGGACTCGAGCGATAAACTTAGCTTACGAAATTCTAAATATTGTAAGAAAAAAACTGTTTAACTTGCTTTTGTATTATAGAACCTTGCTGCCACCAGTGTTCTTACTTCATTGTGTTAAAGACTTGGTAACTTCTGGGTTGCTCTGGGTTGCGGTAGCTAAAATTAGCATCATTCTGCTCGTGCCAGAGGCGCTGTTCCCTGTGAGCAGACCAGTTAATTCTCCCCCGGAGCACGTCAGTGATTTTGTCCCCAGAAGGGGGAGGAAACACACACGTTGATTGGCCTTTCAGGGTATAATGGAATGATCTAGTGAGTTGTAAGTTTTAAATATAATTGTCATCTTATTTTTAATGACAGGATTGATGAAAAGGTACATTAATTCACAGCTAGCACACCAACACGTTTTCTATTTATTTTGGCTTCTCTCTTTCACATTTAGCTGAATGCTTCAGATGACCGAGGAATAGATATCGTTCGGGGACCAATCCTGAGCTTTGCTAGCACAAGGACAATATTTAAGTAAGAATTCTTTGCATAATTTCTCTCCCTAAAGATTTTGATCAGTGAGTTTAATTTCTTAAATCCTCTCCTTTGCCAGTTTGTAAAAGTAAGGGGAAAAGAAAAAGGCTTTGTCAAAAGCAGTCATGAAAGAGAGATAAAGTACAGGAATGGTGGTAAGACATATTAAAATGCAAATATTAAAACAAAATATTATCTAAATCTATATTAGCAAGTTCTCTGGGGAAGCATTAATTTCATTACATCGTAAGACTGGAGGAGCTAGTTTGAATTTAAACAAAAATGAATTGAGATCAGGGTGGATAACTAGGATGGTGGTAAAAAAAGAAAAAGAGGAAAAAGCAGCACTAGAATAGAATAAGAGGCTACTGGGTGGAAGAAAGATGAAGGTTCCAGAGGACATAATCTAACACAAATACAGAAATTAGACCTCCATGCGCTTTGACCACAGATGTCTGCTTTGGTCAGAGTTCTAGGAGAAATGAACTTCATGAGCCAGGGCCTGATGGCACAAATGTGAAGGTGTAGGTTTGGGCCTGGAAGTCAAAGGGAGATTGAAGAAGGCTTTTTAGGTGGTACCAATTGTTTTCCTAGGAAAGGCTTTAAACTAGTGATCTTGGATGAAGCTGATGCCATGACTCAGGACGCCCAGAACGCCTTGCGGAGAGGTAAGGAGCACAGCCGTGTACGGTGTGTATGGCTGAGGAATGCTTTGGAAGGAGAGTTAGCAACTTTGGACATGAGATAGGATGTGGCTTCTTCTCAATTTTCATTCATCTTCTGGCCCAGCGAAATCTCTAGATACCTTTCACTGTGTATCCCACCTGATGACCTAGACAAAAATCTCTATACCGGTGGTTACCCCTTTTAATAGCGTAAAGACATTAGCCTTTTGGGGACTTTTAGGTATGACCAGACACTGGTGTTTCATCCTACTTTTCCGCTGGGTTCAATTTCAGGGTCGGGAATTTGTACTGTTTGATGGGAGGGAATGGGAAGTCTTTCATTTCTAAACTGCTAGATAGGTCTTTCTGCTCTTGGTACCGTTAGATACAATACAGCCAAGAAAATAACACTGGAAACTTAGCTGCACTCAGAAAGCCGACATGACCTCCCTACTTGCCAGGAGAACGACTGGGCCGGGAAAGGAGAGCATACTGTGATTTGTCGGTCTTAAAGGTGCAGTTAACGTCTTTGCAAGGACATTCTTGATCTCTCTCATTAAGATTCTGCGGTAGACAGCTAGGAGAGAAGGCGATCTTTAGGAATTCTGGGGGGGGTGGATTGCAGCCCATGTTTAAGAAGCGGAGGAGGAGGACAGAATATCTTCCGGTCCTAGAGGCTTTGGCTGCCTTTCTTCAGCATCTTATTCTGGAGTCAGTCTGGGCAGATCCCAGCGTGAGAACGTTGGTACCGACAGGATGAAACTGGTGTCACAGGCATCTCTGAATTCGGGTTAATGCTTTCTCGAATGCTCTAAGGGTTCGAGACAAGGTCCACTGGAAAGTCTGCAAAAAGCCACCCCCCTCCCCCGCCCAGTAGAAGGTGGCACATCATCCTTTTGCCAAATAGGATTTTATGCAAAAGGGCAGGCGTACTGGATTTCATATCTTAGTGGAATGGAACGGCAAGGGTGCCGGGATCACAGCCAGTCATGGAAAAGGAAGCATTTTGTCCAGTCCCGTGGACGTGACGTGTGCATCAGCTCTGGGGAGAGAGTGGTTGGTCTCCAGGCTCACCGTCTCTCGCTGCAGTAGCTTTCCCACTTGTTTGCATTCCTGATTGCCCGCTTCACGTGACCATAGGAAAGTTCAGGGTTTCTGGGTCCCTTGAAGAATCAGGATGGACATGAGGTGGTTCTCTTTTCCCTTGCCAGTGATTGAGAAATTTACTGAAAATACCAGATTTTGCCTCATCTGTAACTATCTGTCAAAGATCATCCCCGCCTTGCAGTCCCGGTGTACAAGGTTCCGATTCGGTCCCCTGACCCCTGAACTCATGGTTCCCCGCCTGGAATATGTCGCAGAAGAAGAGAAGTAAGTATGTTGAAAAGCAGGGAAAGGGGGGCCTTGGGGACTGGGTGTCACGTAAGGCAGCTACTGGTACGTCTGAAGGCGATAACGTTTGTAAACAACTCGGGAGAGCCTGGCACAGGGTAAACCTCACTGTCTGTCGGCCGCCCTGGTAATTCTTCATAAAGGTCATTTGGTTCCTTACTGGAGTCCATCATCCTCCCCTAGAAGCGGTCCCACTTTCCTCCTACTCTTTGTCTTTGGAAACTGCGCGCTGCCAGGTCCCTCCCGTTAAGAAGCCTGTGGCCTTTCTCAACTAGCAGGGCAGGTCCTGAGACATCACATTCTGCGTGATCAGATGCCGAGCAAGTAGCCAGCCCGAGCTGCTGCTGATTCGACGGGTGCTTGGGCTCTGCGAGCGCAGATCTCGCCAGCACCCTCTCCTCTCCAGAGAACAGAATCCAAAGCTACCTGCTCAACACAGCAATGCTTGGTCCCAAATGGTGGTCTTGCTAGACTTGCACTGGGCTGTGACTACTCACGTGAGGCCCACGTCTAGACTTGCACTGGGCTGTGACTACTCACGTGAGGCCCACGTCCCCAGTAGCCAGAGCAAGTTCTGGAGCCTGTAAATCAGGAGAGTATTGTTGACTCCGTCCTTCCCTTTTTTCTCTTTCATTGTTTCAAAGCCTTGATCTTCACAGTCCATCTTGTCCCCTCGGGGAGCATTTGTGCTCTCAGGGCCTCTATATCCCTCCTGCCTGTTTCCTTGCAGAGTTGACATAAGTGAAGACGGGATGAAAGCGCTCGTAACTCTTTCCAGTGGAGACATGCGAAGGGCTCTGAACATCTTGCAGGTAGGGCACTGCTCCTAGCACATCTCGAGTTGGCGCTTCAGAATACTTTTTCAAGAAAGACATAAGCAACAGCATGACCGATGTGTTAATTCAGAAATCTGGAACTGGTAAGACATCTCATAGTATGTCAAGGATGTACGCCCACCTTTGTGTTTTGATTAATTGAAAGAATAATTTGTTGCAAATACAGGAAAGATAGGGAAGGACTCTGCAAAGTAATGTAGCCGACAAGCAGTGGCCTCGTCTGATGCGGCTAGCTCTTAGCAGTGTAAAAAGTACAGGGCTCGAGCTCTCCCGTGCCCATCCGCATTGCTGCCTCCGCAGTTTCCTCCTGACCCTCCTGCAGCTCAGTGGCTGCAGCAGCCGTGGTGACTCTCCCCCTGTCTGCCCAGAGCACCAACATGGCCTTTGGGAAGGTGACAGAGGAGACCGTCTACACCTGCACAGGGCACCCACTCAAGTCAGACATCGCCAACATTCTGGACTGGATGTTGAATCAAGACTTCACCACGGCCTACAGGAGTATCCTTTCTCTTGTCCTTCAGTCAGTGCATTAGATGCCCAAGGCCTGAACGTGGCCTCACAAGCTCAGGCTGCAGGCAGCACCTACACCCTACTGGCAAAAGACAAGCGGCTGCACGGGACACCTTTCAGCTTGTCATGGGAGCAAGATGTCTGTGGGGGGGATGGGTACTTGTCTTTCATGCCCCAAGTTGTTCCTGAAGGGCCCTGAGCTGGGTATGGCTTGAAGCAGCTTAACTCTCAGGTGGGAGGGAAGCACTTAGACCTTGGGTGGAAGGTGCAGTCATTTTCAAGCAGTTAGTGTTACTCTTGTTTTGCTATGAAATTAAAATCTAGCTGTAGTGATGGAAAGCCTTTTGGGCAATGCATTTGGTTCTGTTCTCTACTAGACAGAGATATCTTTCATCTCCCTCAATGGAGATGAAAACAGAAAAATAAGAACTGGGGTCCAACACGTGCAACTTCAGATTGAAGGAAACAGCTGTATTGGCATGAAAAGCCCTACTTTCAAGTCATTCTCTGCAGTGTTTGTTGTGGAATTTGTTCCTTTGCCTTAACTGCTCCTCTCTAGATATCATGGAGTTGAAAACTCTAAAGGGGTTGGCATTACATGACATCCTGACAGAGATACACCTGTTCGTGCACAGAGGTAACCTAGGTTCTTCCGCAGTTCAGAAGCTGTGCAGAAGGTGGCATGCGTTGGGGTTGAGGGTGGCTGGAGAGGGAATGTGACTCTTCGTTTTGGAAACAGAAACAGGAATGAAGAGGTGTAAACCCGGCCCCTCATTTTCAGTTTTGTTTTGCTATTTAGTTTTTTTATTGGGTTGGCCAAAAAGTTCATTCGAGTTTAAATAAAACTAAAAGACACATTTTTAATTTTCGTGAAGAACTTCATTGAACGTATTCACTAACCGAATAAAATTTTTGGCCAACCCAATATCTGTGTGTCTGTGTCTTGCTTTTAAAACCTTGTTCCAAAAATACTTTTTTTTTTTCATAAATTCATTTTATTTATTTTATTCTTGGCTGTATTGGGTCTTCATTGCTGTGCGCGGGCTTTCTCTAGTTGTGGCCAGTGGGGGCTACTCTTCGTTGCGGTGCACGGGCTTCTCATTGCGGTGGCTTCTCCTGTTGCAAAGCATGGGCTCTAGGTGCGTGTAGTTGTAGCACACAGGCCCAGTAGTTGTGGCACACGGGCTTAGTTGCTTTGCAGCATGTGGGATCTTCCCGGACCAGGGCTCGAACCTGTGTCCCCTACATTGGCAGGTGGATTCTTAATCACTGCGCTACCAAGGAAGCCCCCCAGATACTCTTTTGACTTCTAGAATGCTGGGGAAAAACAGGAAAGAAACTCCTAAAGGCTAACTTATTTCCTCCAAGGGTCTGTATTTTACAGCGGTGTGTTGGAGTTTATATTTCTAAAAGGCTATTTTCCCCAAAAAGAAAGGAGGACGAAGATCTAGCTTCACAAAACCAAAGCAGCCTCAACTAAACCATCTTTAGTTCCACACTTGGTCGTATGTCCTGTACAGAGAATTGCTTCTCTACCTTGAGAGCACATGTGAATCACCCCAGACCAATCCAGTTGGCCCTTTTGGGGGAGAACCAGACACGAGTGTGTCTTTGAGCTCTAAGCGATGTGCTCTTCAGCCTTGTGGAGAAGCTCTGCCTGTCCAGCAGCCACCTGCAGACACTTGGGCCCACGAACACTGTTCCACCAGTGCCTTTCCAGGCCTCTCCCTGGCTGGCTGGCATGTGAAATTCTGCCCAAGAACATGGTTGGCTCAGGCCCAGCTCTGCACTTTGTGGACGCTGAGCATGAACCGACTTTGAAAAATCAATTATTTATGTTTTTTGTTTTTTAACATCTTTATTGGAGTATAATTGCTTTACAGTGGTTATGTTTGTTTTTAAAATTGGGACAGCAGGGCTTCCCTGGTGGTGCAGTGGTTGAGAGTCCGCCTGCCGATGCAGGGGACACGGGTTCGTGCCCCGGTCCGGGAAGATCCCACATGCCGCGGAGCGGCTGCACCCGTGAGCCATGGCCGCTGAGCCTGTGCGTCCGGAGACTGTGCTCCGCAACGGGAGAGGCCACAACAGTGAGAGGCCCGCGTACCGCAAAACAAAAACAACAAAAAAAATTGGGACAGCAAGTGAGAACTTCGCTTTCACAGTAACTTACAGAGCGGCCCAGTGCTGACAGGGCAGTGTGGATGGCTCTTCCATCTTATGATCACTCTGGAACCTGCTCATTTTTCTTTTTGGCTACCCTACGAAGACTAAAATGAATAAAAACTATGAAAACCTATGCAATTTTTACCTCCTGGAGGTGTGGTATCTTGAGATCTGTGGCCTCAAGAGGTTAGTCTTATGTATCTGATGTGGAAACTCATACTTCTGTGATTTTTTTTTTTTATATATAGTAGGTAATGACAGACCCCACTCATTTGATTTTGTTTTTCCCCCAGTTGACTTTCCATCTTCAGTTCGAATACATTTATTGACCAAAATGGCAGACATTGAGTGAGTATTTATTTCCCAGTTTTAATTCTTTTCCTTCTTTTTCCCCATTGTGAGTTTTTTGTTTCTCCTTGCTTGGTTTCAACTGTTTTGTCTAAATCATTCATATACAGTAGAGTTTAGTTTTTGCTGGAATTGAATTATTGAACGAAGCACAGGGAAGGGTGTGAGCTGCTTATGTGAAGAACGTGGATAAACACAAAGACAGGTACAACTCGGTTACGCATTTGAGATAAAGGCCTCTCCTTCGACCTCAGACGCCTGGTCCACCTTGGTTCCAGACATGCTCTTGTTATTTGGGAAGCCTGCTTCAGTTCAGACATCTAGGTCGTTTGGGGACGGCCAGCTATCCAGCTGTTATTAAGGCCTTCTGGCATACGAAAGCATATTACAGGGCAAGTAAACATAAACTCAATTTTCCACTTTGCCTGCTTCAGTAAACACAGTTATTAGCCCCCAGTGAAGCTGGCAGCTATCATTTAAGTAGACAAAAGCACTAGGTTCAAAATAGATGTCCACGTAAGCCAACTAATTTGCCGTCGTTGGCTTTCACACGTACCAATTAGGTCACTTCTTATCACTACACTGTGAGTAGCGTGATTTTGCTTTCAATGGCTGGGCACTTGAAAGGTGGCAAGATGAAATACCAGTGTCTTGCTCTATTGACCACAGAACCACAGATACGGACGGCAGCCAAACTTCCCAGTGAATTACGAGGAAGGGAATCTTAATTATAATTCCTCTCGATGCATTTTGCAGGTGAAGAAATAATGCCTAAACACATAAATTTTGCATATCGGTGTAGAGCTTGAACAAAGTTAAGTTCAGAACACTGCTACTGGGAACAATTTTTTTTTTAATTTAATATTCCCCCCCCCCGCCCCCAGTTTGAATCAAATTTATAAAGGCGTGTTTGAGGCAACAAAAACATTAGGGGACATGCACGAGATTGCTGCCCAGAATGAACTTCTCTCACCTCTTTCCAATCCTTCTCTGGCCAACTTTCAGTCTGCTGTTGTTCTCTTCAAAAGGCAGCTGTTGTGATATTCTCTTCTTACCTTTTGTTTGATTTCTTTTAGGTACAGACTTTCTGTTGGCACCAATGAGAAGATACAGCTGAGTTCCCTCATTGCCGCCTTTCAAGTCACCAGAGACCTGATTGTCACAGAAGCCTAGATGCTGAGGACCACTTGCTGCCTATTCTCAGGCCCAGCAGTGACTGAGAGCAGGGGACACAGTCACCCCCACTTTCGGAAAATTGTTCCAGGCATGGGTGGGCAGACGTGTACCCAAAGTACCGTGTTTGTGGCTGGTCGGAGCAGGGATGTACAAAGCAGTTTTAAGGTACAGCTCTGTCACTGCACTGCCCATTTGTGTTTTATAAGGGGGGAAAAAAAGTAAAACCTTTTTAGCCTTAAGGCTTTTACCCTTCAGTTGCCTGGGTGATAGGAAATGGGCTACCCCATTTGGAACATCAGGCTTTCAAATCTAATACAGTCCAAGTGTCTTCCAACTCAAGGTAAAAAGAACATCTTCAGAGTTAAGTTTGTAAATCTAATCTGTGGCGCTACTTTAAATAGGTGTTAATGGATTTCTGGCCCCAACTATTATACTCTTATAAAGTGGACTCAATCTTCTTTCTTACTTTAAAACTGGCCTTTTTATTTCTCCTTTTGAAGTAGAGGAGTGGCTAGCAGGTTCCCAATTGTGGTGTGGACAGTAGCGAAAACATTCATTTTAAATGATGCTATTGGGGCCAGAGGTCATTCAACACTGGCTTGTTTAACCCAGGGCACATAAGACTAAGCCGGACTCTAAACCTGCAAGTGCTGGAAGGACTGAGACGCTTCCTATTTCATCCAAATGTACTGCAGTTTCCCTGCGAGCATCTGTGCAGCGTGTGTGGTAGTGCTCTGCACAAGAATAAAGCAGCTTGCTTGTTGTGTTCCAAGTGACTCCTCTTTCCTCAGCCAATCGTACAGACGCTGACTTGTTCAACTTGCATTTATATGAGAAAGCCTCCTCCGTCCCTGATATCAGAGAATCAACTTTCTTTGGAGGCTGTTTATAAAGGTGTCCAATTCTTATATTATCAAAAGGGAGAAGTTGGTTATGTGCATCACACACATAGGCCTCGCTGCCAAAGGACAAAAGCAAAGTCTGAAGCTAATGGCTGGGGGTGTGGGGTGAGGGGCTCAAGGAGGCGGCCCAGAGCCTCTCAGACTACACTGTACATGATATTTCAAGATAACCACAAAACTTAATTTTGCCCAATCCATTCCCAGCTGTCTTGTTGTACTCACTAGTTTTAAAAGGTGGGTTTTTTCTTTCCTTAATGGAAAAAATGAAACGGCAAGCCAAAAGCTTTTAACTTTCTTTCCTTCGATGAAAGCCTCTCATCTTGAAATGTTTTTCTTTCAGCAACAAAGGCAGCAGAGGAGAGACTCCTCTGCTTTTTCAACACGTTTTATCATGGTACACAGGCCTCCACAAAGCACCTAGTAAGAAAGCCAAGGATAAGATGTTGCATTTCTTTTAAAATAATTTAAAATATATTAAATTTTCCAAAGGCAGATTTTGTTTGAATGAGGTGTCTTCATTAGATAACTATACGCCACGAAGAACAGTACTTTGAAGGAGCTAGTTGTGTTTAGGGGCAGAGTTGAGACTGGCGGATGAGTCCAATGAGGTGAAGCAGTCAAGTCAGATCTCGTACAGAAGAAGATCAGCTGAAATGATGACGACACCAAGTCTTCACACAATTAAGAGACATCTTCACAACTGTTGGAATTAAGTACTATGGTTTTTAGATACCATTGAGAAAAACACAGTTGTACCTTAACATCTGTTGAGAAAATACAAATAAATATGCTAACTGGCGAACAACTGACAGATAACTCAGTAGCCACTGATACAGTCATGCAGTTGAGGAATACGTCCCGGGTAACGTGACACACAAATCTGGCCTCCGGCACATGCACGCCATTGTTTCTTAAAAAAAAAAAAAAAGTCAAGTCTAGTGTCTGTATCAGGAGCACGGCCTCTGAGTCACCTGGACTTTAGTTAAGCTAAGTAATATCTCACCATAGACGGCTCTGTGAAAACTGTCCCGTGGGTCAGAGGAAGGAAAGCCCTTGTCCACATCAAAGTGGCTCTGACCAGCAGGAGAGAACTTTCACCGACACCTCCTCTGCATCTGCATCAACGACGGACACTCCCATTCGAGGGAGTGGAAACTTCTTGGAATCAAAATGACCAGAGAGGGTCCAGCACTGCTGTCCATTAAGTGGACTGAAGGTTAAGGTCAGGCTCCGTCACTGCAGAAGTGGAACCCCTCTTCTACGACTGACCCTCACACCTCATGGGGAAGAGACCCCTGGCGAGGCCACTGGAATCTGGTTTTGCTACATTCTGTTCACAATCCCAAAGAGAGATTCTATTTCAATCCAAGACCAGATGTTTGGCCCATTGCTCCAGCTACTTGTCAGGAAGATTTATCCTGCTACAGAGGAAACAAGTAAGACTATGGAGACTGGCTTAAAAAGTTCTGTATGTGAGGAACTCTTTCATTTTCTTAGGGATTGGCAGCGCTAGCACTTGGTACGTTGTTAGGAAACTTCGCAGGGCTTTCCGGCATAAGTGCTTCAGTGATGACAGGACCCGAGGAGCCGTCCAGAACTGGACGTGGCCATCCCTTGTCCTGAAATGAGACGGAAACCAGTGCGTTACGGCAGACCTTGGAAACGTATGTTTTCACTGGGACAGATATCAATGTTTCTACTCTCACTTGCACTGGCAGGAGACTCTAGAGAGTGAAACGCAACCTGGACCTTGGAAATAGATATGAAGGCTGTGGTGCTGAGTAATTAAGGCTGCTGAGGGCAGCAGGAGAACTCAAGACACCTCTGGTTCCAAAGTGCCGTCTCTGTCAGTACAGCCCTTTATAAATCATACTGTGGGTTCAAATGTAACAGGGAAGAGTGCCACCTGTTGAATTACAGATGTTCCCTGTAAGGTGGTCTCTGCCCTACATGGTTTCCCCTATAAATGCTGCCTCATCTTGATTTCTGCTTCCTTGCAGACTTGGCCTGTTAATAGCATGAACTGTAGATCTTTCACGTTGACATTTAGGCTAAATATTAAGGGTAAATGATAAACTCTGTTAGCAGAAGAGAATACCAGAATTTTACGTAATCTCAGATTTCCTTAAAGCCCTCCTCACAGGCAAGAGAATTCTAGATGCTTTCTTTGCTTAGAAAGCTACATGGAATACTCAGCAGAAATCGTTACCCATCTGCTCGGCTAGCAGATACATACCCCGTGGCGATAAGTCCGCCATGTGGGAAAAACGTGCAGCAGAGGCCATTGGTCATAGGAGCGAAGGCAACTGGAGTCCTCAGTTCCAGGGCCCAGATCCTGAGGAGCCTGGAGGAGAGAGGGACGAGTCAGCAGACCTGGGGCCAGACCCCACGGGTGACGCTACAAGCCCTCTCCAACACTTGCTCTGAGGCCGCGGAAAGAGGTTTCTCTTCGTTACCTGTCATCCGCTACCGTGGCGAGGTACAAGCCTTCGGGGGAGAAGCACACAGATCTCAGGGAGCTGATGTGGACATCGCTGTCATCCACGGGGGGGTTGAGCTGGGTGTGGCTGAGGAGGACACAGGACAGTAGGTGGGCCTGGAGTGATGGCTGCCCTCCGCCCTCCGCCTTGCATCCCCAGGCAGGAGGCCAAAGTGCCGTGGCCACAAAAAGGTTCCAGACATGTCTCGTACCCCATGTGGAAAACCTGGGGATTTGCAGACTGGAAAAGACGACCGGAAACAAGTGCATTTCATACAGCTCCGGTGTCTCGCGGAGGGGGCTGAAGGATTACTAATATTCCCTGTGCTAATTTCCTTATGCAAAGTAGGTCAGCCCTCGCTTTGATGCCACAGTACAAACTGAAAGTCTTTTTTAGGCTAAGATACATGATAATTATAGGACTACTTATTATTTGCTTCAGAAAACAACAAAGGGGAAAAGTAGACCAAGCTGGTGAGAACATGAAAATTCACTTTGGAAATAACAGTTTCAATAAGAGGATCATTCTGAACTGTTACTACAGTTATTAGTAAGTGGAAAGAAAGAGTCACTGTGAGGTTTCATAATGCTGAATCCAAAGCAGTACAGAGAGCCTCCGATAGCCGGAGACTTGAAGGCACTCGGGGCTAATTTGAGAATTGACAATGAAACACTGCTGCACACCAGTGCCTCAGAATAAGCACGAACACACTGTGTCCTGGACCAAGACAGGCTTCCCATCGAACACCCCACCGGGAAGCGGAAGCGGGGAGGCAGCCCTTACTGGAGTGACCGCAGCCGCTCGCCAGTGTAGGGGTCCCACATGATCACATTGGTATCGTAAGAAGCCGTGACGAGCAAGGCAGAGTCAGGGGAGAAGTCGCAAGAGACCACGCTGCTCTGGTGGCCCTCCAGCTTCCGGATTAATGTGTAGGACCGCATGCTCCACAGGAAGACCTGTGGGAAGAACAGGTGCCTGGTCAGGGCGGAAACAGTGCTCAAGACGTGAACAGTGAGGAGAAGGCACAGCCCTGCCTCTCCAGGCCGCACAGCCAGGGGAAGCTAAGTGCCCCAGCCCCTTTTCTATGTTTCTTCTAGAACGTGTCATACTGGCCTAAATAAAGTGACAGGTCTGAATTCTTGAGGCACAGAACCAACAGACATGCTCAAGGAGCTTACTTTAGGGGAGAATCAACCAACCGACCTCAGGAAGACAGCAGCCAGCATGCCTCCGGGGAAGCTTCTGGGTCCTGCTTCTGAGCGCTCTTAGCAAATAGGGCAATGCATGCTGAAGACCTAAGCCAAGGGCTACCTTGTCCTTTCACTTGAAACCAAAATTAGGGATCAGAGGTGAATTCCTGGTCACCCAACAGAGCCATCTGACACCCGCCTCTGGTTTACAGGACCACAGAAATCTGCCCCACGGCTGTAGGTCTGACCTAGCTCCTTACTTGAAACCTTTCTGAGAATCATTAAAAGAAGTATTTTCTTTTTTTTCCTTTAAGAAAACTCTCACTTTCACATAGTTCCAAACCTCAAATCAATGATTAACCACCTGAGCTGTACCAAATAGTGAACTCTTAACTTTCCCAAGTCGGTCACAGCAAACAACAGCTCAATGCAGATGTAAAACTCAAAACAATCGGTTCCCAAACTGTTCCTGGGTTTCTAGTACTTTTGTTACAATAGACAGGATTTCAGGACAGAGTTCAACGAGTTACTGTACATTTTATGATTTGAATGGAAATCCTAATTAGGTGGATTCAAATTAGATGGTTCAAAGGAAATCTGAATCCACATGTGGGTTGCAACTTTTAAAATCATAGACTCCAACAGGGAAAGAAATTTAAGAAACATGGCTTTCCCATCTTGTGAAGGCAAACAGCCCTCCCACGACATGATGGGAGCGACCTGCTTCCAAACACCTCCTCCCGTTTGGTTTGTGTCAAAGTGCAAATCAGAAAAGGAGGGGCCTCAGCCCGGCAGCGTGCCTCCCGCTGGGGCTGATTTGCAGGCGGCTTTCAAGGACGCTGGCTCACTTACCCTCTCACGCATGAGGTCGCTTCCCTGAACTGAAGCAACAGAGCAAAGGGCACCCCAAGTTTGAGACTCACCGACTTCTCCCCAGCTGCAGAACACAGCATGCTGCAGTCTGGCGAGATGGAGCAGCAGTAAACCCACTGCAGGTGGCCCGATAACACCTGAATCTGTTTACCTGTCAGCGAAATGGAGCACACGGTGAGCCGACTCCCAAAACCGCAGAGCAGGAAGCCTGAAGAACCGGCAGTGGTGCCTCCCCCCAGCCCCACCCACGATATCCAGCGGTTCTCTAGCAGCTGAGCCCACGGGCCCCTTTTTTAATGCAGAGAAAGAAATATGACAGGATTTATCATTTAAATGCCTGAAATCTATTAACATGACGTTATAATGCCCAAGGGAAATCATTACCTACTGTTTCACCAAAATCCACAAGGTCAGTGGGACAAAGGCTGTCCACAGATCAGGTTTGATACATTCCTTTGATAACAGAGAACATTCTTGTCAGGTCCCCCAACCACCTCAGTTACTCTGAAGCATCCTTCCAAATTTGAAAGTGTCTACCTTCACTTCTCTGTCATTTACGCTCTGTAATGGTTTCCCCCTGGCCACAAGGATCCCACTCTCACCCCGCTCCCACCCTCGCCAGGATGTCGGGATGAGCAGTGGTGCCCCATAATTAGGGCCACATGCTCTGGAGGCGGGTAAACTCAGCCTGGAATCCTGGCTCCACTGTTTACTCAGCGCATAACCCTAGGTCACTCACGTCATCTCTTCAGATCTCCATCTGGGAAAAAGCTAAATGCCCATCAACAGAGGAATGGATGAATAAAGGGTAGTATTCCACCTGTTAAAGTCAGATGAAATTAAGGAACTAGATTTTCCATGGAGTACTGTCTAATAAAAAAGAAAAATGCAGAAAAAATGTGAAGAATATGATTCCATTTTTGTGAAACAATGACCCCCAAATCCATAAATGTAAAAGTGAGTGTCTGGGACTTCCCTGGTGGCACAGTGGTTAAGAATCTGCCTGCCCATGCAGGGGACACGGGTTCGAGCCCTGGTCCAGGAAGATCCCACACGCCACGGAGCAACTAAGCCCGTGCGCCACAACTACCGAGCCTGCGAGCCACAACCGCTGAGCCCACGTGCCAGCGCGCCTAGAGCCCGTGCTCCACAAGAGACGCCACTGCGATAAGAAGGCTGCGCACAGCAACGGAGAGTAGCGAGCAGCCCCCGCTCCCCGCAGCCAGAGAAAGCCCGCGCGCAGCAAGGAAGACCCGACACAGCTAGAAATAAATAAATTAATCATTTTTAAAAAGCGAGTGTCTGAATCGGATTACGCAAGTATAGAGAAAAATATGGAAGGCAATATGGAAGGGTCTTATTTAGCATGGGTGACAGGACTGCAGGGGGATTATGGAGGAACGCAAAGGAGGGGAGGATGAGAAAGTTTGGGGGGAGAAGCCCCCAAAAAGGGGGGAAGAATGTATATGGTCATACATATGCATTTAAGAATTCATGTGTATGTGTGGGTATACAGAAATAAATTTTATGGAAGTCAGTCATGGTTTCTTCAGCTCTCAAGTAAGAAGCGTACCTGCTCCCCCGGGGTAGGTGTGAGTGAATAAATCAAGGCAGGGTGGGAGGGCAGGGCTCCGTGCCTGGGGACACTACTTTAGTCCCCTCCTCTCCTTGAAAAGCCCTAGTAACTGGCCTAGTCCATTCTGCCCACTCTCAGCCCCTTCAGCGAGTCCTCCCTCCCTGCCTCAGATGGTGGCAAGGTGCCTGCGACACTCATTAAAAAAGGCGCTGCGGGGCTTCCCTGGTGGCGCAGTGGTTGGGAGTCCACCTGCCGATGCAGGGGACACGGGTTCGTGCCCCGGTCCGGGAAGATCCCACATGCTGCAGAGCGGCTGGGCCCGTGAGCCATGGCCGCTGAGCCTGCGCGTCCGGAGCCTGTGCTCCGCAACGGGAGAGGCCACAGCAGTGAGAGGCCCGCGTACTGCCAAAAAAAAAAAAAAAAAAAAAGGCACTGCGTCTGAGCACCCTCCCAGTCAGCAGGCCCACCTCAGACCACACAGCCACAAGCTCCACAGCATCGGGCAGACGGGACCCAGGGCGCGTTGCGTGACTCGATGCCTTCAGATGAGGACACCACAAGCACCTCCTTAGTTGCCTGACAAGTTATCAGGCTCGTTTCTGAGAGGGCAGGGACGGGGCCCCTCTCGTGGTGTGGAGAGCTGCACAGTCACCGCTCGGACTCTGCATCATCAGGGACGAGGGTGCTCTTCATGAACCGCCCACGTCCCCATTTCCTCCTTCCACCTCCCTCCATGCCTGTGAGGGAGAAATGGCCCGGCAACCAATTCCCCTTCCCTGTGTCACCCTCCCAGCTGAGGAGAAACACCAGAGATGTATGGAATTCTCCGTCGGGCTGCTCCGGGATACAGTCCTGCTTAGAGCAGAACTGCACTAGGGCTGACCGCCCCCCTCCCCACCCCAGCCTGAGAGGATTCTCGTAGACCTAGCTTCCACTGTACAAAGAAACTTTACTTCTAACAGGAAGTACCCAACATGGATGACTTCTTCCAGATCAGTGGTTCTCAACCCGGGGAGGCTGTGGCCTTTATGTTGACACTGGGCTCTGTCTGGAGACATTTTTGGTTATCACAACTAGAGAAGGTGCTACTGGCATCTCACGGGTTAAGAAGGCAAGGATGCTGCTCCACACCAGAATGCACAGGAAGGTCCGTAACAAAGAATTACCCAGCCCAGTATGGCAAGAGCGCCACAGCTGAGAAAACCTATTCTACACCATGTATTTTCGAGAGGGGTGAAAACTGGTTCTTGATGGCCAGAAAAATCTGACCTTTTTAATGTACAAAGCACAGATACACATCCAGTACCTGAAGAGATATTCAATGTATTTTTGGCATGAAAATCTCCCAGGTGGTGAGGGGGCTGGGGGGGTGACTAGGAAAAACATGTCTAAAAAGTCTCCTCAGGAGGCAATAACAGAAAAAAAGGTTGAGAAACACTGTTCTGGATAAAATGACACTGGTCAAGTAGAAAGAGGGGCAAATACAGTATTTTGGGGTTGCCAAGTCATTCCGTCACCTCCATACCATGTTTATTCAGGTCCCAGATGCGAAGAGTCTTATCTCGGGATGCAGAAACCAAAATCAAACTGCCACTGGGTGTGAAGCTCAGATCTCTCACGACGTCTTGGTGGCCAGACAGATTCAAAAGCAGGAGCCCTAGCGTGAGAGAGAGGGGCACTCGATCAGGGGGAGAGGCAGCTCTGGCCTACAGGTCACAGCCACACCCCTCAGCCAACTGGCGGCCCCTCTGGTCCCTGATCGGAATGTGCACGAGAGCCCCCTGGGGCCTGATCCCAGCCAGAAATGACCTACCTGTCTGTACCTCCCAAATCTTGATCTGCCCATCGTTGAGCCCTGTAGCAAGGATCAGGCAAGAGACGTCTGGCACCTGGGGATGGTGGCGTGCCCAGAGCTTCCTGCTGGGTGGAGAAGGCCACGGGCTGAAGGCCAAGCCCCAGACAATCTGCCCACAGTCCAGCGTCTTCTCCTTTGGGCTGCCTCGCCCTTTTGTATCATTTTTGCTGCTTCGGCTTTTGGCTTCGAACCCTTTAGGGATGCTGGGAAAAGCAGAGAGTTCTTAATGAGTCTGAAATTGCCACCAAGTCAATCGACTTTTCATTCTGGGGTACCTAGGCCTTTGAAATCCTAGAAACAAATAGGCCTTCAGTGAATTCTAATACGACCTTTCTTCTTGTTTTTTTTTTTATTTATTTTTTTTTTTTTTTATTTTTTTTTTTATTTTTTGTGGTACGCGGGCCTATTGTGGCCTCTCCCGTTGCGGAGCACAGGCTCCGGACGCGCAGGCTCAGCGGCCATGGCTCATGGGCCCAGCCGCTCCGCGGCATGTGGGATCTTCCCGGACTGGGGCACGAACCCGCGTCCCCTGCATCGGCAGGCGGACCCTCAACCACTGCGCCACCAGGGAAGCCCTTGTTTTTTTTTTTAGAATTCGTGTAACAGAGACTTCACTGGCTGTGGCTCATCCCATCTGTGACAGTCCTGCAGTGGGGCGACCTGCCTTGTGGGATAACTAGATCACAGATGCTCCAGGGAGCCATTTGCTTCTTCAGAAAGTTCTCCTGGGTTTTGGTGCGTGGAAGGAAAGATGCACTCCATGTTCCTCATGAGAAAGAAAGCATGCTGTAGGTTTGGAACTAGGACAGAACTTAGAGCCTGAATAACCATGTGCCACTCTTCTGCCTCATACCCCCCTTATCTCTAGCTTAGAAAGTCCCCAAGGAGCAGGAAAATAAACCCAATTTTCGGGCCAACAGTTTGCTTGGTACATGCCGATTTCCACCTTCACTTGCTTTGCTCCAATCAATGAATGAGGCTCTTTCATTTACTTCTCTGATGGCACATCCAGTCCAGGAACCAACCAGCAGGGCAGTGAAGGGAAGAACTCACAGAGCTGTTCAGGGGCACGCTGACCTCAAAGATCTCGTGGCCCAAGCCTTTCCTTTTACCTTCAACTTATGCTGAAACACAGGCCCAGACAAGCTAAATAAGACTCCGTCCCTAAGAAACAGGGCCCTGCCCATCACTCTGCCTCGCAGACAATGTCTCAAAGGCATAAGCAATTCAACAGTCCTGGGGTTCGGCCCGCAAACGCAGAACCCTTATCTGTAGTACACTTTTATCACTGTAAGTATTCAGTCCTGCTTTGCTACATGGCCACACTCCGTGGTTTATCGAACTGGGGGAAAGAGTGATGATAAAGCTGGGACTCATTTCCATGAAAAATCCTATAGCCAACATACATGCAGCTGAACCTCTTTCTGTATTACATCTATTCCCGAAAACTTAAGTAAGTCATATTTTTGCCAATCGCATCATCGAAATATATTAAAGAATTTTAAGCAAGCTCACTACAGAACTAGAAGGGAGACACTGTGGCAAACGTGGGCTCCTTCGACTCTGAAAGTCTGTCATTCTAAAGCAGAGGCTGCGGGAGTGTGCCCGGGATGGCAGTCTGTTCTGTACGTGAAGCCGTCTCCCACCTCCACCAGGCTCGTCTGCCCACCTCTCGCCTAGGGACGTGTTCACGCTCGAGCAGCAGAGCTGACTTGTCTTGACAGAGACATACGGCCCCCAAAGCCAGAAATATTTACTATCTGGGCCTTTATAGAAAAAGTGTGCCGACCCCTGGTCTAAATGGCCAAATGTGGTCTGAAAATGTGTCGTTCTGACAGAACATCTGAAATGTGACACTGAATGTCTTTTCAATGAAGCCCACCCAATCCACATCCGGCCCCAGCCAGGCCAACACATACACTTCGAAGACCTGCCCAGCCCTGACTCGGGGGCCTTAGTTGGCCATCCAGGGGAGAAGCACAGAAAAGGCAAGCTATGGGGAGAGCTCTGTAGGCCAGCTCAGAACCTCCAAAGTTACCTTTTTTTTTTATATAAAATCCTGATTTCTGTATTTGAATTAAGGGATACATCTGTAGCTACTTTATTCCAAAGGAATTAAGGCACATTGGCATAGTAATTCATTTTACTATCATAAATTTAACATGTTAGGGGTAGAGATAACTTTCCTGGGGTCACAAAATTGGGGGCAGAACGGGAACTAGTAGTCAAGTCTTGGGTGTCCTAGCCTAGTGTTCAGCACATGCCCTGGACTTCAGAGTCTGCAATGAATTCAAGGGATGAGCTACATGGGAGGTGGCAGACGCGACTGTGGGAGGGGGCCGCTCGGGGCCAGGGACAGTCATTAGGAGAATTTAACGTCACCAAAACTGAATCTTCAGAAAATTTTATTTCTAAAAGTAGTAGTACATTTATCTAGTTATTATCAATTATTTGCTCAATATCAAAAGCGCTAAATTATATGATTTTTTAAATGTATAACAACCCTAACAAGAATATAAAGGCCCCAGATTTCCCCTTTTAAAGGACTTTCAAAATAACAATTATTTTAAATTATAAAATTAATAGTGAAACATGGGGAAATTTTGGAAATGAGAAAATTATAAAAATTACCCAGATCCTAATACCACTCTAACCACAGTAAACACTGTACGATGAATTTTTAATTTATGTGTACATTCACATGTTATTCAAAAACAAATTTGGGATCATACTGCAAATACAGTTTCATAGCTTGCTTTTTTCAGTAAGCCTTGTACTGTAAGCATTTCCTCAAGTTATTATTCTTCAAAATGTGTGATTTTTCCCTAAAACAAGTAACTGCTCATTTAACATATTAAACAGTATTTCCCTCATTATATTAAACAAAAGATACACATAAAGGGTTAATGCTCAAATTTACATTTTCTCTAATATTGGAAAGATATATTTATGTATAGTAATATATATATTTGAATACAAGAGTGATTTTCAAGGAAGTAACAGATTTCCCACTTTATGCTTTTTAAAAAATACTTTTTCAGACTATAAATCTATATCAGATTTAAGTCTGGATATGAAGTTGAGTCCCTTGTATTTAGACTGGGGGAACCAATAAATAATGATCTTGGCATTACCATTAAACTGAGTATAGAAGGAACTGAAAATTGTGATTAAAAAAAACAAAAACACACACAACAATCTTTGATGGCTACAGAAATATACAGCAATGCCCAAATTTCCTTAAGCGTTCTCTCATCACCAGATTTTAAGCTATTTCTGATTTTTAACTACCATATGATTAATTTCATGTTGAAAATCAGTGTATGTAAATGGATGACCTCCCATTTGCAGCAACATGGATGGACCTAGAGATTGTCATACTAGATGAAGTCAGACAGTGAAAGACAAATATCATGTGATATCACTTATATGTGGACTATAAAAAAATGGTACAAATGAACTTATCTACAAAACAGAAATAGAGTCACAGATGTAGAACACAATCTTATGGTTACCGGGGGGAAGTGGCGGGAGGAATAAACTGGGAGATTGCGATCGACATATACACACTACTGTATATAAAATAGATAACTAATAAGGACCTACTGTATAGCACAGGGAACTCTACTCAATATTCTGTAATGACCTATGTGGGAAAAGAATCTAAAAGAGAGTGGATATATGTATATGTATAATTGATTCATTTTGCTGTACAGCAGAAAGTAACAACATTGTAAATCAACTGTACTCCAATAAAAGTTTTTAAATAAATAAATAAATAGATGACCCCATTTCTGAGATTCCTAATCGCAGGAAGAGCAGTTTTAAGGTCCTCGAAATGGCCTTCCTTCCAGCAAGTGCACAAATTTATACTCCTCAACCCCAGCAGCGTGCAGAGTACCCATCTCAGCAAATTTTCATCAGCGTTACCTATCATCAAGGCAACAAGTTTCAGACTGAACTTATAAAAAACTTAAATCTAACGTGCTACTTGTAAGAAATGCTTAAGGCAAAACAAATGAGACCCTCATGGGCAGGGGCCATGTTTGATTTATTTCAGGATTCTCAGCCCCTGGCTCTGGGTCAGGCAAGGAAGACTACAACAACGGTTGGCTGAGTAAATAAATACAGACATAGAGTTGCCCTGTGACAAATGAAAAAAATACTGATGCTGGGCCATCTGACTGGGAGCTCACAGCATTCAGATACTGGGACTTTTCCAGCCCAGAGACAGAAAAGCTAGTTAATATCAGGAACTGAACTTGGTTGATAATAAAAAAGGCAACTAGCCAATTTTAAAATGGACCAAGGATCTGAATAGACATTTCTCCAAAGAAGACATGCAAAGGGCCAATAATCACATGAAAAGGTGGGCAAGATCAGTAGCCAACAAGGAAATGCAAACCAAAACCACAATGAGATGCCACTTTGCTCCCACTAGGATGGCTATACTATAATCAAAAAGACAGTCGAGGGCTTCCCTGGTGGCACAGTGGTTGAGAGTCCGCCTGCCGATGCAGGGGACACGGGTTCGTGCCCCGGTCCGGGAAGATCCCACATGCCGCGGGGCGGCTAGGCCCATGAGCCATGGCCGCTGAGCCTGCGCGTCCGGAGCCTGCGCTCCGCAGCGGGAGAGGCCACAACAGTGAGAGGCCCGTGCCCGCAAAAAAAAAAAAAAAAAAGAAAAAAAGAAAAAAAGACAGTCGATAACAAGTGTTGGTCAGGATGTGGAAAATTTGGAAATCTCCAACGTTGCTGGTGGGATTGTAAAATGCTGGAACCACTTTGAAAAGCAGTCTGACAGTTCCTCAACCAGTTAAACATATACAAAAACATATATCCACACAAAAACTTCACGTAAGTGTTCACGGAAGCATTATCTAATAGCCAAAAAGTGAAAACCACCTGAATGTTCACCAGTGGATAAACTTATAAACAAAATGTGGTGCCTCCATAAGATGGAACATTATTTGGCAGTAAAGGGAAATGAAGTAATGAAGCATGCTACGACACGGATAACCATGAAAACAGTATCGTAAGTGGAAGAAGCCAGTCAACTGACTACACAGTGTATGATTCGATTTGTACGAAATGTCTAGAGTAGGCAAATCTATAAAGACAGAAAGTAGATTAGAGGCTGCTCAGGGCTGGAGAGCAGAGCGGGATTAGAGGGTTTCTTTTTGGGGTGACAAAAATGTTGTCAGACTGATCATGGTGATGGTTGCACAACTCTGTGGATATTCTCAAGTCACTTGGCTGTATACTTTATTTATTTTTTTGGCGAAAGACAAGTTTATTTGCCTCCAAAGGACTCAGGTAATTTAGAGAAATTTAAAATACAGTTAGTTGGTCAGGGGGAGTCATCCCCATCAGCAGCTGCCGAATAATCAAGCCTAACTACCCAGCTGGGCCTCTGGCTGCACACTTTAAATGGGCCAACTGTATGGCGTGTAAATTATATCTCAGTAAAGCTGTTAAAAGAAAGAAACTCAGGGCTAACATCTCAATGGAGTTAATTTTCACAGGTACAGAATGTGGGACCCTGGAAACCTCACTGATCCCATTCCTGAACTGTTTTGGCCACCTTCCCTCTCCTGCTCTCGGGCAGGGAGCCATCTGGGAGAGCGCTCAGTTCCCCAGGACTCCCTCACTCCCTTGGGTGTGAAAGAACTTACAACTGCTCTTCCAGCGGCCAGGGGATCAGCTTGACAATGCAGTGTCCTTGAGACCAGGCGAACCAGGAACCATCCGGAGAGAAGGCAACGCTCCACGTTTCACAGCTTGACTTCCAATCAAACTGATGGGGGCGCCCGGGCTTGAGTTCGGCCAGCAGCAGTGGCTCCTCTGGGGCAGGAGACAGCATGCTTCAAACAGGCACCCTCACCTCGAGGGTAAGGGCAGAACCAGGCCCCTGACCACCTTGCTGACTCAGAAACTGGAAAGCCACCGAGGTCTCCCCATGGCAAAAAGTGACAGTCCGGATTCTGGGAGGGAGTTGTCATTTAAATGACCTGGGGCACTAACAGTAGCCACAGGCCGAATTCCACTGGGGTTACTCAGTGCTGGCACTCCTGACTTCTGGTTAACCATGACTCAGAGTAACCTTTGTAAGAGTGAATCCAGTGAAGGGAGGCCTCATTTTCCTATGAAAGCCCGAAGAGGACGAAAGGAGACAGGCCAGGCAAGGATCAGACGGTGCTGATCAGGAAGCCTTCAGATGCACTTAAGGTCTCTCCAAAAGAACCTGCTACTGGGAAACAGGTGAAAGAAGGAATATCTGAAACTCACAGGCTCCCTCTCACTCCCCGTCATCCTCCCCATCATCAAGGCTAAAATGTTCAGCACTGGCCCCGCTTCCTGTCACTCAGACTTCTTGATCTGGCCTCCCACTTCCATCTCCTCTCTGTTCTGGCCTAAACCTTCATCCCATCTTGCTCCGATCTTTTACAAGACTCTCCTGATGCGTTTTCTCCTGCCCCCAGGGACCCTGCTGAAGCTGAAACGCACATCCCATCTCGACAGTTCTTTCAAATACATTCCAAAGCTCCCACCTGCCTACCAGATAAAGGCAGCTGAGACCCGGCCGCCCAGCCCACCCCACTGGCCCCAGCCTTCCCTTTCCGGTCGTCTCCCTGCACGCCACACGCCGGCCACACACACCTCCCTGTCGTGCCCCAAGTAGCGCATCTGAGTTCACACCTAGACTCATTTTCTGCTTATGAGAATCCCACTGAGATTAGCAACCCAGAAGCATACCCAGATCTCATACTATCAAAGCGGAAGGAAGTCCCACTCTCCTTATTTCTTTCTCTCCTGTAGTGACAAGTTTCCCTCTGCCCCAACGCCACCCCCAGCTGGGAATTTACGCAGCCGCCTTCAAACACCAAGCCGATTCAATCCTTCTTTTTTTTTGTTGGGGGGGGCGCGGAGGGGGGAGGCTAGCACAGCGTCCTGTGAAGGGTGGGGGCTGGAATGGTGCTTCTTCATCGACCTGAAGGGCAGTCCCCAGTTCAAGTCTCCCCTACAGCGGAAGATTCTCAATGGCTGACAAAGCTTGTAAGTTCAAGGCCTTCAGAACTGATTTTTTTATCGCTACGATTGTGTTACATACGAATATAAAAACTGGCTTCCATCCTGAATGAGGTCACTGTCTGATGTGTATGTTCCACTTTGGCAGTTTTGAGACTTTGACCTTTTTATAGCTGTTACCAGATAGATACTAATTTAAACAGCCCCTATTTCATATATTTTAGGACACATCTTTATAAGTCTTCTCAGTTTGACCTTGTTAAAATCAGGATGTGTCAAGCGATGACTTTTCATAGTTAAATAGGCAGTATTTTTTTCAGTGACACATATTGGCAATACAATCCATGATATCCTGGATTCAATGAAACAGACGGTAAACATGCATATATGTAAATAATATTTATATGTATATATATATTTTTTTCTGACATGCATTATAGGAAAATACATGGGTATATCTTGTTTCATGAAATAAATGTATTGCTGAAAATTCTGTCTTTAAATAGAATTTTAATAAATCATATTAAGCCTTTATGGCTTTGTTATTTAAAGAAAATTTAAGGAAGTTTCCTTTGTAAAGAGAATATTAATTCCCTGAGGTTCTATGCTTAAATCTAGGTTTTAATATATCATATCTGTCTAAATTGGCATTTGTATACGCCCAGGTAATTCCTCCTAGAAATCTGTGTTTGCACAGGCGATCCTTTCACTTACACAATTACTTGTGTATCTGAGCACAGTCCTCTGGATGTGAATATCTGCATGGTAAGAAGTTACTTTATACTGTAAATCCAAAACAAGACTCAGTGTTACGCAGCAACCCCGTGGCGTTTATTCCCATTATTTCTAGATATCTTCTTAAGGTAAAAGAGCCCTATTCTGTTAATGCCTCCTCATGGGGTCCAGTGGTTCTCAGCCGGGGGCACTTTTGCCCCCCAGGGACATGTGGCAATGTCTGGACACATTTTGGTTGTCGTAACCAGAGGGGGTGCTACTGGCATCTAATGGGTGGAGGCCAGGGATGCTGCTCAACATCCTACAGTGCACAGGGCAGCCCCTACAACGAAGAATTATTTTGCTCAAAATGTCAGTGGTGCTGAGGTTGAGAAGCCAGATGGAGTCAAATATTAAATGACACTGACTGATCTGGAGGTACATTTTCATCACCTGACTTCATTCCACCCTGGTAATATTCACACTTGGTTCGCTTCCTCCACAATACGCACGTTATCCATCCTTTCGACACCATGGAGGCTCCACACAATATGAAAAGGGGTCACCCCTGACTTCTCTCTTTTCTTTACTTCCCAAACCAAACCCATTAACTAGTTCTACTGCATCTGCTTCCAAAAGACTTGCCAAACCTAACTTTCCTCCATCTCACGGCTGCTATTCTAACCTATGCAACATCGTCTCATCAACATTGGCTCATATATGCAACATCATCTCTCACTAAGCAGACTCCTAGCTCCCTCTGCTAGAAGACTGCTCTCCTGGCTCCCCCTCTGGCCCCCACCACCCATTCTCCTCACCTTTCAGAGTGATCAGTTTTGATCACTCTTAGAATAAAATCCTCACCTGCCCTAGAAGTCCTGCACACTGGCCTTCTCTCACCCCTCGACTATGCTCAATTAGTTCCGACCTCAGGGCCTTTGCACCAGCTATTCTCTTAGACTGGAATGCCTGCATGCCTGGCACCTTCTCTTCATCCAGGTCTCGGCTCAAATGACAACTCCTTAGAGAGCCCTGCTCTGATCCCAAGTCAATGTCCTTCATAACTCCTCACTTTATTTTCTTTACAGCACAATCACCATTATGATTATTATCCGTCTCCCTCCAGTTAGGACATCAATGCCACCGACGGAGCAGGGACCTTGTATGTTTATCCCCAGTGCCTAGCAGAGTTCCTGGCAGAGAGCAGGCACTCAGTAAATATTTGTGGAATAAATATACATGGTATCTCTCTATAATATAAATGAAATGAAGCCCCTTAGACTATTATGATGCCTTTGCCAAACATTTTACATGAAATGCTTCTTAAACATAAGCCATACCCAGATTTCACACTCTATTTCTGTGATTTGGGGATTTAATCTCTTGCTATTTCAGGCTCAAGAATCCAAGGACTAAAATAAGAAAAAAAACGAAGGAACTACGGAGATTCTGAAGAGGAGGCTGGGCCCAAACTAAACTTGGCTGCTGGAAAAGAAAGCCATAATTAGTGCAGAACTTTAAAAAAAAAAAAAAAAAAAACAGAGGCAAGAGGATCCAGCTTCATCTGGGATTGTACCTGCCCTGGCCCTTCTTGCTGAAAAGGCCTATGGATCTGAGTTTTCTAATTAAACACTGGGATGTGTTTGGATAATCAGGCAGAGTGGAAAGACATTTACCATGGGCCTCTTCTGTGAAAGGAGATTTGCCTGAACACAGAGAGAGAGAAGCTATGAATGACTCTAGCCGGCAGGAAGCTTGTTGATTTGTCCTGCCTTGAGATCTCTACATGAGATGTTCCATCCGTTCAGAAAACTCTGCCTGGCTGGCCCCAGATCCTCGCCCAGCTGCTCTGCCTACCCTTCAGGCCTCAGTGCTGGTGTCACCTTCTCAGAGACCTTCCTGGCCTCACTACCCAAAGTGGCCCAATCACTTTCTTTTCACTCCACTGAATTTTCTTTATAACTATCGCTCACACAACTTCTCTTGATTGCTTGCTTCTTTTTATGTAACTGTTGTTTCTCTCTTCCCCACCCTCTTTCCGAACTGTTCACTGCTTTTGGGCTGTGCTGTCCAATACAGTAACTGCTAGCCACACGTGGCTACTGACCTTCTGAAACGTGGCAAGTCCCAATTACGATGGGCCATTAGGTACATGATACATACTTTACTTCAAAGACAGTACAAAAGCAAAAATCTAAAAATTTTCAATAATTATTCATGATTACGTTATAATGATAATATTTTAGATATGTGGGATTGACAAAGATATAATTTTAAAATTACTTTCTCCTGTTTCACTTTTTTTTTTAAACACAACTACTAGAACATTTCAAATTGCATATGTGGCTCGCGTTATATTTCTATTGGCCGGTGCTGGCCTAGAGAGTGCCTGGCCCATAGTAGACACTCAATAAATATTTGAATGAATAAATACATTCTAACCACTACTCTGAAGATATCTACTGCTGTCCATTACAATTAGTCCCATTACAATGGTCTTTATTCAGTTTCAAAAGAATAAAACTCTGGCCTTTTTTTTTTTTTACCGGTAGCTTGGCAGCTCTCAACAGCTCAGCCCACACCCCAAAACACAGTTGTCAATCATTAGGAAAAATGCAGAACTGGAAACAGATTCCTGCTGAAAAGGGAGGCTAGCTCCAGATCACTTTCAGATATAAACTAAAAGGAGTCAATGGAATAGACAGCGGAAGCTATAAAAAGATTCACATAAGATTTCAGACAAACAGTAGGGGCCATTTAACAACAGTTCTATGGGTAACAAACTCACCGAAGAGAAAGCCCTTATCTAGATGGGAAGGCAGAGAGAGCTACCTCTACACCTGGTACTGAATGCCTTACTCCAGCAAACAAACAAATGTCATTTCCCAAATTAAAAAGTTACACCACCCCAGGGAAAACCCTGATTTCAACCCACCCACCCACAATCCCTGCTCCATCAAAGAAACCAGGGAAACACAAAAACATCCACAATCAGAATCCTCCAGACCAGAATGAAGCTTGACCTTCACTGGAAGAATACAAAGAGGTTCTGGAACAAATTCTGAGCCTAGGCCTTGACCCCTTCTGAGAAATTTCCCCTCAGGAAACCGTCTTTAAGCATGGGAGTATATTCAAGAGTTGGGACTCCCAGAATAAATCACAAGCCCACTCCAAATTTCTATTAGTGGGGTTTAGGGGCAAAGTGGTTGGAAAGAAGAAGCCTGAAGGACACGTCTTGAGGTTTGGCCTTTGCATAACAAGCACACCATTCCCACTGAGGCTGCATGGTCAATTTGGGCTGACCCTCCAAGTGCTTCCAATATTCTCCGACTTCCACACCGTTTTCTGATGACAGCTGTTAACAATGAGAGGCAAGTACCTCACTCATCGGTGTATCCTAAACTTGTCCCCTCATCCATGTCACCAGGGATCGGCAGCTCGGCTCTACAAATCAGTCTCTATTGGGAGAGGCTTGGAATATGTTTTTTCAATAGGGATTCCAGACCCCATTTTCACGCACAGACAAGTGTGGGAAGCTCCCAACCACCCGCTGAGGCAGATACTATTATTAACCCATTTTGCAACTACAAAACAGACTTGGGTTAAGCGGTTCGTCCACGATCACACAGCCTGTAAGGAGCAGAGCGGACTCCCACCCAGACCTCGAGTGCAGCACCTGGGCACCCACCCTCTCGGGTATCACCCCCCCCCCCGCCCGAGGGCCTGGCGCCCATCGTGTCCCACCCGGGCGGAGGCGTCGGGCCCCGGGCGCCCCCGACTGTCCCGGGGATGGGGATCCCCGCCGCGCAGAGGCCCGTCCTCCCCGGGTCCAGTCGGCGGCGGGAGACGGGGCGGCGGCTGCTGACAGCGAAAGCGAAACAAAGCTGGTCGCCCGGGGCGCACCCTGCCGCCGGCCGACGCGGACGGCCCAGGTCCGGCGCCCCCGCCGTCCCCATCCCCCGCCCCGGTCGAGGCCGCGCCCCACCCCCCCGGGAACGGGCCCGGCCCCGCCGGCGGGGAACGCGCGCCACGGCCCCACTCACCTCCGGCCTCCATGGAGGACGCGCGCGGCCCCGCGGCAGGCGGCGGGCGCCTCAGCCCCCCGGGCCGCCGGCCCTCATGCCGCCCCCGCGCCGCCCGCCCCCGCCCCGGCCCCGGCCCCGGCCCCGGCCCCGCCGCCGCCGCCGCCGCCGCGCCCGCCGCCGCCGCCCGGAGAGGCCATCAGCTGCTTCCCGTCACATGGCGGCGGGCGCGGGCGGGGACGCGCGGGGGGCGGGGCCGGGGCGGGCTGGAGAGAACCTGGGAGCCGGGCTGCGGGACCGCAGGGGGGCAGGCAGGTGGACGCCGGGCGGGAAAGGGTCGGCCCTGGGGGTGGGGGTGGGGGTTGGGGTGGAACGGGGCCGAAGGGAAAGCGGGGGGAGGGCAGGTGGACGCGGGCAGGAGAAAAACCTGGAGTTTGGGGGAGCGGGGCCCGGGGAAAGTGGGGGGCAGGTGAAAACACGGGGGTGGGGAGCGGAGCTCAGAGGAGAACGGGGGGCTATGAGGACAGACTATAACCTGGGGCGGGGGCTGCTGAGGGAAAAACCGGGGTGGGAGGCAGGCAGGTGAACGCGGGGAGGGGGTCGGGGAGCGGGGCCGAGGGGAAACGGGGGCCGGAGGGGGAAATGGGGGTGGGAGAACCAGGGGACAGATGGAGCGCCTCTGGTAGACCTGGGAGGAGCGGGGCTTAGGGGGAAAGGCGGGAATGGGGGGAATGGGAGGAACGGAGTGGGGGGCCAGGTGATGATCGGGAATGGAGGGAGGAGGTGTGGGTTTAAAACGGGGTGAGGTGAAGCTGAGGGGAAAACGAGGAAGGGGGTACGGAAAGGCACCGGGGAGCTGAGGAGAAAACGGGGGGAGATGGGACAGGGGGAAAATCGGGGGTGGGGGCGGACCAGGGCGGAAGGGGGACCTGAAGACGCCGGCGTTCAGGAGAATGGGGGAGACGAAAAGCAAAGACTGAGGAGAGAACTGGGGGGATGGGGTCCCCGGAACCCCGGCGGGAGAGAGGAAATGAGGCAGAGGAGTAAAATTGGCAACCTGAGGCGGCGGGGAGCTCACAGGTTAAATGGGAGCCGCGGTAGAGGAATGAAGGGGCTGAGTAGGAGTAAAAGTGTAGGATGAGAGAAAGGCGTCAGCCGCCGTGCTTAAAAAATGGGAACCAGAAAAAAAAAGCCCACCGGAAAATGGAGGGTGAAAACGTGAAGGTGCCGCGATTTAAAGGGGCGGAGAGCAAGGGGCAGCCAGCCAGAGAAAAAGAGGGGTCAAAAGTGGTGGGAGGGTCCAGAAATGGACAAGCTGGGTGAACGTGGGTGTGACCCAGGAAGCCTGAGGGACAGCACGGAACAGAAGTGAAAACAGGCGGAGGTAAAATGAGGGGCTGGGAAAGCAGAGGCTTGGATTAAACACACACGGGACATGAAAATGGAGGGACTGGGTTAAAAAGAACATGGGGGACTTCCGTGGTGGCACAGTGGTTAAGAATATGCCTGCCAGTGCAGGGAACATGGGTTTGAGCCCTGGTCCGGGAAGATCCCACATGCCGCGGAGCAGCTAAGCCCGTGCGCCACAACTACTGAGCCCGCGTGCGGCAACTACCGAAGCCCACGCACCTAGAGCCCATGCTCTGCAACAAGAGAAGCCACTGCAATGAGAAGCCCGCGCGCAGCAACGAAGACCAAACGCAGCCTAAATAAATAAATTTATTTTAAAAAAACAAACAAACGTGAAACTGAGGTGAAGGTAGGAATCATGGGTTTGGTTAAAAAGGAAGGAAGTTGAAAATGGGACAGCTTTGATTAGAGCTTAGGAAGCTTGGAATGAAGTAAAGAAACGGGAGAGATGAATGACCCAAGAGAAAGGCCTAGAACAGGAACAGGGAGTGGAGTTGGGCCACCTCAAGTGGGAGGTGAGGTGACACATTCTGGTGACTACAATTAGCTGAACCCTGTGAGAAACTCCAAAACCACCAACTGCTACAAGGACCCGACAGCTGATATAAATTGTCTTTTCAGACAGCCCATCAGTCTACTGCTCCATGACAACTCCTACCCTAGCCCTTTAATATTAGAAAGCATTCAATCTGACCAACGAATTCCCTGGTGGTCCAGGGGTTAGGACCTCGCGCTTTCACTGCCAAGGGCACGGGTTCAATCCCTGGTCAGGGAACTAATATCCTGCAAGCCGCAGGGCATGGCAAACAAAACAAAAAACAATCTGACCAGGGACTTCCCTGGCGGCGCAGTGGTTAAGAATCTGCCTGCCAGTGCAGGGGACATGGGTTTGAGCCGTGGTCCAGAAAGATCCCACATGCCGTGGAGCAACTAAGCCCATGAACCACAACTACTGAAGCCCGTGCACCTAGAGCCCGTGCTCTGCAACAAAAAGAAGCCACGGCAGTGAGAAGCCCGCGCACTGCAACAAAGAGTAGCCCCTGCTCACCACAACTAGAGGAAGCCCACGCACAGCAACGAAGACCCAACGCCACCAAAAATAAATAAATAAATAAAACAATCTGACCAAAAAGAGGCGTGTGTTTGAGGGTATGTGGCAAGAAAACAATGGAGAACAAATTTCTCGAGGAGTTTAGGAGAGATGAGAGGGTGGGTAGGATCTACAAGTCGTAGAAAAGAATAACACGGCAAGGAAGACAATATTGTTACCAATATTGGGAAAGCCAATTAAAAAAACAAAAATTGTGGGCAGCAAATCCACTCCCCCAAATCTTTCAGTTTATTAATCAGGTCTAAATGAAGATGACTAAAGCATTTATTTAAAAATAACTTTATTCCATTATCTTAAAAAAATCCATATTATAACCTCAGAATGAATTTCTCCCAACCTCGCCTCCACACCAATTATTAAAATGTAAATAATGCAGAGGGATCTGTTTCGTTCTTTTTGCAGCAGTTCCTGGCCAGGACCATGGTGAGAAATACCGGTTGGCACATGTTGCATCATAATAAACTTTACCCAGCAAGGATGATTTTCCAGGTTTCAGTGCCTGGGTTAGGGAAATTTTCCATCATGGGCTTTCCTGCTGCAATAATAGGGTTGGTGTGTGCTTGTGAGAATGGGAGCTGCTATCAAAGCCACAGGATTAAGACAGCCCCTTTCCCAACGTCCACCAGATTTTGAGGAAAAGGAATGTCAGTTGCGATGGCCTGGAAGTATTTATCTTCCTGGTTCTGGTAAGTATATCTCTTCGTCTCCAGTTCACAATACATTCAGATAAGATTTTATTTTAAAGCACAATGTAACAAGTTGGACTTTGCCACAGAAAGTCTGTAACCCGCTGTCAACGTACTGGTGGAGTTGGGGATGGGTCATCTTAAAGAAAAGAAAAAAAGCCCTAATTCTTTAAAATCCTTAAAGCTGGAAGGCCCTCCCAGTACCTCAGCTCTTAACTGACCCAGCAATATTATCTGCGCACACAGGGCTCAGATATAAGTGACAACAATCACAGCTCAGCTGGACAAGGGTTAATAACGTTTGGCACCAAGACCCTGAAGCTCCCATTTACTAGTGGAAAAATCCTGCCTCGAAGATTTCCCTATCATTTGGTGTGCACGCAAGAGAAGAGGAAGTCGCAGGAAGCATCTCAGTGATCTTGCAAATCATTCTCTGCATTCCCAGCTAGGGATTTTTTTTTTTTTTTTTTTCCTAATAGTTTCTTTGCTTTTTCCCTTTTTTAAGTATGGTCGCCTCTGCAGGGTGGACTGTTGGATCCAGAGACCAGCTCAGTGTGCAGTGAGTTTAAACACAACCTGTCAAGTATCCGTTCTGAAATGACACTAACTTAGACTGGTTAGAGTGGTTAAGAATGTGAGGTTCCACGCAGCGAAAGACCCAGCCCAACAAGAGAACTGCAGGTCACAGCTATCCCTGACGGGTAGACATTGGAGCCAGCCTCTGACCTCCCCAGTGTTCTGAGCTGGGGACAGGGCTCACTTATAGTGACTCCCTCAGTTTAGTTCCTTCATCCAAGAAAGTGGACCTGCTCCAACCATACCTGCAAGGTAACCCTGCAGGTAACACACTTCTCATCTTAGGAGTCCCAAGTCCCGTTATTGGAGAGGGAGGTTCCCCTTTAAGTCGTGCCCATCAGAGCAGGATATGCAACATTGAAGGGTGCAAATTCAAGTCAGATTTTCAAGTTTAGCACACATATTTTACACCCTTAGAAGGTCCCTGACATTTAAGAGATTAGGATGAAATTAGAAAGAAAAAAAAATCTCTAAACTGTACAGGGAACAGCAGCAGCTTAAACTCATCATATGTTATTTTCATTCAAAACTTAGCATTATTGAGCAGCGTATCTTCCTTAAGAAGTAGGAAGGAAACAAGCTTTCCCATTCCCATTTCCAAGATCAAGAAACCGAGGCCAGACGACCTGATCTACTCTGTTACAAAACATTTCTCCTTGCCTTTTTCAAAGCCACAGGAGAAAGGAAGGATGGGAAAGTCTGAAAGCCAATAGTGCATCACCTAAGAGGCTTTTCTAAACACGAAGCTCTGGAAAATCCAAGATTCTAATGAAAGGCACTTCCTCTTATCAGCCCCTACCTCTTTTGAAAAGAATTCTATCTCCAGGGAGGCAAAAATCCCCAGGAGAGCGCTGATGATGCCCTGGTCTGGAATATTCTACAGAGAATGGAAGGCCCAGGCAGCAGTTTGTAACTGAACAGTTGACATTTTTCTTCTTCCGCTAAGGAAGGCAAAGGAGAAGATAACTAACATCTACGGAGCACCTCCGAGGCACGCTCACACCCTGAAGTACCTTGGTCCCCACCATAGCCCTGTAAGACAGGTGTGATTTCACCCATTTCACAGATGAAGAAATCGAGGCTCAGGACCTGCCCAAGCCCATGAAACAGGTAAGGAGCAGAGTCCAGATTCAAGACCAGGTGTTTCTGACTCAAAACCCGAACCAAAGTGCCTCCCTCGGATTAGGATCAGTAGCTGACCCCCCTCACCTTTTCCAGAGAGCTGATGTGTGCCTGGTTCCTCAGCTCACCTGGGCAGTGAAAAAGGAAGTGTCCTTATCACCCCACCGTATTCCCTTGTGTGCCGGGGCGAGCTGGTTACAGATCTTTAACAGTGACAAAGGGCGCCGAGGCCAAGTGCCTCCCCCATCTCAGCATCAGTCAACCTGGAGAAAGCCAGGGGCACAGCGACAGGGGCACCTCAGATACCAAATGCAGCTTTCCCCCCAACACTGCCCGTTCCAAAGCTTTTCAGCATTGTTGAGAAAACTCACAGTAAATCAAACCAATTTAGAAAAAAGAAGCAAAAGGGAAGGAAAGATGTGTGTGTGTTTTCCTTTTTTTTGCTGAGAGCCACAAACCGTTTTCAGCCCTTAGGCAGGGATGCAAGTCAAGTGAAGCACAATGTAAAACTCATCTTCGACGTAGCTTTCCAAGCTTTTGAGACAGGATAACAAAGGACAGTTGTCTTCCTCAAACTGGCCTGTCTTCTTCTTGAATGATGTCACTCTGCTGCTCACTGCTGTCATCTGTACAGGAGGGAAAAGTAGACCCAACTCTGAGTAATCTCAATAGGGGCGACTCTGTTTCTGTATCAGTTTTCTTTTCTTTTTTTTTTTTGGCCACTCCATGTGGCATGTGGGATCTTAGTTCCCTGCCCAGGGATTGAACCCATGCCCCCCTGCAGTGGTAGCGCAGAGCCCTAACCACTGGACCGCCAGGGAATTCCTCCCCCCTGCGATCAGTTTTCAATCACCTCTATTTCTAGACCTTTACTGATGACTTGGTAGAGGAGCAGGTGGGGCAGGGTGTGTATCCCCGCTTTTACCTGTTCTTTCCACTCAAAATCCTCTGACATGCTTGACACTGCCCACCCTCCACACTCTTGGTTTCTGCCATTCCCCTCGCCTGGACCACCCCTCCTTTCTGCTTATTCAAACTTAGCTGTCCTGAAAGACGTGCCTCATAGTCCACACCTTCCATGAAACATCTCCCAACCAGTGCACCCCTCAGGGCTCTCATCTTTCTCCTGAGGTTCTGTGATTTGTAAACGTACCATTCATCAGGCAAGGAATCAGATTCCTTCTTGCCAAAGCTCCTCTACTGCTCTCGCAGAGGGTTGGTTAAACCTTCCTTCTGTTTTCATTTCCCCCTCGTGTTTTAGTCTGTTCGCCCTAACTGGTCTCGTAAAGCCCTTTACCATCCGTCTTTCTTTTCTAGTGCCTGACAGTACCAATCTGTGCCTTTCCCAGAGCAGGCCCTTGATAAATATTTGTCCATTTAATTAGCGTGTAGGTAGTTGATAGGAGATTCTCAGATTCTAGATTAAACTTTAACTGTCTTTCCCAACCTTTAAAAGACAGACCCTTGGAGATTTCTTCCGGGGAAGCCCCCCACAACCTCGCAGAGAGCTTCTAAGGACAAAGAGCTTACCCTGCAGAGCCTGGAGTCCATTGGCCATCCGGTCCACATTCCCATTCACCAGTGCGGTCACTCTGTGGATGTGGCCGTACTTGGTTACTTCTTTTGGAGACTCGTCCCTCTCACTTGCTTCCTCCTCTTCCTCTTCTGCAGCATCTTCCTCCTCCTCCACCTCTTCCTCTTCTGAATCCACCAAAACCATGACATCACCCATGTCTTGCCTCCTAATTTCCAGAAGGGGAGAAATAATCAAGAAGATACCCTGTTTTCTCCAACTTCAGCCCTCGCGGAATAGGAAACACTTGGTTCTTTGCAGCCCCTTTGGTAACATGGAAAATTCTTCACGTATTCAACTTGGTTGAGTCGTGAGATGACAGTGTGACTGTAACCTCACAGAGAGATGCTGCCGAAGATTTGTCTAGATAATTGTATCTTGTGCTGGGTGAGTTTTAGCGCTCCACCTCTCCCCACCCTGCTGCCTCTCAGGCAGATGACCTCATTGTCCCAAGCACCCACCATTTCAGCTCCCCTCACAGCACGTACACAGACGCTCTGTTCCTTTCCTGAAATGCCCTTATTTCTCCTGCACTTACTGAAATTTCTCCACCTTGTCATTATTCAAGGCCCAAGTAAAATCCTCTGCCTCCCCCTGAAGCCTTGAACTATGACTGAATTTGGCGTCCACGGCCAGCGGTTTGGCACTGAATCGTTCTCTAGTTTGTTGCTAGTTCTGCCTGCCCAGCCAGACTGTACATTTCACGGGCCAGTCACAGTCCTAGGAGCATCACATTCTCATTTAATCCTTACAGCCCACCTCTGAGAAACAGATGAGGAGACAAAGGCTCAGAGAGGGTCAGGGATTTTCCAGGAGCCACGGGCTTGAAGGGCAGAGCTGCCATGTGAACCCAGGTCCATTCATTCCAAAGCCTTTTCCCATTATGCCAAGCTGCTCCCTTCTGTGAAAAATAAGCCTGGGGAATGACAGATTCATTCCAGAATGACCCTCAAAAACAGGGCTGTAAAGGTAACACTTTCCGTTGAAAGATGGTCCCAGAACAATAAAATCCCCTCAGTATGAACGATGGTCCCAGAACAATAATACCCCATAGTTATAAATGGATAAGAGGAGCAAAGAGAAGAGTTCTTTGCTCCCACCCAGAATCTCCTTAGGAGGCTAATACATAAGTTCCATTTAGTTGCTTTGCCCCTACTGAGGTTTCCTTTCTTTCGGGAGGGGCTTCTGGGCATGCTCAGACTAGTCTTCCAAAACATGCTGTGAGACTATGACTTCTTCTTCCTTTTAGAAAAGGAAAACTAAATAAAACAAATGCGTGAATGACTGGGCTCAACATGTACACGCTGTCTTTATGCCTCAGTGACAGTCCAGCAACGTGCCCGGCCCTGAGGTCTGGCGTTGTAAAAAGAGCACAGACTTTGGAATCGGGTCAGGCCCAGGTCTGACTGCAGGCACGGCAGCTCACTCCCTGGGTGAGCTTGCAGAAGCTGCTTTTTGCTTCCCTGAGCCTCCCTCAACTTGTCTGGGACACGGAGACAAGAGCAGCACCCTGAAGAATTTATGACGGGGTTGTAATAATGCCTGAGGAAGCACCAGCCCCGTGTCTGGCCTGTGGTAGGTCCCCAGTGGCGGTGGTCATTATTGTTCTTATGAAACATTATAAACAAAACGTCAGTGAAGACATCATGGAAATAGATTTTTGATTTGAGTCTAGGGAACACTCACCTGAAAGTGCTTCCTACTGAAAGGAGAAAGGAAAAAACATTAATATCCAATAATATCCACTTCGGCCTCACAGAAATTTCTAATCAATCTAACATTTACAAAAGAATGGACAATGAGAAAACTGACCCAACACGAGAGATGACAGGGTGTTCAGGCATGGATCTTAGGTGCTTCATTATTGCACATCTGCACCCAATTTGGAAACCTCTTGAATGGAGCTTCAGGTGGGAGCATAACAGGGGCCACCTTCCCCCACCCACACCCTCTCAAGAAGCCTGAGAGAGAAGCAAAGGGACCCAGGAAGCCCTTACCATTCCGGGAAGCCCTTACCTTTCCAGCAGAACACAGGGCTGTAGTACAACAGAAGCCCCGAGATAATGGCCAGTCCCAGCAGAAGGAGGCTCACGATGGTGCCCACAATTCCCCCGATGTTTACAGGTTCTGCAAAGACAAATCATACCCTTGACTCGGCCACATGATACAAACAGCTAGGAGGGCAATACCTCCCCTCCTCTGCCTGGATCCTACTCTTATCTCGGCTTCATGACCTTGGGCAAGGCATATGACCTCTCTGCAGAGCAAGATAAAGATCTCATTTTCCTACTTCAGTTTGTGGGAATCAAACAAAGCCTGTGATGCAAAAGAATACTGGAGGGGGGCGTGGTGGTGGGATGAACTGGGAGATTGGGATGACATATATACACTCATATGTATAAAATAGATAACTAATAAGAATTAGTTATATAAAACTAATTTCATATAAAAATATAATTTTATATAAAAATATAAAATAAAATTCAAAAAAAAAAAGTAAAAACAGAAAAAAAAAAGAAGAACATTGAAAAGTTAAAATCTCTGTGTCTCTACCCATCAAGACTGCTGTTAAGGTCATAGTAATTAAGAGTGTGAGTTATTGGTGCCACAGTGAAGTGATCAATAGAACACAATAGGGAGGGTCTTCCCTGGCAGTCCAGCGGCTAAGACTCTTAGGACTCTTAGGACTTCCCTGGTGGCGCAGTGGTTTAGAATCCGCCTGCCAATGCAGGGGACATGGGTTCGATCCCTGGTCGGGGAAGAGCCCATATGCCACAACTAAGCCCATGAGCCACAACTACTGACCCTGCGCTCTAGAGCCTGCAAGTCACGACTACTGAAGCCTGCGCGCCTAGAGCCCGTGCTCCACAAGAGAAGCCACCGCAGTGAGAAGCCTGCTCGCCATGACTAGAGAAAAGCCCGTGCGCAGCAACGAAGACCCAATGCAGCCAAAAATAAAAAATAAATAAATAAATGAATTTATTAAAAAAAAAAAAAGAAAGACTCAGCACTTCCACTGTTAGGAGCGCGGGTTTGATCCTTGGTCGGGGAAACTAAGATCCCGCATGCTGCTTGGGACGGCCAAAAATATATATTTAAAAAAAGAGAACAGAATAGGGAATCCAAGAACAGGTCCACACACAGAAGGAAACTTGATATAGGACAGACTAGTGAGTAGAAGAGGAACCCTTCAGGATGTGGTGCTAGACCAAATAGTTATCCAAAATGGGGGGTGGAGGAAACTTGATGTCTACCTCACATCATTCACAAAAATCAATTCTAGATGGACTAAAGAGTTAACTATTAAAGGCAAGTGTTAAAACTTTAAGAAAATATGGAAGAATACTTTCATGACCATAGGATAGATAAGGATTTCTTAAGACACAAAAATTGCTAATGATATAAGAACAGATTCATAAAGTCAACGTTAAAGTAAGAATGTCTGCAAATCGAAGGATACCATAAAGAAAACAAGAAAGACAACTGAAAGGAGATATTTGTAGCATGTAAAACTAAAAATTAGCATATGGAATTTCTAAAGAACTCCTATATATCTATAGGAAAGGGGAAAACGTCAAAAGACACAATTATGTATTTCGCAGATGAAACATAAAGAGCAAATAAACATATGAAATAATGCTCAGCCTTCTTAGCAATCAGAGACATTCAAATTAGAGCCACAGTGAGATTTCATTTTACACCTACTTGATGGGCAAAAATCACAAAGTCTGTGGGTGAAAATGGGGAACAACTGCTGTTGCAAATGGAAATTGGTATAACCACTCTGGAAAGTAATTTGATGTTATCTCATAGATAAAAATGCACATAACCTAACCTTCATTTCTACTCCTTGTACAAATATTCTAGAGAAATATTTGCCTGGGGACCTGGGTATATGTACACAAGGGGCTGGTAAAAGGTTTCCATAGCAACACGGTTTGTTCATCGCAACAAAAAAGTCAGAAGCAGCACAAACATCCATCAGCAGGAAAATCAATAACTTAGTTGTGGAGTAGTGATACAATGGAAAATTATACAGCAGTACAGAGGTACAAAGTATAATTAAACACATCAGCATGAATAAATTCTGGAAACAAAATGTGGGATAAAAAAGGCAAATTACAAAAGACTACACTTGTAACAACCATTTTTCAAAACTCTAAAACAAACAATATATTATGTAGAAATGTGTACGTATGCAGCATATTTTTTCTTAAATAAAACAAGAAACTCAGGATAGTGGTCACCTTTTTCAGAAGGCCCAGGATAAGCCTGGAAACGGGCCTACAGGTAGGGTTGCCAGATAAAATACTGTGTGCTCACTTAAATTTGGATTTCAGATAAACAATGAATATTTTTTTTAGAATAAGTATGTCCTAAGCAATTCTGGGGACGTACATTAAAAAAAAAATATTATTTGTTTTTCTGAAATACAAATTTAAGTGAGCATCCTGTTTTCTTAGCTGGCCACACTAGCCACACTCTCTGCAGGTAATTCCAGCAGTGTTGGCACTGTTCTGTATCTTAAGTGGGATGTTAGTTTCCTGGGTGTTCATTTTGCTATTATGTTTCTCACCTTACATTTTATATATATATAAATTATATCTATTTTATACATGTATGTATTTTATTTTAATATATATATTTTTTCCTTTAGGATGTAACAGATATTAAATAACTTTTTTATCCCTATGCAAGTGTTAGAGATTTAGGACTGGACAATAATTTTCCCATCCACCTTGTCAAGCCACAGGGAAGCAGACAGGCCTTCTCCCAGATGGCAGTGACCCACATGTAGGGAGGCACCAAGCTGTCCCCATGATGATGCCAGGTCCTCTGAAGCTCTCGGCCCTCCTCCTCCTCCGGGGCCACTTTACTCACCTTTCACGCTCAACCAGATGTCCACCTCCCTCACCCCCACGGGGTTCTCAGCCCGGCAGACATAGTAGCCCTCGTCCAGGTCCTGGGAGCAGTTGCGGATGGTGAGGGTGGAGCTCTGGCCACTCTGGGTGATGAGGTAGTGGCTGCTGGGCTGGATGACGACCTCCGGCTGGGTGAGGTTGCTCAGCCACAGGATCTTGGCTGGGGGGTAGGCTCCAGACACTTCGCAGGTGAGCGTCACATTGCCTCCCACGAAACAAGTCTTCATGGGCTCAGAGAGAAGGGAGGGGCTCCCTGACCATCAGAAGAAGGTAAAGAAAGACAAACGTTGAAGGAGATTCAATCGGTGGTCTGAGAATTTCAAGAATATTACTTCTTCCAAACAAAGCAACTCCAGAAACTTCTGTACTGCACCTGGTCTCATATAATAATAAAAGCTAATATCTGCTGAACACTCAATGGGCTAGGCACCATTCTACTTATTAACCCAATTAATTAATAATTCTCACAACAATCTTGTTATCCCCATTTTGCAGATGGGGAAACTGTGGCACAGAGAAAGTTAAGTAACTTGCTCAAAGTCACATGACTAAATAAGTGAGCAGCTAGGATTTACGGGGAACAAATGTCCTGGTTTGCGCAAGGCTGAGGGGTTTCCCAGGACCTGGGGGCTTTCAGTGCTAAAACTGGTGAAGTCCCGGGCAAACCAAGATGAGTTGGTCACTCTATGTAAGAATGGAACCCAAGGAGTCACGCTTTTGTGGTCCACATCTCCTTACTTCTTATGCTGTAAGCTTCTATGTATAATAACCATACTGATGAGATAAGATATGGGCACACAGCCTGACAAGGGTGTTCCAGGGGACAGAAGGCAGCTGTATTAGTTTCCTGTTGCTGCTGTAACAAATTGCACAAACTTAGCAGTTAAAACAACACAAATTTATCCTTTTACAGTTCTGGAGGTCAGAAGTCCGAAATAATCTTGCAGAACTAAAATCAAGGTGTCGGCAGAGCTGGTCCCTTTTGGAGGCTCTAGGTGAGAATCCATTTCCTTGTTTTCTCAGCTTCTAGAAAGGAGCCACCTGCATTCCTTGGCTTGTAGTCTCTTCCTTGAATTACTCCTACCTCTTGCATCTGTCATCACTTCTCACTACTGCATGTGACCCTCCTGCCTCCCTCTTATAAGGACCCTTGGGATCACAATGGGCCCACCCAGATAACCCAGGACACTCTCCCCATCTCAAAATTCTTAATCACAGATGCAAAGTCCCTCTACCATGTAAGGTAACATTATCACAGGTTCTGGGGATTAGGATGTGGACATCTTTTGGGGGCCATTCTTCTGTCTAGCACAGGTCTGTCCTAGAAAACTCAGAATGTGGCGTCCCTGTGGCCTTGGGGTCTGATTTAAGTGGGACACAGGGAGCTATGAGGTCTACTATGGCGATCTACTTATATCCTTTGCAACAGAAGCTTTTTCCCAAAATGCACACCCTCTTGGGAAGGGTAGCAAATTCATCTTGGGAGGATTTATGAAATCCATATTTTCAGCAGCTGAGGGATACAGAGCAGCATGTTGGGTTCCTGCCCTGGAGAGTGAAACTACACGCTTCCCCTTGGCCGTTGTTCCAAGAGAGAAACTAGGGTTTCACTGCTGGCATCTGCGGAAGGGGGAAGGGGCAAGGGGGTGGGGGTGGAACAACCCAGAAGCCTCTCTCTCTAGGTCAGGTTAACAGAAGAGAATACCCCAAACCTGGTTTTGCTCAGAAAACTCACCTGCCGACACTCCTTCTTGGATCAACTGTCAGATTCCCCCCATGTTGCTAAATCACTCCTTCCCCGCTTTATGGTTAACCAGAATTTCCTTTAGGGTCACAAAGCCAGCAGCAGTGACAAGCCTCATCAGTATGGCTGTATTTGGGGGTCCCAAACCAAAGTTTGATAAATGGCCCCCTCCTCCTTTATTAAAAGCAAAACAAACAATTCCCCCAGTGCACCTCCCCTGAACCCCAAACAAACATCATGTACTTTTGCCAGACACAGCACTCACCCCTCAGACAGCTGTGTCACCATCCAGCTAGTGTGGCACCTATAAATTCAACGAGTTTCACTTAAAGGGATACTACGTCAGGGGTGGGGCAGGTGCTGCTGGGCCCTCACAGATCTGCAAGAGGCGGACCACATGCTGGGGTGGGGCTCTGTAACAGTAACACCGCAGCTTATCGTAGGCTGAGTTGGCGTCTTCAGTTTAGAGGCTACACACCATATAAAGAGAGATCTGGGGAGTTCCCTGGCCGTCCAGTGGTTAGGACTTGGTGCTTTCACTGCCAGGTGGCCCAGGTTCAATCCCTGGTCGGGAAACTAAGATCCCACAAACTGCGTGGCACAACTGAAGGAAAGAAAGAAAGAGAGAGAGAGGGAAGGAGGGAGGGAGGGAGAGAGAGAGAGAGAGAGAAAGAAGGAAGGAAGGGGAGGGAGGGAGGAAGAAAGAGAGAGAGAGGGAGGGAGGGAGGGAGGAAGAAAGAGAGAAAGAGAGAGAGAGGGAGGGAGGGAGGGAGCGAGAGAGAGAAAGAAAGGAAGGAAGGAAGGAAAAGAAATGAAAGAAAGAAAAAAAGGTAGATAGATAGATAGATCTGGGCAGCAGAATTCCCCAAAAGCATCACTTTTCATCAGCTTGGGGGCTACACTGCCCTGGATCCCTGAGGTGGACATTAGCATTACACTTCAGGGTTGTACTAGTCCTTTCAAGTGGAATGATCCAGACACCCCTCGCCTGCAAGGGCCTTGCTACTCAAGGTGTGGTCTTCGGACCAGCAGCATCAGCACTTCCTGGAGGCAATTAGAAATGCAGATATTGGGTCCAACCCAGACCAAGAGAGTCAGAACCTGCATTTTAACCAGCCCCCCCAGGTGACTTGTATGCACATCCAGGTTCGAGTGCCCAAGAGGGAGGCGGGGAGAACTGGACGGCATCAGAGTCCGAGAAGGGTCCAGGCTCTGTGCTTGCTTCCTGTGCTCCTGGAATTGGGAAAACTTCTGGTCACCTCCCTTCTCCAGACACATTTCTTAACCCTGAGCACAGATTTAGATTCAAATTATTGGTCAAGTCTCAGGGGTCACAGGAATAAAGACTTAGGCAAGATCTGCAAATAAAATGGAAGGGTAAAGGCGAAATAACACAACCCCACCAGCTGCCTCTGCTAATTTCACCCTCTCTCAGCATCGGTCCATCATTTATTCACTTCCCGGGACTTACTGTCCATAACACACTTCAGACATCCTCATTATGTACCACTCTGAGTGTGTATACTGCTTTCTATTTGCAGTCTGGGCAAGTCGGCTGCCTCTGTTTCACCATCGGTAAAATGGAGCATCCTCCCCAAATTCATGTCCACCTAGAACCCCAGAACGTGATCTTATTCGGAAATGGGGTCTTTGCAGATGTAACTAGTTAAGGTAAGGATCTCAAGATGAAATCATCCTGGATTGAGGGTGGGCCCTAACTCCAAGGACTGGTATCTTATAAGAAGAAGAGAGGCCACAGGGAGACATACACACAGAGGGCAAGGTCACGTGAAAACGGATGCAGAGACCAAAGTGATGCAGCCACAAGCCAAGGAACATATAGAGCCATGAGGAGCTGGAAGAGGCCAGGAAGGATTCTCCCATGAAGACTCTGATGGGAGCACGGCCCTGCCGACACCTTGATTTCAAACTTCTAGCCTCCAGAACTGAGAGAGAATAAATGGCTGTTGTTTTAAGCCACCAAGTTCGTGATACTTTGTTACAGCAGCTCCAGGAAACTAATTCTGAGGGATAATACGAGCTCTCAGCTCACAGGGTGATTGAGGACTGAACGAGATACTGTGTGCAAAACACTCGGCACCTGCACTCTATCTGCACTCAGTAAATGTTAATGTCACCATCGCAGTTGACCCTTGAACAACATGGGGGTTGGGGGACCAACCTGCGAGAAATCTAAAAATCCACGTCCTGCTCTCTCTGCCTCAGAAGCAAAGGAATTGATAAATGACTCGCCCAAGGACAGGAAGCTGAAACAGTTTGGATAGAATCAGGACTCAAACCCTAGTTCTTTTGATTCTATATCCTATGATCTCTAATCAGACACAAACTTTTCCCCACAGTGAGTTAATTTAAAGATCTGTTAAGTGAAAATACAGATACAACATTTATTGAAAAAAATTCACGTGTACGCGGAACCGCGCAATTCAAACCTGCGGTGTTCAAGGGTCAGTTGTATTTGTGATATTGTCATTTCCTGCTCCACATTGGCCAGACTTCTCTCTCCAAGTGAAGTTTAAGTCCTTTAAAGGCAAAGACTCTGTATTCCTCCACAGTACCTGGAACCATGCTGAGCACCTAAATCCTACCCAAAAAGATTTGCTAGATCATGTGTGGAAGGTCACCAGGAAAGCAGTCAGCACTACCTGGATAAAAGCAAGGGCGCTGGGGTCAGCCCAGCCTGGCTATGTTTTGGCTCCGTCACTTACGAGCCAACTGATCTTGGGTAAATCAGTTCACACATGTTATCATCTGCAACTTACCAATCATTCTAATTTGCAGGCTACTGTGAGGATTACAAAGAGTAAGTTAATAAGAAAGAGTCAAAGACCTTCTGAGCGCAGAAACCTAAAAGAACAGGACTGAGAGGGGACTTCCCTGGTGGTCCAGTGGTTAAGACTCCGCGCTCCCAATGTAGGGGGCCAGGGTTCGATCCCTGGTCAAACAACTATCAATAGATCCTGCATGCTACAACTAAGACCCTGTGCAGCCAAATAAATAAATAAATGAATATTTATTTAAAAAAGGGCTTCCCTGGTGGCGTAGTGGTTGGGAGTCCCCTGGTTCGTGCCCCGGTCTGGGAGGATCCCACATGCCGTGGAGCGGCTGGGCCCGTGAGCCATGGCCGCTGAGCCTGCGCTCCACGACGGGAGAGGCCACAACAGTGAGAGGCCCGCGTACCGCAAAAAAAAAAAAGAACAGGACTGACAGAGGTGAAATTTTCAAAATCAGAAACTGCTCATCACTAGCAGAAATGTGGTTTAGGAGCCAAATATGCCAGAAAAATATCTATAACGTGCATGACAGTTCTATGAAATTAACTGACTCTTATGGAATAATAAGAAAAGATGAACAAGCCAATAGAAAAATGGACAAAATATGAACAGATAATTCACAGACAATATATAGGAAGTCAGTGCGCATATGAAAATTATCAACTCCACCAGTGATCAATGAAAACAACATGCCATATCCCAACTAGCAAACAGGAAAAAACTAAAAAATTAATAACACTCGATGTCGGTGGAGATACTGGGAAATGAGAGAGTGACTGCTAGGGTTTCTTTTGGGGGTGATGGAAATATTCTGCATTAGAATGGTGATGGTAGTATAACATTGTGAACATACTAAAAAAAAAAACAATGAATTATAAACTCTAAAATAGTGAATTTTAGGGAATTCCCTGGCGGTCCAGTGGTTAGGACTCTGAGCTTTCACTGCCGAGGGCGCAGGTTCGATCCCTGGTCGGGGAACTAAGATCCCACAGGCTGCACGGTGCGGCCAAAAAATAAAAAAAATAGTGACGTTTATATTATGTGACTTAAATCTCATTTTTAAAAAATGGTCCCCAAACCAATTGGGTCGGATTTGGCCCATGAGGCATAGTTTACCAAGCCCTGTCCTAGGGCAGAAAGAGAGTCTTGGTCCCTTCTGTTGCCCAAGGCCAGGTATGGTACCTGACACAGAGGGGACACCCGGAAGCAGTGTGCTGAATGAGTTAGTGAGAAGGGTGAACCATCTGAATGCCACTTGCCTGGGAAAACAAGCACCTGCTGACACAGCAGGGCTCACTTCTCAGCATGTCAGCTCTCCACAGCTGCACCTCTGAGGATTACCCTCATAAACTGTGAGGACAACCTCACCAGGGCCAACACAACCCAACACGCTCTGGCCCTGGCTTACTCATTGCATTGGTTTCCTGAGGCTGCTGTAACAAAGTACCACAAACGGGGTGGCTTAAAACAACAGATATTTATTCTCACAGTTCGGAAAGTCTGAAGTTCTAAATCAAGATGCCAGCACCTTGCCCTCTATGAATTCCTGGCCCACAGAAATCGTGAGATAATGACTGTTGTTTGAAGCCATTAAGTTCTGGGGTAATTTGTTCCATAACAGGAGATAACTAGTAAATGAACCTTGTCTGTCTTGTTCACTGCTCCATCTTCGGTACTTAGAAACCGCAAGGGAAAACCAGCTTGGACTACAACCAAGAAGTTTCATTAAGCATCTTTAAAGTTTGAAAGGAACGGATGAAGAGGGCATTTGGGGTTAGCAGATGCAAACTAGTATATATAGAATGGATAAACAACAAGGTCCTACTGTATAGCACAGGGGACTATACTCAATATCCTGTGATAAACCAGAATGAAAAAGAATATAAAAAAGAATGTGTGTATACATATATTTGTGTGTGTGTGTGTAACTGAATCACTCTGCTGCAGAAATTAAAACAATATTGTAAAAAAAAAAAAAAAAAAAAAAACAATATTGTAGGGCTTCCCTGGTGGCGCAGTGGTTGGGGGTCTGCCTGCCGATGCAGGGGACACGGGTTCGTGCCCCGGTCCGGGGGGATCCCACGTGCCGCGGAGCGGCTGGGCCCGTGAGCCGTGGCCGCTGAGCCTGGGCGTCCGGAGCCTGTGCTCCGCGGGGGGAGAGGCCACAACAGTGAGAGGCCCGTGTACCGCAAAAAAAAAAAAAAAAAAAAAAAAAAAAAAAAAAAAAAACAATATTGTAAATCCAATATACTTCAATTAAAAAAAAAAAGCAAAAGGAAGGAAGAAATGGAAGGAATTCAGTTCACTCCAACACCCTGGGATTTCTCTCCCAGACCTTCTTTCAAAGGGTTGTCCCAGAAAAGAGGAAGGTGAGTGGACCCCAGAACCCCAGGACAAGGCAAAGCAGACTTACTGATCTGTACCACACAGCTGGCTCCCAACTCCGGCCCCACTATGTGGCTCCCGACACACTTGAACTTCTTGCCGTCCAACAGCTGGGGCTGGTTCAGCATCTCAACCCCCAGCTTTGACATCCCCATAACCACACCTCCTGGCTCTTCTGTCCACAGGAGGTCTGGGTCTGGGTATCCTCCGGCCCAGCGACAGCTGAGCTGCAGCGTGAACAATCCTGGCGACAGCTCTGCCCAGCACTGAGGGGCTGACGGAGGGGGCGCTGCAAAACACCAGAGGACGTGGCCTTAATCACAGACTAAGATGAGCCACTGGGCTGACCTTATGGGTTACAGAAACAGGGTATCAGAGAAACGTCAACCCCAGTTAGTGTACTTTGAGATAGCTCCTAGCATAAATTAGTGCCTGACACAAGTTGGGTTTCCTCGGCTGGGTGTTAAATCTTGGAAGAGATTTGCATTTCTCACTAGCCACGTGTGGCTATTTAAATTTTCATTAATTTAATTACAAATTTATTTCCTCCATCAGACTACTCACATTTCCTAGTCATCACACATGGTAGCTATTAGACCATACAGAAGAGAACATTTCCATCATCACAGAAAGTTCTACTGGGCGCTGCTGGTCCCTAGAGGGAGTTGCAGGAAGAGGGAGATTTATTCATCCCCAAACCTCAACACACACCTTTTTTTTGCTATGTGCAAGTACCACTTAAAAGAATATATAAAAATTTAACAAATTACAAACCTGTTGTAACCTATGTGTTCATAATTATATATAAAATAATATATATTATATATGTATGTAGATAGTATATATATTATGTATGTCATATACCTTTATATATTTTATATAATACATATAAATAGAAATTTGGATCTTAATTTGTAGATATGTGGCATGTAAAAGAAAAATTATTGGAAATATACCAAAATGATGGTTAGAGTACAAGTGATTATTTTCTTCTTTCTTCTCATCTGTTTCCTACAACAAGCACATATGACTTTATATACGATAAATGTCATTTATGATAGACAGCATTGAGACTTACAAAGGCTCTGAATAACGTATAAAGTAAGTGTGTCATTGCCCTCCCCGCTAATTGTCGTTCGCATGCTCCCTTTGGTTAGCATGGATTAGGAGTGCACCCTGTGTTTATTTCTACAGTGGTTTTCCTCCACTAAATGTGTGCATAGGTGCATTGGGTTGTTGTTTCTTCACCTGAAAAATAAAGATTCATGAACTATTGGTTCTTAACAGCGCTAGAGGGCCTGTGTTCATGGAGAGCGTGACAGCAGATGAATAGATAAACAAATTGTGGTAGAACCATACAATAGATACTCTTAGGCCAAGAAATGAAAGCAAGTACTGACACAAGCTACAACAAGATGAACCTTGAAAACATGATGCTAAGGGAAAGATGCCAGTCCCCAAAGGTCATATGGGGTATGATTCCATTGATATGATATGTCCAGAATAGGCAAATCCATAGAGATAGAACATAGACTGGTGGTTGCCAGGGGCTGGGGGAAGAGGGTATGGGAGTGACTGCTTCACGGATATGGGGTTTCCAATTTGGGGTGATGAAAATGTTTTGGAACTAGATAAACGTGATGGTTGCACAACACTGTGGATAGACTCAATGCCACTGAACTGTACATCTTCAAACGGTTAATGTTATGTTATATACTTTCACCTCAATTAAAAAAAAACTTTAGACCTGGCATTAATTCCCCTCTATGACTCACAGGGACTCTCCTGTACTCCTAGTTAGCAGTGAGCTTCCAGAAGAGGCAACACTCTCTTTGACACGTGTACGTGTGTGTCGAGGGAGCTGCAGAAGCATGTCAGAACCTGTGCATCAGGTAAGTCTTTGTATACAAAGGGGAGGCACGAACACACAGTTCACGAAGGGTCAAGGTGAAGGAGTGGGGGAGGGGAGCACTTCTTACGCACAGTAGACCAGGAGCTCGGTGGTCACCTTTCGATGTCTCCCGCCGAGCATGTTTGTGGCCAAACAGCTGTAGTTCCCTTGGAGGTTCTGTGACATCAGTAACAGCGTGAAGCAGCTGGCCGTCAGGTTGTTTCCGAAGGGCTCGGTGCTAGAATCCGGGGCCCGGAACCACCACTCAACCATGGGCGGAGGCCAGGAGCTGCTGCTGCAGCAGAAATCCACCCGGGAGCCCTTGGCCGCATACAGCGTGCCGTTGGGGAGCCTGCCGGTGCTGGAGATGTTGACCTCAACCTGATAGGGGCCTCCTGGGAACGACAGAGCGGGTGGGGAAGGCGTAGAGTTAACTGGAGCCCCTTACCAGCTCTAAGAGACACAGAGATAATCAGGAAGCAGCCAGTGAGGATGACAATATCAACCACTTACTGTGTGACAAACACTGCCAAGTGCCCTTAGCCATGCTTTAATTTACTCCTGAGCAATTCCGTGAGATTTACTGAGGGGATCAATCCTTACAGAAGACGGAAAATGCAAATCGCCCCTTTTCAAAAACACAGATGAGTGGAAAGGATATCTGTGCCTTAAAGAGTTAATATAGCAGGACTTCCCTGGTGGTCCAGTGGTTAGGATTCTGCACTCTCACTGCCAAGGGCCTGGGTTCAATCCCTGGTTGGGGAACTAAGATCCCACAAAAGAAAAAAAAAGAGTTAACGTAGCAGGCCTGAGTGCTTTCCTTAGAAAGGCCTGCATGCAAGGTTGGCCTGGGCTGGCAACTAGGAGCTTGGATTTCCGGGCGGTTCCCACCGTTCCCAGAACTGGTAAGAGTGGGGTTCACCAGGCCTAAACTGTTTGTACAAACAGTGTGGCTTATGCTGAGCACCTGCTTTCCTTCTGAGAGTCTGGAATTTTGGTATGTGCTAGGCAGAGGATGCCTATGTGACAAGCCCCAGTAAAAACCTAGGGCGCTGGAGTCTCTAACGAGCGTCCCTGGTAGATATTCCACACGTGTTGCCACAACTTGTTGCTGGAGGAATTAAGCGTGTCCCATGTGACTGCACTGGGAGAGGACTCTTGGGAGCGTGGTCCTCATTGTCCTGTGAGTTCTCCTAGAGAATCAGTGAAGCTGGGGGTGGTCTTGGGGACCCCTGGCACAATTTCACACTGAAAGACAAGAAATATTGGTTCCAGCCCCAATTTTTAACTCCACTTACTAGCTGTGTGACTTTGGGCAAAGTATTTAACTTCTCTTAAGCCTCCATTTCCTCATCTGTAAAATGGGGGTGATGCTAGAACCCACTTTATGGAGTTGTCATGACAATTAAATGAATTAGTATCATACAGCACTCAGAACAGTGCCAGAAAGGCCGTCCCACGATTGGTACCCAGTGCATCTAAGATCCTCTTTGATCCTATATATACTAAAGTCCTGTAGTGTGTTGCCTCCACCAGAGACTTCCTCTTAAGAAGAGTCCAGAAAGGGCAATGCTTGGCCAAAGGGATAAATCTATGACTGAAGAATTCTGGACAAAAATATGCCCAGGGGATAAATTATTAGGGGGAGGAAAGGCTTTGCCAGATCCCCTCAAAGTACAGAAGCTACTTCCACCTATTCTGGGGCCATTGTATAACGACAGAAATTGTGGGTTTCTGAGGAAAATACTCTTGACAATATGCTTGTCTAGTCAGGGCTGGCTCCTAAGAGTTGCAATGATTTGCTGGAATCATGTCACCTCCCACAGAGCGTCTGGGGAAAAAATGATACTGTAGTTTGGGAGGTGCGCAAATATCCCATTGCCCGTTGCCGACTAGTTGGGTAGGTATGTGGACCAGCAGGTCCTAGGGAGTGCCCACAGCTGGCGAGCACCCAGCCGAGCACAGGGTACCTCTGTGGTATTGGTAGCCACACCTGGGCCAGCAAAGGTACTGTGTTAGATTGGACCACGTGGGTCTTCCAAATTGTGGTCTGGAGGGCCACAGAGGCCTGTCATGAACAGTGAGAGCCCCAGAAACTGGCTGCGACGGGGCTTTTTTTTTGGACTGCGCCACGTGACTTGCAAGAACCAGGTATCAAACCCTCGTCCTTGGCAGTGAAAGCACCGAGCCCTGACCACTGGACCGCCAAGGAATTCCCTGGGAGGGGCTTTTGACCAACACAATGCTGAGCAAAACATGGGTCTGGATAAAGGGAATGGATGAGAACGCTGTAGGCGGAAGGGTTAAAAAGAAAAAAAATCAAATGAGAGAACCTGAAGCGCCTTCTGAATGAAGTGTTCAAAGGTTACAGCTTTTTTATAAACCTTTGGGTTGAGCCTGCTTTCTTAATTAAAGCGGACACCATCTTCTTAAATCCCTGGGGTTCTTCCCTTACTCTGACTAAAAAGAAGGCGGTACCCATTTCCATCCCTCCCACCTCTCTCTCCACCCCGCTGATATTCCTCAACAGAAACTACCAGCCCTTTTTGCTTGCAGGGTGATGGTAGCAATCACTCGGAGAGACAGACAGATACGAGAGGAAACAAAAATAAAACAGCAAATAAATAAAAATACAGCGTGTTTACAAAGGTTCAGCATCTTATGGAGGCCTTGGTCATGTCAGTTTCTTGGATGGATGCCTTACCTAGTGGTTATGAACTTGGACTCTGCATTCAGACAGACCTGGGTGTAAATTCTACTGCCACTTTTAGACAGACAACCTTGAGCAAGTGTCCATCCCTCCTATTCTCACCCTCCTGTCCTTCCTATGAAATGAAAAGAACAGGAGTAACTTCTATCACCAGGTTATTGAAGGATCCAATGAGAGAATAGAAGCAGAACACTTAGCCTGGTGTTTGACATGTGGTCAATGTTCTATGAATGTTATCTGACATTATTAACAGTAGTATACTCGTAGACTGATTCTAGAACATACATTGGCAAACAACGGCCCGCTGTCTGTTTTTGTACAGCCTACAAGCTCAGACTGTATGTACAGATGAACATCCACAATCGATTTGATGAGAGAGAACACTAACTTTGAACCCCAACTAAGTGAAACGTTATCCCTCCCCCGCCCAAAGAATCCCTTTCTTCTCATTAGTAGGCCTGCACTACCAAAAAAATGTACTAGGTTATGGGAATTCCCTGGCAGTCCACTGGTTAGGACTCGGCGCTTTCACTGCAGTGGCCTGGGTTCAATCCCTAGTTGGGGAACTAAGATCCTGCAAGCCTCGTGGCGTGTCCAAAAAAAAAAAAAAAGTACTCAGTTATTATTATATTTTGAATTTTGTCAACCAAAAAAATGTGGAAATTTGTTTTCTCTCTTGTTATATAAGTACTTATATGATATCCTCGTTTTTACCTGTTGACTCAGAAAGACTAGAATATTTACCATCTGGCCTCTACAGAAAAAGTTTGATTCCTGTTCTACAATAATCCACTACTGCTGCTGCCTTCCTGTTCTCTGTAGTCATTCTTGACATCAGAACTCACTTCTTTCCTTCCCCACCATAACTATAGGTTGGCCAGTCAAGTGTCTCAAGGAGTTAATTTACATCTCAGGGACCCACAAAATAGGAGATTCCCATCTTCGTATCTTGGGCTCTTTGACGAGACGAAAAGTTATTTTCCTACATTTATTCTTCACACCAGCATTTTTATTTGAAAATGACCTAAGAACGTACTGACTAGCCTCTGCTAAACGGTGGGTGTACCTGTTGTTCCACAGTGGGACAAGATCCTTGGGGACACTTACAGAGTGTTTTGATATCACTTAGAGATGGAACATAAGGAATTCCCTAGTGGTCCAGTGGTTAGGACTCTGCGCTTTCACTGCCGAGGGTGCAGGTTCAATCCCTGGTCAGGGAACTAAGATCCTCCAAGCTGTGTGGCACAGCCAAATTACAAAAAAAAAAAAAAAAAAAAAGGAGATGGAACATAGAGGTGAATATAACAACCCCATCGCCTCCCCACCTCCCTAGTGACCACTGATTCTGTCCAGAAGACCAAAACCCAGAGGTCCTCAGCCTCTTACAAGCATACATCTCTGCTTCAGATGAGCTTGGCAAGACTCAGGTTAATCAGTCTTTGGGCAAAGTTCATCCCGCCTTCTGACGGGGCCAGCAGTCTTTCTTCAGTATGCCCAACATCTCCTTTCCCCAGGACCTTATGTTGTGATAGGGTACAGAGACACCATCAGCATCACAGAACGAGTACAAATCAGATGGGCCCAGTTAGCTTTCCTGAGACTCCCTCTCCTGGAAGTCGGGAGTGGCAGCCACATCACTAGCTAAACAGGGGCACTCCCATCCTCCAAACCCCAAATCCAAAGGGGCTCTTGGAGGTTGATACAAACCAGCTTCCTCACTGCCCATGTGCCAACCAACGCAAATGCTCCCTCAACACTTGCTGGGCCTGAGAAAAATAGACACAGGGAGAGTCTGGCATTGTGTACCACTCAGCTCCCCAGTGGCTAAGGGATCATCTCTTGAAAGAAGCACAAATTCTACTGGAATATGTTAAGGTCTGTGCTACCCACTCCACCCACTCCAGGCTTTCTGCAGGTAAACACACAGTGGTTCTAACCTCGTATCCACCTGACTTGGAGGCAGGAGCGGATGGGTAGGTAAGTCAGTGAAATAAACAGCTGTGGCAATCCTGAACTGCTCTGGACTAAGGGATTTCTGTACCCTCAGGAGCAGCAGTCCCAATCTCAATGGCAAGACTCTTCAACTGCATCATTAACTTAACAAGGAACAGTGCAGAGTTCTTACTCCTGAGATGAATAACAAAGTCACATTGCAGTGCCCATTCCAGACAGGTTGTATCACCCCAGGCCTATAGAAAACCTCACTCCCTAGAAGGCAGAGGCACCAAATGCCCACTGATGGATAAGCAGAGATCCAGGTGGTAAGGAGGGAGAAAGCTCCCGGCCCTCATACAGCCAGCTTCATGTTTCTGCAGCATCTCTGTCCATTCATACATTCAAGGTCACTTACAGTTCTTTGTATATCTTGGATATTAACCCCTTATCAGATATATCATATGCAGCTATCTTCTACCATTCAGTAATTGGCCTTTTTGTTTTGTTGACAGTTTCTTTCACTGTGCAAAAAGCTTTTTAGTTTGATGTAGTCTCATTTGTTTATTTTTGCTCGTTTCCCTTGCCTAAGAAGACATATCCAAAAAAAACAAGTACTAAGGCCGATATCAAAGAGCATATTGCCTGTGTTTTCTTCTAGAAGTTTTATGGTTTCAGGTCTCACATTTAAGTCTTTAATGCATACACCTCCATATCAAAATAATAAAAAAGATTAAAAAATGGGCAGGGAAACTGAATAGACATTTTTCCAAAGAAGACATACAGATGGCCAACAGACACATGAAAAGATGTTCACCATCACTGATCACCAGGGAAATGCAAATCAAAACCACAGTGAGATACCACCTCACACCTGTCAGAATGGCTATTACTAAGAAGACAACGAATGACAAGTGTTGGAGAGGGTGTGGAGAAAAGGGAACCCTTGTGCACTGTTGGTGCTGGAATGTAAACTGGTGCAGCCACTATGGAAAACAGTATGGTGATTCCTCAAAAAATTAAAAACAGAACTATCACACAATCCAGCAATTCCACTCCTGGGTATCTATCCAAAGAAAATGAAAACACTAATTAGAAAAGATATGAGACTTCCCTGGCGGTCCAGTGGTTAAGACCCCATGCTTCCACTGCAGGGGTCATGGGTTCCAACCCTGGTCAGGGAACTAAGATCCCACATGCCATGTGGCATGGCCAAAAAAGAAAAAAGAAAAGATATGTGCACCCTTATGTTCACTGCAGCATTATTTACAATAGCCAAGATATGCAAGCAACTTAAGTGTCCATCAACGGATGAATGCATAAAGAAGATGTGGTACATATATACAATGGAATACTATTCAGCCATAAAAAGAATGAAATCTTGCCATTTGTGACAATATGGAGGACCTAGAGGATATTATGCTAAGTGAAATAAGTCAGATGGAGAAAGTCGTAGAGTATGATTTCACTTATATGTGGGATCTAAAAAATAAAACAAATGAAAAAACATAAAACAGAAACAGAGTCATAGATACAGAGAACAAACAGGTGGTCGCCAGAGGGGAGGAAGGTGAGGGAAATTAAGAGGTACAAACTTTCGGTTACAAAATAAATGAGTCATGGGTATGAAACGTCCAGTAGAGGGAATATAGTCAATAATTATGTAATATCTCTGTATGGAGCCAGGTCATAACTAGAGTTATTGTGGTGATCATTTTGAAAAGTATAGAAATACCAAATCACTGTGTTGTGTAACAGGAACTAACAATGCTATAGGTCACTTATACTTCAGAAACAAACAAACAAAAAGACTCAGAAAAAGAGATTCGATTTGTGGTTATCAGAGGTGAAGAGTAGGAGGGGAAATTGGATGAAGGTAGAAACTTCCAGTTATAAGATAAATAAGTACTAGGGATGTAATGTACAACATGATAAATATAATTAACACTGCTGTATGTCATATATAAAAGTTGAGAGTAAATCTTAAGAGTTCTCATCACAGGAAATAACTGTTTGCTGTTTAATTGTGTATCTATATGAGGCAATGGATGTTCACTAAACCTATTGCGGTCAACATTTCATGATGTATGTAAGGCAAGTCATTATGCTGGACACCTTAAACTTATACAGTGCCACATGTCAATCGTACCTCAATAAAGCTGGAAGAAAAAAAAATTTTTTAACAAAACAAGAAAACAAAGTCACGTACAGATAACAACTTGCCACATCTCAGATTTTTTTCCCCTAGCTTCCAAGGCCATGTTAGAATATTTCCAAACTTTTCTCCTTAAGAGACTAAGTTATCAACCATGTCAGTAGAAAGACGGGAAAAGCAAGAGGCACGAAGGTCTTCTTCGAAAAGCCCAGATGTACTCATGGATGGGAACTTGAGATGCATTTTTCCCACGAGAATCCCGTCACCTCCTTAATCAGCTGATGGAGGTAACATGGACCAAGTGCACATACACCATGTGCCCGACTCTATGCTGAAGTCTGTGCGTGTTTATCTCACGAATGTGTGCAGGGAATCTGTGCCTAGCTTCCACCATTACCCCTGAATTCACAGATGATAAAACTAAGGTTGGAGGAGTTCAAGCGACTTCCCCAAGGTCACAAAGACAACAGCCAGCAGGACCTGTGTTTGAACCCGGGCAGCTGGGCCTCAGAGCGTATGCCCTCAGCCACTCAGCAACATCACCACCCTCCTGGAAGTAGTGGTTGGGTCAAGCCTAATCCATTTTCCTAAATCTTCCATGCAGAAATGAGGGCTGAATTCCAATCTGAGATGCCAAAGCCTCCCCTTCTGCCACTGTCTGAGGAGCAAGAAGGGGCTCCCTGGTGCCCAGAAGGGTCTGGTGTTGGCCCGGGGTCTCTCGTGGAATGGGGACGAGGCCTGACGTTCCAGAGGGCCCTGGTGTCTGTGAAACCGGAGGACACCTGTGCTATGGACTGAACGTTTGTATCCCCCAAAATTCACATGCTGAAGCCTGTCCCCAGTGTGATGGCATCTGGAGGTGGGGCCTTCGGGAGGGGATTAGGTCATGAGAGCAGAGCCCTCATGAATGGGATGAGTGCCCTTATAAGGAGAGACCCCACAGAGCTTGCTTCCTCCCTCTCTGTTCTCCACCAAAGAGAGAAGACACACATCTGCCAACCAGAAAGCAGGCCCTCACCAGACACTGCATCTGCCGGCACCTTGATCTTGGACTTCCCTGCCTCCAGAACTGTGAGGAATAAATGTTTGTTGTTAAACTACCCAGACCATGCTACTTTTGTTATAGCAGCCCAAACTGACTAAGACAGCCTGTGTCCTGTTTTCACGAACAAGCCCTACACCAGTCAGGGACCCCCTATGTTTCCAAATGATGAAGTTTCCTTAACACAAATCATACCACAGTAACTCAGGGAGCTCAAAACACCATTTGAGTTTAGTGATTTTTTTAATGTAAATTCACTTTCATCATAAGAAGACCTTGCATTTATCTCCCTACAGGGCAATAATGAATCTAATCCAACCTCCAATAAACTTAGCCAATGATTAATAAGTCAGTGTCAGATAAAATCATAATAAACCGCAGAGAGTGATAATAATAAAAAAAAAAGCCCCAAAAGTTGTAATGCCACCTTACTCCTCTGAGGTCAAAAGCAAAGACACTTATTGACAAGACTGACATGAAGGAATTATTATTATTTTTGGCCGCACCGTGCAGCACGTGGGATCTTAGTTCCCTGACCAAGGATCGAACCCGTGCCCCACGCGTTGGGAGCACAGTCTTAACCACTGGACCTCCAGGGAATTCCCGAAGGAATTTTTTTTTTTTTTATGGGGAAAGGGGGTTCATTATTGAAAAACATCTCTGCCACCACTGACGCTCAGAACTGGATGCCAGAAATTCCATCGCTGCCCCCTCCAAGGAGTGCAGTAATGGTGGAGAGGGGTATGAAGGTGAGGATGCAGTGAGGAAAGAGGCAGGGTCCTGCTGAGGAAGGTAGGTTTGAGAAGGAAGTAGAGGAGAAGGCTCAAATCTTTCAGAAGCAGCAGCAGCCCAGCCCTGGGGCCTCCTAAGACTGCCATCTCAGGGGAGCACAGTTGCCCGGCTCTCCTGAGCCCTGTTGCAGCCACCACAGGTGCTGATGCAGTCCTCCTTATCCAGGAAGTTGTTCTGCTTCCTTCTGCCCCTGCCGTAAGCAAAGGTCTCGCAGAGCCTGGACTTCGCATTGTAGAAGTACCCGATGAACAGGGCCCTGCCAGGGACCCACGTAGGGAGGCTCCAGGCAGAAGGCAGGGTGCAGGGCCTGGGCCTGGTTGCTGTTTTCACCCCCTGGGGTGCTGGCCACCAGGGTGCCCAGGAAGACTAGAAGGGCTGCAGAGAGGCAGAGCTGGCTCATCTTCGTGGCCTTGCAGGAGGGCTTCTCCCGAAGGAATTATTAATTACCGTTTGACAGCTGGAGTGAGGGAGGCCTGTTGGCACCCGCCCATGGGCTCACAGTGAGAACCAATTAGAACTGGGCCAAATTGGGCGACATTTTTTGATACACCCACATTCATTCCTGGCCATTCAGCAATTCATCCATGGCATCTCCAGACCCAAAAACACTGCATTCGCAAATTCCATAAGCCTTAAGAGCTGGTGGAAAACGTACAAACCATCCAAAAATCTAGACGTGTCCTTGAAGCCTCTCTTTCCTTCATCCTCCACTTCTAATCCACCAGCAAATCTTGCAGGTGTACCTCCAAAATATTTTCTGAACCTGTACATTTTCACCAAGGTCAGTGCTGCTACCCTGACTCTGGCCACTAATATCCTACAGCGCCGATTGGCTTCCTTGTGTGGTTTTTTGTTTGTTTGTTTTTAGTTTCTTTAAGTTCTTTTAAAATTAATTTTTATTGGAGTATAGTTGCTTTTGGTTTCCTTGTTTCTTATTTTACCAGCCTTTCTTGAGACCGCACACATCCATTCTCCACGTGTAATTCAAATGATACCACATCCCTGCTTGCTTACAGCTCCAGGAGTTCCTCCTGCACCCAGAATAAAATCCCAATTTTTGACCAGGTGTATTAGTGTCCTGGGGCTGCCTTAACAAAGTAAGTCAAACCAGATGGCTTAAAACAACAGAAATTGATTCTACCACTGTTCTGGAGGCCAGAAGTATGAAATCAGGTGCTAGGAGGGCTGTACTCCTCCGAAGGCTCTAGGAGAGAACCCTTCCTTGTCTCTTCCCTGGCTGCTGGTTATGGCCGTCCATCTTTGGCATTCCTTTGCTTGCAGCTACATTACTCCAATCTCTGCTTCTGCCACAGTACGACATTCTCCCTGTGTCTCTGTCTTTGCATGCATTTTCCTCTTCTTATAAGGATACCAGTCAATTTTAATTAGTGCCCACCCTAATGACCTCATCTTAAGTTGATTATATCTGCAAAGACCCTATTTCCAAATAAGGTTACGTTCACAGGTATCGAGGGTTAGGATTTCAACCTATCTGTCTGGGGGACACAATTCAACCCATAACACCAGTCCTACCCGGCCCCACATGGTCTGGCCCTGCCTTCCATGTCTCACATGTCCTGCCCTCTCACACCCAGGGTTCCCACCACACCAGCCTTCTCCTCATCCACACACGCACCATGTTCAACCCATCTTGCACTAGTCCAATTTCTGCCTGGATCCCTCTCTCTTATCTTCATGTGACTGGCTCCTACATATCATTCAGCTTCAATGTCACTCTTTCCAAAAGCTCCTCTCTGACCCACCAATGTAAAGTGTTTCAGAGGATCTGATCGCATCACCCCATCTCAATTCTCTGCACAGCACCTGTCACTCTGAAACTGCCTGATGCATTTGCTTACCTGCTTATTGTCTGTCTTCTCCTACTAGGATGTCAGCTCCACACGGGTAGAGACCTTCTCTGACCTGTCCATTCTTGTGGCCCAGTGCCTAGAATAGTGCCTGGCATTGGGCTCTCAATAAATACATATTGACTAAAGGAATGAGTAAATAATTTATAAATGAGAAAATCAGGGAGCAATAGTGATCACATGGGTATTTCTACTCAATGACACACCCTGGGTATAGAATGTGGATATCCCTCTAAACCAGTGACCAATAAAATTTTCTGTAGGGATCAGAGAGTAAATATTTTAGGCCCTGCAGGACATACAATCAGTGTCACAGCCACTCAGCTCTGAGGTTGTAGCACTAAAGGCAGTCAGAGATAACATGGGAATGAATGAGTGTTGCTGTGTTCAAATAAGACCTTATTTATGGACACCGAAATGTGAATTTCATATAATTTTCACATGTCACAAATATCATTCTTCTTTTGATTTTTTTCAACCGTTAAAAATGTAAAAAAAAATTTGTCACTTGCAGGCCATACAAAAATAGCAACAGGCTAGAAATGGTCCACAGGTTACGATTTGCCAACCCTTGCTCTAAATTCATGCATATATATCGACAGACATGATAGACTGATTTAGGAAAGACAGTAGTAACAGTAGCTCATACCAAGCCCTGCATTTAGCGCTACAGCATAAGAGCATATACCTGATAAGGTATGCAATGCATTGTCCCCAATTAACAAATAAGAAAAACCAAAGCTACTGAAAAACAGAGTTATTAAGCTACTTACTTACTCAAGGTGACCTAGCCTTAGGATCGGAACTCAGTCAGTCTGACTTGATTATGTTATACTCTGACTTTGTTGTATAATAAAATGAGATTGATAGCGAGGATGATATTAACAAGCTAACTAGTATGCCAGGGGCCATTTACAGCACTGTATATAGATAAACTGGGATCTATTCCTCACAGCAATTCTATGAGGCAAGAATCCCTTTTATCTCCACTATACTGATGAGGAAATAACAGGTATGAGAGGTCATTTAGCTTGCAGGTAGCAGAGCCCAGAATGAAACCCAGGCCATTGACTCCAAAGGCCTCCTCGGGTCCCAGGCTCTGAGCGCCACGCCAGCCAGTCTCAGTCCCCACCCGCCACTTACTGGCCACCTGCAGCCACACCTGGAACCACCGAGTCTCGTTCAGGACCTCCCAGCAGGTGTAGTTCCCTTCATCCTGCAGGCTCAGCGCCTCCATGTGCAGGGAGCTGGCATTCACCAGAGAGAAGCGTGGTTGGGCTGGCGGGAGGCTGGAATTGGAGGACAGGAGGAAGACAGGCTCCGAGTCATTGCGGTACCAGGTTATGAGGCCCCTCGGTCCCAAGATGTTGCCACAGCGCAGCGTGATATTCTCGTGAACTTCTCCAATGACGACAGCCTCCAGTCCTGAGTGAGGAAAGGTCAGGCTGTTACCACCTTTTTTTTTTTTTTTTGCGGTACGCGGGCCTCTCACTGTTGTGGCCTCTCCCGTTGCGGAGCACATGCTCCGGACGCGCAGGCTCAGCGGCCATGGCTCACGGGCCCAGCCGCTCTGCGGCATGTGGGATCTCCCTGGACCGGGGCACGAACCCGTGTCCCCTGCACCGGCAGGCGGACTCTCAACCACTGCACCACCAGTTAAGCCCCACCTTTCTTGAACTCCCTTTTTGCACAGTCCCTCTGCACTAAGATTTTTTTAAAACCAGGCATGTGTTTTTGAGATGCAATAACACACAGAGCCCCACCCTGTCGGGATAATTGGCCGGTACCTGACAGTAATGAACTTGTGGTGAATCACAGTTGCAAACAGCCCTAATAACCCCCTCCCCCACTATCCATGCCCTGCACAATGTCACTCTGTGGCACCCTCCCACTCTGACTCTGGCAGGGCCACGTGACTTGCTCTGGTCAAAGGGGTGTTAGTAAATGCGGTTCAAGCAGAGGCTTACAAAGCACTGGTGTAATTGGGCTTGCTCACGCTCACCTTCCGCCACCACCCTGAGAAGGACATGCCTAGCTTATGTGCCAGGGAGAGGATGACAACTATATGGTGCAGTCCCCAGTTGTCTCAATCCTCCCAGCTGTGGCCATTCTAGATCAGTCTTCAGCCACTCAGTGGACGCCCAGACATGTGAGTGAGCCCAGGCAAGAGCAGCAGAGCCAACTGACCAACCATGCCAGACCCTTGAGCAATAAGCACTTATTGCCATTTTGTCATTGTTTGTTATGCAGCATTGCTGTGGTAATAAATAACTGATACAGGACCCCAGTGGTTTTATTTGCCTAGCAATCCAGAAGAGGGGAAGGAAGAGGGCTTTGGCTTTGTTCCCTCTTTCCTGCTGCTCACTCTGTCTCTCTCCATCTCGAGTCCAGTGCAAGACCTCTCAGCAGCTCCAGGCAAGAACAAGCTCACGGTGAGGACTTTGGGGCATGCTCTGTGCCAGGCACTGGGGAGCTAATGGTGGGCAAAACAGAGACCACCAGGATCTCACAGTCTAGTGGAGAAAACAGACAATAAATTGGCAATTACAATGCAGTGTGATAAATAACACAACAGTGGCTCAGAGAAGGGGCTCCTAAGTCCAGCTGTGGTTTTTGTCAAGGAAGCTTCCTCCAGGAAGCCATACTGAGATCTGATGGACAGGAAAGAATTAGCCAGGTGAAGGTGAAGCTGGGGTTCCCAGGCAGAAGGAAAAGCCCAGATCAGCAGCAGCACTGTTAGAAATGCAGATTATCAGGTCCCACCCAGAACATCTAAATCAGAAACAAACCAGGGGTGTGGGGTGGAAGGTAGAACTTTGCACTTTAACAAGCCCTCCAGGTGATTCTGATGCTCATTCAAGACTGACAAATGCTGGGACTTCCCTGGTGGTCCAGCAGTTAAGACTCCCGCTCCCAGTGCAGGGAGCCTGGGTTTGATCCCTGATCAGGGAACTAGATCCTACATTCCACAACTAAAAGATCCCATGTGCTGCAACTAAGATCTGGCACAACTGAATAAACGTTTTTTAAAAATTAAAAAAAAAAAAGACTGACAAATGCTAAGGCAATTGATTTGGCATAAGACTGCCACCAGGTAAACAGAAGCGAATGCAGCCAGTTTTGCTGAGAAGTGTCACAATTTTCCAGCCCCCTCCACAATCAGTGCCCAAATACAAGGTCTCTTACTCATGCTGTCACATTCAATAGATGAGAGACGTGTGATGCAAAGAAGGGAAGTGGGCTGGCCCAAAGTCCTACAATGAGACGGGAGCAGCATGCAACTAGAGTCTAGATTTCTCCATTCAGTTCTTTTCCCACCACATCAGAAGTTTTCAAAGTATGTGAATATATTGGGGTTTTGTGAAAGATGATATTTCATTACAAAATAAACTGCCTTCAACAGTGGTATTGGGACAATCAGATTTCCATATGCAAAAGAATGAAGTTGGATCCCTTACCTCACATCATATACAAAAATTAACTCAAAATCAGGAGTCCCCTGGCGGTCCAGTGGTTAGGACTCAGCGCTTTCACTGCCATGGCCCAGGTTCAGTCCCTGGTCAGGGAACTAAGATCCCACAAGCCGAGTGGCAAGGTCAAAAAAAAAAAAAATTAACTAAAAATAGACCATAGATCTATATGTAAGAGCTAAAACTATAAAATTCTTAGGAAAAAAACCCAAAAGAATAAATCTTTGTGATTTTGGGTTAAGCGATGTTTTCTTAGATATGATACCAAAAGTAAAGTGACAAAAGAAAAATAGATCAACTGGACTTCATCAAAATTAAAACTTTTGTGCTGCAAAGGACACCACCAAGAAAGTGAAAAGACCTTTCCAGCGGTGACGATCTACCCATGAAAACATGCTTCTCGCAAAGGATCTCCTTCATCCCTCTCTGGAAGAGGAGAAGAAGAAACACAAGAAGAAGCGCCTGGTGCAGAGCCCCAGTTCCTATTTCATGGACGTGAAATGTCCAGGATGCTATAAAATCACCACCATCTTTAGCCATATGCACAGACAGTAGTTTTGTGTGTTGGCTGCTCCACTGTCCTCTGCCAGCCTACAGGAGGAAAAGCAAGGCTTACAGAAGGATGCTCCTTTAGACGGAAGCAGTATTAAAAGCGCCCTGAGGGAGGAGATATAGGGATATATGTATATGTATAGCTGATTCACTTTGTTATAAAGCAGAAACTAACACACCATTGTAAAGCAATTATACTCCAATAAAGATGTTAAAAATAAATTAATTAATTAAAAAAAAAGAAAAGCACCCTGAATCAAGATGAATGGGAAACCATCCCAATAAACACAGTTTGGATACAAAAAAAAAAAAAGTGAAAAGATAACCCACAGACTGGCAGAAAATATTTGCAAATCACATCTGAGAAGGGATTTGTATCCAGAATATATAAAGAACTCTCACAACTCAACAAGAAGAAGACAAATAATACATTTTAAAAATGGGCAAAGGATTTGAATAGACATTTCTCTAAAAGATAGACAAAAGGTCAATAAGCACATGAAAAGATGCTCATCATTAGTCACTAGAGAAAGGCAAATCAAAACCACAGTAAAGGGCTTCCCTGGTGGCGCAGTGGTTGAGAGTCCCCCTGCAGATGCAGGGGACAGGGGTTCGTGCCCTGGTCTGGGAAGATCCCACATGCTGTGGAGTGGCTGGGCCCATGAGCCATGGCCGCTGGGCCTGTGCGTCCAGAGCCTGTGCTCCGCAGCGGGAGAGGCCACGGCGGTGAGGGGCCCACGTACAGCAAAAAAAAAAAAAAAAAAACCATGGTAAGATACCTAACACTTCACACCCACTAGAATGGCTAAAATCAATGACAATAACAAGTGTTGACAAAGATGTGGAGAAACTGGAACCATTATACATTGTTAATAGGATTTTTAAATGGTGCAGCTACACTGGTAAAGAGTTTGGCATTTCCTCACAAGGTTAAAATTATCATATGACTCAGCAATTCCACTCCTAGGTGTATATCCAAGAGAAATGAAAACATATCTACACAAAAACTTGTACATGCATGCTCACAGTTATTCATAACAGCCAAAAGGTGGAAACAACCCAAATGCCCATCAACTGATGAATGGATAAATAAAATGTGGTATATCCATACAACGGGAATATTATTAGGCTATAAAAAGGCCGAGTGCTACAGCATGGATGAATCTTGAAAACACTATGCTAAGTGAAAGAAGGCAGTCATAAAAGACAACATATTGTGTGATTCCACTTATATGAAATGTCCAAATAGGCAAATCTATGGAGATAGAAAGTAGATTAGCTATTGTCTAGAGCTGGGGAAGTGGCTTGTCTGGGGATGGGGGCAGGTAGTGACGAGTGACTGTTTAATACTTAAGTAGTGGGCTTCTCTTTGCAGTGATGAATTAGTGTTCTGGAATTAGTGGTAATGGTTACATAATCTTGTGAATATACTAAACACCACTGAATTGTACAGTTTAAAAGGGTGAAGTGTATGGTATGTAAATTATATCTCAATTAGGTTGTTATAAAAAAATTAACTACTACCTGCCTTTGGAATACCTTCCCTTTCATAAAAGAAAGAGTAACAGTTATCTGTATTTGGCCTTTTGTCTGGCTGGAAGGGGCTCCCTCTGAAAGATCAGTCGGCCTGGAGCCACAGGACGTTCTGACTTTTTCCCCATTTTGGCCACACCATTCCCCAAAGCCAGGGCAAGATGGAAAAAAAAAATTCTAAGCCACTTGCTGGAAGGCAGAAAATGTCACCTAATGCTAGAGATTCTGAAACAGCAAGAAACGCTTCTGAACAATCACTTTAAAAAGCAAGTGAGAATTATTTTCAAACAATTAGGCCTGGGGACCCAAGTTCTCAGTGGCAATACCCACTGAGTAGAGAAGTACGGGAGAATTACAGATGCAACGTGTGTTCACGAGATCTGCAGACCTGCCCCTTCCCCGGCTCCTTGGCAAAAGCCCTGGCGAAACTTTAGTCTTGGAACTTGAGCTAACACTGTCTTCTCCTCCAAGGAGTAGAATGACATAACCACAAAATACACCATTTTAAGGCATTTCACTTCTCCTGGCTTTGCTCACTCCATTCTTTTTAACCACTGAAAGTGACCTTAGAGATCCTTCAGTCCTGAGGGCTGGGTTAACGGTGAGGGCAGGCCAAGTCAGGGCTCAGTGGAGAAGAATTACAGTCATCAATTAGTGATGTCTGACATGGACAAGGAATGAGTGGTCCCTGAGGGTGCACTAGTTCCATGATTGATCATCCTAAACCCCCTCATTTTACAGTTGAGAAAATTGAGGTTCAGAAAGATTAAGTGATTTACTTAAGGTCCCACACAAGCCATTGTGAGAGCTGGGACTGCTATTCAGGTCTTCAATGCTCCAGGTCACAGGAATTTACTCTGGTCTCCCAACCAGAAGGGTGAGACAATAAGACACAGTAACAGTTTGTGTTACTAGAAGTCGTCCACCAGTTGTCCAGAGGGTCCCCGAAGGTCCCCCAACCTTAAATTCAGAATACGGACTAAAGGAAGGGGCAACAGAAACAACCATTTCCCAGCGCTGCCTTCATATTATCATTTACAGAGTTGACATTGTACCCAAACATTTATTTTTTTTTCCTACCAACCTTTCCCCAGGAATGACTCCAGGTTTACAACCTGAGGTGACAGTGGGGGGCATGAACATTGTCCAGAGTTAAATGACAGGAGAAAGACAATATTTTCCCCCCAGACAACTTCCGACTTGAAAAACAAAGAAAAAAAATACAAAGGTATAGTACAGGGATCTCTACTCAATGATCTGTGGTGACCTAAACGGGAAGGAAATCTAAAAAAGAGTGGATACGTGTATACTTATAGCTGATTCACTTTGCTGTACAGCAGAAACTAACACAACATTGTAAAGCAACTATACTCCAATAAAAATAAAAAATATAAAAGTTTAAAATATAAAATAAAAAACCAAAAATACATCAAGCAAGGCAAGCCTCCTGGCACTGTACACAAAGGTGAACTTGGCCTGGGCATCAAAATAACTGGGCATGGCAGTGGAGGAAGTCTCCCTGCGAGGTGAGCTGCAGCCAGTTCATTCCAGTACAGATTTCAGCTCAGGGTTCTGATGTCCCGAGGCCCTTGATATTCACAGTGCGGTAAACGCTGCACACAGCTGGGGAAAAGGGAATACACAATCACCTTTAACTTTCAGGGTCGGCCAGTTGGAGGCCGTGCGTCCGCTTCTCCTCCTCACAGCACAGTGACCACTAAGTATATGCCTGGAGGGGCCAGCAGGTCATGTCCATGGCTGTAGTGGGCCAGGGGTAAGTACTGCAGCAGGGAGAGGGGGAACCAATTTGCAGTCACCTGCCCTAGATGAAAATGGGTAACCACTGCTCAGTTCCACGTGGGAAAGCAGGCCATGTGCTGCCAGATCCTCAGAGTTTTCCATTTAAACGAGAAATCTAGCTCATGAGAAATTTTACTATTTTTAAATAATTGCTAAAAACAAAGCAAAATAAAAACATGGGAGAGCCTCACAATTAGGAAGTTTTGGCACTTGCTGCTAGGAAGCTCGGGGTAGGGCGGGCAATTCCTCTAGGAACCTACAAGAGATCAGCTGGGTGTGCTGGACTGGGTAACCCTGAAAATAGGACTCTGCAAGTATTCTGGGAAACTGCATCTCCTTTCCCTCAACCCGAGTCCTCTCACATGCATTCGCTGGTGAATTAAATTCAAAAGTAATTTTTCAATCTTTTTAAAATTCTATATGTTTTTGTAAGCAACCCTCTATTCCTTATTGTTGCAAGGCAGAGCAGAGATGAACCATTTAAGACCTTTCGCCAACCATGTCAAGTGTAAGAGGCAATGTCAAGTGTAGGGGAAGTTTTCTGTAAGTCTGAAATTATTTCAAAGTAAAAGTTTTGCTTTGTTTTGTTATTTAAGTGAAGGAGAAAAGCACAACTTTGCGACAGTCCACACAGGTCGGCTTGCAGGAGTGTGTAGGGAAACCCACAGGTTACAGGTGCAAGCTCAACCTTGGGCAGAGGGAGGAGAGGAAAATAAAGGAGACTCGAGATTGAGAACCATCGCAGCACGTAAAACCAGAACGCGAATTTACATCCGACGCTTAAAAAAAATAAAAATAAATATTTTACGCCTCTTCAATTTTCCCATCTTCAAAACTCCCATCTTCGATTTCCCCAATTTTCCCATCACCTCTCCGCAGGCCCCTCGAGCCTCGCCGGCTGCCCACTCCAAGGGTGGGGATGTCTCGCCTTCTATCAAGAGTCCAGGAAAATTCCTTCCTGCAAAAAGCCAAGCTGCAAGCAGGAAACTCACGATCCTCCCGGGGCGACTTCGGGGCCGCGGCACAACTGGATCCGGCAGAGTCGGAGGGAACTGGACTCTCCAGCTCTTCCTCCCCACCGTTGACTGGCAAAACTCAACTTTTCCCTCCAGATCACAGCCCCTTACCTGCGGCGACCCAGCGGGCCAGTAGCGCCCCGAGGCAGACGAGGACCCGGGGCTCGGACGCCCTGACGCCTGCGGCCATCTCGCCCCAGATGCGGGCAGGGGCCCCTCGGGAAACGCAGGCTCCGGCTTGGCTGGGTGGGCGCCCCCAAGGACTCCGGCCCCTGGGGTGGTACTGAGTGCTCCTCCCAGGTCCTCGGAACGACAGAGTAACTCCACTTTCCGCAACCCCCAGGAAGGATGCTTGGGGTGAGCCCGATGTCACAGGCTGGGAGCTGCTCTGGGCTCCGAGAGCGATTCTCTCTCCCGAGCGCCCGGCCCGGGGTGGGAGGGCGCACCCCGCCCCCTGCGCCCGCCACCCACTCCCGCTGGCGGAAAACAACAGGAGCTGGGCTCCCTCCCGCCCATCCAGGCGGGAGCCCAACTTCCTCTACCTTGGCCCGGGAGGAGGGCTTTACGCAAAGGGCGCACGCCGGGGCGCGCCGAGCCGGGTCGGGGCAGGCCTGGGGAGGAGCACAGAAGCTGGGCCCTCCCCGAGCCCACTCAGCCGGGCTGGGCCGGGCAAAGGCGTGCGGCTGCTGCAGGACGGCACCCTCGCCCCGGCCCGCCGGCTGCTACCTCCCGGGCGCTCCGGCTGCGGCACCCGGAGGAGCGTCGCGAGCCGGAGGGGTCGGCTGCCAAGGGGCAGAATTCAGGGTCCCCTCGGCTTAGCTGTTCTAGGGATTCTTAGGTGTTTTCCTGTGCCCCGGGCGGACGCCAGGGCCGCCATCGCTGCCTTTCTCTACCCTTTGCAGAAGGAAGGCAAGTCTAGAGCAGGAGAAAGATGATCCCTTAGACCTTCCAGCCAAGAGCAGGCACGAGACTCTGGTCCTCCGGTTAACTGGCTGAGACCACACAGTAAGAGCCAGGGCAGCGGAACTGGGTTCCGGGAGCTTTTTTGTTTTTCCTTTTTAGTTCCCCCACCCCCATCCAGTCTGGTTCCCAGAGAACTTCATTCCCAGCCTAAAATCCCCCTCTTCCTGCCACACCCCCATCCCAGCCTTCTGTCCTAGGGAAAACACGGTTATGATATACTCAGGAAGAGCTGATCCTTGAAACAGCCCTACCAGAAACTTCCTCTTGAAAAAAACAAAACTGCAACTAATAAAGTGAAATATTAACTGTAGACTCTAGGAAGTGGATATGTGAGTGTTCCCCTTCTTTGGATTTTTCTATGTTTGAACATTTCCCCCTCATCTCATCATAAAATGTTGGGGAAAAAACAAACAATGCTATTAAGAAAATCATTCGATCTGTTGCCCAAAGGCCCCTTACTGAAATACGTTTTCCATGAGGAAATCCTCTTGAAACCACTAAAAGTGTATGTTCCACCCATGAACTGAGCCATGATGCTGCACACTTCCTTTTTTTCCTCTTCTGCTCAGTGATTTTACCTCTTCAGCCAGCTCCTCAAAGTTTTCCTCCTTCCTCTCCCCCTTTTGTTTCTGTTTTTCATCTTTTACTTGGTGATGGAAAGTAAAGTATGTCCAGGACGCACTGTCCTGTCTTCCCCGTGCCCGGCACCTCGGTTACCACCCAATATGTATTTGTTAAATAGACCAATGAAAGTTGATTGGTTTTGATATTGAAGCTGCTCAAGCTTTCCTGACAAACACCTCACATCCTCACCTGAAGTTAACAAGACATAAGTAAAATTAATAAGTGGCAAGTTTTCAGCTGAGGGTCTGGAATTTTCTGTGACCCTACTGGTGCCTCACAGGGGGACTTGATCAGAGCACACCCTCCTGGTATATTTGCTGAACCAAACGGACAGTCTCTTGACCAGTTCTCCACTCCTACAAGGATCAACCTCCCACAAGATATTTTACAACAGTGATTAGAGCACCTCACATTTGCATAGCTGGGGCCTTTTTCTAAAGCAGTTTTAGAAACTTAATATCACTGGGCCCTCCCTCCAACCCTTGGACCTAAAGAATCATTCAATCCCATTTTACAAGTGAGAAACCCACAGCTAGGAAGTTAAGCTCCAGGTCACAAAGCCGGTTGGTGGTAAAGCCAGGTCTGGAACCCATGTCTGTCTGACTCCAATTCCTGCCAAACCAAGTTCCAATCTTGTCACTTACACAAAGGCTGCCATGGTCTTGTCTACTTGAAAGAAAAATGTGGAATGTAAAAGTTGTGAGTTAAGTTGTATTTCGAGACCTTACTGAGGACCACAGCCCCAGAGACAGTCTCTCAGGTAGCTCTGAGGAACCACTCGAAGAGGTAAGGTACAATCCAGGATGTATATGATCTTTTTCGGTGGGAAAAACATGTAGTCAAGCATCAAAAGATTACTGATAACAACAAAGAACAGACATCTTAAGTTAATGATTTTAGCAGTTTTCTATGTATGGAAAGATGCAAGAATTTGGGGTCATTTGAAATTTTTCCTTAGATATGCATCTTAACCATTTAGGGGCCTGTATATCCAAAGCACAGAATGTTTCTTGTTTTTCTCCATCCTGAATTCCCCGGAGGTTGCACTGTTGTGGGCCACTGCAGTGGCTAGCGGCTTGATCCTTGTAGAACTGGATGGCAGGCAATATTTTTTTCTTTATAGCCTGGATGTTTTGGATGTCACCAGACCAGCAGACATGGGCATTTCCCTGAGCAGGGCTCAAAGGAAGCCTCCAGACCACTCAGTGTGGGACAGAGCTGGCCCAGGAAGCACCCACTCTCTCTGGTTTGGGGAAGGCTGTTGCTGACTCTGAGACAGGACTTGTTAGGAAGTGCCCTGCCGTAACATCCAGTTGTGTTTCAGGCCACTCTGGACAGTGGAAAATGCCCTACCTAGAACAGTGACATTGGGGGTGAGTTGGGGGTTCACTGTGGGGTCTCTAGCAAGGTAGGGGTCTTTCAAAGCCCTAGTTTCACCTATCTGCACCTTATAGTCAATGTTTACCTCATGGGATGGCCGGGAAGATAAAGTAAGGGACTCAAAAGTCTTTAAAGCATCGCTTTGGGGTCTGTCATTTGAGATGCGCCCCAACAGAACCTATCAGGACTCCGAAATCCTGCAATCAGATATTAAACATGAGGCTCAAACACCTCTCAGCTCAGGCTGCTACACATGGCTGTTTTTGTTTTGTTTCATTTTCACCTCCCAAGAATTGAAAAAACTTACTCTATTTTAGGTGCTTTGTATCCATTCATTCATTACCCTTCCCAATTGACATATGGCTCAGAGTGGCCAATTTACATCTCAAGTAAATGGGGGAGGCTGGATTTGAACCCAGGTCTGAGGGGGTGTCATCTTTTTTTTTTTTTTCTTTTGGCCATGCCTGTGCAGCATGCAGGACCTTAGTTCCCCGACCAGGGATCGAACCCATGCTCCCTGCATTGGGAGCACAGAGTCTTAACCACTGGACCGCCAGGGAAGTCCCATGAGGCGGTGTCATCTTGATCAGTCTTGGTGGGAGGAATGGGGTGGGGCTCCTGCCTGACTCCAGAGCCAGCGCTCCTGCAGCCTGGGTCTTTGAAGCCATCCAGCCACCTATTATTTCTGCCCCACTACTCCTCTTGCCAAGTCCCCTCCCTAGAGGTAATGCTGAAAGGTTTCTTAGCAACAAAGTGCTTCTCCCGTTCAACCTCTCCTGGGGGCTCAGAAAGGGCGGGCCAGTTGGGAACAGCTCAGATAGCAGCCTGGCCCCTCAGGTCCAGCTCTAGACCCCTCACTTCAAGAATTACTGAGAGGTCTGTCTAGTGGGATGCCTACCATGTGCTATAAAACTATAGAACTAGAACTATGGAGGGGGAATAAAAAGGGAGATTGGGATTGACATATACACACTACTATATATAAAAGATAATGGAAACCTACTGTATAGCACAGAGAACTCTATTCAGTGCTCTGTAATGACCTATATGAGAATGGAGTCTAGAAGAGAGTGGATATATGTATATGTACATATACCTGATTCACTTTGCTGTACAGGCAGAAACTAATACAACATTGTAAATCAACTATACTCCAATAAAAAATTAATTAAAAAAAGAAGCATTACTAGGAGGTGGATGTCAAAATCCTACTCATGCCTTCTTGGATGGGTCGGGGACCCACAGGCTGGTGCCTCAGAAACCAGGGGCAACAAAATCAACCTGCCTTCTTCTCTGGAGAAGAAAGCCTGCTAACCCTTCCCTAAACACCACCTTCTCTCACCTCTCCTCTGCCTTCTGCCCAGAAGAAAAGAATTGAGGTGCAGGTGCTGTAGCAAGAAAGTTCCAAATCAAGCGAAGTTCCAAAAAGAAGCTGGCTGGGGGACTTCCCTGGTGGCCCAGTGGTTAGGACTCCACACTTTCACTGCTGGGGCCCTGTGTTCCATCCCCCGTCTGGGAACTAAGATCCCGCAAAGGTGCGGCCAAAAACAAAGCTGGCAGGATGAGATGGGAAAACGAAAAATACAGAGTTGCGAAATGAATCTATTTTTGACCAAAGCCCAGCGTCTCCTCTCTGGACTCAAGACCAAGAGCTTGAAGTTCAGTGTCTCCAAGTGACAAAGAACCACGGGACTTGGAAGCAGATCCACCCTCAGAAGATAAAATGCTGCTTACTGAGGCATGAGGAAAGTGATCATCCAGTGCCCTGAGAAATGGGCAACCAGCAGCTGAAAAGAGATGCATGGCTCACTCATCCTAAAGGATGAAAGGAGCCCAGCCTGTGCTGGTGAATGTGGAACCACAGATGCTCAGCTGGTGGCAGTGAGGGTGATTGTAGTGTCCGCCAATTTCCACGGTGTAAATATGTCCACGACAACCAATTACAAGTTATCACTGTGAAGTTACTGAACTATAGGCACAGTCAGCTCTCCAGAGCCAGTACCTCTGGAACAGACCACTTTCCCCCCATAAGACGACTCCAAGGTGGGAAACAACGGGATTATCCAGGAGGAGACCTGCTGGGAGCCAGTTGTACCAGATGACTCAGGTGAATACATTCTCCCATCAAACTCCTGTTCTCAGGAATTCCCTGGCAGTCCAGTGGTTAGGACTCTGCGCTCTCACTGCCAGGGGCCCAGGTTCAATCCTTGGTCGGGGGACTAAGATCCTGCAAGCTGCGTGGCCAAAGGAAAAAACAAAAAACAAAACAACTCCTGTTCTCTGCTCTCACCCTCACCTATTGAGTGCATTTGTCGGTCAACATAAATGTTACCTTCCTAACTCCAAATTGGGACATGTGGATTGGCAGTCACAAAGGTATTGAATTCATGGGGACAGAAGAACTTAATAATCTCAGGGTATCCTGAGAAAGCTCGGATGAAGCATTTTCCTGAAGTTGTCTATTTTTTAGATAGCATTTGCTGTGTTCCTGATTATAAACATGAGCATCTTATGCTTAGTCTAGAATAATGAAAAAACAAAGAGAGAAAAGAAAATGTAACCATAAGTCATCTAGAAGTAATCTCTATCATCACCAGGAACTTTTCTGCTGCGTTCCAATGTGTGATTTTCTTTTTTTTTTTATGAAGTTGTGATGACATTTTACAGTTTTCATTCCTGCTTTTTTCCCTTAACTTTATGTTAAAAATAGACATTGTGTGTTTTTGACAACTAACTAGTTTTTTTAACTGGAAAACTAGTAAAATGCTAATGGTTTAAAAAAAAAGTCTAGATGAACCTTGCAGACATTGTGCTAAGTGAAATAAAGCAGTCACAAAAGAACAGATACTGTATGACACCACTTGTTTGAGACGTACCTAGTGCAATCAAGTTCCTGGAGACAGAAAGTAGAAGAGGTGAGGAGTGGGTAGAGAACTGGGGAGATGTTTAATTTATCTGTCGTTTCCATTTTGCAAGAGGAAGAGTTCTGGAGATGGACGGTGGTGATGGTGGCACAACAATGTGAATGTACCTAATGTCACTGAACCATACACTTAAAAAGGTTAAAAAAAAAAAGGTTAAGACGGTAAATTTTATTTTATTTTTTTATTTTGGCCACGCCACGCGGCTTGCAGTTCCCCGACCAGGGATTGAACCTGGGCCATGGCAGTGAAAACACGGAATCCTAACCACTAGGCCACCACGGGACTCCCAAGACGTAAATTTTATGTTATGTGTATTTTACCACAAATTTTTTTAAAGTAGAAAAAAATGGGAAAGTGACAAAACAATGAGGGGAAAAATGATATATAGATGGGACAGAGGACATAGATACTTCATTGGTGTTTGTGAATAAAAAGTTAAATCAAACAAACAAAATCCAAGGACTTTTGTAATGCAATTATATCTTGAAAGTGAGCCATCTGTCCACCTCCCCCAGGCCTCAGTCCTCTTCCCCAGGGACAACCAGTCTCACCAACTTCTGGAGACTACAGTCTTTGCTGGTTACCTAATATGCACCCGTTGGAATATTACATACCCGTTAACACTTGTTTTCAAAGTTTATGTAATGATAGAGGATCCATCTATTGTGATTACCCAGATGTGTGACGTTCAATGAGAGTTTTTTTCAACATCACTGTTGAAGTATGTTTCACATAACACACTTTCATTCTCCCATTTAAAGTCTACAACTCAATGGTGTTTAGTATAGTCACAGGGTTGTCAGCCATCACCACAATCAATTTTAGACTTGTTTTACCCCCAAAAGAAATCCCTTACCCTTTAGCTATTACTCTCAATTCCTTCCACCCACCACACCCAACCCCTGGCAAACACTAATCTGCTTTCTGTCTCTACGGATTTGCCTATTCTGGACATTTCATATAAATGAAACCAAACACTGTGTGTTGTGGCTGGCTGCTTTCACTTAGCATGAAGTTTTCAATTAGCATAATGTGTTCATCCATGTTGTAACAGGTATCAGTATTTCCTTTCTTTTTATGGCGGAATTATATTCCAGTGTATGGAGATAACACATAGTGTTTATCCATTCATCACTTGATGGACATTCAATAGATATTTAAGCCACTAAGGGACTCAGAGAACTTGGGGCACTTCTTTTCTAGTTTCCTCTCTGCCTTAACCATCATTCCACTCACGTCTTCTGGAGAAAAGATTGTTCTTGCTCCCTTTGATGCTCTACTAGGAGCAGATGCTGGCATTTTACAAAAGCCCGCCTCTCTTTACTTTGATTGGGCTCTCAGTATGCCAAGGCACTGGCCTGGAACGTGGTCAGGTAGCGTTTTATGCCATTATTTTTTCTTTTTCCAAAGATTTCAGTCAAACTCCTTCGGCTGTGTAGCCAGGAATTCCCAACCTCTTAGGGTCCCAGAATCTGATCTTTGTTCGCTTCAATTCTTTCTCCCACCTTGCAAAAGTTCCATCCCATTTCTCCAAGACAAGTGCATTAAACTTAATTCCACTCTAAGATTTTTTCATTCCCTGTCTAGAATTCCCTGTCTCTGCTAAACTGGCAGAGGCACAGTACCTACTTGCATCCTGGCTTTTCTAGCCAATGGCTGACTTCTTGCAAGATTTTGAGAAAATTTCCTCATAATATATAATAATGCTCTTGCCAGGCACACTTTCTATGGAAGTTCTCCTCCTATTCTTTGAGCAAACTTCAGAAGGAGGTACAAATCTTATCGACATTTTACAAATGAGGAAGCTGAGGTTCAGAGAGGTAAAATAACTTTCCAAACAAAGTCACAGCCTCCAGCCCATGTTTATAGAATGAATCACTTCTGCTCTGGGCCTCACGTTTACTGACAGAAGTAAAAACTTGGACTGGGGAAAGGGAGGATCAAGAAACTTGTGATGAAAATCTATGTACCCTCTTCCCAGGATAATGCACATATTCACAACATTTTAAAAGCAATTTCAAGGAGTTAGGGGGAAAAAACCATCCTGCAGGTCTAAACTGGAATTGTCGACTGGGTTGGCTGGGCACAGGAGAAAGTGAAAAATCTCACTTACAAGGTTGAATCACCAGGTGGCGCTCTCAGTCCTGAATGGACCCTGGGTTCCACAGCCAAGGTCTTCCAAGAGATAGGAGTTGGTCCAAGCTGCCTGGAACTCAAAGAATTTCAGAGATTGTTGGTTCAAACAATAACCCTCACCATCAGAGGAGGAAAAGCGGCAGTGTGCTCAAGGTCACAGCTCATGGACAAAGCCAGAACTCACCCAGTTATCTGATATTTCTGAAATGTAGCACATAGTTCCCTTACTCTGAACAGAGCGCAGTGGACACAATGCAATCTTTTCTCATGACGATTCCAGGAATGACCCTTTGTGTCTGAACATTGCTATCTGTGGGAACCAGAAGGGCTTATCTCACACACAAAATGGCCCCAGACTGCTGTTTCTTTAATTCCTCCTGAGGGTTAGGTACTGAGCACGGGTTTGGTTCCTCCTATCTGCCAGGTTTGCTTACGTTTCCATGTGTCCTTAGGTAAGTTATTTACCCCTCTTGGAGCCTCCGTTTCTGGGGGTCATTGAGTGGATTTGATGAGGCATGCACCAGTAAAGTACCCTGCAGGCAGTGGATGTCCAGCAATCGGTAACTACGAACGTAACTGTGCTTCTTGCTCCTGTCAATTTGCTGCTTTATACATTCTCTACCTTGGAACCCAGATGACTAAACTTATTAGAACTCTGGGTAAAATAAGAATACAGAGACACTAAATGAGAAAATTACCTGCTCCGCTGTGGACTCTATGACCTTTGTTTTTGTGGCTTGGCAGTCTTGATTCTCGGCTGGGTTCTGGAGAGGCAGGGGTTCCAGGTGGGCGCCTTCAGAAGATATAGGGTATTTGCGGAAATAGAAAGGAGATGGAAGGTTAGATTCCTGGATAAGTAAGTTACTTTTAGGTTTAACTACCCTAGACCTCCTTTTTCTTCTCAGCATGTATTTCTGACCATTCTGTCGATGGAAATAAGAAAACGCACAACATGGATTGTGTGTTTCAGTTTTATTCAGGGACCTTATTGAGGACAATAGCCTGGGAAAGAGTCTCTAAGTAACTCTGAGGAACTGCTTCAAAGACGTAGAGGGAGAGGCCAGTATACATATGATTTTGGTGAGGGAATACGTGCAGTTAAGCATACATCTCGGTAAACGGTTACTGCTAGTCACAAGTAACAGGTATCTCAGTTCATGATTTTAGTGCTTTACTATGTATGGGAAGATGCAAGAATCTGGGTTCATTAAAATTCCTCCTGGAATATACACCCTAACTATGTAAGGGGCCTGTTTTCTAAAGCACAGAGTGCCCCATCCTGGTTTTCATCCTGAATTCCTGTCAGGGTGCACTGTCGGTCAATCACTGCAGTGGCTAATGACTTAATCCTTGTAGAAACGGGTGGTGAGCAACATTCTTTGTAGTACAATTCCAATGTCAAATGGCAATGAATCTGTATTTTTACAAATAGGAAACTCCCAAAAGGCAAAACCCCAAGGAATGTGAAATTTCACTTTTCAGCGCATTTGTTCATTGCCAAAGTCCTTTCAGACATATACACCCTTCAGTCACTCACACACTCCAGCCCTGGAGTCCATCTCCTCCCCTCTGTTCCCACACTCCTTACTGGAGTTCTGACCTTTACTGTGTGCCAGGCACCATGCTGGATACTGCAGTAACAATGGGGAACAGAACAAAGAGTGGGCTTTGCCCTCATGGAGCCCACACTCATCCCTGTAGCTCCAGCAATGTCTGACAATGACTGTTTCAATCAAGCCGTGGTGTTTCTACACCCCCATGTCCCCCACCCATGTTCTTGCTCTTTCCACTACCAGGGATGCCCTTTACTCCCTCCTTCTCCTGGCTAATTCCCACAAATTCTTTGGGCTCAAGTGGTCACCTCTTCCAAGAAGTCTTCCTTGGTGTACACAGCAGGGACAGGTACCCTTCTCCTGTATTCCTATAGCACCCTGTGGAAATTTATATCAGAACCCTTGCCACTCTGAATTGTAAGAATCACTTTACATGTCTGTCTTCCTGCTCCAGCCTGGTATCTCTCTGAAGGTATGGACAATGTTTCATCCAGGTCTCTGTCTTCAGAGTCTAGCACAGGGCTTGGTAGACATTCAGTAAATGATAAGTGAACAAATAGAGTGTTGGCCCCAACAGAAACGAACGGCGACTCTGAACGTAGCACTCACGAGAGGATTTATTTTGGCATCTCTTGCTCACAAAACTCTAGAATCTTGAAGATGGTTCTTGTTTGCCCAAAACTATCTTCTTGACAATCAGTTTAGTTTCTCCCGTTCCAGGGGATGTCTGGCCTCCCCAGGAGTTGTTTATCTTCCCTGCTTCAGGGTACAGCCTGTCTTTTGGGGACCATCTTTAAATGGGCATCTTCATCTAAGTTTATATAAAGTCACAGGTAAGTTTCACTGCTCTTGTCCTCAATATTTATCTCCTTAGTGACTTTTTCACTTTCTTTCTTCTCTTTTTTAATTTTTAAAATTTCAGTACAGTTCAAATCAGCATGCGTGGTTCCTTTCAGCTTCTTCACTGCCAAAGCTGGGGGCAGGAACTGCTTCAGCTTCTCTGCCTTCTCTTTGTCTGTGATGACCAAGGTGTAAAGGTATCTGCTGCATCAAACTTTAAACTTCACATTATCCTTATTTTTCTTGATCTTGACAGACTTGGCATCCTTTCACCTGGCTGTAAGCAGAAAGTCCTTGATTTCCTCAATTTTGTGAGCCATGGCGATGAGACATGGAGAGCCTGGCTGGCACCTTCCATCCAGGCCCGGGGTCCCCAGATGTCACCCAGCCTGGATTACCACGGATTAACCCCCATTCCCCACGTACAGCCTGAGAGACACTCACTGCCACTTCTTCACTTTCTTATGCTCTCTGTTTCCCAGCCTGCATTCCAATCTTTTCTAACCAGCTGCAGGATAAGACCCTGGGTTCTGGTATCAAACAAACTCAGATTTATATCTCAGGAATTCCCTGGTGGTCCAGTGGTTAAGACTCCGTGCTTTCACTGCCAAGGGCACAGGTTCAATCCCTGGTCAGGGTACTAAGATCCCACAAGCTATGCAGCCAAAAAAAATTATATCTATAGCCCACTGCTACTAAGCTTCCCTATGAGATCTCTCTGAGCCTATTTCCTCTGTTGTAAATGGCAATGATGGGAATGATAACTATAGCCCTTACCTTAGGTTATGCTGAGAAGATTATATGAGAGAAAGCCATTATGAGAGGCTTAGCATGGAACCTGACAAAGAAGAAAGCTGAATAAATATCATTATGTCATTTGGGACATGCAGAATATGTATATTATTATTTTATAATTTATTATAATATTATAATTATATAAAAGATAATATCAATAAAAGAGAATTATAAAATATAACATTATAATTATTGGATTGGCCAAAAAGTTCGTTCGGGTTCTTCCATAACATCTTACAGAAAAACCCGAATGAACTTTTTGGCCAATCCAATATATAAATTATAATATAATTCATAATATTTTACAATTACAATTATAAAAATTATCATTTTTATCTACATTTTTTATATCAAATAATCAACAGGACCATACTAATTATTTGGCTTACTCTAGTTTCCTGTTTTTTAAAACTCTTCCTGCTTGTCAATTAAGCAGAAATATTTTAATTGTCTTAAAAGGAAAATTTGTAAAAATATAATTTAAAATAATTCAGTCCACCTGTGGGAAGCAAAAGTCCCTGTAACAAATCTTCTTAAGTTCTTTATTTCTCCCTTAAAAAACCCACGGTTAACTGTTGTTTATCCTTCCAGTTGTGTGTTTACATACACATGAATTATAGACAACATGTAAACATACAGATTTTTTTTAAAGCATAGATGAGATCACACACAATATATTTGTAAGCAACTTGCTTTTTTTTGTTTTTTTACCCTTTTAAATAAAGTATACATTTCAGTGGGTGTTTGTACATTCACAAGTTTGTGCAGCCATCACCACTAATTCCAGATCATTCTCATCACCTCAAAAACAAACCCCATACCCACTGGCAGTCCCTCCCATTTCCCTTCCTCACACCTCCCAGCTCCTGGCAACCACTGATCTACTTTTTGTCTCTATGGAATTGCCTATTGTGGATATTTCGTATAAGTGGAATCATATAATATATGGCCTTCTGTGTCTGGCTTCCTGTCACTACATTTAAGTTCAGCTAATGCTTTTTAAAGATTACCCAGTATTCCACAGTTATGATGATTCCATAGTGTGGATTCATCATAATCCAGTTAATCCTCCACTCAATGGGCATTTAAGTTGTTTCCTCTTTTTCATTATCACAAACTACAAAACAATGAATACCCCATGCTTCATAGCAATGTTCAGGCTTTGTGAACCTCGTGAAATTTCCTGCAGGAAAAATTCTCAGGAGAGGTATTATTATTGGAGAAAAAATCACGCATAGTGAAATTTTGATAGATCCTGCCAAATTGCCCTCGAGAAAAGTTGTATTACTTTCTAGTCCTTCCAACAGTGTGAGTTGAGCATTGCCCCCAGTCTTTGTTAATGTTGTATATTTTAGGTTTAAAAGAGAAGTGATTTCTAAGCTCACTTTCCCTGCAATCACACCAGCTTGTATTGTAGAAATAGCGATATTTTGGGGTACATTGGGTTAAATGAAATATATTATTAAAATTAATTTCACCTGCTTTTAATTTTATTAAATTGACCTGCTTTAAGAAAAAAATTTTAATGTGACTACTTCAAAAAATTTTAATTACATATGTGGCTCAACTTTTCTTTCCTTTTTTTTTTAGTGATCAAATCAAGACCTTTTTTTTTTTGCTGCGTTGGGTCTTCATTGCTTCGCGTGGGCTTTCTCTAGTTGCGGCTATCAGGGGTTACTCTTCATTGTGGTGCGCGGGCTTCTCATTGCGGTGGATTCTCTTGTTGCGGAGCACTGGCTCTAGGCGTGGGGTCTTCAGTAGTCATGGCACTCGGGCTCAGTAGTTGGGGCTTGTGGCCTCCAGAACGCAGGCTCAGTAGTTGTGGCACATGGGCTTACTTGCTCCTCAGCATGTGGGATCTTCCTGGGCCAGAGATCTTCCTGGGCCAGGGCTTGAACCTGTGTCCCCTGCACTGGCAGGCGGATTCTTAACCACTGTACCACCAGGGAAGCCCTCAACTTTTATTTCTATTGGATGCTGCTGCTCTAGAGTTAACCGTGACCTCTATCCTCCTCCTGAACATCCTGTTATTGCTTTTTACAATCAATGCACATTTATATTTACCCATATGTTTACCAGTTTCTTTGTTCTCCATGACTTCTTGCAAATCCTTCCTTCAGGTACATATATCCTCTCAAAAGAGCTTTTTTGGGGGTATATTTTTCAGCACAAATATGAGAGTGGGAACCACTGTATCTTAGTCTAAAAGGGTATTGGATGATAGTGTATATATATATATATATATATATATATATGTATATATATATATATATATACACTTATATATTTTTGTATATGGGGGGCATTGTTTGGACTCTTAATCGTGGGAGGAGGGGTTGAGTTAGAGAGATGGAAGATACTTCAGTGAAATACACATCATATTTCCCATGACAGCAAATTGAAATGTACAATCATAGTCAAGGTGTCTCATGGGAAACTGAGAAGAACAATACACCATATGTTATGTAGAAGTCCAATGTCAGTGTGTAAAGCCAAACACGTAGCCCCTCAAACTACTTACACTGTAGTAAATTTGAATTTTAAAAGTAAATTTCTTTTGGGGACTTCTGTGGTGGTCCAGTGGTTAAGACTCTGTGCTTCCACTGCAGGGGACACAGGTTTGATCCTTGGTCAGGGGAACTAGGATCCCGAGTGTCATGCAACGCCGCCAAAAGATTAAAAAAATTTAATTTTCTTTTTAAGTAAACTTAAATTTCTCTCTCTCTTTCCAAAGTGGAATTCACAAAAGTTATATATGTAGATAATGTATTTATTTTTTAATATACATGTATATTTCTGTATTTCTGACATTGCCCTTCTAAGACTATGACTCAACTACAGGGAAATGGCCGGGCACCCTTTTGTTCACTTGCCTTGAACTTCTGGACAAATGTTAATTACAGCAAAACCTTACTAATTCAAACAAGTTGGGGAAATAAGTGGTAGGTTAATGTGTTTTCATAAATATACAGTTGATTCTTGAACAACATGGGGGTTAGGGGCAACCCCTCCATGCAGTCAAAAATCCATGTATAAATGTTGACTCCTCTAAAACTTAATAGCCTACTGTTGACATAAACAGTCAACATATATTTTGTATGTTATATGTATATTTATATATATTTTATGCATTCATGACTTACCTTTTTCTTAATTTTTTTCCATGTTTCTAGGCTACGTGGTTCATCTGAGTTTTTTCAAATTGTCACAAATCTCCAAAAGATTTTCCAATATATGTATTGAAAAAAATCCATGTGCAAGTGGACCTGCACAGTTCAAAACCGTGTTGTTCAAGGGTCAACTGCAGTTTCTTAATTTCTGGAGCATGCGGAAAGTTCTAGTAAGCTAATAAAATTTTGTTAAGTAGAGATGGAGTCTAATAAAGTGGCTGATATCGGAGGTAATTTGTACTACCTGTGTAGTCAGGCAAGGTGCTTACTGACACGGTGCTTGCAAGTTGCTCTCTTGAGCTGGTTAACAGTATCTCTGTGAAGGTGTGGGCTTTACTTCCTTGCTACTTGTAGAAAATAGGTCTTGCTTTTGCTTTCCTGCCTCTGTTTCTCTTCTTTCTGGTATCGGCGCAATTATTTTCCTTTGGAAAGCTGCCTCTCCCCAACTCTAAGCAAACAGGGTTGGGATGGAGCTATGGGAGTGGATGAGGCCCCAGGCTGGTCAGAATGATCACAAGCGGGTTAGGGCTAGGCAAACAGCCGGTCTGGATTAGTGAGAGGCAGTCCCTATTTTCTGCTGGAGGTGTGGAGCAATGGAGCCCCTCCTTCTGCTGGAGTTGCTAACTTGAATGAACGCAGGCCTGAAGCCGTTGGTGGCTATCATTGGTCAGCTATTGCTGCATAATAAATCACCACAAGCTCTGCAGCTTAAACAATATACATACATCATCTCACAATCTCTGTGGATCAGGGGCTCTGCCTCAGGGTCTCTCAAGAGACTGCAGTCAAGGTGTCGGCCTAAGCTGGGGTCTCCTTGTCAGGATCGCAGTCTAGCTGGGAGAGAGCGCTGAAGTGTCAGGTGTGCAAGTAGCCGAATAAAGCAACAAGCTGAAAATGAAAGAGTTAAGCCGTTGATCACTTACTGTGATGGTTTAGGGAAGAGGCTGAAACTGGAGAAAGTACCTACTCTCCCTGTTGCATTTTCCCCTATATGCGTCTCACTGTGGAAGGGACCCCAGACAAAAGGCTCTAGCAGTTTATAGCCCCTGGGACTTGGGGGAGGGTGGTGGTGAGGATGTAGAGGGAGGAGGGGTTGGAGTGGAAAAGTACCTGGTATGGAGTCAGAGTGAGCAAGTGTCTGCAAGGTCATGTCCCCTCACCCCCAATAAGGAGGCTGGGGCAGAGGTGCCTGGAGAGGACCTCTGCCCAGGACCTCAGATAAAGGGACCCAAGAAGGAAGGAGCATAATATGCATAAGAGCATGACTGGTCAGAGGGGCTGAGTCCTGGACTGCAGCTCCCTTAGAGACTGCAGTGTGCTGTCTGTGCACCAGGTCTGGCATGGGGGGGAAGGGGGCAGCTTTCCCCTGGGAGGCCTGCCAGGTAAACCCTCTGAATTGCCTACCGTCAGGCCTGAGAAATCACGCATAGGATTTTTTGCTTTTTGCTGTTGCTGTTTTTTAACTTTTTCTTTTTTGGCTGCACCACGCAGCATAAAGAATCCTAGTTCCCCAACCAGGGATCTAACCCACGCCCCTGCAGTGGAAGCGTGGAGGCTTAACCACAGGACCAGCAAGGAAGCCCACACATTAGTTTTTAACCGGGAACCGGACACCTCATTCATCTGGAGTCTTGACTGGGGAACCATCTGCTTCCAACCTCACTTGGTGGTTGTTGGCAGGATTCAGCTCCTTGTGGGACATTGGACCAAGGGCCTCAGATCCTCACTGACTGTTGGCCAGGGGCCACCCCCAGTTCCTTGTCATGTGAGTCTTTCTATACTTGGCAGGTGATTTCACGAAAGCCGGCAAGCCAAGAAGGCAATAGAAAGTACGTGCTAGCAAGTTGTAAGTCCCAATCTTATGTAACCTAATCACGGAAGTGACATCCCATTAACATTGCCATATTTTGTTGGTTAGAAGTGGCTTACTCAAGGGGAGGGGATTACACAAGACCATGAATACCAGGAGGTGGGGATTGCTGGGGCCATTTTAGAAGCTGCTGACCGTAATGGCCATAGGGCAACATAAAGGGAGAATCTACTTGGGATTGAAACCAGCCCAGAGGCAAACAAAGTTGAGAAACAGGAGGGAGACAGATACTTAGGGCACCATTTAAGCCTGTGGATCTGGATACTTCTGAAGCCAACTACCCATTGGCATCCCAGTACTGGAACTAATTACTTTTCTTCTTTAAAGATTCCATTTGCACTGGGTTTTAGTCACTTGCAACTGAAAGAGTCCTGATTAACATAAAAATAATGTGGGCATGTTCTTTGGGTTTCTTGGCACTGAGATGTGCTGAGGTCACCTCAAGAACAAGGAGTTTCTGTTGGTGTGAATGTAAATTGGTGCAGCCTCTATGGAAAACAGTATGGAGGTTCCTCAAAAACTAAAAATAGAGTTGCCATATGATGCAGCAATCCTACTCCTGGGCATATATCTGGACAAAACTATAATTTAAAAAGATGCATGCACCTCAATGATCATAGCAGCACTATTCACAATAGCCAAGACATGCAAACAACCTAAATGTCCATTGACAGATGAATGGGTAAAGAAGATGTGGTGTATATATACAATGGAATAGTACTCAGCCATAAAAAAGAATGAAATAATGCCATTTGCAGCAATGTGGATGGACCTAGAGATTATCATACTAAGTGAAGTAAGTCAGAAAGAGAAAGACAAATACCATATGATATCAATTATATATGGAATCTAAAATATGACACAAATATCTACAAAACAGAAACAAACTCACAGATATAGAGAACAGATTTGTGGTTGCCAAGGGGGATAGTGGGGGAGGGATGGATTGGGAATTTGGGATTAGCAGATTCAAACTGTTATATAGAGAATGGATAAACAACAAGGTCCTACTATATAGCCCAGGGAACTAGATTCAGTATCCTACGATAAACCATAATGGAAGAGAATATGAAAAAGAATATATATATATCTGAATCACTTTGCTGTACAGCAGAAATTAACACACTGTTGTAAATCAACTATAGTTCAAAAAAGTAAATTTTCAAGAAGGAACAAGGTGTTTGCTCAAACAGTGCTGGTGGTCTGGCACCCACCTGGAGCCCTTCCGTGGAGCGGGTCAGTTCTGGAGATGGAAGGCTGTCTGTTTCTCCAGGTGCTCGTTTTTCTCTGTGAATCTGCTGTTTTCCCACTGCCGATCGGCCATTTCTCCTCCATACTATAAATCCTTCACCCACACTCTCTGCTGCCTCCGATTTCCAGCCTGCCCAAGGCTCTTAACGGCCCCTCCGCACTCTCTGCGCATCTTCTCCTTTCGGCATTAGTTCCTACCACTTATGCCTGCCTGCTTCTCCATATATACTAGTGCAGATTCAAGAGGTTGAATCTGATTGGTGTAGGTCATCCTTTTGAACCAGGCCAGTTCACAGGTGGTTTGACAGGCCTGTGCATTGCCTGTCAGGTGGGTCAGGGGGTGGACTCACGAGGGCTTCAGAGCGGCTGTGGGCAGGCCAGGCATTCTATAGTTTCTCTTGTTTAAGACACAGGCATAGGGCTTCCCTGGTGGCACAGTGGTTGAGAGTCCTCCTGCAGATGCAGGGAACAAGGGTTCGTGCCCCGGTCCGGGAAGATCCCACATGCCGCGGAGCGGCTAGGCCCGTGAGCCATGGCCGCTGAGCCTGCGCGTCCGGAGCCTGTGCTCTGCAACGGGAGAGGCCACAACAGTGAGAGGCCCGCGGTGAGGCCCGCGTACCACAAGAAAAAAAAAAAAAAGATACATGCAAGCCATTTTTCATGAAGATGGTAAAGATTCCAGTTTGAATAATCATTAATTTGATAGCTTAACGTCTGAATGAATGAGGCTTCACTGACTTGTAGCATGATTTGGGAGACCTAGTTTCTATTTCTAGCTCCTTTTTATTTTATTTTTTTTTTGCGGTACGCGGGCCTCTCACTGCTGTGGCCTCTCCCGTTACGGAGCACAGGCTCCGGATGCGCAGGCTCAGCGGCCATGGCTCACGGGCCCAGCTGCTCCGCGGCATGTGGGATCTTCCTGGACCGGGGCACGAACCCGTGTCCCCTGCATCAGCAGGCGGACTCTCAACCACTGCGCCACCAGGGAAGCCCTCTAGCTCCTTTTTAATGAGCAGATCATCTGCATTGATCCAGGATTCATTTTATTTCAAGTGAAGAACAGCCAACTTAAATTGGCACAGGTCCAAAATGGAATTAGCTGGCTCACGTATCTGAAAAGTCCAAGGGGTAGATCTTGCTTCATGCTTGGCTCCATCCAGGTGTCAAACAGTGTCAATGTCACCATGTCACAATGACTCTCTCTGTCTCAGAGCTACTTTGCTCTGTGTTGGCTCCTTTCCCAGGCAGCCTCTTTGGTCCCAGTGGTCAGATTACCACCAACAGCTCCAGGCTGACATTCTCTCTCCTCAGCAGCACTGCTGGAAGAGAGATTCCCTCTTCCCAGTGGTTCCACCCAAGGTCCTGGAACTGAGTCTCACTGGCTTGGCTTCGTTCACCTGTGCATCTCTGAACCAATGGCTAGACCAGAGGGATGCAATGCTTTGATTGGCCAGCCTTAGGTCACATGACTATCCCTGCAGCCCTTCCTAAACCACATGAACTGAGAGTGACAGAGGGGTGGTTCCCCAAAGGAAGAGTGGGGTGCTATTAATCGGAAGAGAGATGGATACTGGCAAACCAACACCAGTGTTTATATACCAGTTAATCTGTCCATTTCTGTTTCCCAGTCTCTGAAAGCATGTGCTATTTGCAGAGTAATACTGCAAGCAACCTCTGAGCCTACAAATATTTGCAGGTGACTTCTATAATTTGCTTAGTTTTTAAGTGAAGTGTGATTCATGTAACATAAAATAAACCATTTTAAAGTGAATGATGCAGGGTCTTTCCTGGTGGCGCAGTGGTTAAGAATCTGCCTGCCAGTGCAGGGGACACGGATTTGAGCCCTGGTTCAGGAAGATCCCACATGCCACGGAGCAGCTAAGCCCGTGTGCCACAACTACTGAGCCTGGGCTGTAGAGCCCACAAGCCACAACTACTGAGTCCACGTGCCACAACTACTGAATCCTGTGCGCCTAGAGCCTGTGCTCCGCAACAAGAGAAGCCACCGCAATGAGAAGCCCATGCACCGCTACAAAGAATAGCCACCACTGGCTGCAACTAGAGAAAGCCCACGCACAGCAATGAAGACCCAATGCAGCCAAAAATAAATAAAGTGAATGATGCAGTGGCGTTTGATACATCACAATGTTGTACTACCACCACCTCTATCTAGTTCCGGAACATTTTCATCACCTCAAAATAAGACCCATGCCCAGGGACTTCCCTGGTGGCACAGTGGTTAAGAATCCGCCTGCCAGTGCAGGGGACATGGGTTCAAACCCTGGCCCAGGAAGATCCCACATGCCATGGAGCAAGTAAGCCTGTGCACCACAACAACTGAGCCTACGCTCTAGAGCCTGCGAGCCACAACTACTGAAGCCCGTGCACCTGGAGCCCTTGCTCTGCAACAAGAGAAGCCACTGCAATGAGAAGCCCGCACACCACAATGAAGAGTAGCCCCCACTCGCTGCAATTAGAGAAAGCCCGCGCACAGCAACGAAGATCCAACGCAGCCAAAAAAAAAAAAACAAGCAAAAAAACCATGCCCAGTAAGCAGAAGCTCCCCTTCCCTACTCCTCCCAGCCATGGTGACCACCAGTCTGCCTTCTGTGTCTATGGATTTACCTATCCTGGATATTTCATATAAGTGGAGTCACAAAATACTTGCCATTTTGTGTCTCGCTTCTTTCACTTATCTCAGTGTTTTCAAGGTGCATCTACATTATAGCGTGTATCAGCACTTCATTCCTTTTTGGGGCTGAATAATATTCTATTGTGTGTTTATACTAGGCTGTTGTGCAACCAATCTCCAGAACTTTTTCATCTTGCAAAACTGAAACTCTATACTCATTAAACAACAACTCCCCATTCCCTCCTTCCCACCCAGCTCCTGGCAACACTATTTTCTGTGTCTGTGAATTTGACCACTTTAGATATCTCATATAAGTGGAATCATACAGTATTTGTCCTTTTGTTTCTGGTTTATTCCACTTAGCGTAATGTCCTCAAGATACATTCATGTTGTAGCTTGCGTCAGCATTTCCTTTATAAAGCTAAATAATATTCCATTGTATGTATACACCACGTTTTGTCTATTCATTCATCTGTCAACGGACACTGGGTTGCTCCCACCTCTTGGCTATTGTGAATAATGCTGCTGTAGACATGACTTGCAAATATCCCTTTGAGACTCTGCTTTCAATTCCTTTGGATCTGCACTCCAAAAGTGAGATTGCTAAGTCATGTGGTAATTCTATTTTTAATTTTTTGAAGAACTAGAATTTGCTTGTTTTTAAAATTAATTTTCTGCCTCTCTTTCCTAAAAATATTTTATGCAGAAGATACCAGTGGGGATTTAAAGGGTGTTTTTAAATGCTTTGAAATTCTTGTAGAGTAAAAGCAAAAACCTCAATATAAAAAAAAAAAAAATCTAACAAGCGGAATCTTGGAAACCAGTTGGAGATCAATTTCCAGAAAAATGTCTCAGTTCATCTGCTTGGCCAAGAGCCAGAGCCTGGGCCCCTGGAGTCACACTTCCAGGTGACTGGCATGGTCTTGACAACAGTTTCTGAACTTAAGCTGTGGCCACACGTGGGAGATTTATCTTTGTCCAGGCCTCCCTCATGAAACACTTTCTCTAGCAGAAGCACAAGAGTAAAACTGGAATGAAGCCATTCCACTGAATAACCACATCAATGAATTTCCTGCCCTCACTCAACAAACAAAACAGCCTGTGGTTTTTTTACATGCTCATTCATTTGAGTCTATCCACAGCAGCCCTACAAAAGCTCCTCACCGAGACAAACACACACAGACAATGTACTGTCCAGAAAGGCAAGTGTACACAGTAGATGTGTGTCAATGAATACAACATTGCTTTTCTTTCTTTTTAAAAATTGCTTTTCCCACCTCCTTTAAGACATCGACTGCGCTCTGAGTAAGCAGTGAATAGTGAGCATCTACTAAATGCCAGGAGCCCTTAAAGGCCCCCAGGGCTGAGTCTTTACCTGGATTTTTTTGGCACTTCTTGGTTTCTGGGTAAAAACAAGGCTTTCTGGAGGCATTTGCAGGTGTGCCTGGCTCCTCCGCTCTGGCTGGCAGAAGCTCTCCTGGGTGCCCAGCCCTGCCCGACTCTGCCGAGACATCTCCCCACAGACCAGACAGATTCTCCTTTCAGCTGGATGTCAGCCTTTGGTAAGTCCCTGAGCCTTTCTGAACTTCGGTTTCCTCAACTGTCCAGTGAAGGGGTAAATGAGAATCAGTCTCAACATCTAACAACAAATGCACGATCAAATAATTCACGACGTCATCGTAACTGGCAGTTGTTTCAAAAAAACCATTTTTTGAAACGTATAACATCAGAAAATGTTCAACCTAGACTACTAAGTGAGATCTGTGTTCTTATGTGGATCAGATAGTCTACATACATTGTTGAAATCATGAATATAAAACCGTGGAGATAGAAAGGAACATTGAAAAACAAATAAGAGTGTAAACACCGCTGCCCCACCCCCATTGGCCGAAACAAAACGAAAACCATGAGAGAGTAAACCTGTTGATCACTAGGTGTCCTTTTGCCTTAAAAATCGGTCAGTCACAGAGACTCTGCCCGATTTGGAATATGGTATCCCAAACTTAAAATGTAAATGATGTTTGGCCCACTTCTATGATTTTATTCTCAGGAGAAAACAAACAACAAGCAAACAAGTGCATGAAGGTACATGTAAAAGAATATATATTGCAGAGGTGTTTCTAGAGCATAATAGTGAGGTCATCTGAAATGTTCCCATATGGAGGATTTCGTTTGCAAACAAGCAACAATCCATACAATAGAATCCTGTACAACCATTAAGAGTGTTGCTGTAGTAATTTATTTATAGACATAAGTGAAGAAAGGCAAATTATACAACAGCATGTATGTATAATTTGACCCAGTTCATACTGAATCCCAACTATCGTATATGCATATTCACATTTATATACATAGAAGGTAGTCTGAAAGGAAATACTGCAGGATGTTCATTGCTTTTAGGTGGTTGGGTTACTAATCAATTAATTAATTTTATGTTTGCGTGTTTGTATTTATGAATAAAGTTTTATATAATGAACATGTAAAAATAGTAATAGCTTCCCATTAGGAGGTGCCAGGCTGTGTATGAAGCACATCACCTGTGTTTCATTTAATCCTCACCACGATCATTTCAGGGGTATTGATAAACCCAGTTGAGAGAGGGGGAAACTGAGGCTTAGCAAACATAAGTCATATTCTGTATAACTTTCTTATTGTTGTTGTAAAAAATTACCAGAAACGTAGTGGCTTACGACAACACGAATTTGTTATCTTACGGTTCTGGAGGTCAGAAGTCTGAAGTGGGTCTCACTGGGCTAAAATCAAGGTGTCAGCAGGGCCACATTCATTCAGGAACCTCTAGGGGAGAATCTGGTTCCTGGCCTTTTCCAGCTTATGGAGGTTGCCTGCACTCCTTGGCTCCTGGCCCCTTCCTCCACCTGCAGACCCAGCCATGGTTGGGTAAGTCTTTCCCACATGGCATCCTTCTTGTTCTGACAATCCTGCCTTCTTCCCCATTTAAGGACCTTTGTGATTACACTGGGCCCACCCAGATAATTGAGGGTAATCTCCCAGTATTCAGGTCGGCTGATTAACAACCTTAATTCCATCTGGTATCATAATTCCCGTTAGTCACGTAACAGAATATATTCACAGACTCTGGGAATTAGGATGTGGACATCTTTGAGAGGCCACTCTTTTGCCTGCCTTCCTTGCCCAAGGTTTCATAAGGTGATGGATTAGGAAGTGAATGTATTCTGACTTCCATTCCTGTGCCCTTAGATTATGCTATGTGTCTGATTACTTGTATATTGAAGACATTTTAAAACTTTTTATAGGTTAAAAAAAAAAAAAAGGACATTCCCTTCCTTGTCCCTTATGCTTTTTCAGCCTTTTTGCTATGTCATCCATCTGCCCCTACCTAAATCTCCCATTCTAGCAAAACCAGTCTGTCCACTGGTCCAAGCCCAGCACCCACACACTCCAAGCTTGCTCCCACTTCAGGTGGTCCTCATACTGTCTCTTAAACTTGGGAGCGTCACTCTTGGTCATCTGAGAAGCTGATGACAAGATGGGATTCAATGTGCAAGGTATTTACTAGGAGAGATGGCTGTGAGAGAAAATGGGGAGAGAATCTGAGCTTGAGTGTGGAAGCCAGGGAAGGAAGCAACCTAGCCTGAGGTGTAGTTGCAAAGAAACAGGCAAGCCAGTCCTGACCACGTAGGAGCCCTGAGCCTCCCAGCTCTGTGTTAATAACCCTGCCAAGCTCGGTCATGGGCTGGGGGCAGCCTGCCAAAGCGTGGTCTTGGCCTCAAAGCAGATAACAGCACCTGGGGCCCTGACCAACTTCTCTCCCTGCAGTTAGAGATGTGTGGGCTGCATTTTCACGGCTGCCATGAGGGGTTTTCATGGTGATTTCCTGCATAAACCTTCACCAGGGGAAAGCTTTCTGGAGTCAAAGACCATGATTGCCTCACCTATTCCCAGCACTCCCAGCTAGAGCATGCTTAAGGACTTTGTGTCCGGCCTAGAGGGGGGAAGGCGGGCTTTCATCTGCTTTGTCACTCTACCTCTCCAAGCCTCAGTTTATTTAACTATGAAATGGGTTAATAGCAGTCCCTCCCACATTGGGTTGGTGTGAGGATGAAATGAAATGCTGAGCATCAAGGCCTTCAGTCAGGGCCTGGCGTGGGAGTGATAATGGTCAGGAAATGGAAGTTGTCTTCACTGGAGCACTCTGACCTGCACACAGTAGGTGCTTAGTAAATGTTAATTGTTGTCATTGGGGCATACATACAGTGAGTGCTTGGTAAGTGTTACAGTTGTCCTTGGAATGCGTGGACCTATAGGGGGCATGCATTTGGTAATGCGAGCAGTCCTTATGGGAGCAGGCTGACCTGAACACAGTAGGCGCCCAGTAAATATGGTTTGGCTGGTTCCAACCATAGTTTTAATGGAAGTGGTTCCAGTTCCCTCTCCTCAGTGGAGAGAGCAGCCCAGGCTAATAGAGACAGAGGAAGGCATGGCAAGATCCAGGGGGTCTCTCCCCATCACTCCATGAGCCTCCAGAACCTTATCCATAAGCACAGTTAAGCACTTTGCAGCTAGCAGGCACTCCATAAAGTCATTCCCACCTCTTAAATAGCCAGTGAGCATCTGTGTTTAGTCCCAGAGCTAGCTCAAAGCAAATTTCTTTTTTTATGTTTTTAATTTTATTTATTTATTTATTTTTGGCTGTGTGGGGTCTTCGTTGCTGCGCACAGGCTTTCTCTAGTTGCAGCGAGTGGGGGCTACTCTTCGTTGCAGTATGCAGGCTTCTCATTGTGGAGCAGGGGCTCTAGGTTCCCCGGGCTTCAGTAGTTGCAGCACGCGGGCTTAGTTGCTCCGCGGCATGTGGTATCTTCCCGGACCAGGGATCGAACCCATGTTCTCTGCACTGGCAGGTGGATTCTTAACCACCGTGCCACCAGGGAAGTCCTCAAAGCAAAATCATTTATTTATTTATTTATTTACTCGTGGCTTGTGGGATCTTAGTTCCCCAAACAGGGATTGAACTTGGGCCCTTGGCAGTCAAAGTGCAGAGTCCTAACCACTGGACCAGCAGGGAATTCCTCCAAAGCAAATTTTAAAAAGTCTCCTTCTGAGACTTTTCTATGAAGGTGCAACCATCTCATCAGACCAAAGAGTTGTTTTCTTTTTTAACACATGGCTGTGGGATGGCATCTATCATCTCATGAGCATTTGATGAGAGCTGTTTAAACAGTGAGAGGAAAGGTGCTCTGATTTTTCCAGCTGCCACTAATTAAGGAGGTGCTGTTGATACTGGATTTGCAGGTGCAACGGTCTATCTTTTCTGAATGTGATATTTTATTAGAAAGCAAAGCTTTAGTGATCTGAACCTGAAACCAACCAGATGGTCTTTTTAAAAAATTCACTTATTTTCGTATAATAATAATGATAACAATAATATCATGTACTAAGTGTGTCAGACACTATTTTAAGTGCTGGGGATAAGACCAGTGACTAAGAGAGATAACCCTCATGGAGTGTATATTCCAGTGGGCAGTGGTGTGTTTCAGATGATAAACTCATAATCCCAAATGCTCTGAATGTTAAGAAAGAGAAAAGACAAATTGAATGTGGATGCAGAGATGAGGGCATTTCCCAATCTTGATGAGTGGGAGAAGGTGGAAGTGATGTTTAAGATGAGTAAAAGTGAACTGGGACAAGAATACAGTGAGGGGTGGGGAGAAGGGGAATGAGGGAAAAGTGTTCCAAGAAGAGGGAACAGCATGTGCAAAGGCCCAGAGGTAGAAAGACAAGTTGGAAATGAAACAAATTCAGTGTTTGGAGAGAAGAATGCAAGGAGGTAGACACAGGGAAGTAGAAGAAGTCTACAGGACACTTTTAAGAGTCTGGACTTCATCCTGAGGCAACTGGGGGAGGGGCACAGAGGGTTTTAGGGAAGGCAGGGTGAGGTGTGGACCTACCTGATTTGTATCTGAGAAAGATCACATTTTGTAATTTTTTATTTGTTGAATGTCATTTGATGAATGCCTCTCTCCACTGCTAGACTATATACTCCACGAAGGCAGGGACTATTTCTCTTTTGGTTACAAGTTTCTCAAAATGCATTTATAGAATAATTGATGGAAAGAACCAACAATCATATTAGTGTTTCATGTTGAAGGCATTGCTTCTGGTCTGGACTTAAGTAGACAGTTAACTAGCTATGATTCATCCCTTTAAAGTACATATTCTTTGACCTACCTAATCCCTAATAAAATTTTCTTGAAACTATCTATCAAGTGTACACACACACACACACACACACACACACACACATATTCATTTCAGTGATATCTGTAAAATGAAAAGACAACAAAATAGCATAAATGTCCAAAATCAGGACGTTTGTTGAACAAATTGTGGTGCATCTAGAGTAGACTAGGCCATTAAAATAATGAAGATCCATTTTCATATGGATATTCTACAATGGTGGAGTAAATGCAATTTTTTGGGTGATAAACAGAACAAAATATTTATAATCATAATTTTTAAAAATTTATTTTACTTATTTATTTATTTTTGGCTGTGTTGGGTCTTCATTGCTGTGCACGGGCTTTCTCTAGTTGTGGCGAGTGGGGGCTACTCTTCGTTGTGGTGTGCAGGCTTCTTATTGCAGTGGCTTCTCTTGTTGTGGAGCACAGGCTCTAGGCTCACAGGCTTCAGTAGTTGTGGCACGTGGGCTCAGTAGCTGTGGCTCACAGGCTCTAGAGTGCAGGCTCAGTAGTTGTGGCACATGGACTTAGTTGCTCTGCGGCATGTAGGATCTTTCTGGACCAGGGACTGAACCTGTGTCCCCTGCACTGGCAGGCGGATGCTTAACCACTGAACCACCAGGGAAGTCCCCTATAGTCATAGTTTTAAAATTGGAAAGATATACCCCAAATTGTTGCCAATGTTTATGTTCAAGTAGTGGAATAGAAGCTATTCGTATTTACTTCTTTGGATTTTTTAATATGAATTTTCTACAATGAATTGTATTATTTCCTAATAGGAAATAAAAACAACAGACAACTTTTTATTCCCTGGGGTGTAGCTATCAATGTCAAAAGCTCTCCTAAGGTCAAATTAGATAAGGAGTATTAAATAGTGCCCATCATATTTAGAAAAAGAAAGCATTTGGTGGCTACAATGAGAGCAGTTTTGAGGCAGAGCCACTTGTCAACAAAGTAGGAATAGTAACTATGGTTTGTCGACTGAAAAAAAAAAAAAAAAAGCACAAGAGTTGCAAGTTGAGTTTTATTCTGTGTCTTACTGAGGACTACAGCCTGGGAGACAGCCTCTCAAATAGCTCCGAGGAACTGCTTCGAAGAGGAAGAGGGAGAGGCCAGTATATATATGATTTTGGCTAAGGGGTACATGCAATCAAGCATACATGTTGGTAGAAGATTGATGCTAGTCATTAGGAGCAGATATCTCAGTTCATGATTTTAGTGCTTTTTAAGTATGGAAAGATGCAAGAATCTGGATTCATTTAAAAATTCTCCTAGAATATATCTAAGATCTAAGGATTTTGCCTTTTTTTTTTCTCAAGGCACACAGTGCATCATCCTGTTCTTGTCCTGAATGCCTTTCAGGGTGTGTTGTAGGTCAGGGACTGCAGTGGCTGACTTCATCCTTTTAAAACTGGATGGTCAGCAACATTCCTTGTTTTGCAAGTTAAAAAAAAAAATTCTCAAAAGAAAATTTCCCAAGAACCTTGTCTAGAGCAAGTGGGGATAGGGAGATCAAATATATGTGCAAATATATTTACCCGTTGAGAACAACGCTCAAAAGTTCCCCCAAGCCCTCTCCTGGCCGTTACGGAAACCAGTGAGCATGCGCGAAAATACCATCGAGGCGGGGCAATGAGGTTGTTTTAAGAAGTGCAAGAGAAAAGCAAGACCATACCATTTCTGCATTTAGAAAGGAGAGCAAAGAATCATGCAAAAAGATTAAAAAAAATTAAAGGTAGCTCAATTGCAGTTCTTGAAACAACAGTCTTGCAAGCCCAGCCACGGTTCTTGTGAACTCCGCCAGCGGCGGGCAGCACATTCCCCCTCCGCAAAAAGAAAGACCAAACCGGCTGCATTGACCCGGGAGCGCTACAGGACCCGCGCTACTGGGTTCGGCCAATCAGAGAGCAGAGTGGGGCCCGTCCTCGCCGGTGACTGGAGAAGCGGGGCAGGGCGGAGCGGTAGCTTTGGCGCATGCGCTCCCTGGCCGTAGTGCCTGAGTTGCCTCGGTACCGCTTGTAGGCTGCTGGGAGGCTGGGCAGTTAACCTGCGTGAGTCGTCCCGCAGCTTTCCTTGCTGTCCGACCCTCTCGGTTTCGCGATGCCGGTGGACCTCAGCAAGTGGTCCGGGCCTTTGAGCCTGCAGGAAGTGGACGAGAGGCCGCAGCATCCGCTGCAGGTCAAATACGGCGGGGCGGAGGTTGACGAGCTGGGCAAAGTGCTGACACCCACCCAGGTACCCAAGGGCGGCGGGGGTGCAGCTACTGGAGGCTCAGAGTCTCTCGGGTCGGAGGGGCGGGGACCCAGTGGAGCTGGGGAGGGACGTTCCGGCCTCCGTGCGCCGGATCAACCGAGGGAAGGGGGTCGCGGTGCCCAAGCCGCAGGCCTTCTGACTGCCCCCTCCCCCCACCCAGCCCCGGGAACCCGGCACGTGGCAGGCGGGGCTCGGCTTCGGAAGAAAATGATCCGTTTTCCCGGGACTTCGAGGCGCAGGCAGTGGCATAGGCCTCGAAACGGCCCAGATCGCTGCGCAGGGGAGGGGAGGGCGCCGTTCCCTGGAGGGAGTGGGGAGTGGCCGCCCACACGTCCCCAGAGCCTCCCCTCGGTGCTCAGGAATTTAGGCCTCAATTTGGGAAGTAAAAGCCCCACCCGAGGGCATATGACGCATTATGTAAGCAGTGAGCAGCGGTGAGCAGCGGTGAGCAGCAGTGCCCAGAGATTCTTCCCAGTAGCGTGAAGCCGCCCCAAAGGTAAATGCGTTCTGCAGCTGGAAGGCTCGAGGGTAAACGGCCTTGTTTTACTGTTCGGCTTCTGAGCGCCCACGGCTGAGGCCTAACCAGCTCCTAGCTGCTGCAAGTGGGGAAACTAGGTGCCCGACGCCGTGGCGAGTTTTTGGTTCCGAACCTCCGGAGCAACAGTGCGAATAAACAGTGCCCAGATGGTTTATTGGTTTAGACGTTTACAGAGTTTATTGTTTTGGGTGTTTAAAGTGCCCATCTCGCAGCCTCTCTTTCCAGACTCACTGTCCACGTCTGCCCACGTTGGTTTTCTCATTTTCTCTGCTCTTTTAAATATCTGGTTAATTCATATTTCACTTTAGCAGGCCCCAGGTCATGTGGTCACCAATCTAGAGATCCTGTCATTCCAGGTAATGTAAGGTTGCAGTCAGCACGAGCGTTGAAATCCTGACCCATCGTCTTTCTACGTCTACTAGCCCCATATTGTTGTTGGGACTAAAATAAATAATGTATATTAAATGTCACATCCTCGCTCTTAATAGAGTCGATACACTTGAGCTTTAATTAATAATTTACTGTGCTTGACCTTTAAGGAATCTGAGGTCAAAGAAAGTATTGGTTTCTTCAGCATTTCTGACTTAAACTCCAAATCTGTTCCTTCCTACAGGTTAAGAACCGGCCCACCAGCATTGCGTGGGATGGCCTTGATCCAGGTAAACTGTATACCTTGGTCTTGACAGACCCGGATGCTCCCAGCAGGAAGGACCCCAAATACAGGCAAGTTGGGGAAAGATGGGAAACAGCGAGTCATCCACCTGTGACCCAGTGCTTCTTGCACTGTGTAAGTCCCTTACTGGACATGCTGTGGTGGCAGAAATAGACCCGATTCGGGGTGTTCACGTCCATGCTTAAGCCTGAGTGTGCATTTTCCTCCCTTTCACTCCCTAGAACAAAAGTCTAGAATCTATAGCCGAGAGCTAGATCTGCCCGAGACCTTTTTTTGTACAACCCCATGAGCTGAGAATGACTTTAACAGTTTTAAATGAATGGGGGAAAAACTTGAAGAACAATAATACTTTGTGACATGTGGAGATGACATGAATTCAGATTTTGGTGTCCCTAAACAGTTGTGTTGGAGCCCAGCCACGATAACTTATTTATGTCCTGTCTGTGGCTGCTTTCAGGCTACAGCTGCAGAGTTGAGTAGTTGTGATGGAGACAGTGTGTTGCACAAAGCCTCAAACATTCACTGTCTGGCCCTTCACAGAAGTGTGCTGACCCCTGCCCTAGAGAGTCGGAAGGAGGGAGGGAGTGGCTGGGTCCTCTGCTGGCATGTAAGGTTTGCTCTGGCCGAGAAGGTGGGGCCATCTGTCTTGTCTGTCACTGCATCCTGGTGTGGGGCACGTGCGTGCTGCACATTTGCTGGCTGCGCCCATGCGTGCATAATAACTTCCTGCGGTGCTGATGGTCCTCTGTTCCTCCATGTAGGGAATGGCACCATTTCCTGGTGGTCAACATGAAGGGCAACGACATCAGCAGTGGCACGGTCCTCTCTGATTATGTGGGCTCTGGGCCTCCCAAGGGCACAGGTCAGTAAAGGCTGCTTTTGGAGGGAGATGGGCGGGGACATCAGGATTGGCCTAAAGTGCTACATAATTTTAGTCTGGTTCTTAGAGTTTTATTTTTATTTATGAGAGCCCTTACCCTAGTGGAGACTTTAGGCAACTCTGTTCCCCTCTAAGGCAACTGCCTGTCAGGGACGCTCAGACCTGCTGTAGTGCCAGGTGGCTAGAGCCTTGGGTATCAGTTAGATGGATGTTCTTTTAGCGCTGCCTCTCAGCTGTCAGGCCTTTAGCAAGCAGGGAAGTTGGTGAAGAGATACCAAGGAAGCAATGTTGCAGAATGCTGAGAACAATTTCCCAGGGGAGCTACACGTGGATTAAACAGTTAAATCAGCTAAATTCCATATTCAGCCTTTGCCCTGTGGGTTGAGTTTCTAGTTCCCATGAAAGGTCTCAGAAATGGTCATAGTTTCCAAATTAATTATAAAAAATTGGCTTTTTTGTCATTTCGTCTTTCTATCGAAAATCTAGTGTGGTATCTTGAAAAGATTTGGTTACTAAGAACTGTATTGAAGATACACACACATAATGTATTGCCTTAGGTTATGTATTATATATGTAAAGAGAGAGAGAAAGAGTACTGTATTGAACCTCTCCAAGTTGGGTAAGTGCTGCCTAGGCTAACAGTGGGAGATGCACTGTTATTGCCTGTCATGCATTACAGGTGTTTCCATTTCCTGAAGCAAGGGAAGTGGAGCACGGCAGAACACTTGCTCTTGTACACGTTGTCCAGCCATGAGTTACTCTGAAGAGGTATAAGGCCCCCGACAAGGGACCTTGTGTTTTATCTTTAGGCCCAGAAACTTCAGATGGCTCCAGGCCCTCATGCATTCATAAGAGGATGGGAGAGGGACAGCTTTCCCAAGTATCTCTTTTCTGGGGCAGTTATAAAACTGCATTAGGCAGTTTAATTATGGAAAATACACCCATGAGAATAAGGCAGTTCTCTCAAGCAGGAGCTGTGTTCTCATTAACAAAAAGAGCTTCAGTAACTCACTTTTTTCTTTTTCGTATTTGTTTAGTCAGGTATAACTTACGTATAATAAAACACACAGATCAGAAGGGTTTAGTCAGTGAACATTGACCAATGCACACATCCGTGTAAGCACCATCGAAAACAGGATGTAGGATAGTTTTGTCACCCCAGAAAGTTCTTAAGGCATCTTTTAAGTTAAATTACCCCAGAGCTAATTATTTTCTGACTCCTCTCTATGGATTACTCTTGCTGTTGTTGTATTCTTATAAATGGTGTCATGCAGTATGCATTTGTTTTCGGTGACCGGTCTCTTGGACTCAAGGTAGTAGCTTTTTCCTTTTCATTGCCAAGTGGTATTCCATTGTGTGAATATACCACAGTTTGTGTAGCCATTCCCTGGACATTTGGGTTGTGTTTCCAGTGTTTGGATATTATGAATAAAGCTGCTGTTTACACTCTTGTCCTTTTATGGGCATGTTTCCATTTCCCTTGGGTAAATACTTAGGAGTAGAATTGTTGGGTCATAGAAATCCAAAATGGTTGAAAATTTCTACACTCTAATCAGCAGTATAGGAAAGTTTCAGTAGCTCCATATAAGTTCTATGCCATATGCAGATCCATACCAGGACTCATCCACATGGTAACATGGGGCAGGATTTCCTTCTTTTTTCAAGGCTGAGTAATATTCCATCATACGTATATACTATATTTTGTTTATCCATTTGTTCATCAGTGGACATTTGGGGTGCTTTCTTCTCTGGGCTATTGTGAATAAAGCTGCAGTCAACTTAGGTCCCTCTCATAAATGGGGTGGTCTGGGTCCCTCCAAGTTGGTGCATTCCCCGAAAATGGGTGATGTCTCCCTCTCACATGCCTAGCTGTGTGTACATCTTCCCTCCCGCCTCTCCCTCCAGGCCTTCACCGCTACGTCTGGCTGGTTTACGAGCAGGACAGGCCACTGAAGTGTGATGAGCCCATTCTCAGCAACCGATCTGGAGACCACCGTGGCAAATTCAAGGTGGCGAATTTCCGCAAAAAGTACGAGCTCGGGGCTCCGGTGGCCGGCACGTGTTACCAGGCCGAATGGGATGACTATGTGCCCAAACTGTACGAGCAGCTGTCTGGGAAGTAGAGGAAAGCCAGGAGATGGACACGGTCCCAGAGTTCCCAAGCAGTGTTTCAGTTTAGTGATGCATGTAGATTTCTCCCCTTCCCCCTGCCTGGGCCCTGAGCGGTCAGATTTAGGTTTAGGGTGACTTTTCCTTCTGCCTGTCCTCTGTAATTCTAGGGGGTTTACGTTTTGATCAAGTTTGAACTCCGTTTTGGTGGGGGATATTTTGGTACTAGGATGGGGTCATCAAAATGTTAATATAAGAATAACAACCCAGACTTAAAAGAAGAAAAAAATTCTGGTAAAAAGACCAGGTCTGCAGTATTAGAGCATCAAAGAATCTTTAAGGGAGGCTGAAAAAAAGAAAAGGTTGATTGCCTCTGCCTTTGTGAGCCCGAGCCCAGGATTGTCTGTGACGGCATCTTCTGGCGTGTGTTTTCACAGCCCTGTCTCTCACGAAGACAACCAGGGGCTGGCACGTCCGCTAGCCCCCCATGTGATACACCTCAGGCTGGTTATTGGGTGTCAGTGTCCTGCTCTGTCTCCTTTAAAGAGCAATACTGAAAAAAGCAATAGAGAGAGTTGCTGTTAAAGCTTGGCCATCTAGGTGAGCTGCAGGGCTGAGTGACAGGTCATCAGAAATCCGAAAGTCTGCCTGTTAAATCGATCACTCTTCGCTGTAAGAAAAGCCGGTCTGGAGTTGCTGAATGTTGTGTTAATTCTGCTATTTGCTTATAGTTGAATAAAAATGAAAACATTGCGTAGCTGAATCCGGCCTCCAGATATTTTGCCCTTTTGGGTGTGGGATTTCATAAATGTGGGACGTCAAGAGACAACCTCTAAGGGCGAGTAGCCCCTTTCCCTGATCAGCATTGACAATTGGGACGTGATTCAGGAACCATACAGAGGGCTCGTCCTTGTACATGTGCCATTAAACTACAGCAGGAGCAACCATTAAAACTGGAGATTAAAAAAAAAATCACAAAACTTTAGGCTAAGACTTCTTGCCTGAAAATCACCTTTGCTTTTTGTAAGTGATCTTTTCTACCTGAGAGTGAAGCTGGTTGGAGACCTTCCCCCTTGGTAGTTCTGTATAGAAACCATAACAATGACTAAGAAATAGCCCACACCTCTCATTGTTCTGATTGTGATCCATATAGAATCAGTACCATAAAAGGGAGGGGAAGGGGAGCCAGGGGGAGATTACTTTGATACCATTTGATGTACCAAAAGAAGGGAAAGGCATTTGAAGGTCTGTTTCACTGACCTGGTCTGTGATGGAGAGGCATCCTGGTCAGGCCTGGCAGGTGTAAGCAAGGCTGGGCCTTTCCCCACCTTTTGCTGCAGTTACTTTCTTCTCTGAAAAAACTGTTGGAAACGTTGCCTCGTATAATCTCTGGGGGCGAGTAAGGTAGAGAATAATTTTTTTTAACTTTGGGGTTTTAAAATTCAACTTTAAAATAATATTTTGTAAAACAAAAGTTATAAAGAGAACAACTACCCTGTCGACCTTAAAAATAAATGTGAGAATTAAGACATGCACATGGTTAAGACAAGGCAAACGGTACAGGAAGAAAATGCCTTCCACCCTCCAGCCTCCTCCATTGCAGTTGGTGGCTTCTTGTGTTTTCTTTCAGAAGCAAATATAAAGATTCGTATCAGCATATGTCTGCACATTTATCCTTTAAAAATTATAGTCTTGCTATGCATACTGGTATACGTTGTTCTGCACTGTTTCCCCCCAATTAATGTACCTTCATGTCATATATATTCAGATTACAGGTCACCACAGTTCATGTTATTTTGAACAAATAATCTATTTTATAGATGTGCCATAATTAACTAGTCCCCTGCTGTGGTTAGATTATTTCTGGTTATTTGCTATTATAAAGAGTGCTTCAGCAAACATTTTTCTATGTGTATAAAACTCTTTTGCGAGTAATTTAGCGGGGTAGATTCCTAGCATTGACATCAGGTCAAAGGGTATATACATTTTCAGTTTTGATACTGACAAATCACCCTCCAAAAAGATCACACTGATTTTATTCATGTCAGTGGTATATGTAAGCACCTGCTTTTCCATCCTCTTACCAGTCTTCTCAAACTTTAAACATTTGGACAATTTGATATTTATGTATATTTAAAATAGTTTATTCTTTTTCTCTAAACTCCTGTTTTCCTTGAGACTTTTAATCTGCTAACCACAGTATTTTTTTAGTCACAGAGTCTAAAGATTAATGAGGAATTTTAGTAATCTATTAGTTTCCTTGTTTAAAACAGGTACAGAAGTTCAGCCACCCAACCAAAAAGGTGAAGTGTATACACAGGAAGTTCACATAAAAAGATATATTAATAACCTTAGAAGCAAGGGGATACCCTGTTTCACCTAGTAAATTGGAAGGAGACCAGAACTTGCCCAAGGACTCCCAGCTAGGAAGTGGATGATTCTGGTTCTGAATGTAGCTCTGGCCTCAGAGCCCAGCTCATAACCGCCACACCCACTTGCACACAAATTCCCTTTGAGGCTCAGCCTCCTCATGTGAAAAAATGGGTGAGGGGGAATCATTAATCTGCCTTATTTAGCTCGCAGGGTTGTTGGAGAACCACAAAATGATCTTTTGTTGAGATTAAGTGAATTAATACACATAAATGATTAACTTGACCTGATTGACATACAGGAACCATGTCTACAAATGGCCCTGCTTTCCTCAAGGCTATACGTTTACCAAAAGTGTAGGGTTTAGAATGATGAGACACAGGAGGCTGTTCTGTATCACGGTGTAACTTTAGCAGCCCTGCCAGAGCCCAGCATTTCTAACAAGTCTGGACCCTTGGGAACTGCTCATCATTCTGACTTCATGGCAGAAAATATATCAAACATGGCAATTACTCAGGAGGCCCTGAATTAATCCCTGATTAACACAGACGCTAAGACCAGATCTCAGAAACACAGGATTGGTATCTCTTTAATATTTAAATGTGATGGTACTGCCCTAAATCCTCATCTGGGTCAGGGAGCAAAGGGCCTCTGTTCTTAAACTGGTGCAAAGTCAAACAGCCTAAGTGTCCACTTAAAACCTTTCAGCACTTTGCAGCTGCTCTGGGAGGGAGATCAGATCCTTAAATGGCCTATAAGGCTCCATATGACCTGACCCCCATTTTCCTCTCTAGCTTCCTGCGGTTGTCTTCTCGTTAAACTCCAAACTTGCTGGCTGCCTCTCAGTCCCTTGACAAGGCGGACTGCTTCCAGATTTGGTCCTTTACAAGTGGTGCCTGGAACCTTATTCCACTTTCTTTGACAATATCCCATTCGCCCTTTAGGTATCCCTTAACTGACCTTCAGGGAATCCTTCCCTAAATAGGTAAGATTCTCCTACACCATTCTGTTGAAACATTAAAACTAATTTTAAAATATGTATATGTGTATAATTTTTAATTTGATGTTTATCTCCTCTATTAGCCTGGACCCTTTATAAAGGCAAGGACAACCAGTGTCCTGCTCAATACCTCCAGCACCGGACGTATGTCCAGCATATATCGAAGTCTCAGTGACCATCAGTTGAATGAATAATCGTAAGGGGCTGTCAAGTTTAGGGAGCATGGACTTCTTTATATCCATTTACCATGCCATAAAAGTTCCTTCTCCCCTTTCCCAAATGTATACTTCTACAAAAATTCACAAACAACTGAGTTTTTTTGTTTTCTATTTTTTGGCTGAACCCCACAGCATGCGGGATCCTAGTTCCATGACCAGGGATCGAACCCACACCCCCTACATTGGGAGCGTGGAGTCCTAACCACTGTACCGCCAGGGAAGTTCCCACATACAACTGAGTTTTTACAGAGCTCTCTAAAGCTCATTCATCAATTCCCTAATTCTGATGACCATAAATATCAGGAAGCTAACCTCCTTCTTAGTCTGGTGTCCCTTCCACTCAGGAATTTATATCTTAGATTTTAAATTTCTTACCCTACTCTTATCTCCGATCCCTGGCCTAATTGTACCTTTTCCTTGAAGAAACTCAAATGGACTAAAAAATTTACAATCGTCTTAAGATCACATTTCTGAAAGTACTGTTAGGGCCATCTCTGGGATTCTACCTTGATAAGCTCCCTGCTTAACCTGTGAACAAGTAGAATATTTATTTTTTCAACTTTATTGGAATATAATCGAAGTACATTATGTTGCACATATTTAAGCATATAATTTGATGTTTTACATATGTATATACCAAGAAACCATCACCCAAATCAAGATTAAACAATTCCATACCTCCAAAAGCTTCCTTACATCTCTGTATTTCATCCCTCCTTCTAACCCTATCACAAGTTAACTACTGATCTTTCTGTCACTATAGTTTGCATTTTCTAGAAGTTTACAGAAGTGGAATCATATAGTACATACTCCTTTTTTCTTGCTTGGCTTTTGAGATTCATCCATATTGTTGCATTTAGCAACAGTTCATTTTTATTGCTGAGTATTATCCATTGTATACAATTTGTCCATTCAACTGGTGATGGACATTTGAGGGTTTTCTAGTTATTTTTGCTATGACAAAGCTGCTATGAATACACGTATAGGTTTCTATGTCAACCTAGAAATTTTCATTTCTTGTGTAGAAACCTAGAAGTGGGATTGCTGGATTGTATGTTAAGTGTGTTTAACTTTCTAAGAAACTGCCAAACTGTCTTCAGAAGTAGGTGTGCCATTTTACTTTGAGTTTCATTTGCTCCACATACTCAACAAAACTTGTATTTTTTTTTAACATTTTAATGGATGTATAGTGTTATCTCATTGTGGTTTTAGTTTGCATTTCCCTGATGACTTCTGATGTTGAGCATCTTTCCATTGTGCTTATTGGTCATTTGTATGTCATCTTTTGGAAAGTGTTCACATCTTTTGCTCACTTTCTTATTGTGTTTGTCTTCAAACGAATGAGTTGTAAGAGTCTTATATATACCCTGATACAAATCTTTGCCTGATAAATGTGTTGTGGATATACTCCTGGTCAGCTTGTGGCTTGCCTTTTTGACTTGATGGTGTCTTTTGAAGAGCAAACAATTTTTATTTTGATAAAAGTAAAAAAGTAAATCTTTCATGGTTCCTACTTTTTCTAAGAAACTTTTGCCTAGTCCAAGCTCACAAAGATTTTCTCATTTTCTTCTAGAAGTTTTATAATTTTAGATTCTTTACTTGAGTCTACCATCCATTTTGAATTAATTTTTGTGGACAGTGAGATAAGGGTCAGTGTTCAGTGTTCCCCACATGGATGTCCAGTTGACCCAGTACCATTTGTTGAAAAGATTTTCCTCTCTTCATTGAATTGTCTTAGCTCATTTATTAAAAAAAACCCCAAAAAACAAAAGCACTTGACCAAATGTATTCATCTATTTCTGAACTGTCTGTATTGTCCCATTGTTCTATGTCTATCTTTTTGCCAATACCAAAGTGCCCTGATTACTGTAGCTTTATAGCAGGTCTTGAAATCAAGCAGACTAGGTCCTTAAATTTTGTTCACCTTTTTAAAATTTGCTGTGGTTATTCTATGTTGTTTGTATTAACATACACATTTTAGGATTAGTTTGTCCATCTCTACAAGAAGTCTTGCTGGAATTTTTATTGGGATTGCATTGAATCTATAGATTAATTTGGGGAGAATAGACATCTTAACAATATTAAGTCTTCCTATCCATGTACATAGTATATATTTTTTAAATGTATTTAGGTTCTTTTAAATTTCTTTCAGCAACTTCTTGTGGTTTTTGTTTTTTCCTGGTGTAGAGATCTTAGAACTCTTTTAGATTTCTTTCTAGGTACTTTCTGGCATGTAAATG